>NC_088173.1:7229703-7858037 GCF_028769735.1 Zonotrichia leucophrys gambelii | reverse complement strand
TTGAGAATTGAGAAGAGCTGCTTTTGAATTGCCTTGTTCAGGTTCTAACACTTGACAGCATCGGCTCAGATTTTCCTCAGCAGAATTCCCCTGTTAATAATGTGCATTATGACAGCTGTGTGGGCTTTCTCACTTAAAGTTACTCCTGTTACAATCATGGCACATTCTCCCCCATAATTACATCTTCCCAACCTTCTCCTACTGGATCCATTAGAATACTCATTTTTGAATACTCATTTCTAATAGGCCAATGAGCAAAACACGACTTCTATGACCCACTTCATTCACTACTTGAGAAAGCATACTCCTTTTCCATCATAAAGAGGATGCAACCACAAGTTGAGTTAAAATCTTCCAACAGTTATTAAAATAATAATCCAGCAGATTGTTGGATTTTAAAAAATAGCCCAAAATCTGGTTTTCCATATTAGCTGAAATAATACATATAAGGCTCTTATCTTGCTTTGTCTATTCCTAACCAACTTTTGATGGAGAGGTCAGCTCCCACTGCCGCTCGGCCCTCCTAAGGCCTACCTCCAACAACCATGTGCAAGAGTTTGAAATACACGACACTGTTCCTTCTCCGGCCTCCTCTGTGGTAGCTTTACCGGCTACTCCCAACCCCCCTAAAACCGCCCTTTGCCTTGAATCTTGCCGACAGTTACACCGGTTATGTAACTGTAACTCCTATTCAACCATGAAGTAAAAGAAAAAAACTAATTTCCCCTGAAAACACTGCATTTCTTTTCTCACCAGCCACAGCATACACAGTAGGTAGTTACAAGTTCGTGACAAACTAGCTGCATCCTGAAGGTACATCTGGGGATGCCGGACCGAAAATTCTATCAAGATTTTTTTTCCACTGAGCAAAGTCACTGCTGTGAAGTCTCACCTTTCCCTAATTTTACACTTTCTCTACTGCTTCCACTGTTTTTTCACCCCCTCAGCTCACCTCCGGTCACTCCTGGATGGACTCCATCTCACCCCTTCGGCAGCTCTTCTTCAACTAACGGCGCTCCGCCCGTACCGCCTGCCGTTTCTGAAACCGTTTGCCGTCAACGGCCGCTAGCCGGCCGCGCCGCGCGCTGCCCGGTAACCGCCTCTCTCGCGCACAAGCTGCTTCTCCCCCCCCAAAAGAGCCGCGATGCTGGGTAACCCCGTCCCACTTCCAGCAGCCGTTTCCCTCACTCTCACTCCTCACTCAACTCTGGCTTTTTCTGTACGTGTTCTTAGCATTTCTTAATGTTTGTGTTTTCTTAGATGATTGTGCAGCAAAAATAAAAGGCTGTCTGCTGCCGAGTATATGCTGTACTGCTTCAGGAAGTGACAACCTCACTCAGGTGTGTAAGAAACTTATTTTAAGGGAATAGAACTAGGTGAATTTTTTCCAGACTGTTCCTAGGCCCCAACCGTAGTCCTTCCACCGGCCGTTTTTCAACGCTCTCCTCCCTTCTAAGCACAGCCAGTACCGATCAAATCTCACTTTTAACCTCCAACCCTTCTTTTCAGGGAACCTTGCCACGGACAAAAAGCGAAACAACTGAAGCTGTGGGAGTTTAACAGGTCTTAAAAGTGCGCTAACTGGACGCGCGTTCCGGGCAGTGTCCCAGACCGCCCCGTGGACCGCCGAGCGAGGGCGGCTGCCCCTGGCCCCGAGGAGTGGCAGGACTCACCTCAAAGTCCTGCCCTTCCCGAGTGTTTCCCCCGCCCACGAGGCTGTTTAATTCTTTGGCCATGGCTAGATGTCAGCTCGCTCTGCTGTCCCCTCGGCAGAGTATTCTTCGGGCGGCGCAGGTGTAATGGAGATGGTAATGCCAGCCCGGGCCCCTTCCCTGGGCTTGGCCGCGTCCGAGGGCTTCCACAGCCGCGGTGGTGTCTTAACGGCTGGCGCGGCGATGGCGGTGCCACGGGACTGGGGGGGGAGGCGAGGCGCCTCGCGGGGCGCGTGGACGGTTCGCGGCCGCCAGGTGACGCTGCCGGATAACGACGGTGCGCGCGAGCCGCGGGGACCCGGCGCGCGGAGCGGCACGTGGGGGCGCTCGCGGGCCCCGCGCAGCGGCGGCGGCGGCGGCGGGGAAAGATGGCGGCGGCCGCCCCCGAGCAGGTCCGTCCGCAGCGGGACGCGGGCACGGCGAGGCGCGGCGCCGTCTCCGCCGGGGCCAGGGGGGAGCGGGGCCGCGGGGAGCAGGCGGTCCGGCCGGGGGTGCTGCTCGCGGAGGGGAAGCGCGGGCGGGGGCGCCATTTTCTCCGCGGTGGGCGAGGCTGGTGTGGTGCCGGAGTGCTCCGGCTGGGGAGGAGAGAAACGGCGCTCGGGCGGCCCTTCCCGCCTTGTGCCCGGACAGTGTTCGGACGGGACGGGCTCGGGGAGAGACGGCCCGAGCCTGCTGTCCGGGCGGGGCCCGGAGCGGCGCCGTTCTGCCCGCAGGCGTGGGTGTGTGACAGACAGAAACACTTTGTGCTCGGTGTGAGGCGCCTGGCGTTGGAGCGGTGCGCGGACGCCGCCGCCGCGCCTGTCGGGGCGCTTGGCGCTGCCGAGGGGGCGGGAGGCACTGTGGGTGCCTGCGGGGCTCCGCAGCTCCTGTGGCCTCGGCAGGGTCACAGGGAGTCCAGAACATCTCCGAGGCAGCGAAGCCTCCACAGACTCGTCCAGGTCAAGCACCTTTGTCAACACAATCTCTTTCTTCAACAGCAGAAGAAAATACGGTGTTGTTACTCGTTGCATCAGTGTGGATATGTGCAAGTGTAGTTACTTAAGGAGTAGTTTTAGGGTTCATTTCAAGTGAACAAACTTAATTCCATCCAAAAGATCAAACTCCTTCTTTGAAGATGTGAATCCGTAAATAACAAACCGTTCCATTCAAGGGAAGTGGAACAAAATTTTGGACAGCTACGAAAATACATTAAAGGTTTATTTTTACTATGAATACCTACAAGAGTTTCCTCTATTACTTTGTTACGTTGACAGGATATCCCTTACAATCTCATAAATTCAGATTATGAAAGCTTCTCTGGCCAAGTTCTCCATGCCAGGTTTGAAGCCTCACAGTATTTTTATCCATGCTGCATGCAAGCAACAGGAGTTGAACGCAAACCCTGTGATGTCGAACTAATTTAAAAATTCTATCCACCACACTGTTTTTGAATAGTCACTGCGAGTCTGTCACATATGAGCACAACTAAAATCCTCTGTATTGGCAGATGACCTGCCAGTTATGTCCTCTATCATCCCTGAGAGGTAAACAATACCCTGAGAGGTAATTAATTTCTTGGTAGCTGGTTTTAGTTTATTAACTGTAACAATATAATTAATAATTCCTATCTGCCATGATAAAAATGAGATATAAAGCCATATATTGTCTGAAAGTATCTGAATTTTAAACTTAAGTCATTGTGCTAGCAGAGGTTGCTGTGGTTCTAAGTGTTTATTCTGACAGCCAGGTGCCAGACTTAAATCTAATACTGAACGTAATATCCAATATATCCCACTAGTCAATTTACATTTGTTGCATACATATGTGTGTGCCATTGTAGCTAATTTGCATGCCTTTTAAAGCTGACCCGTGCCTTGTGTTACAGCAAAGCTCTAACGGCCCGGTGAAGAAGTCTATGCGAGAGAAGGCTGTGGAACGCAGGAATGTTAATAAGGAGCACAACAGTAACTTCAAAGCAGGATACATCCCAATTGATGAAGACCGTCTCCATAAGACAGGGTTACGTGGCAGGAAAGGCAACTTGGCCATATGTGTGATTGTTGTTCTTTTTATTTTGGCCGTCATCAATCTGATTGTGAGTATAATAGCTATAGTGTGAGCAACATTAGGTCGTATTTCATTTTGACAGTTCAGTAAAAAAAAGTTTCCAGTATGGCTGAGGACTTAAAACATACTGAAGGAGATTCTCATTTTTCTTCTCTCTTTTTAGTTCTTTTTTAGTCTGAGCAAGGTTAGATGGAAGAGTGGTGTAAGTTCAGGCATGAGTATTTAATGGTCACCTCATGAGAAGTGTTATTAGTACATATGCATTCAGGATTATATGGCATATAAAACATGGTTATATTATATGTTACAGAGCTGTATGTGAACATTCAGAATTAACAAGCCACTATACTTTAAAGCTTCATTGTTCTAATCATCACATTTTTATTGCGTGTTCAATGAGAAGTAACAAATTATTTTTCATAATTGCACATCCATCTGGGAGGATGCATTCTTGCAGTTCAACATATTATATATATGCCAAGCTGAACTGTTCAGGAAATTTGTTTAATTAATTATTACCCTTAAACAGAAAAAATATATAAGTATGGATTGATTTAATATTTCATATATATAATATATATATAAATCATTTCAGTTACTGTTTCAAGTAAGTCTAAAACTAATTTAAAATGCTTTTCATAATTAAATGTGTTATGATGTTTTCAGTAGGAACAAACTAAAGTCAACTCACACTTAAAGCTCACTTTAACACTGGCATTAATATTTGTTCAAATAAAACATCTAATTAATAAAATAATTGAACAATCAACATAGTCCTTGAAAATGTGTTTCTCTTTCAGATTACCCTGGTTATCTGGGCAGTGATAAGAATTGGTCCCAATGGTTGTGACAGCATGGAATTCCATGAGAGTGGCCTGCTGCGGTTCAAGCAGGTGTCTGACATGGGCGTTATCCATCCCTTATATAAGAGCACTGTGGGAGGGAGACGGAACGAAGACTTGGTGATCACCGGCAATAATCAGCCTGTAAGTTATACCATGAATTGAAAGTGTGTGAGCAACACTAGAGAATTACACTCACACTGCTGATAAATGTTACATTTGAAACATCATTAAATTCATGCCTTTGTTCTGAAGATTGTATTTCAGCAAGGAACAACCAAGCTTAGCGTGGAAAAAGACAAAACTTCTATCACCAGTGATATTGGCATGGAATTTGTTGACCCACGAACACAAAATACTTTGTTCAGCACCGACTATGAAACTCATGAGTTTCATCTGCCAAATGGAGTTAAAATCTTGAATGTACAAAAGGCCTCTACAGAGAGGGTATGTTTCTTATGTTTTGTAAGTAATGAGAATACAGCCCATTGTTTGTTTGTGTAAGAGTAGAGTTAGTGGTTTTATAGGGGGTTGAGTGTGCCTTTGGAAGCACTGAGCAACCCTGTTGCAGAAAAAACACACACAACTATAAATAGATAGGAGGCACAGATTCAGTGAAAACAGAGGGGTAAATTTACATAATCTGTTTTAGCAGGAAGCCCATATTTGGTACAAGTGTTAGCTGTGTATCCCATAAAATTGTCATATGAATTGTTGTCTTTATACAAAAAATTAATTTTACATACCTTCCAAAAATTCTGTTTTGAAATTCACCATGGAAAATAACAAATATGCAGAAGCTAGTGGGCAGAAGGGAAATTCAAGTTTTTTATTAAATTGCACAGCACTGCTTTCAGGGTAATTAAAGTTACTCAGACAAACACAAGTGGCACATTTTCACTAATCCATAATACAGTTTTTTTGGTTGTGTTCTTAGATTACCAGCAATGCAACCAGTGACCTAAACATAAAGGTTGATGGTCGTGCCATTGTCCGGGGGAATGAAGGTGTTTTCATCACAGGCAAGACAATTGAGTTTCGAATGGGTGGAAACATGGAACTTAAAGCAGTAAGTACTTCAAATCGAAGCAATTTTTTTTTAACAGCTTAGTTTCAAATTTAGGCTGATAGTAAACTGATGTAGCTTTATATGGCTTCAAATTTTATATAAATTACTCATGCATAAAAGTCAGTATATTTAGTAGGATTTAAATAGATGATTTATTACTTTGCTGTTAAGTAGTGGTTGAGTAGCTTCAGGTAACACTGATTTACTACTGTTAAGACACCAAAAACCTACTATGCAGTTAAAGCTAAGCTATTGACATCAATACCAAAGGGAGTAAATCTCCTCTGGAAGCTTAACCGGGATTGACAACCTTTGCCAGATGAGCAGTGCGTATAGTTTGGAGCATTACCTTCTGTGCTGCTGCTCTAAGACTCACTAGCATTCCGTTAAGATTTTTGGAGATTAAGTTGGCAGTATATATGGAGTGATGGAAAAAAATAAAAATAGAGGTATCTGCACTTTCAAGTGTGAATGAATTTCATGTATGAATTTGTGGGATCTCAGCACCTCAAGACTGAGGTGCCGAGTCACCGAGACCACCCTTGGGGGGCTCGAGAGTCCTGGAATGTTGCCAGAAGTGTCTGGTGGCTGGACTTTAATCCTACACAAGAGACGACACCTGTATGAAGATAAGAAGATTTCACCAGAGTGAATAGTGAAGAGATAAGTTAATTAGAGAGTGAAACACAGAGTTTAAGATTTCTGTACAAGAGGGTTTAGAGAAGTAAGATAGAAGAATTGGGGCGTGTCCTGTCCTTCTTCTTCTTCTCCTCCATCTTCTGTGGTGATAGTGGCACTTTAAGATTAGTTATTACTAAAAGTGCACTAGTTAATAAGAGTAAAAAGTATTAGAGAAAAATGATAAATATTGTATACGTAACTTTGAGTATAAAGATAGGTGACCGCCCCAGAGAGCAAAAGAGTGTGCTCATGGCTGGCTGCTGAGCAGACCTCTGTCGGGCCAAAAGAAAATCTTTTAAATAAGCAATTAATAAACACCGAAACCAAGAAAAGATTTGAAGCCTCTTCTCGTCCTTTGAAGCGCGGGCTGCCCCAAAGCCACCCCGAGCCTTTCCAAGCTTTCAAGACAGCCAAGAATCCAACATGAATTCAATTGCCTGTTTCATGTCCATATTTTACATTTACTGCAATTGCTAATAAGAATGTAACGTGAAAAGTCACCCTACTGCTGTCTTTCTCCATATCAATCCACCACTGGAATAGCAAAGTACATTGCTGACTAGAAATCCATAGGCATCACTATAATTTTCATTAAAAAATTAAACATTTGTACACATACCTTTTTTATTATTGTTGATTCTACAGCCATCCTAGAGATGTTACTTCTCCATTAAAGCAGTTTGTCCTTCTCAAAAACAATCTGCCTTATTTACATTAGAAGTTGTAATTCTCCAATGTATTTTTTTTCTCTCCCAATAGGAGAACAGCATCATCCTGAACGGAAGTGTGATGGTCAGCCCGACGCGGCTGCCGAGCTCCTCCTACGGGGATCAGTTCAGCAACGGCAACTGGCTGCGCTTCAAGCTGTGCATGTGCGCCGACGGGACGCTCTTCAAGGTGCAGGTCACCGGGCACAACATGGGCTGCCAGACCTCTGCCAACCCCTGCGGAGCCACGCACTGACACAGCTGCTCCTGGCACAGCCTCGTGGTGTTTGCACACAGCCGTAGGATGTAATTGCATGCCTTCCAGGGTTTCTTTTTTTACAGCGGTTTATACTAACATTTCTTACACAGTATTTTTAAGGAAAGGCTGTTACGATCAGCAGTGTTAGGTCATCGTGCTGTTAGCTGCAGTAGTGGCACTGAATCTGTAAGCTTTCAGTGTACATGCATACTGAAGTACCTTCTTGAATTGGGATCAGTAGAATATATGTAAAGAACATGATCTTGGCAACAGCTCTACTGCCTACAGTTGGCTCTAGAGGAGGTTTTTGTCCTACGTCCCAAGACCTTGCAGACTGCTGAGAATACAACTGCAGTCTCAAGTACTTCCACAGAAATGTCAACTTTTTGTTCGAAATAGATTTTCCTAGGATGGCTGAAGTGGCAGACTTTTCTTTCTTTTTGATACATTGATTTACCCCAAACTTAGGTGGCTTACCAAATGTGTACTAAGAGGGGTAGTGGCAGATTCACTTTAAAATATCGCATTATTTCTGCCATGTATTTGTTCTCACGTTGTTAAAAAATTATGCTATCATAAATAATATTTGCAAAGTAATACAGAGTATGGAAATTTAACTTGCATTTTGAAGTAGTCTTGTGGTTATGGAAGTGTTGCTTGAACTTTCATTCTATCTGTGCAGTTAATGCATTCTGCAGTTGCTTAATTTATGTGAAGTACTTACAAAACGTGTTTATAGTAAAAGTACATTTTTAAAAATGTACTTACAACTTGCTTACTACCCAAAAATAGTGTTTTCCTGGGTGTTCTAATGTGAGTAGTTTCTGAGTCCATTAATCAATAGGTAATAATCTGTGTATAACTGTTGCAGCAGTGTCTGAGATAGATCTCTCCTTCCTCATAAATGTCAGTACTGATGCATTACTGAGAAAATCAAAACTTTAAATTCTGAAGTTAAACTGCAGGTCTGTAATAATAAATGAGGTTGTAGGACCTCATTTATTGTAGGACCTCAGGGTAAATACATGTGTACCAGAATTTGTTAGCAGTGAAACTGTGGTGAACTGGGGCCTATTAGAGTCTTGCAACTGCTTTGGCAGCAGTGAGGTGTTTTGTGCTAAAAATAGACCTGCTATTTATAAGATTCCCTCTTTCCTCACCCCATGTATTTCTTCAGTTTAAAACAACTTTGTTTTACAGTAGCGTCAAGTAACCTTGGAGGTCTCAAAGTGATTTTGTAACAGCTTTTTGACAAGTTTTTTAATAAGCACGCACTTCTTTACCTAAAAATTATGTGTTTTACACATTAACTTCAGAATTGATTATTTGTTATAGGAAGATAAACTATCTACCCACGTTTTACAGCACTCAAAGTACATAGGATTCCATAAATCACAAATCAGCTCCTGCTGTAACAAGAAATTAATATCCAAGGTCCCAGTTTCTGAATTTAGTGGCAGGCAGTAAGCACTCATGCAGAATGTGTATGGGTGGAAGTGATTTTTGGAGTGGTGTTCATCAGTCAGGCATTATGGCACATGGGGGAGGTCAGAGGAGTCATATTTCCCTCACTGCTCAAAGGCAAAGCCAGATTTTGATGCTCAGTAGTTGTTGCATTTTTGGGGCTGGACAGCAGTGGAGCTGTTCTGACAAACAGAATAAGCAGAATATAACGTAGCAAAAACCACGGAGTTCTCACGTTAAAGATTGTGGGGAAGTACTAACATTTTGCATACTTCCATCATGGACCTCATAGTTTTATCAGAGTTAATAGTTACTAAACACTTCAACACTCATTTTGCTGCTTTACACCCACCTCTGCTGCTAAGCAGTGCCTCAATTAGTATCTGTTAGAGTTAGGAGGAGGAAATGAACTAACGTTTTTAGAATTTTCACTCTCATGCTAATGGAAGTTTGTCACTTTATGTATACAAATGCAAACACATATTAAAAAATATGAAGAGCAGTATCCTCAAAGCTGAAGTACAGGTTGAAAATAACAGATACTACCTTGGTCAAGTAGGTTAAACGCATATTAAAGCTCTTCTCTGATTAATACTGACATGCCTATATGCTAGTATTGGATTCTTGTAATTATCAAGAGTTCTTTTTAAAATACTGTGTGCAATGTACAGCTGAAAGATTTGTCACAAAGGTACTCTTAAATCATGATCTGCAGAATTGTTTTTGAAGTGTGGATTTTTTTGGTCAAAATGTAGCAAAACCAATCATAAAAATACCAAATGAAATAAATTATCAAATTTGCTAGCCACTATGTATTGTTAATATATTTTATATTTATATTATACAGTTTGAGAAATGTTGGTACCACACATGCCTCTGTTGAGCATTTACTTGTTTATCTTCTAACTGCCTAAGGTACATTTTTCTATATGTATTTAAAACATTGAGTGGAACACTGTTTATTTCAGTCCCACAGATGCACTTAAGATTCTGCATGTATAAAGTGTATTCTACATGCCTCTGTAAAATGCCATGCTGGGTATGCTGAAACAACTTGCATGTGAAGAGCTCTCACCATCTCAAAGTGTGGTGGTTGTTCCAGTGGGTGAAAGGCAGTAGAATTTCAAATGCTTGTTTTGAAATAAAACAATAAATTCTAAGATGCAGCTGCAGTCCAGAAGTGTTATTTGTAAGAATATAGTTTTTCATTTAAAATACATTGTTGTATTATTGATATGACAGCTGGAAGTATAAAAATTGTTCCACACCTGTTTGTCATAGATTGTACGTGGTGGACTTTGCTCAGAGTAATTGTGTGCAATACCTGAAGCAGAGTTCAAAAGTCTCCACTGTTGTTAGATCTCCAGCTCCCAAGAAGTTGTGTTTCTCGTCCAAAAGGCTGGAAAAGGAAAAAAAGGTTCTAATTGTTTTTTGGGATAGATGGGGGGAGGAGGGAGGTTACCAGTTTATGAATGCTCTTTTTGAAAATAAGACTCCAAAACTGAATGATCAAGGCAGAATGTTGGTAATGCTGTGGTTATTCGGTGTTGATTTTTTTTTTTTAATGTCAAACTCTTTATGCTTTCTATCCTTGTTGTGCTGAATTTAACCATAATTCTACATTTTACATATAGATACTATGGATAACTATCACTTGCATGTCATAGCTGTGGTCCTTTACTTTAATCTTCCTGGATCAGTGGGAGCCAGGTCCCAGCGGATCCTTCCTGCTACACATCGCCGTTCTGAGTGCCGGTGGGATGGGCAGCTCTTGCTCAATTGCTCTTTTACCAGAATGTCTGCTGTTCCAGAAGATACATCACAAACAGCAGTAACAGCTGATTTGAGTTACAATAATATTAAAACTTTTGTGTGCTCTGATGGAAGAAATGAAGAGTGGATGCTAAAACACCTGAACCTCAGTAACAACCTGATTTCTGAACTCACCTTAACTACTTGTACAAATTTACCCAATTTAGAAACTCTAAACCTCAGTGGTAATGCCATCCACACCCTCACACTGGAAATGCCTGCACCTGCACACGGGTCTAAAAAGTACAGCCTTGTTCATCGTCTCCTGCCTGCTTTGAAAGTATTGTCACTTGAAAGAAATAATCTTAATATGGTTCCAAGAGGTAAGCATTTCAAAAATCTTTAAAGACTTGATTTCCAAGGGGTAGGTTGGCTTTGGATATAATTCATACATCTTACTGAATCCAGAATGTGACTTTCTCATTTTATTATACTTCAGGTGAGGGGAAGTTCCACTGGCAAATACAGAGGCGGAAGTAAATCGGTTGTTTGTTTACTTTGTTAGGTTTTTTATTACAGTGTTAGCAACTGTACTGCATTAACAGCAGTCAAATACAACCAGTTTTATCCTGTAAGAGCCCAAGCAGTATTCTTACTTGTTGTATAGAAAGGGGGAGTATGGATCTTTGGAAAGCTACCAGCCTCCACATACCAGTCATGGACTTTAACACCAAAAAAATTACAGATCATTAATTCATACTACCCTTCAGAAGGAAATCAACACTCTTAAATAAAACTTGCTGTAGTTTAGGTATTTCAGAGACAGGAAAACATATTTTGTTTATTACTAACAGTTTTGCTCAGTGCCGTTTAATACTCAATCACAGTGAGTAACAGGAGAGGGCTGCAAGGCTTCGAGAGACTTGGAGAAGGGCTTTGCTGGTCACTGAACTATGCTGGGCAGCTCAGCCTCATCCAGGGATGAGTCACAGTGACCAAACAGTTTAAACGAAGCAGAAGCTACCAGATGAGCAGCCCTGTCCTATACAATATGTAGAATTTATTGATGTCTGATAACACCATCAGATTAATGAGAGTTTGAAAATACAGGAGGACAAGTGATGACAAACAAAAATGCCACTTATCCCACAAAGTCACACAAAGATAATATATTTGCCCCTACACAGGATCATGAAAGTTCAGTTTTTCTCCTTTTCTGCTATTAAATAATTCTCTGGCACACAGGAAACCCATTTCATTTAATGATTTTGTAGTGTCTGTATAGACAAGGTATCTGAATAGACAGTACAGAAAAGCTTACATTTTAAAATATATCTATTAAGATTTGATTTGTTTTAATATAGATAAAAATTTTTTCGTTGGATTTAGATAAATATGACTGCCCATTATAGGATGCCTCAGAAGGTCAGACAGATCAGTCCTCTTCTATAAGAGACTCAGTTTTTTAAGTTCAAAGTGCTATGCATGGTACCACCATATTTCAAGTTATACTTAAATCCTATATTCATTTAAATACATGTTCAGAATCTTATTCTTGTCTAAAGTACTTCACTAAAATTCTGAGGTTTAAGCTCTGGAAAGAAAACACAATATGCAGTTCTATACCAGAGGTTTCCCACAGCAAAACCCTTCCCCTACCTCCCCCCAGGAGTAAGGCTGCTGCCCACTGCTGCCATACCAGTGTATATTTTTGGCACAAACTTAAATTCAGGGAAGTAGCCACAGTACATTTCCTCACGTAGGTACACTGATGAATTTATGAAGTGCCAGAACTTCTGCATGCCTTTCCTATCACCCACCTCTAGTTTAATACCAGGAATGAATCATCCTCTCTGCTTTTCACAATAAACCCAGTTACTCAGCAAACAGAACTGCTGTCTGAGAAAAGAGGTTTCTGGAAAACAAGGTGACACCAAGGGCAAAAGAGTTAAGAACTAGTAGCTTCTCAACAATAGTGTATGATCAAAAATCACTTCAGAGTGGCACTGTGGTGTTGAATATCAGTGGGCATGCTGAGTGTTCAAGGGCCTGCCTTTCCACTGGACCCTGCAGGCTGGAGCTTCAGGGGCTGCCTTCACAGCACCTCAAAACAATTAGGTGTCTCCAGCAAACAAAAGTGTTCCTTATGCAAGGTGGATGTCACTGTAGCTGGGATGCACTGAAGAATTCACTGTCATTCTTCATAATTCACAGGCAGATAGGCATAGACAACAACATGGTTTTGTTTTCATTTGGTTTTACATCCTAGGAATACAGTTCAAGTAATTCCACATATGAAAAACTCCCATGAAACTGCACAGGCAAGTGGATAGGAGATACTGTATCACCTTTTGCATCTCTGTCTTTTACTTGCAATTAGCATATTTGGATCTTGTCAACTCAATATACTCTAGCCTTTTCACACTCCTCTCCTACCTCCAGTTCTCCAGAGAAGCTTGCTCAAAGTACAGAGATCAAAGTCAGAACCATTGTTATAAGAAACGCTAGTGGCTTTTATGAAAATGTCAATTTTTAAGACATCCATTGACTGTGAATGTTTTAATGTGCCAGCTGTTGACGCTATGCAGCTTTTAGAATGGGACAACCCCTGACTAGGAAAGCCATAACACAAAGGCTGCAGCCACTCATTGCAATAGTGAGGAATGGAAGGAATTTTGTGGCAAAGAATTTTATAAAGACACTTGATGCAGTTTAGAAAACAAGAATATGAAATGTAAAATAGGGATTTTTTTTCTTCCTAGGGCTAGGCCTCCTGCAGTCTTTACAAACTGTCCATATGTCATCCAATGCCATAGAACAGATTGACCCAAAGGATTTTCAGAACTGCTCACAGCTGAAGGACATTGACCTGCGAAACAACAAGATAACTAAAATTCATCCAGATGCCTTCAGAGATCTCAACAAATTACAGGTTTTAAAGCAATACAGCTGTTTCAATATTTTATGGTAATCATTACAGATATTATTTACCAACTATTCAGCATGATTATATGGTTCTGATTATAATACTAGTGTAGCATTTAAAAACTAGAGAAAATGGTGAAAATAATATTTTATATATTTCCTTTTTATATGTAGAAAAACACACATGCTGAAATGTAATAGATATAACCATAAAATCACAATTTCTCTATGCCACAAACCAATCCATAACAATACATGTCCTTTTCTACTCCCACTCCTTCCATGGCAAGAGCTCTGCAGCTCCCTATTTAAACAGAGGTAAGTCTACAATGGGAGAAATCTAAACACCACCATTTAAACTTTTCATCTATATTAAAAAGTTTAGAATATTACTGAAATCCTAAGCAGATTCACAGAAATCAGAAGTGCTTGTACACTGAAACACTGTTGTAAGATGTTGCAATAAGAATTCCATTGTAAGCCTTATCAAATTAATTCTGTGTTGTTTCCAAATAGGTCGTGGATCTCCGTGAAAATGCTCTGACAATCCCTCTACCACAGATACTAGTCAGTTTGAACTTTTTTCAACTTGAAGTGTATTTCTCAAAGAATGCCTGGATATTTAACTACAGGCTAAATGCTTTTAAAGAGTTCTTTCATTTTGTCTTTGACTCCACAAGGCAGAAATGGAGCCTTTCCTACAATAAGTCTGCCAACAACTCCCAGAAACCTCTCCTGTATCTTTCAAGTTTCCATTTAAACTGCAGGGACAATGTTTTGCTCAAAAGGGCTACAATCCCAACAGGGAACACATCAGTGCTGACCTGTAACTTGGACAACACAAGGGGTATGTAAATCAGGCACTCCATTCAAATGCTACTAAAATCCAAAAGAATGCAAAATAATCAAATAAATCTGGTTTTAAAAGTGTCTTTCTAAAGACACTGTTTAAAAATAACAGTTTAACATGCAAAAATATTTCATTAGAAAGTAGCATTCTGCTTAGAACATTTGAAATTTAGGTTTCCTGAGTCTTCATCCCCTTCCTTACATTAAAGGAGGAAGTGATGCTGAATTCCATACAAATATGTTTCAGTAAGAAATGCATTGCAAATGTATTGGTTCATTTTGGACTGAAACGAAGGACCAAACAGCAAGGTGGCACTTCTGAGGCATGTAGAAAACCAAGAAGGATGCAATAGTTTTCAGTGTTCAGTTACAGCAAAATTAATTGAAGGTTTATTTGCAGGGAAAAAGATTTCTAGCTCTTCTAAAGAAGTACAGCCACTGTAGCGCACACTTCACTTACATTTAAAATTAATAGAGAACATTGAGAATATAAGCAACAAAATCTAAAGAGCCAAGTCTTACTATGCAGATGGAAAACTAAGACCAAACTCAGAGCAGAAGGTGTATTTGCCATGTGCCATAAGGCAAAATGGTTTAACTCTAATGGCCTAACAGCACTTGGAGGTGGTAAGGCTTTCCCCCTGGGAATAATTCATCCCCAATGAAAATATGCAGGACCTACCAGAAATGCCACCTGCTCTGTTTACAAGAAAAGTCACAGAAACCTGGATTAAATCAACACATTGCATTGCAGCAAAACTCAGCTGGGAACAAAAGCTGATGCAAAGACAAAGCCAAAAATGCAACTTTAAAACAAATTGCTAAAAGACAACAACCAGCCATGGCCCACACAAACTCAAGTTTGGAACAATTGCTCAGTCTGTATAAATTCCCTTGATTTACAGACTTTTTTTGCTGCAGTCAGATGAGGAACTAGAGGAAAATCACAGTGGTTGAAACACTGGCAATTAGGAGGTGATGTTTTATCCCCCAGCTGCACACAGTGACCATGGCCAGGCTGCAGAGCAGCTGGCTGTAGATGTCTCTTCCACAAGGAAGATCAGGAGGTGTTTCTAGAACAACTCTGAACTTGCTTAGATTATTTCAGTGACCTCCTTCCTCACATTACCATTTTTCTGGTAAAGTCTATGATTAAGACCCCACATGTACTGTGTTTTTAGATGGGAGGCAGTTGGGATAGGCCTGTGATATGCTTTAACAGACTTCATACCATGTAAAATTACTTAGGATGGATAAAAGGAAAATGAGGCTTATAATAAACTGTTAAAATTATGAAAGATACTCCAGAGTATATTCTTAACAACATGCCCAAGTATACTATGCTTTTAACAAAGACTGAGTTTGTATTTTCTTTCATTTCAGGCAATGGAGTCTCTTGGTGGACACCTAAGGGCAGAATTTCAAAAACTCACAGTCTTTCTCATATGACACTGGATAAAATGAATAATTTAGTGATATACAATGCTGAGAAAACTGCTGAAGGATTATATTTGTGTCTTTTTAATACAACAAAAGAGAAATATCTGATTTACAATATAGAGGTGAAAGAAGGAGTGTCAGCATTTTTGGTTAGAAAAACCAGGGACACCCTTTTTAGAGAGAAAAATACAGAGCCAAACTTTGCACTGGCTGTCTCCCTCTCTGTGGTCATTACATTTGTTTGTGCTTTTTGTCTGGGTGCTTTTGCTAGACCCTACCTGGAGAGGCTGTGGAGACTCATGCGCAGGAACAAAAATTCAGGTTCAGAACACACGTATTCTAACCAAGCTTTTTCAGATGAAACCTTGAGCAGAGACTCTTCTGCAAGCAAGCCAACAAATATGCAGCGTAATACGTTCAACTGTGATAAGAATTCTTTAAGAAACACGTGGACTTTTCCTACAGAAGCTTCTACTGTGTATGAAAATGTCACTGGCAGTGGTGTACATTCACCAAATCCCAAAGCAGAGTACAAGAAACAAAGCAATACTGAGATCAACATGAAGAAAATGCCAGTGTTTTCAAAAGACCAAACTAGTACTGACAGTAATGAAAGCATAAATGTTTATGATACTGGACTGTTTTTTGTAAGGACGGATTACCAGAACAGCAACGAAATAACACCAAAGAGCAAAGTAAGAAACAACTCTGGTCTGCTGCACTCTGAGATCACAAAAGCTACACCAGATTCTCCAGAAAGAAAAGGTGCTCTTTCACATAAAAAACCCAGGCACGCTAGAAAATTTATGCAGGGAAGGCAAAGTTGTGAAGAACAACTTTGTCCAAATGGCAACAAAAATATACCTAGTGATGTTGGAGATTTTATTTCACCCAGTAGCTTCAGAAGAGATGCAGATATTGAGAAGCTAGACATCTATGAAACTATAGACAACTTTGCCACAACAGAGCATGACTGTAAAAGGACACATTCAGATGAAAAAGATGCTGCAGCTGATATATTTGGTGACAGTTCTTCAGCTGAAGGGGCTCCATTCACAATGAGTGACTGTAGCTCTTTAGCAGACTTTGAAGTGGAACACCCTGGTGTCAGTAACAACCTGCCAGTGTGCCAGTCACCTCTAGATGAAGCCAACACAGACAGTGGAACTGACAAATTTGTAACACCACCAGAGTCTCCAAACAATAGTGCTGAACTTCAGCAGACTGGGAAAAATGAAGATGAGAACAGTGCCTATTTTGAAACCACTATTAATTATGGATCAGACACCACCATGCAGGAAACAGCATCCACTTACACCGATAAAAGCAGTGGCCACGTGAGTGTGTCAGATCCAGATACAGTTAGTTCTTCAAGTCAAGAAATTCCAGTTACATTTGATTATTTTACTAATGCAGAGTCAACAGAAGAAAACTCTATTTCTGATTCTTTCCACAGTCAAAGAACAGATTTTGGTAACATGGTACTTAAATTAAAACCTTCTCCCAAATATGAGACAGAGAAAACTTCTGAAGAGGATGAACTGCAGCTTTCTCTGTTTCCCAGAGAACAGCATTCCCTCACCTTCAGTAACACAGAACAAAAAGAAAATGCACCAGCAGAAAGTACAGATGAGCACACAGCCAGGAACTCCCCTGAAAAGAGTCATGGTGAAGCAGACATTAAGGCAGAGTCAACAGAAGAAAACTCTATTTCTGATTCTTTCCACAGTCAAAGAACAGATTTTGGTAACATGGTACATAAGTTAAAACCTTTTCCCAAATATGAGACAGAAAAAACTTCTATAGAGGACGAACTGCAGCTTTCTCTTCTTCCCAGAGAACCACAGCACTTCCTCAGCTTCAGTCACACAGAACAAAAAGAAAATGCACCAGCAGAAAGTACAGATGAGCACACAGCCAGGAACTCCCCTGAAGAGAGTCATGGTGAAGCAGACATTAAGGCAGAGTCAACAAAAGAAAACTCTATTTCTGATTCTTTCCACAGTCAAAGAACAGATTTTGGTAACATGGTACTTAAGACAGAGAAAACTTCTATAGAGGATGAACTGCAGCTTTCTCTTCTTCCCAGAGAACCACAGCATTCTCCCTTCAGTCACACAGAACAAAAAGAAAATGCACCAGCAGAAAGTACAGATGAGCACACAGCCAGGAACTCCCTTGAAAAGAATCATGGTGAAGCAGACATTAATGCAGAGTCCACTGTTTCTGATTATTTCCACAATCAAAGTAAAGATTTTGGTACCATGGCACCTAAATTAAAACCTTTTCCCAAATATGAGACAGAGAAAACTTCTGAAGAGGATGAACTGCAGCTTTCTCTGCTTCCCAGAGAACAGCATTCCCTCACCTTCAGTCACACAGAACAAAAAGAAAATGCACCAGCAGAAAGTACAGATGAGCACACAGCCAGGAACTCCCCTGAAAAGAGTCATGGTGAAGCAGACATTAAGGCAGAGTCAACAGAAGAAAACTCTATTTCTGATTCTTTCCACAGTCAAAGAACAGATTTTGGTAACATGGTACTTAAGTTAAAAAAACCTTTTCCCAAATATGAGACAGAAAAAACTTCTATAGAGGACGAACTGCAGCTTTCTCTTCTTCCCAGAGAACCACAGCACTTCCTCAGCTTCAGTCACACAGAACAAAAAGAAAATGCACCAGCAGAAAGTACAGATGAGCACACAGCCAGGAACTCCCTTGAAAAGAATCATGGTGAAGCAGACATTAATGCAGAGTCCACTGTTTCTGATTATTTCCACAATCAAAGTAAAGATTTTGGTACCATGGCACCTAAATTAAAACCTTTTCCCAAATATGAGACAGAGAAAACTTCTGAAGAGGATGAACTGCAGCTTTCTCTGCTTCCCAGAGAACAGCATTCCCTCACCTTCAGTCCCACAGAACAAAAAGGAAACGCACCAGCAGGAAGCACAGATGAGCACACAGCCAGGAACTCCCCTGAAAAGAGTCATGGTGAAGCAGACATTACATTACAAAGAAACACGAGTACATCTGAGGACAAAGGCTTTATTTTTGCTCCCATTGATACTGGTTTGAATGAGGTTGTAAGAAAACCATCACTGCTGCATTCCAGCCAAGAATCATCTCTTCAACTGCTGCCTGAACACACAGCTAAAAAACATTTCATGTTTGTTACACAGGAAGATGACTTGCTACCACAAGAGAAGCAGGCTTGTGCAGATGAAATGCAAGGAGGTTCTGATGAGAAAAATTCTGATGGATTCACAGAATTGCAGGAAAGCAGCAATCACAGCCTGCCTGAAGAAAAGCAGTCTTGTAGTCCTACAGCAGTTCTGCTGCATCTTCACAGTTCTGGGAAAACACAATCAGAATTCGCAAAAAATGATCCCTTCCAACTGGATCATGGTGATGAGGATGCATATTCTTTCTCAATTCCACAAGGTTTCTTCAATGAAAGCACACCATACAGCTCATGTTCCTTCCCACAAAAGCCTACAGGAAATACAATCTCTGAAAGCACCGATTCCAGCAAGATGAAGGATCACACTACTTTGTCCGAACTGGAGAACCACTCTGCAATAACTGGAGAACACTTCCAAAATTCCAGTGAAAATCTCAGCCAAAAAAGTCAGACAAATTCGAGACAGGACCAGTTTTTTGTTAAGAAGAAAAGAGCATTTGATGGATTTGCTAATATTTTGCAAAGCAGGAGAACAAACTTCAATAGCTGAAACACAAAATGGTAATACTAAGCTCCCACAGTGTTTATGTCACTACAGCAGGTGCAAACATTTTGTTTTGAAGTGAAATTACTTTTGTTTAGAAAGGTACCCATAAAAAAACCTAATAACAGACTTTATAAAAAGCTACTCCAGAATATTAATAAACCTTTTGCTGAATTATGTTTACTTTCGCATTATTGGTAGTTGATACTACTACATCATTTCCCTTGGAATTTGCTTCAGATACTCAGTTTTGTCTTTTTGTCTAAAATAAATGCAATATGGAAATTTACATTATTACTATTACTGTGCTTTCTTACGGGACTCAAACTATATATACAGTGTGTGTATATATATATATATATATATATATATAGTGAAAGAGTACTACTGTCTTCTGCTTTTTGAGCCAGATTTGTGGATTATCTCTGAATTCCTAGTGTTGCAAAAATAAGTAAAGTCCAAGTAGTATTCAATTACATTTCAAAAATTACATTTTAACTTAGCAAAAGAGAGAAAACCACCTTTCTCAAAGACACAGAATAGAGTTCAATTCTCCAGAAACATCAGTTATAGAAATGTAGCTATAATGAGACATCACCTGAAGTTTGCAGATGTGGCGACACAGGCAGGGTAATTTTAAAAGAGATAAAGTATCCTATATCCATTTGAGAATTTTATTTAAGAGGGGAAAATCAAGAGCAGTTGAAAACTGCTATTTTAAAACATCAGTAGCCAATAGATAGCAATTGTAAGGTAAAATTACCTCTGAATATAGCCCAAGGCCCTATCAACAGACTCAGTACCACTGATGCAGTCCTTGAAGGGAAATGTCATCATAAAAGGGAGCAGACCCAGTCCTGGGAAAACGCAGGATATTGGCTACAACTCTAGAAAAACTCTTTCACAAAGACACAATTAACTCCTAAAAACTCCAAACAGAAGGAACATATTTCAATTCCATCACAAGAGAAGCAAATCCAATGGCACAATACATCACTGAAACTACCTTTAAAGAAAAAACTAAGAACAAAGTGTCACAGCCAGTTTCAGTAAAGCTCATTATCCACACAAGTTCTTTGTGGCCAAAACAACTTTAAAAATACAATGCCTGAAAAAAGCACTGACTCACTCTTTTTGGTATCTGTGGGTCTTCAAACATCATTAACACCTCTCCAAGGCCTGTCACCTTTTGGTTGTTGCAGCTACTAACGTGTTAAGAAATCTAACTATACAAGCAAGGCAATTTTGTGAATCATGGGGGAAAAAACACACTCGAGTGCTCTATTGGTATCTCATACACTGAAATGCTTTGCCATTTGCTCGTGCAACAGTCCAACAGGATTTCAAAATATAAAGTGGAAAATGATTTTCTCATCTTTTTTTCTGACCATGAGAATGCTGTGGTGGTGAGGCAGACAGTACACTCTACATGTGAGAACCTGCAGGATTTCTAAGATTCCCTTTATGCCATAAAGATGTGGAAAAGTTTCTGTTCTTGTCAGACAAAATAAATTCACTCCTTTATAGTGGGATTTTAACATGTGGCAAAGTATTCATTCTACTGCCAAAATATTATGTTTCATCTCAAACTTATCTTTGTATAGCTGCCAAATCTTGCCACTGTCCTTTACTACTCACCTCTCCATTCTTACTATCACATCTTCATTCAAATTCAAACTCAGCTGCTTCTCCTTCATATTAGTTCATTTCATTAGCAATTGCTCTTTAGTACGTCAAATGCAGTAATCAGGATGAAACAAAACTCCCATTTTCAAACATATAATAGTTTGATAATTGTCAAGTTATTTGCTGTGGGTACAAAGCCTGAATATGCTGAAAATTGAGCTGGAAAATAACCCTTAAATATAAGAAGAAGACACACACATTTAACTTACACATGACCAACAAAAGAAACTTTTTTGGATAGTAAATTCTTTATGGTAGAGAAGACTGTGACTCATCCCCTCTGATAAATACAGATAAGCAAGAGCCTACATTCTGAGAATTGGCAAAGCCAATCCCAGCCTTCATCAGAAACATAAACACAATGAAAAACTTCTTCACTATGGGTTCTGCATGACAATATTCTAATTACAATGTAAATACATCCACTTCAAGTAATATTTTAAGTCAAGGTTGGAAGCAATACCTGGAGGTCACCTAGTCCAATGATCCTGGCCAAGCAATGCCACTTAGAGCCAGTTGCTCAGGACACTTTCAGAGGGCTTCTGAGTATCTCAAGGACAGACTCAGTATCAGTGCATGGTGACCCTCACAGCAAAACAGAGAAGTTCCTGATGTGCAGATGGAGCCTCCTAAGTTTCAGTTACTGCCCACTGCCTCTATCCTGTCACTAGGCACTGGCTGAAGAGTCTTTGTCTTCTTTACACCATCCCTTCAGATATTGGAACACTTTAGTAAGACTTCCCATAGAATCTTCTCCAGGCCAAACAGCTGTAAGCCTTTCCTCATGGGACAGAAGTTCCCATCCCTTCATTTCCTTCCTCATTATCTTCACGGCCCTTTACTGGACTGTCTCCAGAATGTCACAGTGTCTCCGGCACTGGGAAGCCCAGAACTGGACACAACAGGTGTGGCCTCATCAGGGCTGTGTAGGAGGGAAGAGTCAACCCTCAGCCTACTGGCAGTACCTGGTCAGAATCAGGCAGGAACCACTCACCTTCTTCACTGCAAGGACTTGTTGCTAGCTCATCTCCGACTCGGTGTCCACCAGGACCTCCAGGCCCTTTTCTGCCAAGCTGCTTCCCAGCTGGGTGGCCCCCAGCAGATACTGGTGCAGGGGGCTGCTCCTCCCCAGCTGCAGGACTTTGCACCTCTCCAGGATGAAGCTATTGTAGTTCCTGTCAGGCCATTTCTCAAGCATGCTGAGATCCTTCTGGAAGGCAGTATGGTCGTCTGTCATATCAGCAAACTTGCTGTGCCCCATCACCCAGGTCAGTAATGAAGCTGTTGAACAGGACTGGACGCAGCTCTGACCCTGGGGCTAGAGCACTAGTTACTGGTCTCCAGTTAGACTTTGCTCTGCAGAGCACCACTCCCTGGGCCCTACAATTTTCAGTTTTCACCCATCTGTTCATCCATTCCATATATCAACAGCTTTTCTATGAGGACCTTGTGGTTCAAAAAGCTGGACCAAGATAAGTGGGTAAGAATTATCCTTCTGTAAAATTTTGTCTTGAGGCATTTCTGCTCAAATTCATTTATTGTTGAAAACTTTCGTTTTAATGTTTTACACCAACACACTCCATTTGAACCATAACCTTTTTGATACATGTACCTGTTCCCAACAGTTTTAAATACAGATTTGCTCCACTATTAGAAACCAGGGGGACAAGATCCTACACACAAATTCCCTGCTAATATTTAATAAAGGCTGCCAGCTGATGTATGTTCAGATATGAGAATTCCTGAACTATGAATCACAGAAAAATCTGAAGTCAGTTTCTGATACCAACACAAATACTGTTTATTTGTGAGATGCCATTTTAGAACAACACCAAGAAAAGACCTAAAAAAAATCAACTGGATTAACTCATGTTAGGTGGCATAATAGTATTTTCATCATATTGTGAGTCACAGGAGTTAGCACACCTTAATTATGTAATATCCAGGTAACTAAGACATAAAGCATTCACAGTTACAGGTTAACTGCTGTTCCTGCCACAGCAGTGTCAGTAGGTGCTATTTGGACACATGTACACATGCACACACACACACACAGTGGGGGAGTGGGTGAGGATTTAAAAAATAAAAACAAACAAACAAAAAAAAAAAAAGCTGAATTTTGGTCTCAATTACAGAAAACAAACCATTCTGTTTGTGGATGGATTCTATATACTTTTACAACAATATGAAAAGACAAAATATAAGGCCTAGAAAGAGGTATGTTAGCAGCTATAAATAAAACCAGGGCACAAGCTAACCTTTAAAGCTGCCTATATAAATTCCAAGAGTATCAAACAATTTGATACTTGTGACTAAGGGTCAACAGAAATCTGGGAAAACCTTAACACAACTGAAGTCCATTTCTTGCCCTTCAAAATAGTTACTTGGGAACATGAATGAAGTAGCAATAAGCCACAACTAATTTTGATTGTGTGAGAATATTTCTGATGAAATAAAACACGTTTGTGGTAAAATGGGAGAAGCCTCTACAGAATTAAAAATGGCAACAGAAAGAGAACCCAAGTAGTTATTGTAGCTTAAAAACAACCTTAAAGAGGTTTTAACTGAAAACTCAAATACATAAATATTTTCAGTAATTTCAATGTTCTTCAGTTTGCTTTCCTTGGAAAAGATAAAAAAGTGAAGAAATAACAGCAATAGAGAATTATATTAGTACTTCAAGTACTTAGTCACTTTGCTTTAGAAGAAAATTTAATTCATGGACTGTTTTGGTTACTAGTATTAATAGAATCATTTAGGTTGAAAAGATTCTTAAGACTACTGAGTGGAAAGAGCTCCAAATGTTTGTCATCTATTAAAGAACATCAACTGCTATAGTCTCTGGACACTGTTTTCCTTTCACTAACTGTCCTTCCAATTTACATCTCCCAAACACCAAAAATGAACTGTAGATTGATCATCAAGTTTCTGCTAAAAGTTCAATCACAGTACACCACTAACATGAGCACAAGACCCATAACACTTCTTCAGGAATGACCTCTCAAGTGTCTTGTCCCAGAAAACAGCATGTTTTCTATATTACTTCTCTTAGGGGTTGGGATGGGAGCCCATAATCAAACAAAAAAAAATCTACATCAGCTATTTGATGGCATAATAAACAAAAAAAGCAAATGCCACACTTGTACTAAATACAAGATTAACTGAGTATGTTAATTAAGTTTCCACAACTATTAAAAGTTTCTCCAGCATACAGGAGTAGGCAATGTTAGGATCTTCTGCTTATCAGCATATTTAGCAAACCCAACAGGATGGATAGCACAGGGAAGCTCATCAAACCACAGGTCCATTTTAGTCCATTTGTTCACTATAAATGTCAGTAAAGCTGTCTCTACTAGCTTTAATTGAATCTGTGGTTTATTTTATGAAGATGCATGTTTATAAACCTGCTGATGGCTACAGATTCATACTGTTTCAAATGGAAGAAAAAATTTGCAGCATCTGATTCATTTCCAAACATCCTTCCTTTCCATCATTCTCAATTACTTTTACCCAATTTAAAAAATCAAGTTTGTTTGCTTACACAGCTCAAGTACTTTCTGAGGTTTCTTTCCCCATTTCTTTGCTTTTAAGTACATTTTTTATTCTGATAAACACTTGCAAAATTGCCAACATTTGGCTGAACCAATTTCTGTCAATCCTGTTATATGAAAGCTATACCTGTAACAGTAATATATTAAAAGTGTCTTTGGCTCTTGCTTCCATTATTGGAAGCTCAGTTATTTGTGACATACAAAACTTTTATACAAACTTGTATTTGTTGCAGGACTCGCACCAATTTGAGCTGAACAGTCTCCTAGAGTCAACAGCTAGCTTAATGTTTTAAGAACAATTACATCTATTTCCCTTAAAATCTTGGCAATCACAATTTGGCCTAATGTTAAAAGTTATATTACTTCTAAGTTCATTCTTTGAAGAACTAAACCAGCAGCTCCACTGGTATTTCATTACAATAATACTATTGTAATGTACACATTTACATCAGAAGTCTTAATAAAAGGTGTGTATTCTTAGGAGGCTTATTGTAAACATTAAATACCACACTCCACTCAATTTCTTGTGCAAACTGGCATCAAACATGGAATTAAGGTTATGTGCATTAGTACATGAGAAAGCACTCAATGTGTATGTTTTACCACTACTAACTTTAAAAAACACTATTTAGTGTTATGGAAATCCAAATGTAGCTATTTCACAGGAAAGGTAGTATTTTCTTCTTAACATCATGAAATTCTAGGTTTTGTATATGCATGTATATTGTATATTTACATATATAGAAATATACACAAACAGACACACAGTTTTTGTCTTTGGCAGCTGAGCTTGAAAAACAAAAACCAAGAAAAACAACAAACAGATCTGAACACAAATGACCACCTGTACCATGACAATTACAACCTCCTGGCCCAGGACAGCAAACTAACCTGCTTTTGCTAAACTAGACTTAATCCTGAAAGGAGTCAAGTCAATGGCAGTTGTTCCTCACTTGATGGCAAGGATAGAACCTTCAATACAGAAGAGAATTTCACCTTCAACTTAAAATGCTTTCCTCCTGTTCCCCTGGATGGCATTCTAGGGAAATAACAAAACTGCCAATACCTTGTAAAATATTTCTACAGAAAAGTAATGTTATTTGTTGTTCCAAAACACCCACTGGCCCTTTGTTGTTAAATGCTCCATGAATGAATAACATTTTAATAAATCCTTAGGGATAAAAGTTTAATAGCACCTGATACTTTAAGGACCTATTTAGAAATATCAACAATGACATTAATGAAGAAGGGTAAGGCAAAGACAACATGACAAAATTACAGAACTTAAACATTATTCCATTCACTCATTTTTTCCCAAAATAATCACTAGAACCATCCCATACAGACAGAGATGAGTGAAACAGGCAGTGGTCCCTACTAAAAAGTACTGTTACTTAATGCTGGTGTCTTACATGCCCATTGCCTGCAATGGACATTCTGCCAGGAAACTTTAATCCCCAACAGGAAAGAAAAAGCAATACTTTCACTATTCACCATCATATTTTTCCCAATATCATATTTTTAAGTACTTAGAAACACGAAGCTCGAGGCCCTTGGAAAGACTAGTGTTACAAACAAAATAATCCCCAAAACCTTTATCGTGTCTGTGCTAGGGGTGAGCATACTTCATTCCCCAAACCACTTTCTTCAGCTAGCACTTTCAATGTTATTGGGTAACTAGATCACAACATAGACCAAACACTCTTGGTACAACAAAAATTAAAAGGAGTATGCCAAAGGCAATTTACAAAAGTCTAAAACCCATTTTTAAAAGGTACTTTAATTTGTTCTTTTGTACCTGTAACAACTACTGCAGTTTTAACATTAAAAAGTCAGTACTTTTTTCTTCAAATGGAAATCATCTGTGGCATGTACAGCTATTACAGTGTTTAAATATTTATATGTATATATATTTTTTAAGACACCAATATTTCATTCCTATAAAGCATTAAGTCAGGTTTGGCAAATTCTGGTGAAGGAAATCACAGCATGTCTTCTCTTCTCAGAAATTGGCATCTCAAATAGTAACATTGAAACCGTAAATAGTTCTTCACATAACTATGTCCAGAAAGACTGAAATGCTACATTTGAGACCAAAAAAAAACCAAAATAACTAAAGTTTCAACAGACATGTAAGTGATGATTAGAAATATGCCACAAAATTATTTTTACAATACATTTCTGCAGAAATAATTCCTAGGTGAAGCCTTTTTTTATACACATATACAAAATTTAGACAGCAATATACACATAATCACAGTGAAGACTCTGGCAAGTTCACCAATTTGTAGTGTAAATACAAAATGCAAAGCAGCCTTTAAAGAGAACAATGCTAAACAGCAAGCATAGCTAGCTTGTTAAATAGCAAACATCAAAAGTTCCTTGCCAAAGGGATGCAGTGCAAGAAAAGCAGCATGCACTTTGATACAAATAGCAGTTTATGGCTAATGGTTGACATAACTGTGGTAACAGTGACTCTTGAGTGGCTGTGCATAGTTAAACTCCTATGTCATCTGTTTTCCTTTATACCACTCCACAAACTCATCCAACAACACTGGCCCTGTGGAGAGATCAAAGAACTGTATTTTACAAAATTTTGTAAAAGAACAACGATTGATTAAGCTCAGAGAAATAAATTATTTTAGAAAATCAACAAATGGTAGTACTTACAGGCTCCATCTTCATCATAGTTACTGAGGTCAAGGTTAATTGTTCTGCTGAATTCAAGAACGTTACACCATTGGTCCTTATTGATAACTTTGTATTTTGATTGCTGCTTGAGGCAAGAAACAGAAATTACTGAAATGTATTTTCAACTGTCTCAAACTCAAGATTTTCGTACAGAAAATTTCAATTTTTTGGTGCCTTTTTGTTTTAATTTGTATGCCATCAAAAATAAAAAGGATTAAACCAGCAAGTATTGAAACTAGTGTTAAATCATGCTTCTGATTAAGTCATCTTTTTGAGGGCAAACATACTGCAATAAAGTTCAAAAGCAAATAAATAACATTCTATAGTTTGTTCTGCATTACACAAATCTTAACAGCATAGGATTTTAGGAAAAAGAAAGAAAGGAAAGATAACCAGCTGTATGTGCTTCTTTGGTGGTTACAATTTCCTAAATCAGAACACAGCATTCTTAGCTGTCCATTCTACCTCAAGTTAAAAGTATCAAAGACAGATTAAAAGCCCCCACAATTCTGTTTCCAATTCCATACCTCTAGAAACTGATGAAACACTGGAAAAAGGGACCATGCTTTTCCTAAAAGAAGGCCCAACATACACTTGGCAGTATTGATATCTAGGCTGCGCTGGTCCTTTTCCTGCACGGAAACGTCAAAAAGGAAAACAGAGCATGAATTCCAGATTTTTCACTTCCCTCACAGCTCACCCATGGACAAAATAAATTACCAAATAAATAATACACAACAGTATCTAACAGTGTTTTTTTAATAATATATAACTTGCCTTTAAAATTTCCTTCCTTATAGGTAATGGTTTATTATATGGAGATGTTGCTTTTTATAGATGTACCCAATAAAAACATCACTGTTATGGCAGATGAGGCATGAGGTTATTTCTGACTGCAGACCTCCCTAGCCAGCAATGGCCACCACATCCCCAGCCAGGCTGGCACTTACCCCTGCACAGCCACACCTCTCAGAATAGCAGTGCTGTCCCACTTCCCAGCCTATCATTACAACTACGTGAGCTGTCAGTAGACACTCAGTGCTAATTGACACCTCCTTCCCTACCCGAGAGTGAGCCAAGGGAGGATCTTTGTTCTGTTATTCTAACTGATTACATGGAATTCAGATTAAATTATCAAATGAGCAGACAGAACATAGTACACTAGCACATTGAGACTCCCCTCTGGACTGTCCAGTTTTAGTTCAATGTAACAACAACATATTTAAGCTTAAGGGTTGGTTTTTTTTTTCAGTTTCTGCTAAGTAAGAGCAGCAACATATGTACCCAGCAAGTTTGTTAATCAGTGGTAAATATTTACATAACTTCTGCACATCTCAAAGTAACATGTATGTGTACGATTCCATTTTTTTAAGGAGTTTATTCATCTACATTTGTTATCATAAAATTAAACCACTTTTGCTGAGAGATGAGACACAACCCCCCACACTTCTATGCCTTGGTTTTAACACTGAGCTACAAATTCACAAGTTAATGAAATCACAAAAAATATATTTCTGTATTAGCTAACATAGACTTGTTCTGTGCATCTACTCATGACAGCAGAGTGCAAAGGCTAAATTAAGAGGCATCACAGAATCATGGAATGGGTAAGAGACCACAGTGGCTCGTCAGGTCCAGCTCCCCTGCTCAAGCAGGGTCACCCTAGAGCACACAGCACAGAACTGCACCCAAGTGGTTCTTGACTATCTCCTGAGAGGGAGACTCCACAGCCTCTCTGGGCAGTCTGTTTCAGTGTGTGGTCACCTGCACAGCAAAAGTTCTCCCCCATATTCAGATGAACTTCCTGTGCATCACTTTCTGCCCACAGCCTCTTGTCCTATTGCTTGGCAGCACTGAAAAAAGCCTGGATCCATTCTCAGACACCCTCCCTGCAGATACTGATAGACACTGCTAAGTTCCTATCCTTTAACCAACCTCATCGCCCTCCACTGGACCTGCTCCAGGCGCTCCATGTCTCTCCTGCCCTGAGGAGCCCAGAGCTGGGCACAGCACTCCTGGTGTGGCCTCACCAGGGCTGAATAGAGGGGCAGGATCACCTCCCTCAGCCTGCTGGCACTGTCCTCCCAGAAAACCACTGGCTTTCCTGGCCACCAGAACACGCTCCTGACTCATGGACAGCTTGTTGTCCACCAGGACATATCCCACACAGGGATATCTGGATGTAGGGACTGTCTAACAGATCATGGCAAGACAGCTAGCTGCCCACCACAAGGGGAATTGTGCCCTACATTTCACCTGCAAAAATGCACAGGTATGTATTACAGAACATGCATCTTTATTTAAAAAAAGCAAGCTCAAATCATAACTGAATTGTTCTATCACACAGGAAGGAACTGGCAGAGCAAGATCCCAGTTCTCAGTCAACAACTGAATGCCCTAGTTACAAGGTTATGTTCATTTCATACTAAATGCTCCTCAGTTCTAAAATTGTATAGACAGAATTTAATGCAGATTTGTTTTGAAAGTAAAGTGGGGAGACCAGCAATTCTAAAAACATGAGAAACTGTTTTGCATTCTGGGCACTACATCCAAGAGGGATTTAGGGGAAAAAAAAGTAAATTCCATGATGAACAACGCTTTTCAATTAGCAATAAAGAAGAAAAAGAAACCTGCAAAGGCATTTTTGTACTAGTATGATATAAATCTTTCATTTATTTCCAACCTCAAAAAGTTCTAAAACCTAATCCTCTTTCCAAAGCCCATCTACACTTCTGTCACAAACACCTTTAAAGCAGAAACAATACTGCTGTCAGAATACATTTTATTTTACCTACTGTTCATACTCTGAATTCTACCCACACGCTCAAGTATTAATGAAATCGGGCTCTATTGCCTTTACTTTGGCCACACTGGTTTTTCATGCCTTATATTGTTACATTTCTACGTTCTCTCTCTCAGACAACTGATCAGAACAAATTGTTCAGATAAGCCCTTTCTACCCACCTCCAACTGCCTAATGGCACATTTGCCATGACAGATGATGCAATTGCATTCTTAGTTTACATTCTAAACACATTCCTTGGATACAGTTAAAGGAATTTATTTAAAAACTTTATTTTATCTGAGTATTTGTTTTACACTAATGATAGACACTCTTCCAGAGATTTTTTTCCCCTAATATTTCACATTAAAGATCAATTTAAGCCATGCAATAGATGCATCTGTATGTTCCAAAACTTGGCAATAACAAGGGCAAACATGGATTGAGGAATGTTATTTGTGCTTAATATCAACATATGGTGTTATAAATTATTTCCCCAAATCTATGCTGACTTAAATCACACATGCCACATGAAACCTTGATGACACATCTTTATTCACAAACTAACTTCAAATGCCAAATCAACAGACTCTTTAAAAACCTTTCCTCTAATAACTTAGGAAGTTTAGACAAGTGGCTTTTTGCCATAGAGTACTCCCTTGAAAGAATTATCCTTAGGACAGAAATTATACAATCAGCTTTTTTCTATCAATCACTTCAGTGACCCTGAAAAAATTTATGCCCAATTTAATCTGCCACCTATAAATATACCTGCCTTTGTTCTTTTCTATTCTTACTGGATGCCATTCTCCTATAGACTTTCCCCAAGTCTGTAGTCTGGAAAGTTCAATAATCATATTAGCCAAATATTCCCCAGTTTATATGTTGTTGACTTCAATTCTATAATCTGCATGGGCTTTTTGTCACAGCACCCGTGTCTAAATGTTTAAATTTCTGAGACCATTGTTTGTCACAGCAGTTTGGTACCTCTTGAAAAGAACACACACACTATCCACCTTTTAAGTATCTGCACTTCTGACAGGCCATCAGCTGGCACAGGTTTGCTCTCTATCCCAAATATTTCATCAGTATCTTGAACTTCTTAGGCAATGCCTTTGCATTTTACATTCAGCAAAAAGTAGCAGAATAAAGCTTCATACAGCAACGGCAGAATTAAGAGGTTGATGTAGCTTTTCTTTTCCTCACATACTAACTAATCCCATGCATTTTTTTCTACTCAATTGCAAGTTTCCTTGTTTAAAAGTGAACAACCATAAATCCAAATGCTGAGATGCAGAAATCACTGAGGTACCAAAAATCTGAGTTGCTAATAGGAGACTATCAGAACTGCTATCAGTTCAATTTCTTCTTATTTTTCTGATTTTGTCATGCTACTTTTTTTTTTTGGTGCAAGTTTTCTTAGTATTTTTAGTTTTCTTGCACTGAAATCTGAGGTTCAGTTTCACCTCTTTATGTTAAATCTTCTGTACACTCTATCACATTAGTAAAACGGATGTCCAAATTCTATTTCAAAATGTTATTTCAGAAAATAAAGTTCTCTTATTACTCCTTCCAAGTATGAAAAGTCTTATGCATATCAGTTCCATTACAGGTAAAATTTCATCAAAGCATGTTTTATAGCAGGAAGACTAATATACTAATATCAGGATATTTTTTAATGAATACTGAAAACATCATTAAAGCCATTCCAACAATCTTCTGAATCAGTATTTATATCATATCCAGCTTTTAGCATGTTATCCATTTTTACCAGCTATAGAAATGTGTGAAGTGTCTTCCTATTTTATATATGTTTATGCTCACAAAATTCAGAGTAAGAAAAACCACAGTAAATTACAGTGTCAGGGGAACTGAGTGATAAAGCTCCAATATATAACAGAACAGGGCCTAAAACATTTCCCTGAAGTCATAAAATAGCTTGAGGCAGAGATGTAATTAACACATGCCACTAAACCACTAAGCATCACACATTCTATATACTTTTCTTTTCCAGTTTTGACATCTTGCATATACTGTTTCAGAACACAAATTGCTCCATTTGTTCAAAGCCATCTTGAGTGGTTCCTTCAAAGAAACAAACTTAGAAGTACACAGTCTTTCAATTATTATTTATGACAGTAAAGCTTGTAATTTCAAATGCACAGTACTTACCCGTGCAAAGTCAAAGGCATATCTATAAATAAGTTTAAAATTGGTAGGCTCATTTAATAAAGATCTCAAGTAATCCAGAGAATTTCTCAATTTTTCTGTAGTATCACACCTACAAAACAAGCACCAAGTGAGTTTAGAGTCTTCATTCTTACTGAGATGTCTGATGTTCTAGGACAGAATCTCTAACAAGTATGCCCATTAACCTGTTCAAAACACATCACTCTGTACAGACACAAATGTTTGAGTATGTCTGCATAAAATGCCTTATTAAACCTGTAGTGTAAAACAAATTTAGATGAAGTAGCAAAGTCTTACACTGGAACTGACTGGCTTTGTAAAAAATGCACTCTCCAACAGATAAAGATAAGAGCTTGTCCATGCATGGCAAACAAGCATCAAATCAAAGCAGTGAAAAATACTTTTAAAGTCTTGCTGGAACTATAAAACTTCCTACATACTTTTAGTAATTCTCTTCTGGAAGGTAAGTCAAAACAGTTCATTCTTTCTCCAACTCTTTGTGAAACAGGATTATTCAACTTTATTTATCTTAATTTTGCCATAAAATTAAGCTCTTAACTGGAGAAAGCAACTTTTAGAGCAATGCAGAGTTACAGAAAGGGTTTGTATTACTTAGTGTTTTAAATCACTCTAACATCATACCAATATCTAAAAGATACATGCAATCCAGCAACAAAGATTGCTGGTGTCCTTGGGGACAGAAAGAGTGTCAAACTTCATCACATTTCTCTTTTATTGAGACTGCAGATCTTTTAACCCAAATATATTTAAATGTGCTACATCAGGTTTCAAGTTGTCTCTAAGTGAGCATATTATCATAAATCAGGCCAAAAATTTGTGACTTCTACTCCATGGCAGAGTTCTTTGCTTTAGGTGTTGAGTGAAAACACTAAAGTGTGTTTTTTCTGAAAAGCTGTGTTTACTATAACAAATATAGTAACTATAGACAAATAACTATAGAGAATTTTCAAGGCACTTACTGTAGTGATGTCATTCCTTTTAACCATTCTTGTAATGTGAAATAGCCCATATTTTGTGCATCCAACTTCCATGCTAGCACAAGCATAACTACCTGTTTTAAAGAGAAAAAAATGGAGACTGAGAATTTAACAAAAAGATCCGTGTGTTCTATAAATAACTACTGTTTAGTACGATACCAATGCTTTTATCTGTATAAGTGGAAACTTCAGAACTTTGCAACACTATTTTATAAGTTTAAAAAACCCTGTAAGTGACAAACCTGTACACAATCCAAATGAAGAGAAGGGAATAGTACAAATACATGGAGTGAACATCTACCCAAGTTATCAGTCATCTCATAAGCAATACAATGGGGAGAAGATGAGTTGGTGTGAAAGCTGCAGAAAAGATTTCCTAAATTAACTACAAAATTTCAGTATCAGTTTGATAAGCTATACCTGACATTTGTTAAACCTTCATCTCAATGAGCATCATCTGCAATCCATGGAACCAATTATTTGAAAGCTAATAATGATCCCACAATTCAAGCAGATAAGTAAATCCAGATGAACTAACAGTAATACACATCAAAACACAGGCTGATACATAATACCTCAGTTTTGCCCAAAAGAAAACAGTCTTTTTCACATCTCACACAGAAGACCAAAGCAAAAAAGAATTTAGATAACGCAATACCATAAGATTATTATTATTTAATTTATCAACTTCAGAAACCACTTTTGACAAATGTGAAAGAAAAACTTGCAGGATAACTGATCCTACCAACCTGGAGAAAAAAATAATCAAGTTATTTAAATTTGCAACTCAGCCATTAACTAGCTATGGTTAGGGCAACCCTATACAGCTTATAATGCGATATCAGAATATCCGCTCATACCTCCAAATGTCTGCATAAATCACAACATTTATTATTATGCTAAACTCTGAAATTAGCAAATTACATCTGATTTTCCAGTACATCTTTCAAAGCCACAATTCTCATTTACTTATATGAAGCTCCATGAATTCTGCGAAAGACAGGACTTGCAAAATGCATTTAAAGAACAAAAATTAGGCACTAGGAAAAAGCCTGTAAAATGCTCAATTATTATTTTAGATTTTATTTATTTTTATATATATATAACTATACACACCTCCCATACAGAATAAGTACCTGTAAATGTATTTATATTCCTTATTTGTTTTTTTGAAACAGTGTAATGGTAGTGCCACCACTGCCCATAATATTTGAGATCTCTTTCTGTCCTAGAAAACCCAAAGGAAACACTACTTGTTTGTTAGCTGATATATTAAATCTTGATGTTATCTCTTTGTTTCAGAGAAGGCAATCATCAGCATTTTTTTTTTTTAAGATCTCTCTTTTTCTGGAGAGCCTGAAGGTTGGTGGTCTTACAGTGAAAGAAGGGGTGGCAGTGAAGACAAATTGAGGTTTTACAGGTTGACAGTCTGGAGTTGAACATAATGGCAAGTTGTTCCCAAATGTGTTTCAAAACCTCCCTGGCTTATATTTCTTGAATTTTTTTAAACTCTCAAGATTTTTTTAAATCTTGGTGAAAAAACAAAAACTGTATGACTAGCTCATGTACACTACAGCAGATGAGGCAATTTTAAAATGGATTCTGAACTTACATTTTCTGGTTCAACTCCAATGTCTTCACAAAATTTCTCCATACCTTCTGGCCCTACAATGTCATCCGTGCCTGCAAACAAAACATATTTTACTTATCTCTAAAAATTAAAATGGCCTGTTCTTTACAGCACAAAAGAAGTGCAATCACATAGTGCAACCTAACTTTCATACAGTTTGTTTGTTTTGGCATTAAATAAATATTTCCACACTTACTATCAGACTTGGATACACTTAAAGATTTATCTCACCTTTGAAAACAGAGAAACCGTAAAACAACTTTTCATCCCTGCCAATCTTTCAACTCGTTTACTGAGATAATCTTGGAAGTGTAAATTAGTAAAATTTTTTCCATAATGCACTTAAGACTAACAGAACACCCAGATAATATTACCAAAATAAATGAGAGGACGATGGCTAGTGAAACTCATGCCCTGGCTGGAATCTCTACTTTATCATAAGCTCAAATCACATACAAACATGATGTACAGCTATACAGGATACAAGGCATTATCATTCCCAGAACCTCATTCCACACTGTCTCATATATTATCTTTACACAATGTTATTCTGCTTATTCATCATATTGCTACACCATGGTCACACATCATCTGTCTAACAGTAAGTGCAACAGGAAGGAAATAATGAATTACAGTTATTTCTTTGCCTACTTAAAAGGAAAAAAAAAGAAGATTCAAAACACAATTGCTATTAAAATGCACCACTAATAAAACATAGTCTTAAATCAAGATATTTACAACTTCTATAATACTCTGAAAAAATTAAACAGACATTAAGAATTGTACTGTGCAATTCTACACTTTAAGTATTTGAACTATTTTGTTAGAATTATTTGACTCATATTTAAAAGGGCTCATTTGAAAAAAAAATACATGCTGAAATGCCTACTTTCCTCCAATATAAAGAGCACGTGTGCAAGAAAAACAGGATTCATAAAGGGAAGATCAATCTGTATTTTATTATTAGGTGATCTATTCTAGAAATAACAAGGTTCAATTATGTCTTTTCCCATCTTCTCATAACAGCCTCTCAGCTCTCAGAGAGTACACAACAGCCTTTAAAAAGACCCATTCTGTTATGCAAAAACACACCAAGGGAGGGAAAAAAACCCAAATGCAGTGTCAACTGTCTGCTTACATAAAGAAGACTTAAGAAGCAAGAACACAGAGATTATTCCTTGAAAATTCAATTTTTAGAATGTTACTCAATACTGTAAACAGAATCGTACTCTCCACTTTTCTGTGTTTTATCTTGGTGTGTGCATCCAGTGGAAACCCCAAAGTTCTTTCACAAACAGCCTTCCTTTCATCCTTTCTTTCCATGAAAGTCTTGACAAAAATGAGTCATGCCTGTTGCTAGAGTAAAAAAATAAATCAAGCTGGTCAGAAAGGCAGACAATCTAACAGGTTAGATTTGGCTTGAATTTGTCTGAATCTCCTCTCACAGACTGCCACAGACAAGTGAGATCTCAAAGTATTTAATTTCATTTATATAATTTTATTAGGAGAAAAAAATGTTTTATTCCATCAAATTAAGTCACTCTTCATTATGTTCAAAAAGCAGACAAAACAGAACAAGTTAGACATGTTATTAAAGACATCACCAGAAAACTGCAAGATGACACAACATATCTATTTAATTTCTTTTTGGTCTTTACAGTCATGAGATCATTTTTCCCCATATGTCAAATTCTTCCTTTCAGAAAACATTTGCAGGAAAACAAATACAGCAACCAACTTCACTAATAAAGCATCATCTGTGACCACAGACCATAATTAACATTCCTAGAAGTAATGCCTGAAGAAAGTTCTCATACACAAGGGCAAGAATAAATAATACAGGCTACCTTCCCTACACCTTGTGATGCAAAACTATTTGATAAAACTAGTCCAGGGTATTTGAATTCATTCACTTCTTTGCTTGAAACCCTAAGCACCAGATTCAGCAGGAACAAAACTAGCATTACTACCTCCCTCACCCTTTGGGTTTTTTCATTAAAGACACACCACTTCTGAGGCTAATTCTGTACTGTACAGCACTAACATGGCAGATGACAGAGAGGTAACAACATTTTCAACAGAAGTACAGCTTTAACTGTAGATTTGAATAGTAATGTATACATGTTCCAAAATATTTCAAATTACACACCTTCTGTATTCTTTTCATAGGATATAGACAAAGACAAAACTGAACCTTGAACTCTTCAACCTCACATCCCACAGGATAAAGGGAAGTTTCTCTAAGACTTTTACAAAACATATTCTATATTCTGTCTTTTGAAAGCTCAGTTAACACAATTTTCATATTCCAATATAAATTTAATTGTTACTGGCAGGAAATTTGCATTTCACACTTACCTGCATATTCATAGAACCATTCTAAGCATCTCTTACTTGAAAAGACTTCTTCTTCCTCTGCTTTTATTCTAGTTGAATCGTATTTTCTATACATACTTAGAAAAAAGAAAGAGAAGCAAGTAATTAATTAATCAACATTTTTTAAAAGCGATCTTTTAGTCAACAGCCATTCTTAGCAGAAACATTATTTCTTTCAGTTTACTCAACATTCTGTCCTCATATCCAGTCATTTGGAACACTGCTTAAGAATCAATGACACTAAATACTTGGTTTGCTCACTCTGTCATATTTCCACTGACTTATAATCATTACCCATGTAATGACCTTCCCCTAAAATGAATATAGGTCAGTTCAAATTCAACCCCAAACTGTTCTGTAAAAGTTCACAGTAAGGCCTTGCCTTACACCACCAGTCACCACAGACAGCTGATGGGCTGCAATCCAGCTGTGGGTCTATGGCCAGAGTAATTCCATGTCACAGTCAACACAGGTCCTACCTCTAGGTGCACTTTGAATTATTAACTAAAGAAAACTGCAAACACTCTTTTTGCTGCCTCGAAAAGATTATACAAAAAGCATAAAGACCAAAAGAGACAAGACCTACACTTACATTATTCTAAAGCCAGTAAGTTGGTAACATGAAAGAATCACAGAAAAAAAAGATTGAAAGTCCTCATAGACAATACCTCAAGGGATGTCATTCATCATGGAATACAGAACCATCTGAAAAGCTGGCTCCTTCCCCTAGAGACTACCAGCAGGGTAATGCTCTTCTCCTTCAACAAGAAGTGTAAGGAATTTTAACTACAGTAAGGAAACAAATTTACTATCTGAAACACCTAAAGCTCAGAGAATATGACAGAATGTGAAGGGTCACTCCCTCAGTTAGACCTTCTGAAACAGGCACAATATCATTTGTGTCTGCTAGAGGAAAGAGACTCAGCAGTCCAAGTAGTTATCCACTGCTGCATTCGCATTCTCTGATCCATTTCCACCACTCTTCAGAGCATGGGCTCAAAGGCTGAAAAGAGCAACAAATAAATGGTTTAGTCTAGAGGAGCTAGCCAAGAACAGCTCTGTAAGTGTTCCAAGCATGCAGACTTTCCTCTCACAATGTCAAATCCTGATGGGGGAAGACAATGAAGTGGCTAACTGGTTCAAGGAGAATTTTGAAACCATTTGAATAATGAAATTAATTTGGAGCTGACTTCATCACTGTTTTGTCCTTCTAGAAAGACATGTAAAAGACACCTAGATTTAGGTGCTTAGAAGACACTGATCTCACTATCCTCCACCTAGCTCAGCTATCAGCTGTGAGGAAGCGTAGCTAGAATTTAACAGCACACAGATCATTCTGACAGGAATTCAAAGAAATATTTCATGTTTACTGTCATAGTTCCCTAAAAGCAGCTAACCTTTAGAAAAGTAATACTAGTCAGAACAAAATGATAAATTGCTAATTGGAAGAAAAATACAAATGAGGCTCTTAAGAAATTTCTTATGAAAAACTGACACTGTACTGAAACACACCGATCTACAACAAACTGGAACACTGCATAGAAATGTCAGCCATATGTGTTCCAAACACATTCATATACTCACAATTTTAGGTTTGGGGTTTTTTCATTTTGAAAACACTCTTTTCCTATTTGAATTATCTATTTTGCATAAGCTTTACTGAAGCTGCAAAGGAAAAGGCTGACAGCATCGCTCAGTAAGAGCTAATCCAGAAGGTATAAGACTGAGTTGGAATAAATTTTTTTAAATAGGTCTGATAACATTTTTACACTTGCAAAATGAACTGTGATTATGAAAGACCTATCCAATAATTTTTAGAGTACTCTGAATTCAGAGCAATCAAGACAAAGAAAGGAGGCATTCTGCCACTTCGGCAAAAGTCTTAATTATTCAGTATCCCCTTTTTTGTCACAAACAAACGTGACAAACACCAAGTAGAATACAAGTTGGAAACTGTAGCAGGAGCTAGTCAACATCTTTATTCTATTCTCTTTATTCAAGAAGTCTGTAAAAGTACTGCTGGGATTGAAGACATGGCAAAGCTAACAAGGTTCACAAAGAAAGTTATTTATCACAAGACTCAATGCTTTTTCTTACAAAGGGATGATAACCAATTGTCTTGCCCTGCTTGTTCATGTAAGTCATCAACACATTAAGCTGTCAGTATGCAAACAGTGCATTTAAGAAGGAACTCTCAAGAAACAGACTTATTGACAGAGCTGTAAGTCATTCAGGTATTTTAGAAAAAAAGGTATCCTGCATCTACAAATGGCAGAGCTAGATACTGCAGCCTGAAACAAGACATCGGTGCCAGCAGTATGGAAACAGGAATGGTGAGCAAGAACAGAAAAAACCAGCCCTTTTTATACATTCTCTGTATCTGCACATAGCAGAAGAATTTCAGACAACTGATATGAGATTGCAAGTCACTTGTCTTAAGGGCTAAGGTCACAGTTCAGGAACTGCAGGAAACAGCAATAATAAATTAAGTCCATGTGCCCAACATACGGCCAAGTAACTCCAATGAAAATGGTCTTGCCTCAAACTTACGATTGTTCAAAAAGCTCAATACCCCACCACTGGAGTTTGATTTTTGAGAAACCAGAACTGACTACAGATATTGCCAGTTGACAAGTTCAGAAACTAAAGTCAAAAGGGATACAATCTTGAAATATTATCCCAATTTCTGCTATAAGCTAATTAGTCAGACATGCATTAACAGTGCAGATGACGCTGTATCACGTTTATAATGAAAACAGACTATGCACAGCCAGAATTAGTGATCTCATGTATAAAGACAAACCCTTTTCTTTCCCTGCTTACTCCAAACATTAAATGAGAGTCTCCCCCCAGCCTAGCCAAGCCAGCTATTCCTACTAGCAAGAGACTCCTAATCTCTGAAGTGCCTAGGGAAACAAGATGAGTGGGGAGATGCAAACAAGTAGACAAGTACCTGAGATTACTCAGCCTAGGACAACTTGGTTCAATCTTGTGGCACAGAGTAAAGCTCTTTTCAAGGACTACATCCCCTGAATTATGATGAATATGGATTTGATTACCTCAAGAACCATATTTACAGAGGAGAAAAACACAAACTTCCAGACACATCTGGCATCCATTTTATATCTTGCAGTATTCCTCATCTCTGTGGAATTTCTCAGTATTTACTGCAAGATGATGTGCCTTGTCTTTGTTCTAATGACAGTATCTCTTGCTATGCAGAAAAACACATTGCCAGAGTGCACAGGGTAGATATCTGAATACTTTGGGAGTACCACACATCTAATGAACAGATCTCACAAACAGCAAGTGGTCAATGGCTCACAGCTTCATCAAGATGACCAGCACCAGTACTTTTAAACAGATGCACAACCATTATGCCAACCCCGTTCTGCTTAGTAATTTGCTTCTATATCAATGGTCTGTAAAAGGAAACTGCCAGTCACGGGAAACTGTCAGCAAAGTGTCAGTCACACACCAGATGTGAAACAACACACTGCTCACAAAAAAATGGAAAAAAAAGGGGGGGGGGCAGGGAAGGGTGAGAGCAGGCAAGGCACAGGGGAAAAGTAAAAAACTCAAAAAGATGCCTTCCATACAGGAAGAGCAAATGAATACACCTGGCACTTTTGGTACTAGAATTTGCACACTGCCAAAGAATGCTGGCACCGAAACAGGATTGCTAAGGGCATTTTCTCCACCATCAGTTAGAAAGGTGCAAGCACAGTTTTATCCCAGAATGTTTGCTACATCCATCACTACCATACAATACCAAACTCAGAACATTTGCCTTTAGAATTACCCTTCCATTTCTGACTCATGACGGGAATATCCATCAGCAACAGGAAAAAAAAAGAAAAGTATTACTTACAGGCTAAGTTTGTATTTACCTCTAAGATGAAACACACATGAAACACACAATAAAAAATTAAAAAATAACTCAGAAAAATCTTCTTGAAAAATAGCTTTTTTTTTTTTTTTTTTAGTTTAGCATGACACTGTGTCAGTGACAGCAATATACAAGTTATTTGTAATAAATATCCCTGTAAGGAGCATTTAGTTTTTTTTTTTTTAATTATTATCTCTTTCTAACAGCCATTTCATCAGCTAGAGAGAGGAAAGAATGTGGGACAGGGCAGGGCAAAAGCAACATGAGATAACCTGTCTAAATTCTGTAAAAGTGATTTCAGTTACTTAACCACATCAAAATGTAATAATTTTCTCAGAGATGCTTGCACCTCCACCGTGACCTAATGGCTGACTCATAACATCCATGTTCAAACATATATATGAAATATTCATGCGAGCTAGGGAACTGTAATATACCAGCAAAAAAGATAAGACAATGTAGTTTATAACTGGAAGTGCTATAGGCAAGCATCAACAACCACCAAAAAAAATTAAAACTGAGTGTCGAGGCCCTTCACACTTTGTGGGAACTTTAAATACATGGTCCACATCTTTTCCAGATTATCTTCTTCTCTTCCTAACTAATTTGGTGGGAAAACAAAAGCATGAAAATTCCATCCAACTTTAATGAGGTGACTAGGCAAGTGACTGTAAAAGTTGATGGCTGCTGCCAGCAAAAAGAACAAGGTAAGGGCAATTCTCTTCAACCCACTGCAGTCCTCAAAGCTGGGTTATCTGCTGCTCTGAGCATGTTTCACTTGTACTGGAGCTGGTTAAAGCTCCAGCCACAGCCCCTGTTAGTGCACCAACTCTGGGCTGTGTACCTCCAGAATATTCCAACCAAGATCAGTGAAAACATGGAGCTTAGGTCACACAAAACATTCTCTTCATGGTGGAAGCTGGTAATAATCCACTGAAGAGGAAAAAGAAGATCAAAAGGGAAGGGGAAAAAAAGCTATGTTTTATTATGGTAAGTCAAAAGTCTCTCATGAAGATGTACAGCCTGGTTATTTCAGAAGGTCAGTGCTTACTGAATGAAGACATCAAGAAATTCACCAACAGAACTTTGTTTCTAAGCAACCAGAACTTAGTCAAAATCTTTACTGAATTTTGTTTGAGTTTTGAGCTAAGTAACTAATTGCTTCCAGATAACTTTTTTTTTCAAAACATGCCAATTTTTGATTGAAGAAGATGCCCCACACTACTTCCATTAATACTAATTAATTTTCAATTTTGGCTGAGAATTTTCATCAATGCAGCACAATGAACATACTTTAATAAAGCCTTATCTATTCACCCACAATTATGATTCTGCAATAGTTTCATAAAATCTGCAGTAGAAACAGAAGGGTGGGAGAAGAGATGTTTTGCAATTTACAAGACATGACAAAAACAGTTTAAAGCAACCCTCAGGACTAACTTGACTGTTAAGTTTTATGAATGAATATACCTTATGTCTCCTTGTTTAAAGACTTACAATCATTCCTAAACTGTTAAATGTTTGGAACTTTATCAGGCTTACTTAATGAGCAGTATGTGTAACAACACACATGCTGATAGTCACATGTCCAGTTTAAGTGAAGTGCACTGAAAAGCTATAGAAAAAGGAAAAATTATGCTTGTGTGTTCCTGAAAACCCCTACTTCAAGCAAAAAGATCTACACATCTATGACAGCTGGGAACACAGGTGGTCTGCATGGGGCAGGACCTAACCAGATAGTAAACAACAGCAGAACAAAAACCAAACCAACTCTCAACACCAAAGGTTTTGAAAACTTTGGAAGTTAGTACATCTTATGTTAATGACACTCTGTTTTCAAAAACTGCATTTTTCCACACAGAATATGGAGTTTACGATTCAATAGAGAAAACCTATTTTTCATGTTAGTAGGCCCTTTTGTGCTTCCTACACACATAAAGGTAAATTCATTGAAAACATTTATCTAATTGTTTGAAAACCTAAATTTTAGGGAAGTAGGTAAATATTCCTAGTTTTCATCCTCCTAAAGTGACAATACCCATTATTTCAAGGCTTTTGCCCTCAGTGTGATTCCAGAATAAGGAGTAGAATTACTTTTTAAATGAGACTGTCAAAACATAAGACATTATATTAAACAGCTCATTTTTCCCTATTTGGCTAGATATGGTGTAACAGATAAGGAGCATAAAACAATTACCCAGTGAGGACTATCATTTTACCTAGCAAGTATATTTACATGAATCTTGCTTTACCTTTCTGAAGATGCTTAACATAGTGATGGAAGAACAATGTACAGAAAATGCAATTTTAACTCCAATTTGAGAATACTCTATACTGTGACAGCTTTAAGTACAATAAAGTCAAGACTGTGATACTGAGATGAAAATACAAACGAAGTCTTCAAGTGATTATGTTCAAGTTAGCACATGCTCAACTGTTTACTTCCAACAGCTATTCTTTAAGGCAAGATAACTCTTACTGTTATCTACAGAGCATTGAGTTCTTTTTATTATTCGTCATCTGGTATAAAAATTTCCTCCCACTGAAACGCTGCATTCATGCATGGTTCATGGTGATGCTAGAAACACTAATTAAGAAAATTCAAGTTCTTATTATGTAAGGGTGCAATACTAATGAACATGCTTGGAGTCTTCTATAATCAGTTTATGCACTAGATCAGCATTTCCAAATAATTTCACAACTAGATTGCTTCCTATAAATGTTTTTCCTTGATTGCCTGTGCATTCCACTAGTACTTCTGAGATGAGGCTGTATTCCTACCAGCTTGAAATTAAGGGTGTAAGACCTGTTTAGGTTTATAACTGGAAGAGTCTTTAGAAACTATCTTCTCTTTCAGCATAGAGGCCTGCTGAAAGAAACTTTATGGAAGAAGGCATATCTAAAAATATTCCTATCAGATTTGAAGAGATTATAGGAATGAATAAAAATTAGTGAAGACTGAAAATATCACCCAACAAAGCACTCCATTACAGATTGAAAAACCCCATATTTTTATAATGGACAAACCAGAAAAAATCATCAACCTTCAGTCTCAGTTGCAGTAACACCATTAATGATGACATCCCTTGAAAATCTTTGGACTACCACCCAGTATTTTTCCACTGAGAACAAACAGGAGACTTTGAATTACTGAATTTGTTAATGTTGACCCTATAAGTATGCCACTGTAGCTGAGAAACACACAAAAATGTATGTCATCCCATTAAGCATTTGAAATGACAACTCACTTCTGTTAGGAAAGAGGGGCTCTTCTGGAGAGGAATGTGTAGCTCTTCAGTGACCTCCTTTCTTCACTTAATACAGAATCCACACAGACTAATGTCCTGTGAAGGCTTATCCTGAGTTACTAGAATGCAGCTTCTAAGAAGTATGTCTCTAAAACAGAAGCTGAGAACTGGGCCTAGGAGACCCTTATTCTATAAACTGGTATTCCACTATACTCTTTTTACTGTATATAGCATTCTCTGCACACAATGTAAGCAGAACTGGCTTTGTAAACTAGGCATGCTACAGAACACTGCTGCAGAGTTTCCTGATTTCAGACTGATTTCTGCTCAGCTAACTGAGATGTCTGATCCAAAAACTAACCTTGGCAGGTATGAACTCCACCTGACCAAAACAAGCATGGAAGTAGGAGACTGTGTTTTGACTAACTCATTCAAGAAGATTACAGGGGTAAAAATTCTTCCTTGAAAGAAAATACAACTTCAAGACCAGGCTGAATGTCCAGCAAATAATTTCATATTGCCAGTCATGCTGAAATAAAAAACTGTTTTCTTGAAGACAAAAACAAAATAAACACTCTGGAAAACAGAGAAAGCTCAAAAACCTTTATAGGAAGTCAGTCAGATAAAAACTGGAACCACATCAGAGGATATTACCCCATGGCTCATGACTAGCAGATCTGGTTTCTCCTCCAATTCTAAAAGCAGGCTGAAATCTTCCCTTTAATAAAGACTGACATGGCAGTAAAATGAAGACTAGATCCATTAGTTATAAACTGAGAGGCAGATAATAACAAATCCTTCAAATTACATTTGCAACAAGCTCTTAAAAATGATGAAATATCCAGTATTCAGAGAGCAAAAAATCAGGTTTTTATAATTTTCTTATGTAATTACACAAACCAGTATTTCTTACTTACATGCAAGCTTACTTTTTAGGGGGTTGCTTTTTTCTATCATCAGTGTCTTGGCTAAGGTAGGTAGAGCCCAGTTTTATGAATCTCTCTATATTCTAGAAAGGGTCTGTCTTTGTATTGCTTCCACATTGTATGCCTATCTGTGAATAACCTGTAATACCCTCTATCAACTATTTACCTTTTACTTTTCATTATTTCTGAAAAGGAACAAAAAATATTAAGGACATGAACAGCTTTTTTGTTCTAGTTAGTGTTACAATGCAATGAAAGAGAGTTGAAATCTCTTTCTTCTGCATCAACAGATCATTTAATAAATTCCAGTGCAGTTACAGTTGTGCAACCCTATTAAACACAATGGAGTTATAGGGGCATGACCAGAGGCCTAATTTGGCTACCAGTATTTTTCTTACTCATGCTAGAGTATAAAAAGGAGAGAACTTAGGCTGATTTCAGGCTGACAGTTTGGAGAAAAATGCCTCTTTTAACCTCCCTGAAGGTACCTGCCATGGAAGTGTGTGTTTTCTGGGATGTCAGTAACACATGAGTATAATAGAGCTCAAATTCTACTGATTGATGCAGTGCCAAGCAAACTTTCCAGTTGTATCAGCCACTATTCAACATCACAGCAGTCCTGCATCTATCATGCAGGAGTGTGCAGTTCTATACAGCCTCAAGTTCTGAATTTAGTCCACATAAATAGTGATTTTTGCACACCCTGAGCACATTCAATGCTTTCTAAATGACTCACTACACTACTGGAAATCCACTACTTGCAGAGATCTCAGCTATCCAATACTTCATGCCAAAAGAGTACACTGCTCATGCACTCTCTTTAACCTGTTTGGCTTCTGCTGTCCAGTGAGAAGCCCCTCAGTAACTGTTGAACCACTGGCTGTCACCTTACCTGGGCAATTTCCCTTCTATGTTCAGTGTTAAATCACAACATAACAGGGAGAGACTAGCAGGACTTTAAGAGCTGAGTGGACTATAACTACATTCCCTTTTTTGACAGGCTAGAGATTGATAACAGCCAATCTAGACCTTATGCACGTAAATGAGAAAATAGTACTGTATCTCTTAGAAGTTGGTTTTGAACAAACAAGTACATATCTTCATAGCTGGCAACTAGAGCAAGGAAAAGTTTCCTACATGTTTCTTGTATGTCTAGATAAAGGTGTGATGCAAACTGAAGCTACATATACTTATCAATATCCCACAGTTCAATCACCAGCTATGGTTCCACACAGAGAAACCAAGTAAATTTCAATATTATTTCCATTAGTATTTAAACACATGATATATCAGCTCTTCAACTTTAGATATTCCATCAGTCTTAGCTCATGGTAAGATGACATACCCATCATGTCTACTTTTCTTAGCAGATAAATCATCTCCTGCTGCAGGTCTCCTCTTTTTCCTTGGAGGCATCACTTTACTAAAGCAGTCTGATGAACTGCAAGACCGAAGACTTCCTACAGAGGGAATTAAAAACACCAGCACAAAGAAATGAAACTGTTGCAGACCAGTTAAACTGTGTCCACTAATAGGCATATTACAAACGAAAAGGGAAGGAAGTTAGGGGATTTAAAAATTAAAAAAGAAACAGTCTCCTTTGAATAGCAAAATCCATCTCAGCTTTACACGGTTTCCTATGACCAGATTTCTATTAAGGTCAAAAGTACTATAGCAAAATGCACAGTAGCACTGGCATTATTTCAGTCTAACAGCAGTCAAGAACTGACACTATCCTAAAGAGGTATTTAGGTCCCCAAAAAGTCATCCTTATTTTTAGTCTTTTATTCAAATCAAAAGTTCTAAGAGCTGATCATTGCTTTTTGAAATACACATATGAGTGAACACCTACCTCTAGAAAACAGAACTTTATTTTCAAGCCTCAAGTTTTTTGTGATACAGAGAGCAAGAGGTAGGAAAGGTTTTGTTTGTTCATTGGTGAGAGGGTTTTTTTCAGGTTTCTTGTGAGTTTTTTGGTTTGTTTTACAGGGCCAGGTAGAGACAGTCAGCAGCCACCAGGGAAAGAAATAAGTGGCTGGCTGTATTATTTGCACTGAACAGTTCTCAAAAAATGAAGGTCCCCAAACAGGAAATAGCCAATTCTTGACACTGATGCCAATCAGGTGGCAGTCTTTCCATCCCCTTCTCTCAGCTACATACTCCTGTCTCTGGTAACTCTTCTGTGTGCCAATTCAGCTCACCAAACCTGTAGATAATTAACCAAGGAAAAAAGAATAACAACTTTCTGTACATTAGCACAAGAAAGAGCACAGGACCATCCCTTTTGACCACACCAAGTCATTAAACTGCTTTTGCTGCCTCATGAAACAGTAGGCTAACACTCCAGGCACAATTTTGTCCTACTTTCATGTGCTGAAGACCACAGTGACACCTGAGAAAGGTGTGTGTAACAGCAGCTCCAAGAGCTATCACACCTCTAAGTGTTACACAGAGAATTTGAAAAGAAAAGGAAGAGAGAAGTGAGGTATAACAATCCAGACACAAAGAGATGCCAAAGAAATTTGCAAGAAAACATTAAGAACTCCAGCATTCCTAAGCTATCTTCTCTTTGCTACAGCAGCATCCAAGTTTAGCTACACTCAGTTAAGATGCCCACAAAATCTTTTCTCTTACAACATCACAGCACAGAAGCAAGCAATAAAACTTTGACTGCTTTTTGACACCAAGGGAACAGACTGAAATCAGAGGCCCAATTCCCACCAAACACTGACAGCAATCTTTTGCTTACCTATTCTTCGAATCTTTGAAAGGCTCTCTCCTGTTATAGGAGAAACACAAGTAAGGAACCTTAGAGCCTCACAGGCTTTGCTACATGTACATTATTTAAATATGCATGGAAATTCTAACCCATAAGAAAGTACATATTTCTCTAGTATTATGTTCATATTTCTCTAGTATTACATAAGATGTTCAACCCAATTTTTACACCAAGATGAACTAATCTGGTTTCAACTAATAAAGCTTTTGCACTAAGTATGCCTTCTTTGGTCTTATCTTTATATTCACTTCTATCTATTAAGAAGAAAATTAATCTCTCTAGTTCAAGAAATAGTCTCCAATTAAAAAAATTCTTCCTATACATATTCTTTTTTTTAACCCTAAAACTCCCTCCCCATTACTGTCCTAGGAGAGTACGGCCATACACTGTCTTTTTGAAAGAGAATTAACAGCATTGTAAATTCAAATTACAATTCAACTAATAATCAAAAAACTTGCAAGTATTATGCTCCATAAACTATTACCACAAAAAAAATCGTAATGGCTGTGTCAGAAGAACATACTTCTAGAAGCACTGTCCAGAACACATTACAAAAGGAAATTAGTGACAATAGTAATTATTTTCTCCTCAACAATATCAGATATATTTGAAACAGGCAAGCCAGAGATCATAAAAAACTCAGAGTACACCCAAGGCATTTTACAAACTAAACAAACTAAGGAACCTGACCTGCTGAATGTCATTTGTTCCATCAAGTTATGCCTCCACATTAATGATACTGTAAAACACTACTCTCATAAGTTATTGAATCTGCAATACTTTATCTTTCAGATCAAATTTCTGAAGACTCTGCCAGTAAGTATTTTTTGAAAGCCTACACAGACTAAAACCCCCTAGGATGACAGCAGAACTAAACAGATGGCTAGAAAGAGCCAACAGACGTAAGACACACAATGAACTTAATAAATGAAAATGTGATAGTGAACACCTCTTTTTGGTAAATATGAATTTACTTAAGTATAACCTGTAGCTATCTCATTCCTTCGAGAGCAAATAGATTGCTTTTAAGTGCCTTTCTTTTAAAAAAGTAAAAATCCATTTGTGATGGACACAGGCACTGGATGCTGGTAAAATGCAAGAAAAAAATACACATCCCCCTCACTCCCCACAAATTTGTGCAGTTTACTGGTCAGTTGATTGTGAAAAGAAATATGCAAGGCCTCTGTGACAAAAGAAGCAGAGCAAAAGAGAAAAAACAAATAAATGTAAAATAAAGCAGTTATAGAACAGAGAAATCATTATGTCAGACCTGCAACCTCATACAAACCAAAGAACTTAACTCAAGAATTCCTGCTTGGACTCTTTGCCTCCTTAAATGACAGGATGTTTTTAAGAAGATTGGTGAACTTGCTTTAAAGGCTTAAACTGATCACAATTCACTACAAAACCCAATTTCTCCAATGATTCCTATGAAAAACTTGTATTCTTTTTGGTTTGAATGTATCTAGTTGCAGCTCTCAAAGGCACAGAAAAGAGAAGAAAAGAGACAGCTCAGAAACTGGTAGGTTGAAATGCACACATACACTGCCCTCACACTGACAGCACACAGACACCAAGTGGACATATTGTAAATGCTTTCCAAGACTTAACATCTTAATAATGGAGGTTTGGAGCAAGTCTTCACTAAACTTCAAATTTTGAATAATCTCTAAACTACTAAAAAACACAGTGTAAGGATTTTACTTTCAAAGTATTTCTTTTGTTACTAAAATTGGTGTATTAAATTTGAAGGGCCGTTATAATTTCTCTGTAACAGCAGCACAATATTTCTTTAATTTTCATATAAAGCTAAAAATTATTAAATTGGATTTTTTTACTTTGAACTCCTGCAATTTCTTAAATTACAATACAGCTCACTAAATAGCAATATTAACCTTTCCTACACAGAGCTTTCTAATTCTAAAAGTAATTTTAGGTCTAGCAGTGCACATTTAATTTCTCTTCCCAAAGGTCTGACCATCTGCAAACAAACATGCAGCTACCTCTGACTACATGTAAATTTGACAGAATTTTACTTACCAAGTGCAGCTTTGCTGATGTGATTATCTTCAAAGTTTCTCACTCCTAGGCCTCAACTCAAGATTGGCAGAACCCTCCTAGTTCTCACTGGTTTTTTGACACTTGAAGCTAGCATTTGCAAGGTAGAGCCTCCAAATGGCTGCTGAATAGACCACCACCAGCCAAAAGTCTGTCAAGTTTAAATGCTGTTTGCCAAACATCCTATTGAATACTTCCAAATTTGCAGGAGACAAAGCTTCCAAATGGAAGTATCAATTCAAGAGCTAAAATTTATCCTAGGAAATTGAAAACAATATATAAAATAAAACCCACAAGAGAGGGACAGCCCTAGAATAGCAACAAAACCAGAATTAAAAAAAAAGAAAAAAAAGTCAATAAAGAAGAACTCTACAAGCTGTGTCCCTACGGAAATTATTTACAGGCATGGCACTTTCACCTTCTCTAGCTAAAGCCCGTGAGGAATCCTGCTCTTCTGATGCTTCAGTAGAAGGATGCTTCAAAGGAAAAATAATTAGAAACTGTGAATGCTGAAGCAATTGGGAAGATACAGCTGATCACTTAATAATGCAACAAAACGACCACAAGCATAGCTACAATCATCAGTTTTCAGATACAAGATGAGAAAGCTAAGATACTCATCAAAACATTAAACAACTTGCAATGCCACTGCAAAAGGAAAAATCATCTTCTCTGTCTTGAATGCTACACTACAGAATTGCTCTGGACTCAAGAGGGGTTTCTTCTCTAACCTAACAAAAGAAAAAACCAGCAGAGACAAAAGCAATTTCTCTCCCTCCAAAGATTAATGAACCACAATGAAGCCTTCTTTTTGTTGAAGAGGGTACCTCCCTGTTTTAAACAAGCCAGGTGACAAGAAGAAGCATATTTTAAAGACTTTTTAGTCTGGATAAGTAAGTCACAATTTAATTACCAAATCATGACTTCAAGCTATTAACAAGCTGCTAGATTTGTAGTTATAACAGAAAAACAACTATTATTTCCAATGTAAGTTTTCCAAGTTAATGCATATACATACTAAAAGAAAAAGAAATTGTTTACAGAATCTGAATGCCTGCTGTTCTTACACCTACAAACAGGTGAAAAGGCAAAGCCCATGACACAGTTGAAGTCTATCTTATTTTTCAGACAGATATGCATACTGAATTATAGCACATGAGACTGCAATCATTGCAGGGGACCAGAATTTTGAAACAAGATTCATTTTAGCTCTCAAATCACTGAAGGAATTCTGAAACTGCCACTTCCCTGTAGTTCACTGGTGTTTTAGGGCCTGGTTTCAGACAGGCAATCTGGCTAATACTTAGAAAAGATACAATTTGCTTCTAAGTAATTTAGACATCCAATACATTTTTTGTTAGCTTACAAAAACTGCTTTGAAGTAAATGTGATACGCATTTAAAACTTAACACTATTATTAATAAATATTAACCTAAAACTAAGATTTTTTAAAATAGCTTTTAGAAATCCCAATCCAATTTACATAAGCACACATTAGGTCATCCCAAAAACAAAGTCCACAACCTAATGACAATAACTCAGATAATAAATGTCAGAAAATGAACAGCAATCTTTAAGAATAAGGCCTGGGTCAGAAGATTTAGGGTTAAAATAATCTCAGAACTATAAAAAACCTTGACATGGGTTTGGCAACACTAAAACCTTTTGCAACAGTTCTTAATCTGACTTTCAAATGAGTTCTAGACACAGAATCTCAAATTTACAGCACCTGTACAGTTCTATAAATTGTGCAACAAAATTAATAGGTCTTGACAACCTCTTACTGGAAAACAGAAGTTCCACAAGTTTAGGCACATTGAAATCAAACATTTTTCAAAAGTAACTTTATAGATTTATGCCAGTCTCTCCAAGTAAGATGTTTGAGAAGTGTCAAGTTCCATACAAAACGGAAACAGAAGACCTCACTGTACTACATTCATGAGGGCCAAAAGAGCTCCTTGCATGTGTATTTGTCCTCATATGAGTAAAAAACCAAACACACATTTCAACTAAACATGCCTGGAACTTATGCAAACATTTGGGCTTCATCTCTTCCTACAAGGAGACATAAAACAGGGCAGAAGCATAAGAAATAGTGGAAATAATCTGAAGATGAGGAGGCAACCTGGCATTATCAATCTTTACTTGTGGTTCTCATATTTGTTTCTGGTTTGAAAGGTTTTACAGTTATTGCAAAAAAACTGCACCCTTTACTGGGATTTTGTGTCCCAACTCATTCAACAGGCACATTTACACTTTTGAAACAGCTTAATTCAAACAACAGTGTGCAGGCAATAGGATACTGGCTTTGATGAACAGTTTTGTACTGACACTGATGGTAATGTGCTCAAGCACCTTCCAATACAGGTAATGAGAGCACCAAGGTTAATTTCTTATACTTTATAACAGAAGTGCTAGGCAAGAGGTAAGACAAATTCCAAACACCTCAAGTACATCAACACTTACTGATTAGTGACAGAAGGGGACTACCTTAATGCTTCACAACAGGTCTTGGTGATCAAAAGTACACAAAGATTATAGAACACATTTCATACAGGAAATCAGTATGAAGCTTGCATATCAGTTTAGAGCACCTGGGACACACAGGAAAAAATTCCAAGTCTCCATCACAAGATGGGAGAGGACATCAGTTCTAAATTATGGACATTAAAATCTCTAACTGTCTTCAACTATTGGTCATAAGCTCTTTTTCAGAGGCTTTTCATTTACATAATGAGTTAATTTCAAGTATCAAATCACTAACCACACTGAAGGAAAGTATTTCAGAGAAGCCTTTTGTGGCTAGGGTAAGAAGAGTTCAAACTTGAAACAAAGTGACCTGCTGCTGTACAGAGGAGGGTGCATAATCCCTAAGTGAGCTCTGTCCAATCCCAAGCAATGCAGTCCTATGCATCTCTTCTCATTGCTCTAGGCTGAGTGTGCTAGATTTGTAAGTGTGTGGCAGAAATCTCCAGGAGGAGCTGACAGCTCTCTCCACTTCGCTAAATGCTCAAGGTAACGCCAGCAAATACAGCCATCACCTCAGGACAGTGAAAAAGCTTTGAGTCAGATGGCTGGATAGACAATGGTCAGTTTTGAAGAACAGTTCTGCTGAGTGAGTGATCAGGGCTTGAAGGCAGTGCAAAAGGAGGTAAGAACCCTTGCAAAACATCAAGTCACAAAGCTCAAATGCTGACAAATCAAGAATGACAGGAAGCTGGTATCAGGCACCTGAGAAGAAGGCCTGAAAAAATGATGACACTTCACAGAACAAAACACAGATATGAACTCAAAAATAGATAGTACTCAGACACTGACTGAAAATCTGCACAAGAAACAGAAATAACCTGCATCAGAACCAGTCAAGAAAAATGCTGGTTGTTTGGAGCACAGCATTTAAACTCAGTCACAGGTATCACAACAACCAGAAGAGGTTTTGCTTCTGCTCTGGTCTCACTAATGCTCTTTCAAGACTCAAAACACTGTAAGAACATAGATATTCTGTGGCCCATCAGGCTGAGTCCCAGGAGTGAGAGGAATATTTTATTAAGTCTTCTAAACTAAGAGACAGTAAAATTACAGATACTGCTGATACCTGTTCAAGTCCTTCATAATTCAATGAATTAAAAGCACAAACACCTATTTTGAAAAAAACTAAGAAACCCAGACACTTGTTTCCTAAAATTCCTTTAGCATTCTAAAACATCATTTTCAGTTATGTTAGAGAGACTTGCTTAATAAAGCATGTTTGAACTGTTTCCATCTATTTTTACTCCATCCCTATTAAATACCTGTCTGGTGATCGTCTTGACCAACGTCCTCTGTCAGATTCTGCAAGAAACAGGAACGACACAGTTAAACAAGACAGTGATCTTCATTCTTCTGTACTATTTTTAACTTTTACTTGACAGTAATATCATCCTAATTACTTAAGGATCATCTACCTAAGATTGTAGACTTCGTGTTTTCAGCTCATATTTACCTAAAAAGTTACACTTGCACATTTATCTAAAAAGTTCAAGTAAATTGAATTTGATTAATATTTTTGAGGTTTTTTTTCAATCAAAACCTTATCAAATTATTTCAAGAGTGGAAACAATTACCCATCAGGTGAGGAATTGGCATTATTTTACTGAATAATTCCTCCAATAAATGCAGCATTAGAAAGACTGAATTTACCACTTAGCACAGAAATGGCTTTGCTTAAGGATAAACATACATATGTGTTCTAAAGGAAACTGATTAAAAACCATCTGAAACATTGGAAATGAATTTACCCCCTTTTTCAGGCAGGGTCTTTTCCACTAAATTTACAGTGTACACACAGAAGCCGCATCACAATTTCCAGCTATAGTTGCAATAAAACAAATGTAAATGCACAGCACATAAGCAGGAAGAGTCTTCACAAAAACCTTGTTTCACTTTTTGCATGGGTGTAAAAGGACAGCTTGCTCATTCAATATGTTTTCCAGAAGAACTGCAAGAAACTGGGTAACTATGATGATTACCATCACTTAATGTATCCAAGAAAGCTTCTTGTATGAGGCAACATCTAAATCCAATGTTCAAAGTTCAAACTCCACTCTGACCTCAGGAGTATAATCTTTCACCTTTTACTAATAGTGCTTATCTCTTCACCAATTCAAACCCAACAGCCTTTCATACAACAAGGCAGTTATAATTTTTAGAAGTGTAATCACTTAATGATTTCAATCATGAAATATTCTGGACCAAAGCCTTAGCTATTCTGCTAAGAGAAAATGGCAAGTCATTACCAGCCTATTGAGGGTGTGGTAAATCTTGTGAATATTTGCCAGTGTTGATAGATGAGAATTCAGTTGAAAATCTAGAGGGGAGGAAAAAAAAAGGGTTTTACATTTCTGATTTCCAAATGCAGCAGTCATGATCTTCCCATATTCTGGCTATTTAATAAAATCATAACAGCACTATAAACTAAAAGTAATCTCAACATTTTCAGCACTAACATTTTCAACACTTGAGTAGAACAATTGAAACCTGCAAAAAGATATCATATGCATCTATATTTCTTAAGATATGGATGACCCTCAGCAGAACAGAAGTATAGCTAACTATAGCTGAATTTAAAAAAATAAATTACAACTTTTTTTCCCTGATATTGGGAATCATTGTAACTTCCATGTTACCCAGTCCTTCTGTTTCATCTATTCCAAAACCAAGTTAAGTACCATACAACATTCTAAAATCATTAATAAAAATCCTAGTTCTTAAAAAAATCTGATTTTATTAACACACATGTACTTGCCTTTATGCTAATTTTCTTGCAAAAATAAGTGACTAGAATACACTCGCACAATTGAAACATGGCTTTTTAATAACAAACCAAAGGTTACAATACAGCACTTGTTAAGACAAGAGACAAAAAAACTGATAATGAAATATTCTGACACCTCTTGGAAGAAGCCATAGCATAGATGCTAATTTTGCTTCCACCCTCCAAATAGAAAACACTTGAGTTTGCTTCAGTTACTAAAGAGCGAGAAACTAATTTTTCTCTATTCTTTTGAATTCCCTATTTTTGCTAGGAATGTGGCAAGAACAAAACTGGAAAGTAACTAATTCACAAGAAAACAAATGAGATCCAGTGAGACAGCAGGCAAACCAAAAAGAATCTCAGAAAATGAACACAAACCAGCTGAGAGGGCTTAAAGACAGCCAACTACTACAGAGTATCTCCATTTAAACTAAAAATAAATTAGCTACCCCACTAGAACTCATGCGCCAAAACACTCTAGAGAAATGTACTGTATGATAAGCAAAGTATTCCAAGCAAACTTCTTCTATATGTGAAAAACTTCTGTATGTGCCTAGCGTCACTACCCAGCTAATGCACTAAAGCATTTCTAATATGAGACATTTAATTTCGCTTTGCCCAGCAGCTGATGCAAGATGCAAGGTCAAAAAAATAATTCCCTTATTTCCATCCAGAGTATTTCAAAGGAATGCTCTCAAGATACACTTAAGATGACCCAGATAAACAAGAGTCATCATTAAACATCCGACTGCCAAGTCAGTGAAGCACACTGCTATGAAGTTAACAAGTGGAACTGAAAAACTGCCTGCTCCAAGTGTACTTGTTACACACATCCCTGTGGAATTCTCTTATCACAGGGAATTAAAAAAAAATAAAAAGATACTTTTAGAAATTATATATTTCATTTATTATGTTAGCCAGAGTATCATCTAATTAATTGCTACCTATTTCTTAATGTGTTGTCCCCAGTCCACCACAGCAACAAAATTGCTCTAAGTCAGAAGCAGCAGAGATGGAATTTCCAACTTCAGCTAACCTTATTCATTCAAAGTCAAAGACAATCTAATCTTACCAAGCTACAATAGGAAACTCTTGAGCCTTGAACAGGGTGCTAGAGTTTTTCCTGCATTAAGAGCTCAATAAAGTTCCATTTTTGCTAGTCAAACAATACTAAGCAGAACCATTCTGCAAGAAAAAAATAATCCTGAGTTTCTTGGTCAATCCTCAATTCAATATAAAGCAATGAGGAAAAAAAAACAGAGGGAGAGGGGGGCAAACAGGGAGGAGGACAACAGGGAACATTAAAGCCATTCTGAGGAGGGCAGGATGAAAAGATAAGATTTGATTTGTTAACAGGCAGATCTGATTAAACTTTCTGGAATATGATTTTTACAGTTTCCCTTGCTCCTTAGCCTAAAATCTACAAAGAACATGAGTGGTTAGAGAAACCAGTTATATCTGGGGGTAAAAAGCTGAGAACACTAAGCAAATATTTATTTATTCTTATCTAATATTAACTTCAGATAGCACTCTTAAAATGGTTGAAAAAGTGCTCTAACATTAGGATTATATATATAGGTATCACCTTTGAAACAAAACATTCCTAGGCACTTTAAAACACACAGTTCATGCCAGTATGTTTTACATGTCCGCTGAAAATATCTGTACAATTTTAAGCTGCTGCTTCAGAAATAGGATCCATAACTATGATGGACTTAGCAGGGTTATACCAATATATTTTCCAGTTCTAATACAAGAGAGATCACACCATCCACCATTTGAATATGGAGGACCAGAGCCCAAAGTTTTTTTACTCTCATGGGGGAAGCTTGCACAGTGTAGGGATATTACCTAAAACAGAAAACAGATTTCTTTTACAGTTATAAAAGCAAACACAAGGATCACCCGTTAAGTTAGGGGAGTTAAATTACAGTTCAGGTTATTCTCTGAATTGGTCAGGGAGTCAGGATTTGCTTTATCTATATTTCAAGAATGATACACAAAGTATCCTATACCACTGTGAAAAAGCCTATTTTGAAAAAGATTTGGGTTTTTCTGAGAAACAAAATCCAAAAAATAATAGTTCCCATGCTCGGACAACACTATCTGAGAAATTAGCAAAAATAGCATCGATCAACAGTGGTCAAGATGGCAAGCAATTGGACAGCTGGTTGCAAATGTATTCTTTAAGGACACACTCTCTCCCCTCCACTTCCCAAACCTTCCACATATGCTTATGCAGCCTCTGAAGTTGTGCCTGCTGATCCCCTTCTTGGTCAGCCCACTACACTTGGAATCTAACCCACAGAATAAATAAACAAACCCTGCCATCCCAGTGCTCTGAATCAGATCACCAAGGAGCTGCAACACAAGCTGAGTTAGAGGAAGAAACAGGAAAGGTCTTCTGAAGTGGGAGCACAACAGCAATGTGTTTGATTAACCCACCTGTACCTCCCAGTGCCACCTCAAAAGGGGCAACACATCACAGGAAGCTCCACAGCTGCTTGGATGAGCCTGACACAAATAATGCCACCATGTCTGAAGCTATTTTTCACCTAAAGACAAGAGTTTCAAAGCACACGAATTGGTCTGAATTTATTTTTTTTCCTACAGAAACTGCATCCAGCTCTGGGGTCCTCAGCACAGGAAAGACATGGACGTGTTGGAGGAAGGTCACAAAGGACAACTGGAGGAACAGCTAACCATGAAGAAAGGCTGAGAGCTAGGCTTGTTCAGTGCAGAGAACAGAAGACTCCAGGGAGATCTCACAGCACTTTTAGTGCACTTACAGTACTTTAAGGGGACTTTCAAGAAAGCTGGAGAGGGACTTTCCAGAAAAGCGTGACAGGACAAGGAGGAATGTCTGCAAACTGACAGTAGGTTTAGATCAGATATTAGTAAGAAATTCTTTACTGTGAGGGTGGTGAGACATTAGCACAGGCTGTCCAAAGAAGCTGTGGAGGCCCCAAGCCTGAAGTGTGAGGCTGGATGGGGCTCTGAGCAACCTGGTCCCGGCAGAAGGCACTGGTGCCCATGGCAGGGGGACTGGAACGAGATTATCTTTCAGGTCCCTTCCAGTTCCAGCCATTCTAAGACAGAACACACAGTTCATTGACCTCCAATCAGAAGAAGGAAATCTGCTTGCTTTGTAAATAGTGAAAGATGATATGTGGAAAGTTTGCTATGACTTTAAGGGGTATATGTCAAACAAGCATATGTATTCTGTTGATTAAATTAGTTTTCATGCAAAAGGTAGCTGATCTTCAGTGAGGTCTGAAGCAATGAAAATTCCAGATGGCATTAAATACTTTGCAGTAATTCAGAATGCAATGGCTAAAAAAAAAATCTGAGTAAAATAATTGCAAATCCCGAACCCAGAAAGGAATGACAGAGACAACCTAGGTTAATGGAATTTAAACATTGTCTGCAGTGTGTGATTAACACAATGTTAAGGGTTAAAGGCTGGGTTAGTCAATTATATATTATTTAAAATTAAAAAGAAAATAGTTTAAAAATAATTTTCAGAATATTGTAGGTTAAGGTTTAAACTATGGACCTGAGAATTACAGAGAGGTAAAAGAAACAAGAGCTACCTGGGCTTGCTTCCATAACAAACTAGAAAAAAAAACCTTCTACACCCTCTCATTAATGCACACATGAAATACAATACAGAAAAACAAAAAACTCAATGTATCTTAAGTATAAGCAAAGTATACAGGTAAACTAGACTCAAATACTCTACTTTCCTATCTGAAATGAAAAAACTTTAGAGATCAAATCCCAATTTTTTCTATTTTTTTATCAGAATGAGCAATGTGTTGCCAAACTATTGAAATGAACATCTGAAAACCAAGGGGGAAATTTAAAGCTTGGACAAAACACAGCTACAAGGTGCAGTAAAATCTATTAAAAACCTAGTAAGAAATTAACAATAGTAGTAAACAAGATCAGCTGACTCCAAGTTTCTTTTAAAAGCTGCTATTTTTTTTAAGCAAATAGAAAATCTATGCAAAATCTCACTTTAACAATAAGTCTAAAATAGTTGTCCCAAATTGATATGCCATATATACAATACTAAAATTTAAATATAGAAATAGCAGTAGTAATAACATAGTAGTAATTCTTATTACTGCTAAAATACAGCTGTAAACGTCTCAGAAAAAAAATTAACAGAAAAAATACCAGGCAAACTCATATCTAAAAATTAAAATAGCATGCTTAGGCTTTTATTCAATTGTTTTCCGTGCTTTCAAGTAACAGAGATAGAAAAAAAAAACTTGTAGTAGTACTAGCAACAGTAGTTCAAAGTTCTATTGTCTGGGTTAGCTTTAAATAAACTTTACTTACTCAAAAAAGAATCATTTAATCTTCTACAAAATATACTATTTTATAGTCTGTAGTCTACTTATGGAATTATCCTAACAGCAATGCAATTTATATTGATTAATGATGAATTGATTAATGATCTGAAACCTACATTTGGTGAAAGCCCTCAACGCTCATGTCCAGGAAGCAAAATTCTTGTATTCATTACTAAATACAGAAGGCAAAAGAAAAATGTACATCAGTCTTATTTACACAAAATCTTAACAACACACCTGAAGACTGAGAGTCCCAAACTGCAGTTCACAGCAGATAGGAGCTGACTCTGCATTCCTGTCAAAGACAGGATTAAAAATCTATTTCAGTGTGTCTGTAGCTGCATCCCTGCAGGCAGTGACACCCTATACCCGGGCCACCCTGCAGAAGAATCCTTTCTCCCACTCCATCATGGGACAAGAAGCCTTGGGTCAAGGGAGGCAGAGAACATGCTGGAAAAGCAGGGTCTCCCTTGATTTGGTGTGGTCAAATAAAGGGCATGATTCAGAAAGTAAGGAAAACAGAAGTGAATTCCAGCTTGCAAAGCAAGGACTGGCAATTAGATGGGATGATCCAAGCTATCTCGAGGAGCATCAGGACCCAGCCATTAAAGCTGAAGACAGGATACTGCAGGATGTTCCTCCTGCCTGCACCCAGAACTGCACCAGGCTCAGAGCTACTGCTGACACCAACAGTATCCAAAACCCACAGTTGCAAATTTGTGTAAATTTTGCAAACACAACAGCCTAAAATGTTCTGAAGCAAAACACAGTTTGACTTAAGCTAGTAAATAAAAAACCCTACAGAAAACCCAAATCCAAGCAAAAAAATACGGTAGGAGTTACTAAACGTACTCTAAAATATTTAAAAAGTAAACATTCACATTCAACTCTTAACATTTGGTATCACCACTCAGAATGACTGCAACAAAATACTTTAAGATCACTGCATGCTGCATAGATAGGAAAAAGCATAATTCTTTTTTGCCCCCATAGGAACAAATCTTTATTCTACCTAGGTGTTTTTGCAGTATCCTAATCTGAAGGCTTGTTTACAAAAAGATCTACAGCAGTTTAACGCTACTTAAGAATTTTAGAGCAATTTAAACAGAGCAAAATTTGTGTAACTGCTACTTTAGCTTGAATACATTTCCATTGACCTTAAATTGAATAAATAAGAGCTAGGCTAATTCTCCTATACTAACATACAGGATAAAGTATTCTGCACAACTGGCTCATGGCAGGATTTGGCTTTGCTTGGAAGGAGGTGATTTTGGTGGGGTGTTTTGTGCTATATAGCAAAGACTAACACTAAGTGAGTTTCTGGTGCAAAACATCTACTTCCATTGATGGCAAGTGTTCATCCAGTCTAACACTTATTCTACCATCAGATTAATTCAAACAAGTGTCAGTGAGCTAGTTTTGCATCATTGGCTGCCATGACCCAAGAGCTGTTTGCAAGCATTACTCTTAACTTCATGCCAGGTGTCACCTGGCACCCTACAAAGGGCACAAGCTAATACAAACTTATCTTGTGCTCTAGCTAATTCTGCAGAAATGCAACCCTGTCAAGCATCTGCTATAGGGTATCCAGCACCGTGCACATCTGGAATGTGGCTCAGGATGGAGCTGCAACAGCCTAGAAACAGCTATGCCAGCCAAAGGCACACTGTCCCGCTGCTTGCTTCTTCCTCCCTGCCAAAACTGACTGACCCCACGGCCCTGCCAGCAGCAAAGGCCATGGCCACGTTCCCTAACCCGCTTCAGGCAAAAAATCAACCTGCCAGTTGAGACAACTTAAGCAAGTGGCAAGAGCTAACCCAGGTACATTTGACTGAGTGGATTAGAGGGCGCTCCTACAAACCACTTTACCAGCAGAGCCGGGAAGCAGCAATCTGCAGCTAATGAGCAGACCCAGTCCCAGTCTGTGCAGCAACACATCTGCATCAAGTGTGCCACACCAGTCAGTTCCTAAGGATGAGCTAAAGCCTCACAGCTCTAACCCTATATAAATATATATAACCATCTACATAGACACAATTTTATATGTATAGACACATGCCCCTCACTGAATGAACGGGTAGTTGTTCCCATCTCTTTATGAGCCAAAAGTAAAAATTCTGTTTAACATCAGACCATGATTGTAATAAAACAATTTAATTGGAAGTACAACAAAAATGCTGGCACATATAAACTAAGGGTTCTGCTTCAAGCCCCTGTTAAGTAGTCTTACTTCCTGTAGAAGAAATAACCACACTATTAAATGCTCTAATATTTAAGCTGGATACAAGAGGTGAACACTTTCACAGGATGTACAGTACTTCCTAATGCTATGCTTTTTGGCAAGCACCAAGACAGACAAATTAAGCGAGTTATCTTCTTCTGCTTGAAGACACAAACAAAACTAGGAACTAATGCTTTGAAAAAGCCCAAAGTCTTTGCTTTCAGTACCTGCAAAGAAAGTGTGGGAGGAGGGAAATTAAAGAAAACACAGGATTAATAATTCACTAAGAGCACAAAAAGTACTCAGACAAAAATAAATTTAAATTAAGTGCTGCAATTACACAAATAAGAGCTCACCCTGATACAACAGAATGAAGAGAAGCAGTAAAACAAAACTTTACCTGCCTAATTCAACCTATTACATGGTCTTATACAGAGAAGGCTTTTCCAATTATAGCCACAGGAGCTACAAGAAACTTTTAAGCAGGCATCTTCAATAGAAAAAAGCAAAGCTGATTTCCTTATATAATGGTGTGTATCCAGAAAGTAAAACTCAGACTGAGCAAAAACATATTAATGGAGTTTACAGCATAAGAACTAAGAAGGATCAAAAAAGTGGCTCAAAATAAACCTTCAGTCAAGAGACTACCATAAGCCAGCTACTGTATGTGCAAAACTATGCTATGAACACTTCTTGCTTCAAGAAGTGCTCATTTAGATCAATGAAAAAAACCCAACCATGATGAAGCTACAGATAATGAAATTAAATTAGAAAAATATATCTATTTAAAATAACACATATGCAATTAAAAAAAAATTTGAGGCACAAGATTTGATAACTCCACAGCACACTGTTAATGAAAAGCCAGTAACAGCTGAGGGCTGAGGAAGACAACTCTTACTGTTTTTTGAAGACAAGTTAAAATTTAAAAAAATTAAAAATCACTATGTCGCCAAATTATCCTACATGAGGGAGCCCTGGAATATTTGTAACTGCAACTCACACGTGTATATAATGAGGACCTGCATTTTTTTTGACAGGGCATATGACAAAAGACACTGAACAGAAGGCATTTTCTAGAATAATTATCCTTCTATTTCTGAGGCAATCATTCCTGTTTTAATGGTAGCCTTCACCACCAACACATAATGACCCCTAAATACAAAGGTAAAATAAACCAGAACCACTAAAAAATGATATAACCTTATGATTTAGAGCCTTTACCAGGCTGCCCCTCTACGAGATCTCATTATAAGAGACACAAGAGGATTCAAGAAAATCCAGGCATTATGCAGCATTTCTTTCCCGCACTGCTTTCAGGACTTTGTCCAAAAGTCGGACAATCATTGCCTAACGCAGGATCAAAGCTTCAATTTTCATTATCTTCCCCACAAGCAAGTTCTACAGTAATAAAGCATCTCAGAGCTGCAAATCCTCTCGCAGTGAGAACACGTTCCCGGGAGGTTTCAGAGGGACGCCGCTGAGCAGGACAGCGGTGTGCTCAGGACGAGCGCCAGGTCTCTGCAGCGGACCGTGCCCGTCCCTGAACCCCGGCCACCCCACGGCCACGCCGATGCGTGACCCCCAGCACCGCGCACCCCGCCTACAGCAGGCGGTCGCTGCTGCTCGGAAAGCGCAGCCAGAAACTCGACTGCGGAGACAAAGCCCCGGCCCCGCTCCTCCAGAACGGGCGGCGCGATGCCCCCGTGCTGCCCAGGGCGGGCGGGGACGGCCCGGCCGGCCGGGGGTCCGCGGGGTGGGGGCAGAGCGCCGCGCCGCCGCAGGGCCCGCTGGGAGTTGTAGTCCGCCAGGCTGCCTCTCGCCGGCCCCGTTGCGTGGGGCCGCCACCGTAGGGACTTCGCCTCCCACCATGCGCCGCGGCTCCAGTCCCCCGCACAAGCAGCACGGTTCTCCCGCACCGGCCCGGCGGAACCCGCAGAATTCACCCCCGTCCCTCTTCCCTTACACACGCAGCTCCGCGGCCCGCGCTCCCCTCGGCAATCCCGGCTCTCTCACAGCCGGCCACGAGGGCCGGCCGCAGCCTCAGCCGCTCACCAGCTGGGATGGGCAAACTGCGTCACACCCTCCGAGCGCCCCCGGCCCTCTCCGGTGCTGCTGCCCCCGCCCGCTCCCGTCCCCGCCCCCCGGGGGAGCGCGCTGAGAGCCGCGGGGCTCCCTCTGACCCGCGAAGGCCCCGCCGCCAGGCACGCACACACCGCCCCGCTCCGCGGCGGTCCCGCACCCGCGGGCCTGAACCCTTCCCCGGCATCGGGAGTCCCGGTGGCGCGCTCGGCCAAGCCTCACGGCTCAGGGGCAAGAGAAGCCGCCCCCAGTCGGGCGGTTCTTTCGGTCGGACAGCGGGGCGAGCGCCGGGCCCGGGCCCGGGCCCGGCCGTGGCACTACTCACTGACAGCGGCGGCATCCGAGTGCATTTTCGTGCAGCGCTGCACACGCTGCCGGCCCGGCCCGGCTCCTGCCCTGCTCCCAATCCAGAGCCTGGGCACGGACACCCCTGTCCCGCCCACCGCCCGCGCCCATTGGCCCGCGCTGCCGGGGGACGCGGCGAGCCTCGTTCTCTTACTGGGTGAGACTGCTGCCACTCTACCCCCGCCTGCCCTGCACCTCCGCCCCGGCCTTCCATTGGGCAGAAGGCCGAGCTGACCACGCCCTTCCCCGCTCTGACTGGGCTCCGGCGCTGCCAGTTTTTCCCGGCCTTTAAAGCGCGTGCAAAGAGCACCACTTTGTGTCACCCGCGGCGCTGATTGGCTATAGGGACCAAGGGCCGCGCCCATGCACTGATGCGATTGGCTGAGCTAGAGAAGAGGGCGTGGCCTGTGGGCCTGCCCCGCCCTCCAGAGCCGCGGGCGGGGCGTGCCCGGGTCGGGGGTGCTGGACTGCGGCACTTCCCCTCTGCTCAGTGATCCCCGCGCGGTGCTGCCAAATCACCGGCCAGCCTGGAACGATTTCCTTATTTCTTCTATCCCCCTCTTCCAAGGGAGAAAAATGGCAAGCTGCCAACGCAAGCCGAACGCACACAAGTGTCAGGTCAATGTTACAGCAGCGGCAGGATGGGCTGTGGGCATACCTGGGGCCACCAGGGCTGCTCCGTGCGGGACGGTGGCAGCGGCTCCTGCCCTCGGTATTGTTCTCCATCCTGGAAATGTACTGCATGGAGCCTCCCTCCCTCCTTCCCCTGCCCTCGCAGGACAGGTCGCCATCGCCGAGCCCGGGAGGAAGGCTCGCTGCCGGTCATTGCTGCTCGGCCTGCGAGCGCAGCATCCCGGGGCGGTGCGGGTGAATCCGGCCCCGGCGCCTCCCGCTGCTGGAACACTGGTGCAGAGACTGCTAGAGCAGCGTATGTGCAGGATTAGAAAAAACTGAGTAGTGAAAAAACCCTCCCGCTAAAAGGTTAAGTTAAAACAAAGTCAAGGACTACGAAACTGAAGTAGTGCCAGATTTAAGGTAATTGTCCCTCTGGAGTAATGCACTAACATACAGTCCTGAATTAACTGATCACAGGTCTGTTTGTGTTTCTTTGGGGTTTTTTGTAAGCTTTGCCTTACTCAGTGAGTCAGAATGTGCAAGTGGAGATGATTTTATTTTGCTTGTTTTCCACTGCCTGTTTCACAGAGAAGATTGATTCACAATAAAATGAATCCACTTTTCAAAAGTCAGGCACTAAAACCCATGTCAGAGCAATGAAAGCTCACATTATTTGAAATTCTCACTTAGTCACTAACTTGTTGAAATTACTTCTATAGAACTTCCTGCCTGTGTCTCAGGATATTTTCCTACTTTCACCATCTTTTCTTGAGCTCAGTTGGTTGGTGTTAATAACACTAAGGTTGGAGTTCAGTCCCCATATGAACTATTTACTTGAGACCTGGACTCTGTGATCCTTGTGAGTCCCGATTCAGAATATTCTGTGATTCTGTGAAACCTCTGCAAAAAAATATAATTATAAAGCAATGCAAGCTAGGTTTCACTTCTTTGGTAGTTCTATAACATCCCACATGCCAGACATTCACATTAGTATGTGTCATCCCAAGTTCTTATACCCAATAGGGGCACCACTGAGTAGCAGTTCATCTGATCTAATTCTGGTTTAAGAGGAACAATTCCTTTAGGGGTGTCTGTTTGTTCACTTGACCATAAAAAGCATGCAGGCTGCTAGTTCACAATAAAAACATATTAAAAAAGAAAATTTCTTCCATCCCTTACAAAGCTGTAAATTGATACAGATGTAAAGAAAGGTGGCAGAGAAAAACCCTTTTTGGTTGTATCTGAAGACAGAAAGGTTTGTACTTTCCCCCCATTTATATTAGTCTAAAATGAAAGATACTACTTGGCCTTAAAAATATTTCCTTAGACTGTAGCTTCTGTAACTACTTTCATTCTAGATTGTAAAGAAAATAGGTTTGACAGGCAAAACTTCCATATATTTTTGAATGCACAAGTATAATCCCTGACCCTTAAAAATGAGATCTGCAAAGAAATCCAGAGGGAAACATAAACTGTTTTCTTAGCTTCTGCCTGCTAAACAGGGGATTCATGCATGAGCCAGAAGAAGCCTGTCCCATGAGAACAAGGCCCATTAAAACATGCACCTCAGTAAGTTATAAATAATCCCCTTTTTACCACTAGCTGTAGACCACTATGGAGGTCTCCAAGCCAACAGATGCTACAAAATCAGGCCTGTGTTTCCTTTCTAAAGCCTGAGTTTATAAAATGCAGAAATGCTTCACTTCACATAGAGCAGATAAACAGGTCATGGCTGATCCATCGTTGTGCTGGGTCGCTTGCCAAGGTTCTGATAGCAGAAGGATTTCAGGAGTGCTTCTGTGAGAAGCTGCTAGAAACTTCTCCTATGTCTGACAGAGCCAAGGGCAGACAGCTCCAAGACAGACAAATCAGTGCTGGGGTAATGCCTCTGTGGTAACATATTTAAAAGGGGAAAAAAAGTTAACGTGCAGATGTAATGGTGGCCAGAGAAGAGGGGAGTGAGAACATGTGAGAGAAAGAGCTCTGCAGCCAGTATGGTCAGTAAGGGAGGGGAAGGAGGTGCTCCAGGTGGCAGAGCTGACATTCCCCTGCAGGCTGTGGTGGAGCCCATGGAGCTCCACAGGGTTCAGCAATCCACCTACACAGCACCTGGAGACCCTACTCTGCAGCAGGAGATGCCCAAAAGAAAGGTGTGGGAAGCCCACACTGGAGCAGGGTCCTGACAGGACATGTGAGCCTGTGGGAGACCCATGCTGGAGCAGCCTGTTCCCCAAGGACTGCACTCCAAGCTCAGCTTGGAGTGGTTTGTGTAGGCCTGTCCCTCTCCCGTGGGAGGGACACACACTGGAGCAGCTGAAGGACTCTTCTCCCTGAGCAGGAAGCAGCAGCAGAAACAGCACATGATGAACTGACCATAACCCCCATTCCCCATCTCCCTGAGCCGCTGTGTGGGAGGAGTAGAAAACCGGGAATAAAGTTAAGCCTAGAAAGAAGGGAGGGTGGGGGAAAGGTGCTCCTAAGATTTCTTTTACTTCTCATTGTCCTGCTCTGATTTTGAGTGGCAATAAATTCAATTAATTTTGTCTGTTTTGCCCATGACACTAACTGGTGAGTGATCTCTCCCTGTTCTTATCTCAGCCTCCAAGTCTTTAATTGTATTTTCTCTCCCTGTCCAGTTGCACAGGGGAGTGACAGAGTGGCTTTGGTGGGCATCTGGAATCTAGCCAGGGTGGAACCACCACATGGACTGAGACAGCTTAAGCAGTTCCAGCATTAGTGTCTTGATACTAACCCTCCTGGCATCCTTTATTTTGTGCCAGTGCAATCACCTGGACAGCTAAATAGCAAGGTAGGTCAAAGAGCAAGACTGTCCTCAATGCTCCCAAAAAGCAAAAAATCCCATAACGAAACAAACCTTTCAACACTTGCTTAAGTTTTCTTTATTTGTTTGTTTTCCCAGCCAGCTGAATATCCAGATCTGGCTTACTACACATATGTGCAAGTGCTCCCATCAATGCACGGGAGAGGAGTAACAAACCATGGAAGTGAAGAGTGGCAGTAAATGCATTTGCCAGTTTGCACACTGTTAGATCAACCTTGGAAATGCAGACTTCTTTTCTTTTTTCCTGAAAAAGACTGCCATTGTTTGCTTTTTTTATGTTTGCACTGCTTTTTTAACTGATAGCTAAAATAACAACCATGTTAAAAAAAAAAAAAAACAATTGTAGACTGTGAAAAATACTGGATAACAAGAGAAAGAGGAGCCATTTACTTAGTTATATCTTCTTCACTATCAGAAACAGTGCAGATGTGTCTGAGAAAGAATTTCCAAAAGGAAACTCTGTATCCAAAGGATATCAGACTCCAGATTGCTAAAGCCATTTTATCTCTTGAATACTTTAATTCATCTTGCTTTGCTTAGAAACAAGCTTGAAAGTTAATTTTAGGCACCAGAATCACATGCCGTGATGTGTTTTACAAGTCAGAGGGGAAAGAGAATTGTATTGAAATGAAAAACATTACAAAGAGGAATTTGCTGAACATTAAGAAAGCAGATAAAGCAGTAACAAAGCACAGTGCAGGGTATTGTAAGAAAATAAACAAAGTGCCTACAAGAAGCCCAGCAATAACAGTTCTAAATCATTTGCAGATATGAAGAGTTAACTGATACCCAAATCAACTCATATTTGTGTAATGCTTCTGAAAAGATTTTTCACCCTCAGAGTTGCAATGAAAAAACCTAACACCTGTGAGTTATTCCTGCTTGGTGTCAGCAAACTGTACCAATTAGGGACAAAAGAGGACCTCAAGTGGCAGAAAGTAGAGCTGCAGATTATATGAACTGCTTCAAACCACTACTCATAAAACAGTTCAGCTCATTTTAATCTCCTTGTCCATGGACCCAGACTGTGTTCCCTGTTGAAGTGACAAGGTCTGTTCTCTAACACTTGCTCCACAAGTACATTGCTTTGACCCAAAGGTCCCTCTGTAACATCCTGCAAACCAATGTCATTTTACATACATGAGAGAAATCATGTTGCAGGGCTGTTGATACCTAAATTCTTACATTCCAGTTATAGGATTTTTTCAGCTTCAGTTTTCAATTTTACATTCTCTTCATTCATCAGGAGGCAACTCTAAGCAGCCAAGCTTGAGAGCATCTAAGAATGTCTTCCTGAGCCCTGGGAGTGCATCAAAAGAGCCAGCACCCCTTTCTGGGGCCACAAAGCTCCCTCACTAGCAGCAGAGGACCATGAACATTCTCAGAGCTCTGTTCCAGTGAGACAGGTGGGAACTGGTTACCTGTACATTTAATCTGCAACAACTTGTTTTAATAACATTAAGTCTGGTTCAAAACCAAAGGGTGTGTCCAACTTTTGCTCAGCTTGTAGCTGCAATACTGTTTTTGAAAATGGGAAATAACAGTTTTGGGTTTTTCTTAGCCCAAGAGGTTTGAACTGCAGCTCCCAGGTTCTGGAGTGCTCTGTAGCAACACCAGAGTCACTGTGCCTGAGTCAAGGCAGGAAAATATATGTAAGGGAGACTGGAGTCTCCAGCCTGCTCTCAGTACTGTCAGAAGTTGCTCTGATATATGTTACCTGGAGTTCTTTTTGATTGCAAGGTACACACTGATAGGCCCCTGATATACTGCTGCCTCTTCCTGCACATTCCTACAAACTTCAAAAGACCTGCACAGAATTTCAGAGGATGGGATTTGGAGTACCACAGAATACATATTATTTAGAAGTCAGATATATGTAATCTAGACCTTTTAGCACAAGCAAAAGTTCAAACCTTTAGTAAATACTGCTTATTTAATACGTTATTTTCTTTACATGCCATCTCTGAATGCATAAAGATATCCACAAACTTCTTCTTTCATAACATACTTTCTTATGAAAGCTGAGATGAAGAAAGTATGATTAGAAAACTAAAAGATTAGTCACACACCCCTGCAGCAGGACCTGTTCTAGCACATTTCTGTCATAGTTTGAAACAATGATTGTGACTTAGATATATAATGCACATTTTCCTAAACCACTTAAATATCAAGGGATTAGATCAGTGTGTGGATGTAAGGACAAATAAAGTTTAGTTTTAGCTTCCCAATTCTAACCACAGGTGTAGAAGAAGTATACAAACTGTTTGTAGTCATGTTTTTTCTTAATAATTTTGATAAAATAATGCAAATGTCAATAAATATTAGCTACTAATTACATACATTAAACTACACAAGCTACTTAGAAGAAAAGAATACTCAAATTGAAGATTTTTTTCACTGTCAACATAAACCTTCCTAATAGGGTGAGCATGTCTAAATCCTGTAAAAAATCCATCAAAGTATGCTCAGAGACTTTGAAGATTGCATACAGATATGATTCATAATCTGATCTGTTATGTAAGTCATGTTATGCTGTCTGGCTTCTTGAAAAATATCCTCATCCTATTTTTTAATTGTTAAAAAATTAGGAGTTTTCAAGCTTTTTGTACTTACATGTATTGTCTCTTGCGTTTCACATTAATAATCTGCTCACATTACAAGGTATTTGCAGAGACAGCCTGTGGAGAATGTTAAATAATGTGGCAAGATAATGTTAAGTGTTCTACAGACTATGAAAAGGCAAACCTGTGGCTGGACATGCATCACAGCTAGCATGAGAGCATGCTGAAAATAAATGAGGATACTCAGAGCACTGTGCAGTGTTGGTGCCAGTGCCAGCTGCTTCTGCAAGCTGGGAGAAAGAAGAGACAAGGGCTACTGGTATTTGCAGAAGAAAACTGCTAAAAGTGCAAGAAAGTAATTTGTATCTCTCCACAACATCATGTATCCTGTCTCGCTGGGGAGTCACACAAAGAGCAAGTTCAGAGGGCTTGTAAAGACACACAAAGCACCCATAGGTAAGAAATTAGTTCAACAATGTCTGGTTAATTGTCAGTTACATCAGAGATGATGAATACATAACCACTGAGACTTTTAAATGGCTTTCAGATATCCTCTGTCCACAAAGGCCAGTGACCAGTTTCTCTCTCAGAAACAGCTCTAAAAACAAGGGAGCAAAATGATAGATGATCAGAACAGAGCAACAAGTGTGGTGCTGGCAGCAATTACCTGCCTCCATAGAACAAGAAACCATGGGTAAAAACCCATCCTGTATTTGCTTACATAGAGAAACAATCAAATTGAGTATGCTCAAGCTCTTCTTAAAAGTATATGGTAAAGAATTAGAGAGAGAGAAAAAATCCATCCTCTCTCCTGCAACATATCCTATTCCTCTTAGTTATGGTATGGTTAGATATGACTGGAGAGAGACACAGTATTAAATCTCAACATCAAAAATGTGGTTTCCAAACTGAATGTGTCACTTAAATTATCTAACATGCTTCTCACAAGCAGGAAACATCCTTTGGACAGCATTGAAGATGTCCTCATTGTTAAAGGGAAGCTCTGCACATATACTGATGGATCAGGAGCTAAATATAACATACATTGCCAAGAGACCCTGAGAAGACACAACATTTTACATTGTGTCACATGTGCATGGCATGACAGGGAATTCACTGCCTAGGTCAAAAAAGCAACATCTCTATTCAAGTGCTACAGAAGTGTAGTGCTAGAAAAGAAACAAAGCTTTCCCCCCGCCCCTTTATTACAGTTCATTTTTAAGTAAAAGTTACCACCAACTTTTCTCCCTTCTCAGAAACCTTGTTATGTTAAGCATGATTGTTCTTAATTCTTCATCAGTGTGTTCATGCAGGTGTCTCATAACCATCATTACTCAGAGGTACTCTGCTCTTCCCTTTGTAAAGGCATTGAAGTGTCTAATGTCCAGTTAATAAAATGAAGTCTATAAAAGTCACCTCTTTTTCTCCAGCACTATGGACATCAATTATCTGCAAATTGTTGTAAAACTCATTGAAGAATAAAATGTAGAATAGCAGCAGATGTAAATACTGTTTGAGTCAAAAAGGTGCACACTTCAAACACATACTTACTGCATAATTCCCAATTAAAAAGTACACTAGTTCCATTCCTATTTTGAAAAGCCCTAGGTCAATCTTTTTATTGCAGTAGCAGCAATAGCACTCTGAAACGTCATGATACATGATACCTTCACAAAAGCTGAAGAAGTTGTAGCCAAAACAAGTTCCCACCCTTGCTCTGTGGCATACAAAGCAGGTATCTGGCCAACCAGTTTATCAAAATGTGTGCATCTTCCCCCCCTCACAGTGATGGCAGCTCATTCAAGAAGGAAGTCCCCAGCTATTACATAGACATTCACAGTGTTGTGCAGCATGGGAGTTGCTCAGCCTTAAACAGTGTAGTCTTTTTGGCTGTCAATTCAGTTTCAAGCAACAAATCTTTCTTGTTGGTCTGAATAATAATCTTATTTTCTTGCTTTAATTTGTCCGTTTAAAATATTTAGGTGTGCTCATATGAAAGTGGTGAATAGGCACATAATTATGTCCATCTTTATAAGATCCAAACCTAAAAAAAATATTCAACAGAACAACACTATTACAACATTATTTAAACCATGCAATTAAATCATACAATCCTACTCTACTTCTGAATGTTCTAGGCAATTTATTTCAGAAACAGGGCCCAACTCTATTAAATGTACATCAGGTTCTATGAACCCTCTCCTGCTAAAGGTCTTTGAGTATATTGGAGACAATTAATTACATTGATTCTGCTCATGCTATAGGCAGTCTATAATTTGAACTCCAGATGAAAAAGCTGAGTGTTGCATTTATTTGCTTAAATTTTTAGTCCTAAGTTTTTAGTCCTGATTTTAGTGGAGATACAATTTAAACACCCATTGTATCAAAACAGTCAACTGTGTTATAAATACTGTACATCTTGCTTTTGCAAATTATGATGAAAATTTAAAATTTTTCAGGCCAAATTTAAATATGAAAGTTTTGACAACTGACTATTATGCTAGACAGACTTGCAAAGGTAAAATGGAGTACTTATTCAAAATATCAGTGCTAAATAATATTTAAGAGCAATGCCATTGTGTTGCTAAAGAAGTAGAGTTAATCAGAAAAAGTTAAATACATTCCAATAGGGTAAACATTTTCTGATTATAGGCAGACAAAAGAAATTAGGACAAGATTCTGTGCTGAAGTCAACTGAGAAAAATCTGAACATGAATGCTAACTGTAGGCAAGTTCCATCATGTGGAAAAGTCTGGGCAAACCCCTGCTTAGACAGGAAGCAGTGGTTGAGTGGTACATAAAAAGTGACTACACTCCACTGTCAGATGTATATGAGAAAGTAATATAATCTGCATTATGCATGTTAGGAGTAGTAAATGTGGCATTACTGGGAATTATTCTCTTTCTGGCAACATCTGTCACTAACTTCATGACTCTTTCACTACTAATACTTAACACAAGAATAAATATCTTCCTCTATGTATCTCTTCCTTATGAAATACCAGTGGGAAAATTATGGCAATTTAGAAATAAATTACTCTTTTGCATTAAACCTAGTCCTTTTATTTCCTTCTTGACACATGCAACATACTGTCTCAGGCATTCTTTTTAATTTTTGCTCCAATTATACGGTATGTTTTAAAATGCTTATGCAAAAAGTATTTAATGTATATATTGTATTTGATATTCTAAGTAACAGTATATTAAGAGCCCAATCTCCAGAGTGCTGAGAAAACATGGGAGACCTTTCATCATCTATCAAATGAGTCACCACACCACTTGGCAAATATCCCTATCAACCATCTCAGGAACTGCCTGGGTGAAATGAGCATTATTTGCAATTTATGCTGCGACACAACAGACTGATTTTCCCAGGGCATATGCCAAAACAACCGAAAAAATGGAATTACAAATCAGAAGTTCTTGACTTCTACCCTTCTGCTCAGTTGGGTACTGATCAGTGTCTCTCACTTTAGAAATAATTTTGTTCCTAGACTTCTCTTTTACCTGCCAGGTACATCATCCCCTTCATTTCCTATGAGACACACTGACCTGGGATTGAAATGGATGTCCTCAGGAACTTGGCTGGGATCAGTGACAATTCTGTCATTGTCAACATAGCTATCCACGTGATCTGGGATTCTAAATTTGGCCATCTGGACTTCTGAATCACTTAAACCAGCATGAGATATGCGGGCATAACCCAGCCTGTCAAATATGAGAAGAGTTAGTTTGAAGAAATAACCCAAGACAATTTCACCCCATTCTTAATGAATGTATCTTTTTTTTTCCAAGAGTTATGCTTTGACTTATCAACACAATTTTCCATTTCTGTGAATCTCACCTTCAAAAAACTGAAAGTGCTCCATAAACAGGATCATAATACCATGTCACAAGCATAAAAACTGAAAAAATGTGTTTGACAGTAAAAATAATGTCTATGTCTAAAAACCTTTTTTAAAAATTACAGCTTTAGAATGTGAGTAAATTTTCACTCAAAAGATTTCAATATTCAAGAAAGAAACTCAAGCATCAATTGAATGAATAATGAGAAAAATTCAAATTGCAAATAGAGTTTTAATTGAGGTTTTTTAGTTGCCTTTTTTTCTTTTTTACTCAATACTGTTAAGACAGCTATCAATTTTACTTCCTGTGAACACTGCAGAATCTGCAGTTTATTCAAAAGAAGATGAAGTCCATTTCGGTACAAAGATCACCAAGAGAATGATTTACAAGCAATTTGGGATTAAAAGATATGGAATGCATAAGTCTAGTGCCTCATTATGGGTTTACACAGTTCAAGTTTCCACTAAATCCAGCATAAAGATTGGCTGGATTAGATCAGCATTTTGCTTCAACTAACCCTAAAGCGTAGTTCAAAATTTGTATCTTCTGTGTCACATACAAATTAGGTCTTAGCCTTCACATTTTAGAATGAAGATGCAAAGCTAGAGCTTTGGAAAAATGTAGTTTTATGCTACCAAAGAAGAGTAGATCTGAATGTAATTCTGACACAGAATGATGAAACCTGTAATAGTGTCTTTGTGAATTATATTCAGAGTTCTTGTGAACTGGTGAATTATATTCACCAGTTCTTGTGACCCTAAGATGAATGTTTCACATAATTTTATGATAGATCCAACTGCCCATAATAATTGTTTAGAGATGTAAGACTCCTCCAAAATCACTTACAAAAGATTATAAAACTGATAACCATAAAGATACTTAAACCAACGAATAGGTGATTCCCTTTAACATACCTTATGACTCCACGATACATAATGTAGCTACACCATCTGTCCCGGTCTGTACTGTCAATGTCCTAGAGGGGTAGTGAAAGAGAAAAAAAGTCAAACAAATAAGGTAAGTGTTCATCTGGGTAGGCTTTAAAGCAGTAACAGAACCAAAGTGTAAACTCACTGCAGAAAAATATTTTGCCTAAAACATTGTACTAAGGTAGAAAGAAAAAAGCTCACTGTTAGACATGGACAAATCAGACAACTTTCTGGGTATCTCTTAATGCAGAGTTCATGTTTAATACAAAAGAATCACGGAATTAGAGGCTATCTGGAGGTCTCCTACTCCTAACCTTGGTCAAAATAACTTCAGACAGGTTGCTCAGGGCCTTATGCAGCTAACTTCTGAATATCCCCAAGGATGAAGGTTTCAAAACTTCACCAGCTCCCTGTTCTAATCCTTGAAAACCCTGTGACTTTCTTCTAAGTGACATTTCTCTTGGAGCAGCTGCTGTCCATTGCCTCTTGTTCTTTCACTGTGTAACTCCACCTTCTCTGCAAGATATCATGAGGTAGCTAAAGATTATATTTGAAAATGGGCATGTGTTTTCTTCTCTGTCTATAGCTAAGTTACCAATTTGAAATATTAAGCTGAGTGTTTGCAATATATATATATTCTCTAGAGATGCAGTATTTTTATATTACCTGCACATTTCCATTTTTTATTAATTCAGAATAGTCTCTGGATCCAGGTGCTGAAGTGATGTATCCTAGAAACACAACTTGTTTAGAGCTAGTCTTCAACAGGTTTGAAACAGCGATTGCTTGGAGTTTTCTGTCCAAGTCCTCTCTGAAAGAAATGGAAAAGACTTTAAGCCATACACATTTTAGCTCACAATCTTTGTGCTATGACATAGTAAACCACAAATCAATCTGGTACTATTTTTCTTTCTCAATATTAGAGAATATGAAAGTTGACAAAAAGCTCATTGATTCAAAATTATCACTACATTTGATAAAAGCCACATGGTCATGGTAGATGTCATTCACATTCTCTTTCTATCCATTACAGGAACGACATTGTCTATGACTGTTCTGTTTTTAATACTGATACCATCACTAGGAAATGTGAATGTTAGTGTTTTGGTTATCTAAGGCTTTGTCTCTGCTTGCACTTAAAATTTAACTGTGCTAGCACAATGGGGTGCGTAACAAAGAACTTACATGCTAAGAAAATTTTATTATGGATAGATCATAGTAAATAAAGTCTTAAAGTCTGGGTCCCATAATTTATGAAATGTAACTAGAGTTACATCATCCCATTAGCACTACTTAATTACATTTGGCATGTATTTCACATCTCTTTAATAAGATTTACACAAGAGCTCCAACATGACCGAAAGTGATAGTGAAGTAAGTGGTAAAATACTTCATTGGATCTCATTCCCTGTCCTTGGATTTGTCATAAAATAATGAAAAAGCAGTTCTCTTTCTATGATTCTTCATATTAATGACTTTAAATGGTTGTGTAAATCAAGTTGTCTTCTAGATTTTGATAGTCTGGGCTAACAGTAAAATCATTGACAGAGAGAGCTGATTTTGGAACCCGTAAACCCTGAAGAAGACAACAATTTAAGTGCAGCTGTGCTTTCTAAATAGTGGTACTTCTGGCTGAAGCAACTGTACTAGGGAGAAAGAGCACACAGGCAGGAGACAAAAAACCCCCCAACACTTAAGTAGAAGTGTGACCTAGGTGTATGTGAAGTTGCCTGCTCAGCTAGCTGCTCTTTCCAGAATGCACCTCTCCAGAAGATGGGATCTTTTAAAGGCACAGGCATAGTTATAGTCCCACATTTTAAAAATCCTATTTAAAAACAACCTTACCCTAGTTATCTAGTATTCTATAGTCTATGTCAATGTAAGCAGCAGAATAAAAAATATTAAAAATGAGCAGTTATGTGCAGTATTTAGCTACAAACTCATTCCCCTCTAAAACACAATCTAATTTGCACTCATTTCCCATGTGTCTCCTCAAATTTTCTCTCTCATCTTTATCTCATTTCTTTGCAAGGGTATAATACAATGTTATTTTCTTCTACTTTGACAAACAGTTTCTCAGACAGGCAAGTCTAATCATCTGTGTGAGGCACAGAATTAAATTCTGTTCTAGAGTTAAAATTGGGAGTGATTTTTGACAATTATATTTGTTTAATAAATGGGAAATCTATAAACAATTTGCAGGTTTCGTGCAGTTTCTACTCAGGGGAAGGAAATGGGATACAGAGAATTCCTTTGGCTTTCTAAGCAGCTTCTTTGTGTTATAATATTCTGCATCCTATCCATAAATTTGATGCTCCATTAATTGTAAGAATTTTTTTTTTAATTCCAGATTTTACTACATAGCCACAAACATACTAGATATCCCATCAAATATAACAGAACAAATATAACAAAAATAGCAGCTACATGGAGTATTCACAAAACTGTTTCTTACTAATATTCATTACACACAGGTAATCAAAACATTGTTTTCAAGAACTGAAATATATACCTTATTCTTTTCCATCACTTATTTGATTTATTGGTATAATATTGCTTTTCTGAATTCAGAGATCAGACTTTCCATTTGCATACTCTCAGAAAGACACTGAAGGATATTTTTGCTGTTGTTTCAACCCTGTCCTTTCTTGGAGGTTTCAGATGTTACTTTAAAAAAAAAAAAACCAACGGTTTTCTATTAATGGTACCTATCTCTAACTGTATCTCTCTGCACTCATTGTGGAATGTAATACATCTATTCCACATGCAAAAAGTCAGAAGGATGCTGTCTTGCACTGAGATGCATCTGTAGCCCTATAATTTGTTGTGACTTTGCAGAACTGTATCTTTAAATCCCTAGTAATTCAGATAGTAGGTTCAGCTGAGTTTTGCATGATACCTTAAAAAATGCTTCAAAATTTTAAACCAGTAGTTTAACCAATTTTAAACTGTCATAATATTTCTTCAAATGTGCCCTGCTAGAACCAGTATTACAGCAGCAGATTTTAAAGAGTACAAAATAAATCCTGGAAGTTCACAAATTACATTACATGTCTTTGTACACTCTATGTAAAATAAGTGGAATACACACTCTTCATTTCCGAAGTGAGCAACAACAAAATCAACCAGCTTCCCTGTGAAGTTGACAGTCAGGGAGATGGCAGGTGCAATCTCTCCCTCTGGAGATGGAAGGAGGTGATGGGTTGATTTTACAATTGGATACCTGGACAGTGCCATAATCCTACATGAGGAGAGGTTAAAAGTTACATTTTGTGATTCACAGGCATCAGAGGTGTGTAAGCAAATAAATGCGAGCAGAAATCTAACAGTCACTGAAATAGAAAACTGTAAGACAGAATACAAACCATGTCTAGTGGATTTTTCTGAATATAGAAAGTTTCCTTCTAAAATACTGCTTAACTACATGTCTAAAAATATATTATCAAGTTAATTCCTATGCTAAGAAATATATTTCCATAAATATTAATTCTTTCACTAAGCTTTTCATGATTTGTATTTCAGAAAAACACAGAATTTTATGCTACCAGAAAATAAAAGGTATTTTATTTAAAGTAGAAGTAGGTAGAAACATATCTTTAAAATGAGAGATTTCTCTTTTTTCAGCTTCTGTTTGGATATTTTGCACCAGGTTTTTCAATGTATTTCATTAATAAAATCTCAAGAATGACTTCTTTCCCCCATTCTGTCTCAAATAGACAGGGTCTGGAAGAAGAAAGTTACAAAATGCCCCTCACATATGGCAAAAATTAAATAGCCATAGCAACATAGTAGGAAGTTCTATCTGCCATAGAGATATGTATATCCCCCTGAAAATAAAAAGACACATTTTATGCCAGTATTTTATTTTTCTGGAGGACAAAGATGTTTAAAGATATGCAACTTGTAGGTGGTCAAGCATTAAGGTAAAATTAGACACAAAATATCTGTCAAACAGACATGCACCTTTCTATTCCCATTTCCCATTACACAGCCCAAGCTAGATATGAATTCAAAATTTCTTATACCTCCTGATGGGCTACATTTTCCAACTGCTGTCACATTTTTAAGTCTGCAACATAAAATTCTCATAGCCCAAAACAAAATAATGTGAAAAAGGCTTCAGATGCAGCACTTGGAATGCTAAACTTCCAAATCTGTACATTAAAGGGTAGGATGCCATTCTCTGCATCACCAAAACCAAAGCAGCTTATGGGGGCAGGCACCAAAATCTGATCATGTTTAGCAATGAGAACACTCCATCCACATGGCATGGTACTGCTAATGAATCAAAGCCTGTTGCTAAAGGACAAGCTTCAACAAGTGATTATAGTGAGCACTATTCCAACTATTCTTTGCTTCTGTATTAGTGCAGTTTGCATTGGGCAATATATTTACATCCATTTACTGTTGCTGTGCATGTGAAGGTGACTCACCCCCAGGTGTGATCTCTTGTGCTTGGACCAAAATCAGTGTAAAATCCCAGTCTTTCTCCTAGCCACATGGTTGGATCATGGTTTCCAATGAATGGTTTAGAGGCATCACTCTCTATAATAGTGATAAAATCTGCTCCTAGGATGGAAGGGAAAAAAAGAAAATAATTTCACATTTATAACTGCTACCTATAAATGGGACTTATAAATAAGTACATAATGTCATTATTTTGGTTACAGAGGGATGGACACAAGCCCTTCAGGAGTCAGTCAAGGCAAATCAATGCTGGCAACAGTCATGCCCAGACTTTTGGCTACTGCAGGCCACACAAACTCTGATGAAGATGCACTTAGTGTCTGCTGGCCATGGTTCATCCCTGGTGCATAACCAGAGACACCAGACTGCAGAATACAGCTGGCCTGAGCAGACCTCATGCCATTTCTAAAGCATTAGAGACACTGTGCACTCACAAATTAACAGCACAGTAGCAAGTCTACTGCTTTCAATTTCATAAACAAACATTACACAGCACACCTGCATTTCCCTTCATCTACCAAATCCTATTGTGCTTCAAAAGGTCCTGTGCAAGACACAGCTGGATGCTGTTACCAAAATAATTATTCAGCCCAGAGCAACCTTGCATCAGCCCCAAGGCACGGTAACAGAAGGGTCTGCAGCTCCAGTGAATTGCTGACCACCTGCAGCCACCTCACTTTCTCAAAGCACTGTGGTCCCTCCCTGTTTACATGCAGAGGTGTGGTTTTGCCAGGGGAACACGATGGGTTCCTCTACATTTTAACTGCACGGTACAGGAGAGCTGTGCAGTTCCTTGAGGAGCTGGCATCTAGGAAACACCTGCCCGTGCCTGAAGGAAGGTGGGAGTTGCAAGCTGCCCACAGGAGGGCTGAACTATTCAGAGCAGCAGGTCAGTATAAGTGCAGCACTAACAAGTGATCCAAGGGCTCCCTTCTTGCTGCAATTATGCCTCTCTTACAGTGCTCCCCTACACAGGAAGGCAAATCAAGTCACCATCTCATCCACAGCCCTTCCATAAGGAATTATGACCATCCAGCACCACAGAAGATTTTTGCTTTTGAAATATCATATGCAGGAGTGTGTAAAGCATTGTCAGCAGAGAAAATGGGAATGCAGAGTTTTTTAATGGATTCCCAGGTTTTTCCTTCTACATCATTAGCATACATGCTGATCACAGAAACAGTAACTGAAACCATTAAGAAGGGCTGATGTTGGATCCCTTCAGGGCAGACAGAAATTCCAGTGACAAAAGCCATTATATGTTGCATCTTCACTACTCCAACAGAGAGGTGAGCCCAAGGAATGCACTCCACCACACCTTTGAAGACAACTCCTACCCTAAAGCAGATAGCCACTCTTTTCTCTATGGCTCTCAAAATCAGAAACTCTTCTTATAGGAATTTCTAGACAAACTCTGAATGCATTTACTGACAATGTTAATATAGTATTTTATCTAACAATATGCATGTAAGATAAAACTCCAGAATACCACCTATTAGAAATTTTTTCCACCTATTTCCACCTATTAGAAATTATGATTTATTATTTATATTTTGGAATTTGCTGCCGTTTTGACTTACCAATTGTCTCTTTTAGAAGTGATATTTTATTACCCTAAAGAAATGCCAATGGACATAACAAAGTAAGCACTTTTTCTAATATTCATTCATTTAAACTATAGGTACCAGAAATTAATGCATTCATCAAAATTTATAAATAAATATGCAAAGATTAAATAACCACCCAGACATGAACTATAGAATCAGTTATGTAGAAGAATGCTCCAAATTTCAATTTATTAAATGTCCTAGCTCTTTTCTTGTATCACCAGATAGCCAACATAGCCCAGCTCTCTGAACCTTTGGTCATGGGACAAGGGAGTGAACAAGGTTAAAATCAGTCTCTTCACTCTTCACTAACTCCTGTGTATCTCTGCCACAAAATCAAGACTTGCACAGGAGCACTTTGTCATTGCTTGGGTCTGTAAAGCCTGAGTTCCTCAGGAAAATACTGTGGTGGACCAGAGAGCAGCAAATGCTGGAATGGCAGCAGGGGCATTTCCTAATTCCCTGAACTGCTTTAGATGTTAAACTGTCAGTCCCCTGTCTGCGCTATCTCATGGGCACTGCAGGAAAAGAGCAACACCTACAAGCACTCCTGGCCAATTCCTTTCAATGCTCTCTGCAACAGCACTCATCTTGAATCCAAATCCTTCATTTCCTATAGCTAATTTTCCAACCAAAATCCTGCCCATGAGCAACAGTTTAGATGCTCTTCTTTAGAGTGAAATCCTGACAACCAAGCTACAATCACTACTTTTCTTGTATACATTGCACTGGTTCAGTGATGGAAACAGACTTGTCTGTTTCTTCTCTGTACTCATTGTTAAGGGCATTTGAATTTCACATCCTTTAGGAATTATATAATGGTTCACATTAAAAAAAAAAAACACACAGGAGTTATAAAACGTTGTATTTTATGTAAAAGTATATTTACCTTTGTAAATACCACTGTATTTTATCTAAAAGGATATTATTTCATTTATGCAAAGAATTTCTCTATAGACAAGTAACTCATCAGCAGCATGAGACGAAAAATCCAAATAAGAAATATAATACTTCCTCTAATCAGAAACCTCTTTAAAAATATTAAACAAATTATCACCTCTGCAAATGGGTTTTTGACTGAAGTGATTATATTGGAACAGTTCAGAAATTGAGGAGAAAACCACTAAACAGGTTCTTGTGTTAATGTGAAAATGGCCTCAGTTACCAAGGTGTTTTCACTTGTCTCTTCAGATGAATCCTCCCAAATATAAATGAAGCACGGAAAAAACGAGTTACCTGTCTGATTAAGCAAATTAGCTGATCCTTCCAAATTAGACCATCCTTCATTGTCATATCCAAATCTAAAAGGCCAGATCATGGCAGAGAAATCTCTTTTTGGAACCTCAAAAAATAAATGGAAAAAAGTAAAATAAAGTTTGAATTTTTACATTTTACAGCTTTGCAGTAAACGCCATCAGACACATGGTGCCATAAAAGACATACAAGAAGAGATGTTTTACCCAATATATTTTCCTAATAAAGCTGTCAGAATCACAAAAGACTAAATCTGCTATTAAAAAGGGAATACAAGTCATCATACTTCAAATGAATTTGTACAAATGAAGAGGAGAGAGATAATGCATTTTTTCATCTTTCTAAGAGGAACTGACCACATTTTACCACACAATAAGGCAAAACTTGAATTAATTGAAAAAAGGCCAACCATATAAATCTGTGTGCATTTGTGAATCTAACACTGAACTCCATGACTGTTAACCATCTTGTTATTTACTACCTTTGCAATACCTTTTCTTGCAAGACAGAAAACTGGAATCTTCAAATTTTTTATCCAATTTCCATACCTAGACTAAGTCTAATCCATGTCAACCAACTTTTCAGAGAGCTTCAATTCAGAGTTATGATATAGTATAGAACCCTAGAATTCCTTCACCTTGAAGAAACCTCAGGAAGTTATATGTTCAAACTCCCCCTTCAGGAGATCAGGAGGCTAACAGCATTGTCCAGTTTGAATACCATTCAAATAAACTAATTTATAAAAGTAATGTTCAAATTGAACATATGAGACATGAATCTCTCAAATTTTCAAAATATTTTTCCTTCATAGCATGACTATAAATCTCCAAAGACACAGACATTTCAATTTGACATGAATTCATAAATTAAATTTTTGCATCTTCATTTATGCATTAGTTTTTCTGACTACTTGGTTGCAAAGATCTCTTCAGCCACAGTTAACACACCTGAGCTACTACACACACATTTTACTGTATATTTGAAAGTTACCATTGTCACAAACACCCTACTCACCCCTTGGCCCAACTTCTTCTGGTAAGTTTTATAACGTAAACCCAATCCAAGCAAGCCAACACCAACAAGCAGCCACAATACTTGAAATAGAAAAACAGAGAAAAATGGTTTTAATTTGAGAAAAAATAATGTTTATATTGCTGTTAACCAGGGCACTTACTCTAAGGTGTGCTATTCACAGAATGAGAAACGTGTCCACTTAAGTGACAGCACCAGATCAAGGCAGGATCTATGCATGCATGTGGAATGTGTATATATGTGCAAATACACTCTCCAAAACACAACATGCTGAGCAGATAAAATGTACCAAAATCCTTGGGATAGTTATGTAAAAATTACAGCTACTGAAGAATTCATTATAGAACATGAGTAAGAGCATCATGTAAACCCTTCAGTGTTTTCCTCCCTCTGTGCAAGCATGCATTTGTAGTACACAATAGTACACAATGGGCTTACAGAGTGCCCATTTGTTTGACATACTCTTGGAAAGACAGAGCATCTTCATAGAAAGCATGTTCAGAGCTTTCTATTTGCTCCTGTAACATTACAAATAACCACAGTGTGCACTTAAGAGCTCTCACCATTCAGCATGATTTAATTTGATGATCAAAGCCCTTTGCATTTATTTCATTTACACAGTGGCATATGCTATCTACAATGATTTCAGTAACTCCAGTTTGCTCTTTTATATATTTAAAAATATATTAAATTATTTTAATGCAAGTTTCCTGGAATGGTTTTGTGTAAAATTTAAATACATTTTATAATGGAAGATGTCAGAAAGAAGGACATGCTGCTTATATTAGCACAGATCAAGCAATTTCATACTCTGCAAGACACAAATGTGCTTAGAGTGGAAGCTGAGAAACAGTACAAGTGTGGGCATGATGAGGAAGTACAAGAGGCACTGTTGCAACATTACAAGGTTAGCTGAGCAAGAGCTGTTCTTTGTGACAGGTAGTATTTGGAAATATTAATTTACTTTTGTGAAATGTTTCTTAGCGGTAATATTCAAACCACTTGAAATGGTGCTCATGTCTCTGACACACAAACTCTCACAGGCCACATTCTTTTGGCTCCTGAGCATACAGGGTAAAGATCTCCATAAAGATTCCAGAAATAGCTCTGAAAAACTGTGAAGCACTATTGTCTTCTTTTTCCAAATGCAGCAAAATGTACACAAATGGCAGGCAATTTGATCCAAAGTCACAGAAGAAAAGGTGCAGGAATTGCAATCTTCAGCATCCTGATCTCTGTAGGGTTACCATGCCCTCATGCCTGGCATTTTGTTCCTCTACCAAACTTCATGCTACTGACAGGCATTTTTCTTTAGAAACAGTAAGCTGACAATGAAAACAAATCAGGCACTCAAATGATTGTAGAGAAATAGTTTGAAAATATTTGTATTCTTCAAAAGCCAAAAAGTTATAAAACCTCAAACATTTGATTTTCATTTCTCTTCAAAACCTAAGGAAAAAAGGAAACCCCATACATATAATCTAAAAATCTGGGATCCCTAGGTATAGTTGAGGGACAGGCCTGGTCTGAACACACAGCCAGCCCCAAGCATTGTGCTGTGCTGCTGGCCACAGCAGGCCCTGCAGGACAGCCTCCTCATGCAGGACAGTGCCACACAGCTCAGGGCCAGCCAGTGCCACCACCCTGCCAGCCAGCTCACACAGCCCTGGCAGTGCTGTCACACCAAACCGCCTCAAATCGCCATACTGCATGGCTGGGGAACCATTCACAGCTTCTGTACACACCATGTCCATCCCAAGGCCCAGAGAGGCCTCCTCCTCAACCACTGAAACAAAACCACCCATGATGATGAATCCACTTTCACATTTTGGTTTTTGCCCAGTTTCTTGTCTCTGTTTAATATATTCCATGAGGAATAGCCTCTATCAGTCATAATCTCAGTGAGTCAGCTCCTTCAGTAGTATATGCCATCATTAACCTGGAACTGGGGAAATACCAGCCACCAGTCTGTCTCTAAAACTAGCACCAAAAAACCATTTCTAGAACACTGCGAGAAAATACTCCATAGCACTACTTTTTTTCCTCAAACACTATTTGTAGAGTCATGGAGAAAAGTAACTAAAATTATACTTACATAGTTTAATATAGTTTTTACTCCTTTTGAAGAATGGTTTTTGGTTGCTTTTCACTTCAAAGACAGAGCTAAGGTCTTTCTTGGGTCCTGTTAGAAATTCTATCCCAATACATAACATTATAAAACCTGTAAAAATACAAGTGATTAGTTTAACATATTAAACATTGCTCATAAACACTTTTTGTAAACTCCCAGCTGTTGTGTTACAACATAACAACCTTATGGTTCCAACAACAAAGAAGATTCAAAGCAAAATGCACATAAATGCCATAGCTAATAAGGCAATGCAGGAACTATGAGATTTATTGGCAACACTCTCAAGCAGAGTGAATTGCAGTGCAGTTACAGGGTATTATGTCAAAAAGGCTAACACATGACTGATAAAATATGCTAAAATCCTTCCAGGCCCTATTGATGGCTACAACTCTCAGCTGAGCCCACTGTTTTCAAAGTTTACTGGAATTAACCTGACAAGAACAATTGAGTTACTCCTACATATTATAGAACCTTAAAATAACAGCTTGATGAAAAAAGTACATTGATGATTGCACATACCTATTATCTTTGACAATGAACTGCTCTGTCACCAAGATAAAATTAACACATTTTTCATATGGGAACTACCAAAGCAATTGCTCAACACTTTGTTATTAAACAGGGTAAGCAGACTGCTGCAGTCCATTTAACATGGCAGCACCTTGTATTCTGGAACTCCAGAGCCAACAAAACTAGTTCTGCTTTTTAGGAGCAGAAAACTAAACACACCTACAGATACATTTTAAAAGTTAGTAAGCAACTTCAGTGCACTAACTGATGCAATGGGTGGGGATAGTATCTTTTCAATTAGTAGCTCAGACTAATATACAAGGTCTTTTCCAATCCCTAATGAGATAAAGAATCCAATTACTTACAAAAAAAACATGGGAGGATAATGAACTGGATAAGAGCTCTGCTGGAGAAGATATATGTCCTTAATATCTTTGTGGCATAGTTAATTAATTATAGAAGCCATATTTTACTTTAGAGTAATAGCTAACTGTTACTCAGTATTTTTTTTATTTCCCTTACTTGTTACATTAGGTGTAGTGAAAGTTTGAAAACCAGGACACTGGGTCTGCACAACGAAGGGGAAGGCACAAAACCTTTCTCAAAGGGTGATTGATTCACAGCCATAAAGTTGACAGAGATCAGGAATCTGACCCCTCAGCATTATATCACATCACACTGAAGCAGCACAGAAGTTTTGAATTTAATGATCTTACTTTCATTGTCACTTTTCGTGGTGCAGTTCCCTACCCAAACTGCAGCAAGAGAAAGGCAGGATATTGGACAGGAGAAGAAAGCAAGAAATAGCACTTGCACCTGGAAGAAACCAGAAGAAAATGAGCAGTTTGCCAGAAAGCCAAGCTCTAAGAGTAAAAGCACAGCAACAAATACCTAGTCTCATGGTATAATCTTTGATAAGCTATGGGATGGCATAAAAAAGATAGAAAATGCATTCCCAGATGGAAGTTAAATTCATGCAGTGCCATCAGCTGAGATGTGTTCCATTTACAGTGTTCTTTTCCAAAGAGAAAATTAGGGCCATCTCTCTGTTACCACTCAGTGATCACACCAGGTAAATTAATCACAAGAGTGCATTTCAAAGGAAGTAACAGAGAGGAATTTTGAATAAAAGTATTTCTTTTGTGAAAGCATTACTCGAGAAAGCATTTGACACTCCTCTACCACATGCTTTCTTCATATAACTTCAAAAAAAAAATTAATTACCTAGGATAACTGTTTCTAAAGACTCCTCAGAGTGCTTTCAGAACAAAGAAAGTAATGCAATAATGGAATTAAATTCTCCTAAAACATAATGAACTTAAATCCCTCATGTGAATGCTGTAATATAAGAAACACACCTGAAGAGTAAGAAACTGGAGTGACACAAAATAGTTGCAATGACATTTATGAAATCTGAAACCTTTGGAGCAACAAGTTAAACCCAGCATTCATTAATCCTTTCCAAATAAAATATACTAATGCGTCACATTTTAAAAAACGTCCCACACAATGAGCCCAAGATCATGTTTGGCATTGTTAAATATAGTCAATGAAATATGCCATTGAAACATGTTAGTACATATTGCAAAAAAATTTCTGGAGACAAAACCAGGAAGGGTTGGTTTCCTTTCCACCTCTCCACCCTCATCAAGTCATCATTTTGCTAAAGCCCTTATATTTGCTCAACTCAGTTTTTCCTGATTTGCAGCTACCTGACAGTTTCTTTTCTGCCTGTCCTGTTCTCGTGTTTCTGCTGCTACAGGCTCATCTGAACGCCCCCAAACATGCTGGTGTGTCCACAAAACATAAGGTGGAGCCACAGGAGAAAGAAGCTCAGGTCTCCAGTGTAGACTAGCTAGATGAGCAGGGTGCTGCACTTTGCTCTGCAGAGCAGGGCTAAATAATGCACTGAACTACATTACAGTCCCAGTAGCTACCCTGTTACCTGAGGCACTGCCACCTTAGGTAACCAGCATATTTGTGCATTCACACCCTGGATTGCAGCCATATTTTTAAGGTGACTGGATAACAGATCTCTTCCTCCACTGCCTACTTTACTTATCAGACATTTTTCCACTTTGTCATTTTCCCTTAACTGAATTCCATTTCCTGTCCACATTTAGACTATTTCTAACAGAAAAGAAACAAGTAGAATATTTTTTGCATGTCTCATTAATTTTTGCACTGAAATTCTTACCACAGTAAGTAATTTAACAGTAACCAAGCATTTGAAAAGACTCTTTATACACTAGATACATTTCACACGCCTGTCTGAGGCTAAAGCAAGCATATTTGTATTTGCTCATTATCACAAATGTACCTAGAAGAAGATGGGAGCTTTCTCTAATGTAAACTCCTCCGGGTACAAATTTATAAGCTGTACACCACACACAGAAGAACAATTCAAGAACGTAGGCAAACATGGCTGTGCTCATGGCTTTCCCAGGATGGGGACAGCTAACAAAGCATCCCGCTAGCTGAGGCCACACACACATAGTAAAGACCCCAAGAATGTTGCCTGCAACAGCAGCACTCCAGGTGTGTAAGTAAAGCAGACCAGCTGAAGATGCCAAACCTGTGAAGGGATAGAGAACAATACAGTAAGTCTCAGTCAGGTGTATTACCCACCACACTCATTTTCATATTTTGGCTAGTGAAAAAATAGTCTGGGAAATATAATGGTGCTTTCTAGGCTTAGAAATTGCATCACTAGAAGGACAGGTATTCAGTAGCTAAAGAGAGTCTTTTATTTTTCCCAATATCTCATTCTTTTAAACATTGCCTATTCAGCTGAAAACAGTATAGCAAAAAGGGCAGAGAAATGTCATCAAGAGCCAAAACCAGTTTTTTCTTACAGAGTTCTTCAGCACAACAGAGGAGTGATGCAGCTCTTAAGAGAGTAACAGTTATAAATCTCTTTTACCGCAATACAGAAATAATCAAATAGATCAATATGAAGAGAAAACATATAATTTCCTGATCTTTCCCTGTAGATAACCACAGGATGGGCAAGAAAGCAACTATTAATCTTTTACTGACTGCAAGATCCTTGACTTACCATGCTATCTTTGATTTGGGGATTTGACTCTAAACAGAACACTAGCAACCACAGAACCTCTCTATAACAGGATGACTTCATTTTAAAACATTATTGTAGATATGAATATTTACTGTCACACCATGAAAGCAAATGTATAGAAACACTTTTAATATTTAACTTTAATACATCAAAGTTCTGAGCATTTTAGAATGCAATGCTTGAATCAACTAAAGAACCTTTCTGAGCCTATTTTAAATAAGCAATGTGTGTGCATCAAAAATCAAAAGTTCATCCTTACATTACAATCTGCACACACATTTCTTAACACTAAAACCTGCCTGTTCATACAATTTTACTGACTGCAGAACTTAGCAAGTAAAGATACAGGAGGCAAGCTTGTCTCCAGGTAGACTGCTTTTTAAATTATAAGTTGTTTTGCCTCCTGTGGAGTTGAGAGGCTTGTGTCCTCTGAACCACTAACCCTAGATGTGGCCTTATCATAGAAGCACTAAGGTTGGAAAAGACCTCTAAGATCATCAAGCCCAACTGTTACACAATGCAGGTGGTCAGAACTGAGATGCTGCTCAAGGGAACAGAACCTTAACAGGGCTTCTGAAGAAATAACTCTGCTCTGCAACGGCCTGGGGATTTGGCCTGTAACCCTCAGTCAGCTGGTGATGTATGTGCACTACAGTCGTGGGAAGAAAAAAGGAGGCTTTGATTAACCACCCTTTTCTGAGATGTGGTGTCAGGTCAGAGGACTTGAGTAAAGGGAATAAGGTAACAGACAAAAATTCTGCTCAGGATTTGCACCTACCTATAAGAAACAAGGCAAAACTGATGATAGAAGACCAGCTCCAAAATGAAAGCATCAGTCCATGAGCAAGGCCCAACAGAACTGTACCTCTGATACAAATATAAGGAAAATCATGAACTAATACAATTTTTAAAACACCTGATATTTAAAAAAAACTTTCTAGATATACAGACAAGAGTTCTTGGTAATATATTATAATTATATTACTTTAAACAAAGCTAATTTTTGCTCACATCCAGCTGCATTTTCTTCCCTTTATTGGATGTAAAAAACATCCAGTTGAAAATAATGGCAATTTATTGTAATGTGTAAGTGAGCCATGTTCAGCAGCAAAGCAGTTCACTGAAGTCTTGGTACAAAAGGCAAAAACAACTCAGAGAAAACAAAAGGGAAGAATCTACCCCAAACAGAAGTATTTTTTTCATGTCAAATAAGGAATCCTAAAGAATCTAACACTGCTCTCAGTCTTGGGGAGCTCTTTTGTATACCTATTCCAAAACATAAACACTGTCAACTGCCATCGCATGTAGTTTACTCAGAACAACTAATTTGTTGTTCTTTCTAGATTTGGGAACCTGAATGAACCACACACAGTATTAAGGCTACATTTTTACTAATCAAAACTTCTTCTGAAGTACATATTTTACTAGTGCACACAGTTTATTTATACTTTGTGCATGTATCTATGATCATCGCCTCTCTGAAGCCAACTGCTAGACTAATTTACTACATATTATAGATGCACTGCATTCATAAGTCCTTGAACCTCAGTCCTAATCTAAAAATTGTTTTGAAATGTGGCAAACCAAGATTTTAGTGCTGAAATAAAAATAATTCTGTATCAGAAAATTTTCAGGTCTGGACAAAGTGCTCAGCAGTATCTCAAAGGAAGAATGAATTCTCTGTGTGAAGTACCTTGTACCCACTAGTTTCTGTCTTATACCATCATCAGGTTGAGTTTTAATTTGTAATCCACTACAGCACTGGATTTTCATTACAATTTTGTAATCATCATCATCATCATCATGCACTTACCCATATGGATTAGGATCTGGACCTGTATGTGGATGTCCACTTACTGCCCATCTGGAAATTAGGGAAACCTCCCCAAATATCCACAGAGTGAGGAACATGAGGCTGCCAAAAGCAATCCCTGATGAAAACCAATGAGGATGGGAAGCAGTCTCTCTAATCACATTACCAGTTTTGTTTGTTTCTTGTTTCCTCTTGTCTCTACCTAGAATAAGAATAGAAATACAGCTAAGCAAACTGTCAAATCCTATTAGCAAGAGTTACTGAGAAAACGAAACAGCCAAAATCACAAATTTACTAGAATAAATTACATACACAAAAGCTAATTTATCTGATTAGGATTGTGTTATCAGAAATTGATAATACAAAAAAAAATTCTTTACTAACAACCCCAGATCTGTCAAGAAAATATATTCACCCTAAATGTTCAAAAATGCCAACCTGCCCATCTGATTATTTTCCATAAGAAATTTTAAATGTTTAAATTGGCCTTGAAAATCAGCAGAAAAGTTATTAGAATTTGTTCAGAGGCTTCTGTTCTCTGAAACTCTAAACTCTGATAAGAACAAAACCTGACACTTCCAAATAAGCCAGAAATAAACTCCCTTCCTTCTTTTTTCCATGTGCTTTAGAACCACTCTTACCTAAGGAGAAAGCAGCACCTTTAATTGCATAGACATATCATTTTGTCACCCACAAACAAGACAGATTTCCTTCCTAATCTCCTGCAGCAGACTCCCTTTCTAAATTCTGATGAAAGCTCAGGCTTAATTTAGATTGTGCAATGCAAGATTACAGACAATATGCATGATGCTAATTTATACCCACTTACACATAGATAAGGTTTTATCTTTCAATTAATTCATTAAGGTTATACTGAGAAGGAGGAAGGATATTCTGAGGATTTAACATGAGCTGCCTTAACTAACCAACCCAGCCTTGCTGTCTTCCTTGGCAATGCCACCTCCACAGTTTAGCCTATGCCAGCCCCCATTACTGTGTACTCTGTGCAAACACTCCAACAACCTGGGCAAAGTGTAACTGGGACAACTTGTCCGCTCCTCCAATTCTTTCTATTTTCACATATCAGCTGTTCCCCAACTGTGTCTCCCCTTCTCAGTTAAAAGATATGTACTGGCAGAGAAACTCAAAGTGCAAACTGAATTAAAAAAATAACAAAAACACCAGAAATGTTTCATGCTGGAAAGACAATAATTCATTCTGATTTTATTGGTCTATCTTATGCCTTTGTTTGTGTTACTGTCATATTGTTGGCACTGCAATAAGGAAAAAGAGGCAGTTCTGGCACCAACTTACTACCACTTGTATGAATTGTGATACCAGTTCTGCCATATTATGGGCAGATGGAAGTACCCCACAACTTCTAAAACCAGCAATGCTCATGCAGCAGGTCTAAAACCAGATGGTGTTGGGGATAAAAGTCAAAGAATCAAAACCCAGTGACACATAGCTAGATATACTTTAGGCTCTTCTCATAACCAGCATCTTTGCTGTAATATACTTACCTGAATGGATTTGCTCCACTGCTGCTATGAAACCAATTGTCAATATGACAGTATTGGCAACTTGTGAGCTCCAGACTGGATTAAGGGATGTGTACCAGATACGAAGAACAAGGAGCATTATCTTGCCTAGCATGAAGCCCCATATCCTGATGAACCTGTAAGAATCAGTTTTTGAAATAGTGAGACATCTGGGGGATTAAACAAAAAAAGAAAACAGCTTTTAATATAAAAAAACATCAGTTAAATTCCATCAGAATAAGAAAATACCTTTGTAAACTGTTTCCTGACCACCATGTTACTGTTTGAACCAGCAATGAAGAAGAAACACCAGCAGCCAAGATGAGCAGTCTAATTGAAGCATTTGGTGCATGGTATGATGCTAAGCTTCCTGCAAACAAATACACACAGAGGTTACTTTAATGATCAATAGAGACTGGGTAATAAGGATTTCCTGTGCATTAGGTCAACATTTTCTGTAATTTGAGCAGCTATACCACTCATCTGAAAACACATGACACTACACATTTTTAAACCAACAAAAGAAATGTAGATATGCATACAAACTGGGTATACATGGTTTCATAGCAGTTATAATTTTCAAGGAAAAATTTTATATGAAGCAATTATCCAACAGTCCAAGTGATTGCCTTTTTTTAAGTACTTATGGTGATTGATTCCATAGAGAGGATGTATGGATATGTAAGCATATACAGATATTCTTCAACCATGCACTTAGATAATTCAAAAGCCATAAAGTTTTATGTACTGTGACTGCTCCTTTCTAAAAAGGATATAGCTTTTGCTGCAGTGCACTTACAAAAGTAAGTACCCTGTGGCAAAAGCCATGTTCTTTATGAGACAGGAGCAGTCACCAAACATAGCACAGGGATTAGTAATCAACTGCCTCAGTAGGGGTGCACAAGGCTTTCTCTGAAGTCTGGTCTCAGAAGTGGTCAGTACCAGCCTGTGCCAGTCTATTACTGACAGCTACCACTTTCCCAGCCACTGAAGGAGAGCATGTGCATACCTTTGCCATTTCCCAGGGCACAGTGACCCCACATCACCAGCAGTTTTAAATTCTGCTAACAGGTTTCCAATTCAAGTGACGATGGACGACATACATTCTCATAACTTCAGTCAGCGTGGTAAATTCTGGCCCAGGACCAATGACAAACAGCAGGAGAAGCAGCAACACTTATGATACCAGCCATTGGCTGAGTGAGTATGAGTCAAACTTGAGGAGAAGTTAAGCAAGTAATGTCAGAAATGGCGCTGCAGATTCTGGCAACGCGTGCTAGGAATCCTCCAACTGTTCAGCTGCTCATTCTGCTCAGAGTAAAAGATGCAAAGCTTGCAGCCAAGGTGATAAACAACATCAATGTGCAGTGAAGGTGTACTTGCATGAACTTCAACAGAGGTTTCATGTACAGTACACACAGATTTCTGTCACTAAATTGTGCTGGCAATCCCTGAACCTGCCTCTTCAAATATTTCATCATGTGTGCTACCCTGACTAAAGGTAGCATGGGTTTGCCAAGTTAGAGCAGACACACCTTTACTTGCTGGGCAAGTACACCCAAGGCTTAAATATATCTATCCAAACACCCAAATTTAACTTATTTATGTGAAGACATAGATGCAAATAGAACTACCACAGGATACTTTACTGTTGTTAGTTTGTTTTCAAATAGAACACAAAATCAAGTAGCACAAAAGGATGCAGAAATTAGAAGTTGCAGGGAAAATAAAGCTTCCTCAAAAGGCAGAAAGAAACAGAATAGAAAAAAAAATCATCTCTGTAAACATTCTGGTCTTAGCTAAGCATGAAGAATTTTCTTATTTTTTGATTGTGAAACTGAAGACTGAGTAGAATGGGGTGGAGCATGCATGGGGTAGATTGTTCTGCCTGACAATCCAACAAGTCCCAGAGGAAGGCCATGGCCTTTTTGAGAAGAAAAAAAGATCAAAAAGAGAATGAATAAAATTGTCTCAGTATGAAGGAGGAAAAACGCAGGAAGAACTGAGAAACAGGAGAATCAGCAACATATAAAAGACCATCATAGGCTGGTCACTGCTCTCTATTTAGCAGAACAAAAATTACACATTTCTAAGTGATTTCCATCTCTTTTGGTAAAGTGAACTAGTAAACACAGCAAGGTGATCTGAAGGATCAACCTTAAATAAACATGGCAAATTTTGTGTTACTGTCACATCTGAAGGAAGGTAAGGTGCAATTTTAAATGCTTATACTCACTCCTACTTTCTAAACTAGAACTTGCAGAAGGCAACACACAAGGCACTGCTGCAAGAAACTGAAGATTCTGCTCACTGAGCAGCTTATTACAAAACAACAAGTTCTAGGATGGATATAATGGGAAGAGCAGGAAAATAAAAGAACGTGGTAAGAATGAAAATCAATGACACCAACAAATTCTGCTAATTTCTAGTATTTTTCTAGAGATAAAGAACAAGAATTATTTTTTAAAAAACTATGCAGGGAAAGTAAAGATTGTCTTAATCTGTCTTCTAACAGTAAAAGAGGAAAACTATAAGGAAAGTTATTATCTGTCTATCATCTTATACTGACAAATAAGGAGCTAGGACCTGCTGCTTGTGAAACACATCACTCTGCAGCAGCATTTTCACCTCTACACTGGATGGAGACCTTTGTCTCCTCTGAGTTCATTTGGCGTGGCAAACTCTCACTTCTGAACGTGGCTGTAGCTGCCAAACCTTCCCCCAAAAAACTTTCAAAGAATCAACAAGAGCTAAGATTTGCACAAGTTAGCTGAAATGGAAGTAGGAATTCCAGATAATCTTGGTTTAAGGAGGAGCCTGTGGAATGGGAAACGAGGCATCTATTTCCTGAGTATAAGATCAAATTTTGTCCTGTGCAACTGACCATGAAAGAGTTATTTCATATTTAGGATGAACCTATAACCCCTCTACAGACATGCAGATAGATAGATTTAATTTAAAAAACACATTCTTAGAAGAAAAAACTGCCTCAGAAACTAAAAAGAATGTTTCACTCATAGAAACTAGCCCCAAGGTGCTCTGTAATGCCTCATCCCTACCCATTGTCACAATTCAGAAAACACCCGCTCTGCTGCTATTTGAGTGATACTGAAAACACCTTTCCTATTGGACATCACTCTTACTTATTGGACACTACTCTTAAAAGCTCCTAGAAATAAAAGTGAAATTATATTTTTCTGCATTTATGCGATACAATGGCTACAAAAATTATTTCTCTGATTATAGCTAAAAGCATGAGAGAAAAAAGAGAAACCAACAAAACATGAGTCTGGAGAGAGTGAGAACTTCTTATTCTTGTCTCTTTTTGTAATAGTCTGATTTTTGAGGCAATTTGGAATGTTTGTTCTTATGTACTGATGACAAAACAGAATGTATAAGTGCATACTTACCAACCATAGTCAGTCTCAGAAAGGCTAGGACATACTCATTGTTAGCCAACCTCCAAAAAGGGCCAATTGTCAAGATTATCGGGGAAAAGAAGGCAACAGCAAAAACTTCTATGCCTGTGAGTGCCAGCGTCTGAAGAGGGAAGTAGTAGATCATTGGTGGCAGTGCATGGTAAAGAGACCAAGAAATGTAGCCTAAAACAAGAACAAACCAGAAAAAGAAAACCCCATCATGTATTTTCAACAACAAGATTTCCTGGAGATTACTTAAGAGGTACCATTTTATACTTTCACATATATATAGACTATCAAATGTATTTGAAAGCAGTTCAAACAACAACAGCCACCTTCTTTGAAGAAATGTTTGTTATTTCAAGTTAAACAAACACATTTTATGAGGAAATAGAATTATGAAAATAAAACAGCTCTTCTCCCACTCAACGGTTCGTACTTTGAACCCCAGTGAGGTGCTGAACCTCAGCAAGGATCCGTGTTCAGATGGCTGGCTATTTAAGCAGCCCACCCACAGCGTGAGGGCTCCTCAAAGGCAGACGGGTGACAAAGGAATTATTCTAGTAAATCGGTGTGCTGTTCTCCCCTGGAGACACCTTCTCCGGGCACAGCAGCACTGCGCTGGGAGTTTCCAGCCTTTGCAGGAGATGCACCGAGCCGAGGACACTGCTCGGCGCCCTGCCTTGAGCAGGACAGCACAGCACCGCCTCTGCAACACCTGCACAAACACTTGGCCCGGAGCAGCAATACATTCTGGCTGATCCGAGAGACAAAAAGCAATCCAGCATTAGAGGAATAAAGAACCCGAAGAAGAACGCTCAGATGAGAGCACTATTTACTCGTCCCAGAGGGGAGCTGTTCATGGGCGACACGCTCGCACGCAGGTGAGCCCCGCGATGCCTGCCCGGCCGGGCCCGGCTGAGCCCCGCCGCCCTCAGCCCCGGCCCCGCGCCCCCAGCCCCGGCACCGCCGCCACCTACCCAGGACAGTCTCCGAGAGAACGGCCTTCCACAGCGGGAACATCGCCCCGGCGCTGCCCGGCTCGGCGGGGGCTGCGTCCCTCTCCCGGGAGCCGCGTCCCGAGTGCCCGGCAGGGCGCGGCGCCGCCGCCCGTCCCGCCTCACGGAGCCGCGTCCCCGGCGGGGGCGGGCAGCCCGCACGGCCGGACCGCGCTCTCCGCGATCTGCAGAGCCCGCCGCGCTGGACGGCCGGGACACATCGCCCCGCCGCTCGTGTGCCAGCAGCGCACATGAGTATTTTTCTTGTTACCCTGAGCAGTCATGGCAGCAAGAAAAATAAAAGCAAAAGGTTGTCATAGCACAAGGTGGGGGGAAAAGAGGAGCTAACCCACTTGGCAGTCTGTACAAACACATGGTTGACTACGCGGGGTTCGGGGATGTCCTAATTAGCACTGTGCTCACCTTAGTGAAATGTGTGTTGTTCTATAGCAGAGTAAGGACTTCTGATAAGCAGTGCTGTCTACAAAAAGCACCAAAAGATGCGTTTCATTTGCTGAGATTCCTGAGTAACCATGTTTGATAATTTTAGAAGAAATCATCAGTTAAATCGAGCCAGCCATGATCACAGCTGCCAAGTTCTGGCAAAAAGATTACATAAACTCAATTTTAGAATTTTTGGGGAGGGCATGAAAAGCAAAATTGTAAATATAAGCCAAGAACTAAGAAATCCTTTTGCTGTTGGAATATACCATCATCTTAAATTTTAATAATCTTCATACAGCATCCTATAGAACCACCATCTGTATCTTCTAATTTGTTTAAAAAGACTGTTCCATTCTAAATAAACCTTATGGTATGCATTTTCTTTCCCCAGTTTGTGAAACTCTAAATCCATAGGAGTAAACTATAAACACCTAACATCTATATGACCTATTATTAGCAATAAAGTCTGGTTTAGACAATCAAGAGGACATAGTACTAAGCTAAATTTTGCCCTAGAAGTCTCCAACTCAAGTGATTCATTTACCCTGCAGTATGATGAGGTTTGGTTATTACAAAAAAATCTGTTGAATTTTGGCTGCTATTTGAAAATGTGTTTTAAAAGTTTGAAATGTGTTTTAACTGTCCACAGAAGAATTAAAGTATTTTGATGGAAAAGTTGAGCTCACTAGGGAAGGAAGATTGAGACTCACAGATTTAATGAGCTTCTCTGTTTTCTCCAAGTTCCATGTCACTAAAGGCATCTTTCTTTTTCTTCATTAAAGAAAAGTCATACCAGAATAGTCACCAAGCTCACTTATGACTGGATATCAGGATTATGTGAGTGATGACACAATTTCATCTCACTGTGGTGTGATGCAAATGGAAGATGAGATCTTTGGCCAGAATAAAACCAGAACATGGCTGCTGAGCAGAGCTTGAGGCTCACAGCATGTATTCAGCCAATACATATTCAAAAAAATTTTGCAACCCTTTTTGTAATTGCAGTATCTTGCTTCATGGTTCAGAGGTGGAGTTCCAGTAAAACAAGACATGACTGGAATTGTGAACCTGATATGCTTGTGTGGCTTCCATTAAACTCATAATGCAATGAAAATAATGCAGATCCTGACAAATTTACCCATTGTATTCTGGGTACTCTCTTGGAGATTCTTAGTAACTATTAAGTTTGGCTTCACAAGGCACAAAGTTACATTCTAGTGCTCTCCATAGGGCTGATATGTGTATGAGCTCCAGATTCAGTTGTAATGTGTTAAATACAAAAGTCAATGCTTGCAAGGTGCTTAGTTACACATATATGTGGAGCAATGCCTTTCACTACATTTTTGTTTTATTCCTGGAGTGCCACAGGTGTACTTGACAAAAAAAAAATAAAGCAAAAGCATTTGATCTTTATAGGAATACAATGATGTCAAACCAGTAAAGTCAAGAAAACACTACAGTAGGAGCTTCCACTCACAGAACAAGAAGCATTTTCATTCTAGAATAATATTTAAGACACCTCTACCCCAAGGCAGACATAAAAAATTATCTGAATTTAACAGCCCCATAATTACATGGGTTGACAAGGGTAAACTTTTCTAAAGCTAGTGATTGTAAAAAACAATGCTTTATTTAGGTTCAAACTGTAATACAAGTATGTTTTGAAACCCAAATAAACACATGGCACTTAAAAGAACTTTCAGACCCCTGTGAGAAGTTGTCCTTATGTATTGCCTGAGATGCTTGAAATAAGCATGACGAAGAAGCAAAAGCAAGTGCCAGAGAAATAGGGTAAAAAAGCATGAAAGTATGAGCACAGATTAGGATTAAAACCACAGCTCTGGAAGAAAGCAGGAGTGGATGAGTTTACAGATAGGCATTTGTCACAACCTCATGGGAAACACAAACACATGCAGGTCCCTGCAAGCACTTTACTGGGTTCTTCACACTGAGAAGGGGAAATCCTGTATCTTAAACATTTCATAATTACCAACTCTTCACTTCTTAAAGATAGCCCAGGACAAGTATAAAATAGAAGTACATCCAAGAATCAGCCAAGACAGAGAAAACTTACATGATTCCTTGCAAGTAGTGAGGGCAGTTTAATGTTTTACTCAGAAGTATGTTGACTGTTTCCTGCTGTGACTTTTCAGGTCTTTTCATTTGCCCTTAACTCCTACTCCCATCAGCATGAGAACAATGCCCTGTCGTGTATTTCTTACTTCGTTTTCCATGCTCTGTTATGGTTACAAAGCAAGGGGGTGGAGCTTTGTTTCTCAGGGAATTTCTAGCAATTAATAGGGTTTGATTTTGTAAGAGACAAATAAACCACGTTTAACACAAGTGGGAATAGTTCCTCCTGCTGGCACGCACTGCTCACATTCGTGGAGTGTTTCTGTTGAACATGCACACCAGCAATGTTTTGCTTTGGTGACTGTGGTGAACACCAGGGCCCTGGCAACCCTTCCGTGTTTTTTAAGAGGTTCTTCAGTCAAGCAGCCAGAACCTGTAAACCTTCCCTGAGTTTGTGAAATCTCAGTCCTTGATCTGCTTCTACGCTGACAACAGATAATTCTTCAGCCAAACATTCAATTCCATATTGGTTGTTTTATTTTTTGTATTACTTGGGGTTTTTTTATTTTGATGTGTAAAGTGGTTTTGTTCAGGAGCAGTAAGAATCTCTTTTGCTTTGTGTTTACTCTTACAAATCACTTACATTTACTGGTTTCTGTCTATTACCTTCTCTCCATTTTTATAACTCTGAAAAACTTTCAGGTAAATCTTGGAAAGAAAGAGTGTTTGAAGAACATATTGAATTGATAACCAACTTTACATTTAAAGTTACAATTAAAAAGAAGCTTAAATTGATTTTTAATAGGCACTTTTGCACAGAAATTTGCAAGAATTCTTTTGCAAGAATTCAAACAATCCTATCTCTAGGCAATCACTATCCCCAGGCACACATATGGCCCACGAGAAAAGTATCATTCATTTTATGTTCAGTTTAAGCTGGACCAGTTAAGAAGTCTTTGGTTATTAAGTACTCACTCGATGTGGGATTCTCTAGTGTATTGCATTTTTCAGAATAGCATGGAGCCAATATCTATTCAATAGTTTTAGTGTATGTTTCCAAGAATACCTTTTAGATCCCAGTATTAGAAAGGTATTAGATACACTTTCAAGACTTGTTTTAGGACAACGCTCTTGCCCAGCCTCCACGTGAAAAGCACATTTTGCAGCAGCAAAGTCTGATCCTCTGGTTTGGCAGGAAAGAGTGGGAGAATAGTCTGGTGAAAGGGGCTTCAAGTAGCTGAGACTCATGGAAGCTGAAAGCTTTCTCTGGACGTAAGAAAATTAACTACGATTTATGTTTCTTATGAAACTGAGACACCAAGGTCATGCAAAAGGAGGAAGTTTAATGGTGATCTCACAGGCTATTCATTTCATGATAAGCACTGAAGTGTCATATCACCATTTTAGATACTCTACTGAAAACTATTGTCTTTCTGTGAAAAAAAAAAGCAAAATGAAATAGAAACAGAGCCTTTTTATTAAAATAAAATGCAGAATAAAACTCATGTTTATATTTTTTGTTTTAGAAAACTTATTCTTAAAGAAAGGCATTGAATTTCTCATTTCAGAGAAAGTAGAACCATTTTTTTCAATATTCCTAGAACAGCTCCTCCCACACCCAGCTGACGTTTTCAGGATAACTTTGTTTGCAAAATTATTTTTGCCTGATGAAAGTGCCTTTCTTATTTGTTTAATTCTTGTTAATATTAAAATTTAATTATTTACTTAATTATTTACAAGCATCGTAGTATTAAAATCAAAGTAGATAAGCGACACTTTTCATTCCAAAATGGTCAAGGTAGAATTTCCTTTTTAAAGAAGATTTCAAAAGAGGTTTTTTTTAAAAGAAGATTTCATTAAAAAAAAAAATATTTTCAATTCATAGGACAGACCCCATATGTTGTATATTGGGGTCCTCACTACAAGAAAGAGAAGAAGTTACTGGAGAGAGTTCAGTGGAAGCCACAAGGATGATGAGAGGTCTGGAACATCTCTCTTGAGGAGAGACTGCAGGAGCTGGGCCTGTTTAGTCTGCAGATGAGAAAACTGGGAGGGATCTCATCAGTGCATATAAATATCTCAAAGGCAGGTGCCAGAGGATGCTGCCAGACCCTTTTTGGTGGTGCCCAGCAACAGGACGAGGAACAGTGGCCATAAACTAAAACCACAAGAAGTTCCAATTCAGTTTGAGGAAGACCTTTCCACGGAGAGTGGCAGAGCACTGAACAGGGTGCCCAGGGAGGTTCCAAACCCACCCAGACGAGTTCCTGTGTCACCTGTTCCAGGCGGCCCTGCCTTGGCTTGGGGGTTGGACTGGATGACCTCCACAGGGCCCTTCCAACCCTAATGATTCCGTGATTCTGTTACCTTCACTAACACATACCCTTGCTGAAAGAGCGGTCTGAATTTCAGTGGCGAAATCCGAGAAGGCGGAATTTTCTTGGCGTGCTTGCTGTTTTCCTACCGGTGCAGCGCACCAGGAGGCGAGATGTGCCCGTCTAGCCCTCGTAGGAGCGAGGAGCGGGGCACGAGGGGCACCCTGCGGCCCGGCCGACCCGGTGTCCCTGCGCCCGGCGGCCGGCAGGTGCCGCTGGAGCCCGGCAGCCCGGCCGGGCCGGCCCCCGCCCAACGCGGCTCAGCCCGGCAGGCGGGCCCTTGTGGGCTTCTGGGGCCGGCCGGGCCGGGTCAGCCCAGCCCAGCCCAGCCCAGCCCGGCCCGGCCCGGCCCGGCCCAGTTCAGCCCGTTTCCTCCTGAGGCCTACGGAAGGTAAGCGGTGTGGGGGCCGTGAGTGTCAGACTCCTCCTCCCCGCGCCGAGTGGCCCCGCGGGGCCGGGTTTCTCCGGCGTCAGGGCGGGGGAAGGCGGGGGTCGAGGCGCGGCTTTGGGCAGCAGGCCCAGCGCAGGCGGCCGCTGCGGGGCCTGTGCTGCCGCAGCCCGACGGCGCCGTCGCCCTCAGTTCAGGAAGCACACTGAGGTGCTCGAGCGTGTGCAGAGAAGGGCAGCGGAGCTGCTGAAGGGTCTGGGGTATGAGTCCTGCTAGGAGTGGCTGAGGGAGCTGGGGGCGTTTAGCACGGAGAAAAGGATGCTCGGGGAGACCTTATTGCCCTCTGCAGCCGCCTGGAAGGAGGTTGATTAGTCTCTTCTCCCAGATGACTGATGGCGGGACAAGAGGACTAGTCTAAAGCTGTGCCAGAGGAGGACGTTATTAGGAAGAATTTCTTCACAATAAGCGTGATTAGACATTGGAATGGACGTGACAGTGCCATGGTTCAGTTGACAAGGTGGTGTTTGGTCATAGGTTGGACTCGATTATCTTAGAGGCCTTCTCCAGCTTAATCACTTCTGTGAGTCTCGGAAAGAAATCCTCAGTGCTGGCCGGGTGTGCGATGCCCTGGGTGTGGGCACTGAGCAGGGCTGGGCAGGCACGGGGCATTGCCCGGCTGGTAGGGACCTGTGCATTGACTGCCTAGTGCAGCTGCTCTGTAGACTCACCTTTGTTTTAGACTCAGGCTCTTGTTTCAGAGAACCAGTTCAGATAGGTGTGAAACATCATGTTGAGGCTTGTCATCTTCCTCACGATGGTCCTTGAAGTGCCTCTCTGAAATCTTTGATGAGTGGTGCCTGCCCTGGGCGTCACAGCCCATTGCCTGCACCAGCTAATAGAAGCGATTTTGGCTCCCCCCTTTCTTCCTCAAATTCTAGCAGCAGGAATTATGGGGTCATTATTTCTATTTAGAAGGAGGATTTTTATTGAAAACACAGTATATGAAGTTGACAACTCTCATATTTGAAAAACTTAGCTGTCTTCTTGCATACTGCTTCTTTGTCATCCCATTAGAGGTATTCAAACTGTGAGATATTTTCAGGAGCCTAAAATTAGCATTTTCTTCTGAAAATGAAGAAATTGATCAGAATATTTCTTGTAAAAGACAAATAAGTTTTTTGACTATTTGATCCTTGCAAACAACATCGATTTAATCTTGTATTATATAGGTATTTCATTTAAACAGAATAATATAACTGGTAATTTCTTCCCAGAATATACACTTAATTGTTGCACTAAAAATCATGTGTAAGGTTGAGAAAACAGCAATGAGTACTGCAGAAAATTACAAGAAATTACATTTCTGCAGTAAGCTAATGAAAATATAGTTATTTTTTGGGATAACAGTTGTCTTTCCAAGACACAGGGGCTTGAAATATTAGAACACTTTTACATTCCTCAGATAGGAGACAGCTTGCTGCTAGATATGAATATTAATAAGTCAGTTACATAATGTTTTGATGACATCAACTCTGTCTCTTTGTTTCATTCTTGCCAGTATAGCTCTCAGCTTTCATCCCATGTGGGAGATGTACCATGAGGCTGCTTAAAGGGCTAAATATTTTTGGGGTTCTTCATTATGTTGAAGCAGTAGCATAGCTGAATAATTTATAATTCAGGAGAAATGTGTACTTAGGCCAATATAGGAGGCCCATGGCAAACTGCAGATAGCTGTAATCTTTATTTATACTCACTCTTTTCCCTTCATTTTATTTCATTTATTTTCCTCCTGTGACTCAGCTGTTTTATTATCATGAAAAAGACAAGCACTTTAAATCTGTTGCAGCATTTAGAAACTGTTTCCAGTGATTATTTTATGCAGCCGTCTGCACAAGTAGGCTTTCTGAGTAGATGAGTATAAAAAGGCAGATAAGAAAAGAAAATTTGATTCATTTTTGATTGACACAAACATCTTTATATGTCTTTCTTATATTTTATGTCATTTTTTTGCATTAAGTGACAAGAAACTGATGAAAATTAAATTGCTCTCAGATTGAGGAAGATGGTGTAGAGCTGTGAGCTTTCCTCATAGAATATGGGTTTTCAAACTTATGGTTTTTCAAAGACACAGTGATCATTGTCATTTTTGTGAGTGTCTGAGAATAAAGTGCAGGTTGGTGTGAATTCAATGCTTTATTCAAGTTTTTTTTTACCAAGGGGATAGGAGGTTATGTTGCTCCTATTGCTTAAAAAAGCTTTGCTGTCTGAATATCTAGTGTTTATGAAGCAGACGTTGCTTGAACTTCATAGCTGTGCAGCTGACCCCAAAGTAAGTGCAGGAAGTTGTTTATACAGTAATATTATGAATGAAAAAAAAATAGATCAGTAAATTGTTATATATCTTTTCTATTTAACTCTGCCATTTACAGCCACTTTAGCCTTGCTCAGTGCCACCATTCTCAGAAGGTACTTTCAGAAAAGAAGTGCCCTCTATGTTAATAAAGTGCTAGGTAAAAATCACAATTCAGATTGTTTGAAGTGCTCTAGAAATAAATGAGTTTCCTTCTTGCTTTTCCCTAGCAGCATAGCTCTCAAGCATGGAAGGTTGCAACTCTAAAACTCTTTGGAATCTATTTATTCTTTTGTGGTTTTTTTTTTTTTTTTTTAAAGGATGTTTGTAACTGAATTGGGTTTTTGGAGACACAGATGTGGTTTGTGATAGGCTTGCTTGGGGTGTCCCATGGAATCCAGGCTTCAGATGATGGCAGTGAGGGTAGAAGTAGTGCAGGAATTCTGGACAGCACACTAAAGCTGGTTTTTGGACCTGCAATACATTAAAAAATTAGAAAGGTTTTCTATTACTTGCTCATATTTATTTTCATTTCTTTATGATTGAGCATACTATTCTAAGTCACGATTCAGCATTTAATTGTAGTTTCTGACTTACCTGTTTAAGTCATGCACAACTCTGTGTTGCTGATAATTGATAAACTGTGCTGTAAATTGTTTATCAGGATGCTGTCTGCTGTAAAAATTGCACTCCTTTCAACCTGGTCATTTTTCTTTCTAGATGAACATTGGACTTACAACTATCAGTATGATATCTTGAGTTTTTACCTTTGTACCTTGCAGAAAGAGAAGTAGCCAAGCATAAAAGACTTCTGCTGAGCAAGAGCAGTAGCAGACTACAAGGAAAGAGACAATGTCTTCTGAAACAGCTCAACAGGGAGGTCAGACACCTCCAGTAAAGCAACCTGGATGGGTAAGCTGGGTTTCCTCCCTTTCATTTCAGTGTTATTGCTAATGAATAACAGACTTTGCCTCAGTTGCTCTTATTGAAGAGAGAAATAGGTGTCTGTTAGCTGAAGCATGTAGATGAAGAGAGGAGAGGATGGTGTGTTATTTTTCCTGGTTCACTGTGCTCAGAGGGCTGGGAGTTGTGAATCTCAAGGCTCTGATTTGTGCCCTGAGTTAGGAGCTGGCATAGCTGTGGTGTCTGAGCACAAGTCCAGTACAGCCTGTCCCCATCAAGCTCTGCATGCACATGTTCAGAAGGGGAGAAGGGAACAGTTCAGCACAAGAACATTCTCCTCTGATGGAGACATCAAGGAATTTAGATGTGATAGGACTTTTTGCTAACCACTCACTACCAGAGGGCAGCAATACTGGGCTGATCTGCAAGGAAGAGGCACAAGTGACAGCAGGGTGGCAGGGGATAGGGCCTCAGGTACAGGGAGCACAGTATCACAGTACCCAAAGAGAGGAGGAGAGCAGATCCAATGGTCAGCCTACAGTCAGTTCAGTGACTGCCAGGCAAGTCTGATGCTAAGCTGGGTGATCAGGTTAGCAAGGCAGGGTAAGGATCTCCATGGTGTAGCTACTGCACAGTTAAGGCAAGGGCCTGAGCTTGTACACAGCTCCTGAGCTGAAGGGCAGAGGCCCTGGGTAAAGCTCCCTGCTGCTTTCTCTGAGCTTTTCTGTTTTCTCTGCAGTCTAACTCCGTGTTACACAACTGTGCCATGGTAGAGCTGACCCTGAGCTCAAGCAGCTAAACAGCTGGCAGGGTGTGTATGGAGGCAGAAAGGTTGCAAAGCCTGTTGGTGCACTCGGGGCTCTGACATGCATTTCCTTATCTTTCAGGCAGCCTGTTTGTATTTTACTGTATTTGTTATGACCTTCCTCTGAAACCAGTTTGAAGCAGTTCTCTGTGATCTGGAGTGGAGCCAATTCTGTATTGTTTGCCCTGCTCCACCATTAACTTTTGTGGGAGCAGTGCTTGGAAAAGGGCTGAGATATTAATTACCTATAATGTGAAATGTGTGGCTATGGCCAATAAATGCATTTCCTTATTATGGCTATAAAATCATGCATAGAAGGAGTCAGGCATAAAAGAAGATTGAATCCTGTAATAGATGAATGTACTCTTTTTTCCAAGGCATTGCTTCTTCTATGATGCCTGGTTTTTCTTTCAAGAATGTGTATGTTTGAAGATGATGTCTTTTTACAGAAAAATGTTAAAATTTCAATTAATTTTAACTTAATGACAACTCCTTTTCCTTGGCTTTTCTTGCTGAGCACAATGTCATGGTATGGAATTGGAATATCCTTTGGATCTGCTGGTTCAGCTGTCTCAGCTGTGTCCCTTACCAAATTCTTCTACATCCCCAGCTGGTGGGGCAGCCTGAGAAACAAAAATGGCCTTGACTCTGTGTAAGGTCTACTCAGCAGTAATGAAATATCCCTGTATTGTAAGGACTGGTTTGGTCATAAATCCCCAGCCTAGCACCACACTGGTTACTATGGAGAAAATAAACTCTCGTCCAGTCAAAACCAGTGTACCCATTTAACACTGAGTCTTTTCTTAAAGAAAGAAAAATAATCCTCATATGTTTCCATGCCAATACCCTGGATAGAATGCAAGGGAGAATACTGTCACTTTTTCCTCACAAGCACAATGGGGGAAAAAAGAGCTACCTTCAAGAAGTCTGTTGGCAGCCTGATTTGTACTAGGGTGAAGCCAGTATGAGTTCAGTTAATGCCATGGGCATATTTAAATTGCTCAGAGAGAAAGTTCTACTAGTGGGGAGTGTGGCAGAATTTGTGTTGACCCTCTACTTGCAAAGTCTGCTATTATTGAACTTAGTTGACTTCTGTACAGAGCAGAACTTGATTTTTGAAAACTGCCACTCTGCCTTTATTTCCTGTCATTTCTTTCTGGGAGACATAATGTAGCTCATGAGAATGAAATGACTAACAGATAGAAAACAATATGCTCCTGGGGTAAGCAGCAGCTGACCTATTTTAGGAAAGTAAAGACCAACAAGATAGGTTGTTTATACTTAAAACCTAAGTAGTTCTTTCTGTTTCTGTATTGGGGTATCACAATTTCATCACACTGCTAGCAACAGAATAAGGAGTTTTGCTTTGCATTTATTTGTTTTTTAAATAATTTATCTTCTTTAATTGATTTGTTTTTTTTTTCTTCCTGTGAGATTAAATTTGGTAAACTAATCCATGTTTATGCTTTCAGCCAATGTTCTTTTGTCCCATGTCCCAAATTCAAGACAGAGAGATTGCAAAGATCATTAAAGAATGCAGACAGGAAAGTTTCTGGTACAGAGGTGAGTGATCCAAAATCATTCTCACCACATTTACCACACAGAATGATTTCTTGATGTATGTATGCAAAACTGTCTGCAAAATGCTTTTTTATTGGAACGCTGTTGTGGGTTAACTCTGTCATGTTAAGTTATACTTTGTATTCTTAAAGGTTTAATTGAATTATTTGCATAATTGTTGTAGGTAAAGGTGGTTGAATTGAGGTCTTGTTAAATCTCAACTTCAGCAGTTGTAGAGTTGGTTCCATTCTTGAAGTCTGTTATAACAACCACCTTAGGAATGTTTTACTTTGTTACATACTTATCCTTGCCTTTGAATGGAAGGCAGGCATAGCTATGTGTCTTTGATTTGTGAAATTCTTTGTCTGTTAGGACAGCTAAAAAGATCAGTGCTTGGTGTTTTAGTATCCTTTACTTCCACCCTCTCAGTTTGTATCTAAATTACATAATTCCTTGAAAAGATGAATTTTATTGGAGTTGTTGTCATTACAAGTGTTGCAGTAGTTAGAGGAGATATTCAGATTGTGGAAACTATTATTTAATAAATATGTATATATATTGCATTAGCTCCAGATGTTACAGCATGGCTGATGTCTGGCACTGTGTGAGGACATTGTGGCTTTGAAGAGAACAGAATTTGAACGAGCAGATGTAATAGGTGATTAAGACAGTGGGCAAAGTTAATGTTTAGAAATAATGTGTTCAACATTAGAAACAGAAAACATTTAACGCATAAGAGTATTTACCAAATATGTAGCAAATTTTGGCTGATACTAGCTACTCTCCTTTTCATTTTCACAGCTCTTCCTTTATCTCTTGGGAGCATGCTTGTCACCCAGGGGCTAATCTCAAAAGGTAAAGATAAAAAAATATGTCATTAAAGTGCTGGTTTTCAGGATCAATAATCTTCTTGCTCATTACCATCATTGCTATGGTGATTTGATTATTATGTGTGCATTGCCACAGTCATTCTTTTGCAAGAGCATGAACTGAAAAGAGAATTTGCAAATCCAAAGACTGGTGGCTGGGTTTTGTCACCATGATCACCTGGAGGTGAGTAGAGCCTTCAGTGGGGCAGCTCGTGGGGCAGAGCGTGGCACAGCCCGAGCAGGGCGTCAGCGTCCTGGTGTGTTTGGAAATGCTGGCAGTGTTGTGGCACTGACCATGTGTCAATGTGACTGCAGCTTTGGTGCAAAGGGACAAGGAGTACTGCCAAAGGGAGGAGACAGAGAGCTTTCTGTAGAGATGGCTCACGATCTGCAGGCTAACACAAAAGAAAATTGTGTTCTGTTTATGTGGTGGGTGAACCTGGTTCTGCACAGGCACCTTCAGTTTCCCTGCTGGGGCCTTGACTGTGTATAAGGTTGAGGTTGGTGTTTTGGGGAGAGAGTGAGGGGCATCCACCATGAAGTCTGCTAAGCTGTATCACAAGAGGCTGATGTGGGTTCCCTACTCCATCCTTGACCTATGAGCTTGTAGGGAGACAGGGAGGGAAGGAGTAAGAGTGTGTCAGAGAAGGATTGCACATTGGAAAAAGGGTGAGCAGTGATAGGAAGGGCACCAGGAGGTAGTAGTAACATGCCAGCCTCTGGCACCAGGTACTCTTCTCAGTCTCTGTTCATTGTACTTGGCTGTTTCTGATCAGCTGTGAAATAACAAGTGCTCTTAGTAAATGATCATTGCTGTGTGTCAACAGTTGGAGGGGTGTGATTAGAAACAAACAACACTTTTGTTCCTCCCTCCCCCGAGAGACCCAACATAAAATTGCATAGATCACAGTGGGCAAAGGCCCTTGTGCTTAGCATAGGCTGAATAATCCTCTGTGTAAATACTTTCTTCTGATGGCTGCACACAGTACCCTGCCTCTAGAAGATGCTGGAGCTTCTAAGCCTCATTATTACTGTCTGAATGCATGTAACAGTGCAAGCAGTGTTTACTTCCCTTCCCTTTGCCATGGTAATCTTGCTGTGTGGAGCCCTCCTCCACAGCATGGCATTCCTCTGCCAGACACGTAGTTCTCAGAGGAATACTGGTTTCACCTCCTGAGATAACTGAGGGAATGTGGATTTTGGTGGAAAAGCTAAAGATAATTTTTTGCTTTTCTTATTTAGCACACTGTGTTCTCCTCTTAAAGGCCAAAATGTGTGATCTTTCCTCTGCGCAGGGGAAGGCTAGATACCGGTGGTACAATTTTAATTGATAGCCATGGAAAGCTACCAGAGAGCAGTTTCATCCTACTTATCACAGCACAAGGAGCTGGACCCTGTGTAAGAGATTTACTTTTGCTGTTTTATATGCAGGGTTGGTTTGTGCTGAAACATAAGCCACCATCACTTCCTCTGCAGTGCTGCAGGTGTCACCAGTGGCAGACATGTTGGTTTACACTGCTGCTTTCATGTTGGTTTACACTCTGAACTCCTGCCTGAGGTGAATCCTGCAAAGTCCAGATTCTCTTCCTCCTATGACTCTAGAAGTGCCCAAAACACATGCACTAAGAACTAGTGGAATAGAAAGTGCCTTGATGTACTGAAATCTGAGTTAATGGACTTCATACCATCTTCACCTTAAGAAATGCAAAATCTGTAGGAATGCAAAATCTGCTGGTTTTGAGTGCTGCTGAATTCCTCAAGTGAATAAGATTTCTGACTATTTCCTTTTATTGTAGGCATTTTCTCAGCAAGTCCAAGATTTGGTCCATTCCCCAAGATGGCAAGTAAGTTGTACCCAATTCTAAAAGGAAAGAAAAGGTTCTTTACAGGCAATATGCCTGTGAAGATGCATCTCTCTGAATTTCTTTCCAAAATCTTCTTTTTTTGCAATTTATATGTTACCCCAGCAGATTAGGAAATCAGATTTCTGATGTGTTTAAAAATAAATGTATGAAATGAAATTCTTCTAATGTAAATATTTTCAGTAGCAGCTTATATTTATGTAACACAGTATCTCAAATTGGTACAAACTCTAGTCTCCATTTTATTTTATAAATTATGTCAGCTCATTGTGCTTGGCAGATTGCACAATTTATGGTATCAAGAAGTCACAATACTATAATATATAAAATAGTACAGTCCTTTTCATGTGTTTGATTGATCTCAGCTGTCTAATTCAGAACTGTGGATTGATAAAGAGAACAGATAGAAGCACAGGAACTGTACTGTGCAGTGAGGTGGCTCATAAATGACAAGAAATTAAATAGATTCCCTCTTCAGCAGAAATTCAGCAGGAAATTAAGGACATTGAAGTAGTCTTTTATTCTGACTCTAGAGGATGAAAGCCACAGTGCAACAGTATGGCAAGCTGATGTTCTTGCCATACTGTTGCACTTGAAGCTTCTTAGAAGGCCAGAGAAGTTGGTGTTAAAAGTGTGATCAATTAGAAGTAAACCATGTTGTGCAATCAAAGGCAAAAACTGTCAGTGCTGACATTGTGAGTTAATTTAATTTTCTGTAATCCTTTAAATATTATCTCCTTTTCCTGTACATAGGAATAGTATATCCTTTTCTGTATCAATTATTTTAGATTGGTTGTTCTCTCTCATGATAGGTAACCAGTGTTCAGTAGTTATTGAATTCACCCCCGTAAACCCTGTATAATTTCACAAGTGTTTGTGACATGTTCTGAGAAGATGTGGTATGGAATTTGTTATATGACTGAAGTGCAGCCAATAGCACACTCCTGATTTAAGGTGTTGTATTAACAATGTTTTGTTATCTGTCTCTGTAGTTGCTGGTGTCTTGGGTTATGCCATTGGAAAGATGTCATACATGGGAGAATGCAGAAAAAAATTTCAGAAAATGGGTATTGCACCAAATTGTCCCAAAAAAAAAAGGTCTGTGCTTATTTAAAATAGTCTAAAACACTAAAATTATATGGAGCAAAACTATGAATTTAAATTCTATTATTAGATCCTGAGATACTCATCTTGGACTGTATATCACAGTATTAGAAACTACTACACATTCTTCAGAAAATGCTAAGATTGTCCATGTTATCACTTTGATCCTTTGAGTCTTCCTTTGGAACATACCACAGGTCAAATATGCTACAGATTTTCTTATAATGTTCTCATGTTTTAACAACAGTGTCAATCTCAGCTCGTATTCCAACCTCCCTCTCCTCTCTGGCTTTGCCCAGCCTCATGCTGTCATGCCAAACCATGAAGAGCACAAACTGAGGGGCTGCTTTTTCCACCTTGCACCTCTAACCATAGAATAGATCTCAGTGGTTGACTTCTGTCACCTGGTGCCTCCATGAATGTTTTATTCATTGTTTTCTTAATTTCACATAAAGTACTCCTTCCCATCAAATCAGACTCCGACTTCCTTCCCAGCTCCTCCTTCAGCTGCCTGTTGTACTCTCTATTCTCAATATGGCTTCTTGTATAAACCTTTTGCTCACAGAACACATTTCCAAAAGTCCTATCTAAAAAACCATTCTCCTTTGTCTTTCCACATCTTTCCCCCAGACCAGCATGAGCTTTTATGGCTATAAAAGTACCCGACTGATAATGGGAAGCTTCTTCAATGTTCATCTATTTCTCTACTTGTATTCTTCCCCCACATATCAAAGTATGTACTTGGTATTACATGAAGTGTTATATACCTTACTGCTAGCTCAGTTTGCTTATAGATACAATGGCAAGGACTGTCCTTTGCTGCTTAGAAAATCCTGTTCTATTTTAGCAATTGCTAGAAGGAGTACTTAATACTAGTTAATGGGCATTTATTGTCTGAGGCATTTAGATGTCATATTTTGCAGTTTATATCCCATATTACAAAAATTGGGGAATCTAGGCAAGAGATTACTTCTTCAAGAACTTTTACCATCATGCTCTATGGTTGTATTAGAAGAAATCCAGCAAAATTCTTCAATGTTTTATTTGCTTTCCATATTGTAGGAAGTGTCCTCATACTTGCAAAGAATGTAAAGCAAAATCGGGATCGAATGAGAGAGAAGGTTCAAGTCCTTCAGCAGCTTAGTGCCAGGTAGGCAACCTTGTAATTGTTTTTTTAAATCTCATATTATTTTCCATGGTGAATGATATTCTGCTTTTGAACAATATTGTGTAAATTACAGATTTTAACAATGGATCAAAATCCAAGCATTACTCGAGGAAATATTCTGTGTTTGTAATTCTTGATTAATTTTGTTTCTTACTTTTTACCTTACCTACATTTCATACCAATTTTAAATCCCCCATCTCTGTGAAATTTTTTCTTTAGCTGTATCTGAGTATTGATGATTGACCTAAATGGAATTAATTTGGATTGACTGCTTGTATTAAAACAAATACAACTCCTTTCAATTTTCAGCTTGTTCTACTTAAGAATCAAATATTTATGGATTTTGTTGATATTTAAAAATGCGTTGAAGTATTGAGAACTAAAAGCAGACACAGCTGAGTGTAGGTTTTTTGCATTCAGTTCTACAATTTGGCTAGAGCCTTAGTGGGGCAGCGTGATAGTGGTGCAAGAGCAGTCTGCTGTGGTGGGGCAGGGGACGTGGCTCACGAGGTGTTCTCACCCCAGAAAGGGGGAAGTTCCCTCTGTGGAAAAGGAGAGTTTGCAGGGTAGAAGGTAGGCAAGTGTTTAAAAGGACTTGCACTCTATGAAAAACAGGCCAGCAGCTGGGTTTTTTAAGAAGGCTTTCACACTGTCTGCTTGTGGTAAGCTGGCCGACATTTCTCACAGGCAGGAGAATGTGTGAAAGTGTTTGCAAATAGCTCAGCTGCCTGCAAGAGAGGAGAGCAGAGGGTCTGTTTGAAACCCTGCCATGGGAGTTTATTCAGCTACGAACAGAAGTCTGACACAGAAATTGTTGCATTGAGTCTAGCATATATAATGTACCAGTTTGGACAAGGATATTGGTGGTGGTGCCTTTCTTACTCCAAAGTGCATGCCCACAGACAGTCTAGAAGGGGGAATATCCTGTCAGAACCTGTTCACTTGCTCAGATGAGAGATTTTGATGGACTTTTACTATGCAGCAATACATTGTGGCAGTGAGGATTGAAAAGAGTTTTCAGAGTCCTTAAAGAAGGTATTAGAATAAAGTCCTGATTTTAATCAACTTTGCCACTGGTTCAGAATTTTATATCAAGTGCTGCAAGTGCTCAGCCACTAGCAGAAAATGCACTTTGGCTTAGGCTCACCTCATGGGGTTGTTCCAAAAGAAGCAGTGTTTCTCTTGTGCCAGCGACAGAGATCACTAACTGAGCTGGCCCTCCAGGCCACCTCTCTGCTCTAATTTGGTATGAGGACAGGGGTAAAAAATCCCCCAGAACTTTCTGAAGGGTTTCTTGCTAGTGCCAGCATGAAGGAGGAAGTGAGCCAGACTTAGATAACTCTGAATAAATAACATTCTAAATCCATTAGCACCTATGAGCTTAATTAACTTCTTGCAATGCTGTGCTGATTAACTGCTTTTGAAGATTTTGTGTTAAATAAATGTTTATGTAGGCTCACTTATTTCAAATAAGCACCTCAAAGCATATTTAATTGAGAATGGTCATTTACTAGCAATTACCTGTGTGGAGGAATCAAATATTTATTATGGGATTTACCCCTGCTGTTTGCCAGAGCTGCAGCTTGCTGAACCTTCAATCCAAACACATTTTATTTTTCAGTCTTCCTCTGTGAGCTGACAATATTTTTCTGGTATGCAAGTACCAATTAGCTTTTAAATAAATTCCAAATTGTCTCAAATACAAAGGAGCCTTGCAGCTTTTAGAGGGGAAGAACACAGGATGCCACGGGCCTCTTTCCTTGTTTTCTTCCTGTAATGGGTCCTGAAAGTTCTGCTGTGGAACCTGTTCCCTGCTCCAGCTCACACATTCATCAAAGACCCTGATTGCTGCACATTTTACCAGCAGCTTAGATCTTCTTGTTTGGTTTTTAAAACAGCTTGAAAGCTTAGTAAAAAAATTAGTTTGAAAACAAATGTAAGGTAAGTGTATTTCTTTCAAGTTTTAATTGCTGTAATGAAAAAGCCATTGTATTTGGGGCAGTGGGGTATTTTGAATTTGCCACAAATCATTTCTGATGGACAGGTTTTAGAAACTAAGGAAAAGAAGAAGTACTGCAAGTATTATGTTGTTTTCTGTGTTGTTAAACCTCTTCTATGTTTCAATAAAAATTCTTAATTTATCATGCTGTGCTCTAAAAATGTGCAGAGCCCCTGCTGAGCACATCTTGCTACTATCCATGCAGAGCATGTGATGCAAGCTCTGGCAGTACCTGGGAAGCCCACTCAGATAAAATTGTATTCATGTCCAGGAGTCCAAAGTCAATGTCTTTTATCCTCAGGGACTCTGGAATGTTTGAGAAACCACCAAGAAGTTCTGTGTTTAAGACTGAAAGCAAGGTGGCACTCACATAAATAACAGGTCATTTTATTCTGTTTACAGATGTGGTGAACACAATTAAAACCTTATGGACCATCTTCTTTCAAGGCGCTTTCCTGTAGATTAGAAATAATAATTTTGTGATTCTATCTCTTAGATTTGATATAAATTGACTTATTTGAAATAGTTGCATATTGTTTCATAGTTCTATTTGTACTAAATACCATATTTTTGGAATGCACTTTTTGAAATACACCCCTCTCTTTTCAGCACATATTGGTTAATTTTCCTCTCTTCAGTGTAATTTAGCTCTTAGTGCAGAAAAATTACATTTGTCTATTGTATTTAGATGCTGGCAATGCTTTGTGTAACAGACAATGTGGTTTATGTTGGAATGTTTGTCTGTGTCAAACAGAAATGGTGTGAGGATGTGTAAATTGTTTGCACAGTGAAGCAGCTGTCCAGTCTCTGAGCTGACCCCTTGGTTGTGGAGTACTCCAAGAGTTCCCAATTCAGGGGATTGTCAGACTGCACTTACTGTGCTGAACCAACTTTCCATAAGCCAGTTTTACACAAAGGGTGCCAGGGATACCAAAATCATGAACAAGAACACACAATATTTTGGAACAGTTTATGGTTACATAAAATCTGAGGCCACCAGATGCTGAGAAAATCCCAAACCTAGATGGCACATGCTCCCTACAAACAGCAGGACACAGTCTTCCATGAAACATCTCAGCAAATCAAAAGCAGGCACTTCCCCTAAACACAGTAATGGCTGTCATATGGAAATCAATGCAGCTACTGACAAGTTTGGCCTTTGCTGTCAGTCAGTGAAGACTGTCTTCTGTGGGCTTTTTCTGTTTGCTTTAATATTATGCCTGTGGCTAGTGTTCCTCTTTTGAACTAGCTTCTGTGGGCATCTTTACCTTGACACAAAGAAATTCTGCAGGCAAAATATATAGTGTAGAAAAGTATAATGTAACTATTAATTGGTTAGTAAACACAAAAGACATTCTGGATTTGACAAAGTCATTAGACTGACTACTCCACTCCCTGATAAAGCACTTGCAAAGCCTTTTCTAGCCAAGCAGCCACCAGGCAGAAGGGGAAGGGTTGTGGCCTGCCTGTTCTTTACTATAAGATTTTATATTTTTCTACTTGGTGTTTATCCTCTTGAATTCTTGAGCTACTAAGAAGCCCTGTCTCAACAGGGGCTTCAATTTTACACTCGTTACTTTTCTACAGCATTTTTCACAGCACTTTCAGTGGGAGTCAGGGATACACAGCAGTGCTGGGTCACAGCTGCTGCTGTGACAGGCAGGTGAGCCTTGGAGAGCCTTGGAGGGCCTCCAGGGAGAGGAGCTTACACACCCACAGAGAAGGCAACCTCCTTTGTGAAAATCATGTCATTGTCATGGCTATGCTGTGATAGCCACCAAAACTTGGCTGGTGGCATGTCTGAGCTACTTCCCCTTCACTGTCATCTGCTGCCAAGGTAAGAGCCAGCAGCTCCCCAGGGTTGTTGGTGCCTGGCTTATCTGAGGGAAGCCATCACATCCAGGTGACACCAAGGAGAGCGATGCGTGTGACAAGGACTTTGCATGTCAGACTCTCAGAGATTGTTCTTGTGGTCAGTGTGACCTCTTGGGATTACAGCTTAGCTACTGAACTTTTCCTTAAATGTAATTCTGATTATTTTTTACCTTTGATTATTTTTCTGTAATAAATATACTGATGTATAAAATTTCTTGTTTCCTTTTTTTCTACCTTTGTTTCCATACTTTGCAAAAGGATGAATAGCTAATTGTGTTGATCTAAGTTAGTGATGCAGATATGAAAAAAGGCAATTTGTGAATAAGATGTATTAGCACAAAATGTATGCATTTCAAAGGAAAAATGAGCACAGCTAATGGGTAGACTGTTCTTTCAAAGGTCGTTAAAAGCAGCTGTTTTTTAGTAATTATGTGCAGTTTAATGAGCTAATCTTTGTTGACCATTGCTGTTGTGCATTCCATACAAGCAGGTTAAAGAATTTATTTTTAATTGAAGCAGGAGTTGAATACATTGAATTTAGGAGTGACCTATCAAAAAAAATGGGAAAGATTTGAGGTAATCAGTTTCTTCTTTAATAAGAGGGGAAGAGGTCTCTAGGAGGAAAAACATTTGACCTTGCAAATGTTTTTCTTAGTGTTTTCTTACACTGATGATAGGCTGTACTTCCCTCTTTGCCAGAAGATGTTAAAAAAGGCCCAAAAAATCCTATGAACTTACACAGCTTCCTGTGAGTCATTTGTATCTGGAAAGTTGAACTTGTTTTCTTCACTCAGAGACAAGGGAGTTGAACTGTGTGCTTAGGCATATCACAGCTTAGGTGCAGTCCATGTACTTGTTAAAATCAGGAAACCAAATACCTCCTTCAGCTGTCATACATACAGAGTGGAGAGCTGTAGATAAGCCTCTGTGCACTTTATGAATTTATGGCTAGAAAAAGGGTGCAAGAGGAAAGCTACAGTGACATTAACCACAAACAACTGCAATAGACTGCTTATCTTTGTGGATTTTTATATTAGCTGTTGGCATTCATTTTACAAATATGGTATTCACTCCAAATGTTTTTAAAATGTGTTTTAGAAGAGAAAGCAATTGTAGGTTGAAAACATCACATTCCTGTTTAAATCTTTAGTAGGTGGACTCCAGGCAAGCCAGCTGGTCTACAATTCTAAAACTGGGAATGAAAGGGACATGAAAGCTCACTATCCAGGTTTTCATAAATCCCTACCAAAACCAAGATTTGAGCCTTATTTTATTGTATTTTTAGAGAAGGAGGAGAGAATAGGGCATGCTATGCAACAACAGGTGATAGGAGGGCAGAGCTCTGGAGTGAACTGGTAAGAAAGCAGGTTCTGGGGCAGGATTTACAAGAAGAGCATGCTGGACCAGGCCCTGTGGGAAATACAGAGTGGCAGCAATGCTAACTTGGGAGCAGCAGCCCCTTCCTCAGGTCCATTTCTACCAGTGGAAGAGCTGCTGGTAATTTGTCCAACTCACCCAACCACACACAAAAAATCCCTTTGAGAGAACAAAAAATGGGATCCAGCTTCTGACATCAGCATTGCAGTAGTTCCACATCCTTGAAATACTAAGAACTTGTACATTGTATGAGTATGGAGGGTTATTTGTTTTGTTTGTTTGGGGTTTTTTTCCCTAGTAAGTCCCTCAAAAAAAATGAGGTTCTTCAGGAAATAAATGAGACTTCTCAAGGCTGTTTAAAATGTAGAATGCCTGAGAGGGCATTTGGGGACATGTTAGGGGGCATCTGGTCAGCATTTGAACAGATAATCTGCCAAAGGAAAACACAAGTGTTTCTTGATGACAAAATCACAGAGCTAGGAAGAAAGTCTTCACATGAGAGTCTGACTAATAGGCTTCAGAGTCATGCAGAAAAATACTAACCTGCATCACACAGATGGTTTTAAATTATTCTGACTTTTTCAGAACAGGGACCTGGGAGTCATTTTGCATAGTTACAAGACATAAGATCAGTGGTCTTTGACAGCCAAAAGGCAAGTAGAACATTAACAATTCTCAGGGAAAAAATAGATTTAGACTACACAGCAATTCAAAGGCATGCCCTCATTTTGAGTATTATGGTGCTTCCAGTGCATCTCAGAAACTGCAACACAGAGACACAAACAGGAGAAAGAAAAATTAAAAAAGAATGATCAGAAATACAAAGTTGTTTCATCACAAGAGATTATGTAACTCACTTTCCAGGCTGAAAACATCTCAAGGTGAGGAATACTATGTCTGTCAAAGAGTGAAAGATGAACAGGGAGCAAGTAATTGCTGGTTTTGTAAAATCAAACCTTATCAACACTCAGTGAAATCAGATTTAAACCAAACAAAAGAAATTCTTCTTTACACCACACAATCCCATCAGGGGCATTCTTGCCACAGGATCTGGTAGGAGCAAAGAAAACAGCTTCCAGAGACATGACCTACACAGAGACTTGGCTGCAAAACATCTGCATTTGTGTCATCCAAATGCACCCCTTGTGTCAGGAAATTGAGCAGCTGTGACCAGTGAAGGACCATTCCAGTGAAGATCTCCTTCTAGAAGGATCACTTGCCAGTGTGGGAGACAGGATGACCACCATGATGATTCTTATCTTCTTGCAGCTATTGAAAAACCAAGTTAAGAGGCTTGCCAAATGAACTAAACCCCAGGTAGGTCATATCTAGAAATGGAGACTGAAAGATCTTCATGTGTAGAAAGGACAAGATTCATGATTCCTGAGAAAATGCACCTTTAAATTATTTTTATTACAGTATAGTGACTTCTTGTGCAGATGAAGGGTGAAAAAGAACTAAGGGTGGTAATGGATGCTTTTCCCATTGTCTTTGGCATTCAGATTGTTTGAGAGCACTGGCACCTCCAACTCCTTGCATAGAAAAACCCCACTTACCCAAACTTTGAAATGTTTCTTCTCACCTATGAGCGTTTTGAGCTTTCTGCAGCCTGTGCTCAGCAAGCTCAGGCATCTCTTTAATTCTTCATCCATCATTGATGTTTAGGGATTGGCCACTGCAACCAAAGTCATCCTTACCCGAATCAGTTGCACTTTTAAAAAATGCTAGTTATCCTAAAATAGTTAAGATTAACAATTGTATTCAAAGTACAAAATTAAGCCAAACAAAATTATTTATTTTGACATTAGATTTATATAGAAACTAGGTTCATATATAAAATAAAAATCGAATGTACTAGAAATGTGCTTCCTCTGTGGGTTAGTGGAAGTAGAAAAGAATGTGTATCATTCTGTGTAAGGAATAAATTAAAAATTTCAGGGTTTAGAAGCTGTTCGTGCAAGATCTCAGATCCTGAAAATGGAGTCCTTTGTCATCAGTGAGCAACTGGAAAAACAGCAACACAAAGGTTATATGCTATGAGTTTTTAATCCTGAGTAATTTACCTCAAGTTTTGGCAAACTTGAGGTAAATTATCTCCACTTCTTTTTCATCTTAAGATTTTTTTCTCTTTTCAAGGATAAGTGAATATTCTATTTGATTGCATATCCATTGTATCAGATGATTGCATAGCCTCTTTATCATATATCCTTTGTTTGCTTACTGCAGCATCACATTATGAGAGTTGCTCATACCAGGCTCTTGATTTTTAGTTCTGAAAGTATAAACTCGAGGCAGGTGTGTGTCCAGGCCTGCACTGGCTGTGCTGAACCACCACAAACCCAGGGCAAGGGTCTGAAGTGGAAATGGCATGCAAATTGTCCCACCTGTTGCCTAGAGATTAACATCCAAGGATTTGTGGTCTTCTGCTAACAACTTAATAGGAAACTAAACTGCAAAAAGTAAAAGGATATTTTTAGACCCCGTGTTTCATGTAAGAGATTACAGAGAATTTATTCTGGTTGTGAGTTAGGAAGACTGAGCAGCAAGCAAAGCTTTCTTCTGGCAGGTCTGGTGTGTTTGTGGGGCCAAGGAACTGAGCTGGACATGCCTCCTGCAGCTGGCAAGGTCCTCACTCAGGGCCACAAACAAGAGTCCCCCATGAGGAGAACAAAGAGGTCTTTCAGCTTCCAGCAAACAGTGGACAAGTGAGGATTTCGTCTTGAAGCTCAAGGAGGCAAAAAATTATGGGTTCAATCTGGAATATTAATGATTTCCCCAGGTTTCCACAAATCTGCTCAGCTTTCATTAATCAAATCAAATCAAATCAAATCACTTTTCAGTTACACCTTTCCATGTAGCTGTGCTCCAAACAAAGTCAGTAGGGAAAAAGCCCTGCAAAGATCAGACTAGTACCTACTTGGGGCTCTAAACATGCCTACTAATTTGGGGAAACACAGAAACATTCAGGACCAGGATTTTTGGTAGCATTACCAGCTATAAAAGAGCTGAGGCACATTTTTAGAACCCTCTTCTCTCTGTTCATGTATGTTAGTAACAACAAACTTGGAGCTACCAGCTCCTTTAAACTGGCCTGCTTATTTTTAAGTTTGAAGAAACTGTGAAAACAATTATTTTACAGGGTTTTTTTTAGGAATGTTCTTTGTGAGGCATTCAGACTCCTTTCCTTGTGTTTGATTTAAGGTATAAAAAGTTACTTTTTTAATTTGAGGAAGAAAATAAAATTTACCTAACCGTACAATAAACATTGAGTTACTTCTCAATTATCAACAAATATACAGGTATGATGGACCATAGAAAAACTTCAAGTATTTTTTAACACCATTGTTCTATACATCTAGTAACATTGCTCCCAGCAACAGTAACCCTGCTGTCAGCTTCAAGACACTTGGTTTCAGCCAAAAATTCCCAAAAGTCATGGCAGTGCAGTATGAGCAAGCTACTGATGGGTGACTGAGTAGCTGCTATGAAACCATGAGTGTAAAGACCCACTATGAAACAAGGGGGTACTAATGGAAATATGCAGGAAAAGGGAAGGAAATTGAATTCCTTTGGCTGTTTAGTGAATCAGGGGCTCAATGTACACATTGTCACAGCAAACTGAATGTGACCCAACTTTGATGAAACATCAGTTCCCAATACCCTACTAAATTAACAGCTATGATTGGGAACTGTCCTGTATTTAATGTGTACCAAGGGTGTGAAATCAAAAGAATTTAGAATTGGTTGACAACAAACCAAACTTGTTCAAGTACAAAAGAAAGTATGTCCTCTGAGAGTAACTAGATGCAATAGAATAAAAGCTTTATATTCAGTTTAAAAATGCTATCAATACAGAACAACATTAATTGACATGCCTTTTATTTTCTCCTTTAAGAAAGGAAGAAAAATTCTGATACAATTTATATAAAATACTGTGCTTGTCCACCCAAAAATATGAATGTGAGGCAAGACACTTTGCAGGAAGGCACCATCACAGGAATCTGCTATATCATTATTATCTCAATAGTCTGCCTCCTATTGCATAACTGACAACTAAGAAACTGTGAATATTTTCATGATAAAACTAATCAGCTTTGGAATAGCACACTGAAAACCACAGCAATCCAATTCTGGCAGACTGTGTATTTTCAGAGTTCACTCCTCTAACAGCCATGAGAAGCACTCTACAAGGTAAATTTCTGATACAACTAAAAGATTATCCAATTAGTGCATTAATTTTTTTAGAAGATGAGCTTTTCTGAGAGCAATCTCCCTGGCTTATTTTAAGTAGTATTTGGCTCTTTAAGCACCTCCTCTTCCCACTTCTTCCTCCTCATTTGTGCCATTTGCTGCAAGTCCACTAAATCAATAAGGTCTTTGAGAATGTTCAGCTTGGTAGGCGTGTTGTTTTTCAGCTCCAACACAGATTTCAGGAAGGCTTTTATGCTATCAACTTCATCATGGTTTTTGCTGCCTTATAGCCCAAACCCCCAAATAAACACAATGCTGGGAGATGAAACTGCACAGGTGAGAAGATGAAAATCCCTAAGTGAAAGCAACATGTTCAGAGACAGAGCAGGTGATGCAAACACCAGGAAAAACTCTTCAGTTTTGCCAATGTAGCTCTTCTCTTACAGTTGATAATAACAAAATATTCCAAATATTCCATTGATTAGGATCTCTTCTCCATAAACATGGTGGTTTTGTCATGACTTGGAAAAATTGAGAAATAAGGTCAAATATACAGAGCCTAACATTAACAGTCAATATATCATTCAAGGTTTTACCAAAGTTTGTCATGTTTAGCCTTCTGCATTAAATGTAGTTATTTTCAATACGTGCAGTTTCATTCAATTATTTTCTTCAGAAATGACTGTCTGTAGAAACCTGTTGTGGGCAAGCAAAGTATCAGCCTAAAAATAGAGTTGGCACCATGAAACACTTTTGAAAAAGTTATGGTTATTTCAGTGTCTGGCTCAGCTCTTCAGCCCTTTTCCTCTCAACAGTTTAGCAGTATTCCTCACATTACAAACCAAGTATGAGGACAATTTCAAGTTCCCAGCATATCACTTGCAGACAAAACAAGGTGAGAGGTTGAGTTCTACAGGTAACTTTTAATGCAAGTCTTGAAAATTTGAGAAGATTCTGATTTGTTCCCTTCTCAATACATAGGATTGCATTTATTTACATGTATTTTACCTTATGCCATATGTTCATATTACCAGTTACCTTTCTCATTCTTAAACAACAGCACAAATGGTTTACAGTTATGACACCTAACAGTAGCCTTGTTTTTCATTTATGCAAAATTAAAAAAAAATTCAGCATAAATACAATTTTTTAATTTTCTGAGAATTCAGGATTTTTTCCTCATTTATTAATAGTTGTGTCTGGCAGAGCACACCAAAGGTGCTGATACTCATGACTAATCTAGATGAAGTTCAAGTTAGCTGACAGGAGGTAATTTTCTTCAGTTCTTCATTTGACTCTTACTCATCCCAGGTATCTCCATATTTATTTACTTTAACTAAAGAAAAAAGAAAAAACAAAAGTAGTCATGTGACAGTTTAACTGCTGAAGTTTATAATATATAGTGCCAAAAAGTATAATGAAGTGCACTGTCATCTGAAGTGGTGTGTGGGGAGAGAGTCAGTCACAGCACCACAGACACATAATTAAAGCTACTTTTGAATAAATGGGGAGAAGAGTTTGCTAATCACTTTACCTTGATGAATCAATATTCAATCAGGAGGCCTACTGTGCTAATTCCTGCTCTACAGAATTTGTAATTGCTTTAAAACAAATGTAACACGAGAATGAAACAAAGACAATTGGAGGAAACAGGCAAGGAATGTTACAATAAATAATGAGGCCACATAATCTGGTTACATGCACAGTTGGATGTATTCGGGATAGTTAAGAACACATTCAAAGACAAACAAACAGAAATCAGTAATCCCGACTAGGAAACTACTCAGCCATTATTATTTGGCAGCTTCCTTTAGCACAGGATTGAGTCAGAGAGGAAAAAACCCAGGGCAGTGGTCTAACGGCTTCGCTCAGAGAGCGCCACTGTAACTGAACACGGACCAGAAAGTGAAAATGGGCTCTCCTGAGAGTGAGCTGCAAAGTCCTCTGTAATTGACTGCCATCACTGAAAAGGTTAAGAATGGCTCCATTTGATCCAGTAGGAATGCTGACAGTAGTCAGGCACCCCTTTATAAATCCACTTGCAAGTTAATAATTAAGCTGACTGTTACTAACTATGCAGCAGAACAAGTGGAATGGAGCAAAACACCTGGTCCTTGTCTCTGTGAGCTACCAGCAAACTGAGCACAATGTCCTGACAAATCTCTTTGGAGTGACTGATATTGCAGTGAGACACAGTGAGAAGCTCTCCCAAAGCAGGATTTGATTTCCATTTCTATTACCCACAGCAGCTGAACAGGCTGCACTCATTCCCTGGAAAATGGGCCAGCCTCGATCACTATGCGGACGCACGTATTGGTGCCGCTGCAGGGAAGGGAGAAGGCACTGGCAGATGGAAGTTAGGGATTGCTTAAAGCTGCTTCAGACATGCTTTAGTTTCCCTTCTGCCCTTGCAAGGAAGGTTCTGTTTGCCAGGGACTCAGAGATAAGAGAATGAACCAAGGGCAGTGACTCAACAAGCACACAGCAAGTAACATGTCCAGTTTGACACAAGAAGCTAAATCAGATCTCAGTCCACAATATCAGTGTAATCCCTGAACTGCAGATTTAAATGTACTTGCACGTGCAAACCATTCCTCTTTTTCCCTAAAAATGTGAAGAGATACTTTAAAAAGTCTATTAACAAATCTCACACAGTGCTCAGTTTTCTTCTCAAAGCTCAAGTACAGCCTTCAAACACAGAACCCAGAAATATAAAAGAAAGAATGCAATATTTGATCAACATTTTATAGAGGTCTTTTACATACCTCAAGTAACTAAAGTAAGAAATATACATTCTCATTTCACAGCCACATCTGCCATGGAATATGGCATGGTTTTCAGAATGCTGCTTAACATTTCTTTCTATGGCTCACAAGTGACATTTCTAGGCTTTCTACTTGTGGAGAAGTATCTTGAGAAAGAAACATTGTGTAAATCCACAAAGTGTCAGCCAATGGAATTGAAAAGCAATCTGAAACCACAGCTTCAATAACTTTTTCATGTCTCATTTGGCACAGTCACATGATAAGAAAAAGCCTTTTATCCTTGAAAAAACAGTTGAAAATCATAATACAAAAATTGTTTATAATTTTTCTTTCAAGACTGCAGATCTGTCCAAAGATAGATGACCTGCAGAAAGTAATTCACAAGCATCAAAGAGACTGACACTCTTAAGCAACACTATTCCAGAGTGTGGTGTTACTGCTTCAGAAGGTTTTGTTTTAATACACTCTTCTATACTTACTACCACCCATTATGCCCAATAGGAGACAACAGCTGTTCCTAGAAGTCTTGTTGCAACATGGCTGACAAGACTGGGCAGTGCACACAAACCCAAACAATTTGAGGTGACTGACTAGTCCCTCAGCATATTCAATGGTAAAACTTTCCTCCAGCTACAATTGTTTTTACAGATGCCACATTAAATTTTAAAAGTTCTAGAGCGAGTAATTGAATATTAATTGCTTCTGTGTCTCCTTTTCAAAAAATTGATTGAGTCAAAAAGTTGTCTGAATGACATCTTGCTCTTCAGGACATTGCATTCTTATTTTGCTCTGTAGAGTTTTCTTTTTCACTGTGAAAACAAATCTCAATATTGCTGCCAAACACCATTTCCTTCCTCTGGGTTTTAATGTAGAAAATGAACCTTTACAAACAATGCCTCTATAGAAATTCCCTAATTCCACATGAAACTATTCATAAAAGTAAATACCCTCCCCTTCAAACCATCGGCCATGTGCTCTATTTTGAGAGAACAATGCTATCTAAAACACAAGCCCCTCTCCCATAGCTCTTTGGTATAGCTCTGAGCTCAGAGAATTCTTTGTTGAAAGAGGTTGCTCAATATACTCAATGAAGCAAAACTTATGAGCTTTTCAGTCTGGCACCAAGCAATATGGCCAGAGAAAATGAATTACAATTTTCTATGGGGTGACCAAAATTTTCGAAAAAATAATTAATCTGCAACAGGAAACTACAGACTGTATCTATCACATATCAGATACCTGCAGATACACTAAATTACATTGCTTAAAAAGTATGCAGAATTAAGCTTTGTGTTTGCAACCATTTTTAACATTATGGCAAATATCTGAATTTCACAAGTATTTCTGTAAAATTGGTGTTTTACCTTCCTTAGCTGGTTTCTCCTGTGAAAACTTGCTTGGAGTTTCTGCCTTTGGTGGTTGCATTACCTCGTATGTCTGTCTGTGTTTATTCCTCAACTCCTCGTATGTGATGCCTTTTTTTTTACGACTTTCTTCTGGAACTGGAGCAGGTTCTGGACACAAAACAAACAGAAAAATACTAAATATGACATAACACACCAAAATGTAGCTTCTAGAATACCAGTTAATTATTGCTCAATCCCAAATTAATAGGAGCATGACAGCTGCAATTCTAAATACAACATTGAATGTATATGGTCTTCAAGTAATCCATTCCTTTTATCCTTTTAATTTTGCCAAACTTCTTTGAAACACTGGCTGTTAATTATTTTTCTTCATTTTACCATAAGAAATTATAACAACCACGTGGTAGTTGATGGATAAAATAGCTCTGGTCACTTTACCTAAAATTTACATTTATTGTACATTTGAGATATATATAATTTCAGAAGAGAAATCTAAGTGAAGCTCAAGGGTTTGCATTAAGGCTTTAAATTTTGCTTTCAAAGAATTAGGACAATATGCATCATATGATGCTTGATAAACATTTGATCCTTTTATCTGTATTTATATTGCAGAATCTTTGTTATATAATAAAGGTTTTACCAACTATTGATATTTGTGATGAAATGCAATAACAATTTTCTTGATACATTTATATCTGATATTTTCATATAATTATAACCAAGTTGCATGAAAGGGCTTTTTTAGTGAAATAAAACATTTTTCATAAGTTGAAAAAATCCAAACTAATTCAAAGTACTAAACCCTGAATTTGACAGTATCTTCCTCCTTTGTGTACCAGAGATAGCTGAATTCAGAATCCTATGTTTTCCCTGCAATAGCTGAGGACAGTTCACACTGGAAGGAGGGAAACAGCTGTATTGTACTTGCAAACCATTTTAGTTCTCTGTGAGAAAACCAGACTGCTAGTGGACAGAACACAATATCTATTCAATTCTCAGGAGACAAAAATGTTTTTTCACATTGAGAAAACTTTTTAGAAGTTTAATGTCACGGAGTTACAGCACTATCAGTGCCAGCCCCACAGAGGGTGGAACTGCAACAATCACCTTGGAAGGGCCAGCAGGCAGTGGGAAGGCTGTGCTGTATTCAGTACAGTGAAGGGATGGCACATTCCCCTCTCCTTCAGTCAAAGAGAACTTTCAGTCAGGCTGAGTTTCTTGCAAGTTTAGTTCCATAACAGATTTCACCTTGTAAGTTAATTCAGGATCTTTATTTGCAATTAAAGCAATTTTCAGCTAGAAAACCCTGAATCTAGTTTACAGTTAGAACACAAAATAAAATTTATATTAATCTTCTGTGTGAAAACAATTATAATTCTTCTACAGCTCTTTCACTCAAAACCACTATATTTTGCCATGTGTTTGCATAGGGTGAGAATGCATAGTTTAGTAAGAGCAGTATCTAAAAGAAAGTCTCTAAGTACTAAGGCTCACCTTGAGCAGAGTAGTCAGTAATTCCTGTAGGTGAAGATTCATTCAAAGAAGCACTGAATGGAACGGGCTCATAATTTGAGAGGGCTCTATCTGTTGAGCTGTAATCATCTAAATAGCTGGAAGAAGGTGGGAATCCAGCACTTGGAGAAGATGACTCAGTGAATGACTGAGAAGGTACGTCTGAAAATTCAGATTTACGACTGGAACGACTGGAAAAGAATAGAACTAAATATTAAATACAAAAATACTGAAGTTAAAACTGGAACCATAACAATACTTGCAATTCAAGAAAATGTTCTTTCATTTTAAATAGTTTAGTTTCCAACTGAATCATCATCTTAAAAAATTTTTGGGATGCTTTGGGTGTTTTCTTTACACTGCAAAAATTTCTCTCGTTCTTTCCCCACAGAATCTTAGCTCATACCTCCAGAACAGGAGAGAAAAGAGACAAAACATATTGAACTTTACAATAACTGAAGTTACAATCCTTTTTCTCAAGGAATCTTCAAACAAAAACACCCCACATCAGACACAAATAGTACATGGTGTGCCCACGTAACTAGTGGTAGTATACACTACAGTGAATTTTAAAAGCCTTTTAGAAAGAATTTGATATTTTAAACCCTTCATCATTAGAAGGTGCTGTAACTGATCAGGACTGAAGAAGAGCAAACAGCTATCTTAAGAAAATCAAATTATGAAAATTAATCAAGTTGCTGAATTCTGCAAAAATATTAATGAATTTTCTCTTGAGAGAGAAAGATAATATCATATAAAAAATATTCTGGAAATTGGTACCAGATATTTTAAAGTGTTCACTATATTCTTAGAATGGCCTTGCAAGCCACTACACAACATGTCCCTCTACCAGGAATGCCACCACTAGAACATCTCTAGAGTATTTATTAATGTTTTACTTTTAATTTCTGCTCAGCTGTACTTTTAGTTTCCCATGATAAACATTTGCAATTAGTCTTTATTTAATTCTCATAATAAACATTCAGAACAAACCCACTTTATTGCCTCAATTATGCCTTTAAAATACATGCAAACACAGCTTTAAAAAACTACCTGATCTTTTAGCTGCCTACAAGTTTTTAACTCATATCATATTTTGGTAAATCAAATGAACAAAATACATTAATTAGGAGACATACAATGCTCAGGAAGGTGTAATGATTTCTGTTGCAAGGGTTAAAAGGGTTAGCCTGTATGGATAATAATGCAATTGAAATGAATTTAAATTATTTATTCAACCAAGGAAAAGGAATTTATCACTTAGGAAATAAAATTTTACAGATACAAATGGGCCATTAACAGTAGAAGGAATTTATTGGTGTGGCAGATGATGGCACTTAAACAAGCTCTCATGTAAACACAATTAATGAGCATGACAATTTCATATTAGAAACTGGAGGGGGGTGAGCTGATTCTATGCAGTCAGTGTATGAAGTGGTAATGCCTGAAATTGTATGATGTCATAAAACCATAAACATTTCAGAATAAAGGTAAATCTTGCAGACAAAATAAAAACTGTCATAAATCTGAATTTATAGTGTATTTAAGAATTTAAGCAAATCCTTTATAAACATTTACCAAATCTCAGCACATACACAGGAGGACTACTACTCACTATCCAAACACTATCCTCCCAGTTTTGAATCAAGGGTTTAAGTGACATATTCTGAAAGCAGCTTGCAATTAAAAACCAGTTGAAGTAGAAAACATTCTGGAAGAAAACAGGAAATAGTTTTAAGAACCTGATGAGTTTCTCATATGTACAGCATAATGGTGTTACAGATGTAAAGGATTTAAACAAACAGCAGTAAGTTTGACCACCATGCTTCTTCCTGCACTGATATTGTTTACTAAGCTCTTTCCTTTGATAAACACTGAAATCATTTCCACCCTTTTCCTACTTCAATCAAACTAAACTATGGGAAAAAATTCCAGAATGTAACACTATTTTATTTCAGTTAATTTAGTTTACTTTTAAACGAAGGAGACAACTTGTGCTGTCACACTTCTCCAAGCAAATTCCATGGGAAACACTCTCAATTTTACAAGGAACACAGTTTGCTAAGTAAACTGTTTATTTTTCCACTATTCAAAGTCATCAGTTGTATGTAAAGAGCTCAAAATATGTATTTTATAGCTTGCCAACTGATACAAATACAGATTTCTGAAAGTGGTAGATTTGAGGTAATGGGGAATGAGGGAAGGTGCAGCTCTGAAGGTGTTGGAAAGCTGCAATAGTACTATTGATCTGTTAGTGTTTAAATCACCCTATTCAGAATATGTTTTAAATTTAAAAGATACTTAAACTCTTACTTAGGTGAACTATGTCTCTGAGCTTGTCGCAGAACATCTCCTATTGGGGAATCCTTCAGTTTCTTAAATTTCTCGCTACAGATTGGCAAGTAGGATATCTTTCCAGCCAGGTATCCACACATTCCAGCAACTTTTTAAAAAGAAAAAAAGATGGGTTTATATGCTGCACTGTAACATCCAACATTGTTTTAAAACAATAATTTCAAATAAATAATATAGTATCTTGAATAAAAGAATGAAAACCAGTTTAGATCTAAACCAAAAACATGCAGAAATCATGTCTGCTTCTTCTGGAGACAAAGGGTACAAAACCAAATGCAACAGCTGAACAGAGACATAAAGCAATGATTTAGACATGGTGTGAGCAACAGATGATTTCAGCTAGTACTTGGTGAATGAAATGTGGCAAAAAAATGAAATTGCATTGTTTTTTCCCAAGATCCAGAAATCACAATTAACTATCAAAGATGATAAACCAATGAGAAATAAATACAGGCAGTACATTCTGCTAATTTAATCCATCAGAACAGTCACATCCTGAAAAGGCTTTACCAGTAATGAAGACAGGTCTAAACCAACTTAGCAGTAGGCTTATTTTCTGTAAAGGATTCTGTTATTTGACTGCCAGGGGGCAAACAACTGAATTAGCTGAACCCTTGTAATGACTAAGCAAATGGTTTCAATTTAGTGCATGAGCTACTTCCACCTGCTGCAAAGAACATAAGAATAAATTACCCAGATAGCTCTTTCTGGGCTTAAAACTTATGATTTCCATCAACTGGCTCCTTCAAGTTTTATGAGTGGGTCAATGGTGTATGAAGGATTCCATGGGAATGAACAGTTTTCTTGTCAACTTAGTAGGAGAAAAGGACTAGTCCCTCCTTTCATGTGCAGTGAGTATTTCCTAAATATAAAGACTAAGAGTCTCGATTATCTTTAAGTCAGGAAAGAGTTAATTATCAGGAACGTTAATCCTCTGCAATTCTCAGCTGTAGATTACATTGCCTGGGAACCATTATAAAGGGGATTTTACCCTAGCCTGCTGTGCTGATACTGAAATTTTGATTCCTGTTCTAATGTCTTATTTTCACAAGAAGGCTAAAAGTCCTTTTGCAAGGGAACAGAGAAGAACAGCCACAACTATGAGTGATGTTACAAATGAGGAATGTAAGCGTTGCACTGTTTAGCGGGTTACAAAAACCCAAACACCTCATATACAATAAATACGTGCAAAGAGAAAAATTACAAGTCTAAGAATAATTCAAACTAAACAGTTAGCAAAATAAAAACAGAAAAGCTGATTACTCTTTTGCATTAATTACAAAGAGAAAGTCTTTTTCTTGAGGCCTTCTAGTAAAGAGCAGGGGAAGTATCTCTCTGGAAGATGTTTCACTCAAAGTAATTATTGGCCAAAGTATTTGATTTTTTTATTACAAAACTAAGAGCCAGATGATCCACATTTTTCAAGTTAGCAGAGTAAATTAGGTGTTGTTCTTTGCTTCTACATTCACTGTGACAAGATCTTTGAGAAGCTGATTAGATATGGCCAGGTCCCACTGCAGACTAAATGAAGGACACAGAGGCAATGGAATCTTCCCCTTCTTTGTCAAAGACAGAGAGGACCAAGAGCTCTCTGCTGTGTTGAAGGGAATGCTGCCAATGTAGTAAATCAGCCATGGCTAACTAGAAGTTTCAGAAAATTGTTGAGAGTACCTAGAAAACTACTGACAAAAGTACAGTAATTCCTACAGGCAGAACATCCTGGCCAGCCCAGCTGCACCTTATTTTCCCCCCTGATTTCAATAAATTACTTGTATTAAATAAGAAGAATGTGGCCCTTATGTGTAGCAGTGATTGGGGAAATAGCTGTTGTATTATTTATTAGAAATGTTTGTGTTATGCCATTGTTTGGTGTTCAAAGAAAGTAACCAGAATTTAGCATAAACAACTGGAGCCCTAGTCTCACATTCATTTATCTGCTTAAACAGCACTTCCTTGACCACAATCATAGGGTTTACCCTCTTCCCACTGAAGTAAACTGGCTGTATCTGCCAGATTGGCAAGATGGCAACTTCCTGTTTTACTGTCCTGTATTACATTGAAAAGACTAATTTATTAAGTTAATAATTTATTTTTGCTTATACTTTATCCAAAAATCATTCACATGAAATTGCTTTTTTCCTACAATTGTATATACATAATGTCCAGGAAAAAAAAAGTAATTAAACAAGCCTGAATGGGACACGTGAGATCCATGAATAAAGACCTTCAAATTCGGAAGGGAGGGGTGGGTGTGTTCTGGCAATGTAATTTAAAGCAAGGTTGCACAGGGTCTATTTACAATGTTTTTATCTTAAATGATTATGTTACATTTATCAAGCAATTTTATACAAACCTTATAAAGAAAAGTTGTGCAAAATGTGCAGTGCAAATTCAGACAGTGAATAAATCACTGACTCATAAAATGGCTTGGGTTGCAAAGGGACCTTAAAGATCATCTAGTTCCCCTGTGGCATGAGCAGGGATGCCCCCCACTAAACCTGGTTGTTCAGGGCTCATCCAACCTGTCCCTGAACACTTCTAGGAATGAAGCATCCACAACTACTCTGGCAACCTGTCCAGTGCCTCACCACCCTCATAAAGGATTTCTTTCTAACATCTAATCTAAACCTCTCCTGTTAGTTTAAAAGCAGTGGTCACACTGGGCATTAGGAAAAGGCTCTTCACTGGGAGGGCTGTCAGGCACTGGAGCAGGCTCCCCAGGGAAGCAGACACAGCACCAAGGCTGGCAGGGTTCCAGGAGTGTCTGGAAAACACTCTCAGCACACGGTGTGGTTTGAGGTTCTTCTGTCAGGAGCAGGGAGCTCACACTCTGCTCCTTATGGGTCCCTGCCAACTTGAGCCACAGTGAATGAGCCAGCCAGCCCCAGGGGAATTACATCTGCACAGCAGAGTCCAGAACACACAGCACAAACACACGCTGCATTTATATGTAGCTTTTACTTACATGCAACTTTAATAAAAGAGCCGAATCTTGAGGTATCTCTTAGAACACCTGAAAATGAGGATGAAATCAGATATTAAGATATATGATATTACAAAAGATATGTGTAATCAGATATCAAGAATTAACTTGAAAAAACTCAGCTGTAGCTATGTTTGTAGAAGCAGGTTACTCCTTTACACTTCACATTAAAGAAAATTTTAAAAAACCCCCAGTAATATCTGAATTCTCCATATAATTAAAAAATCTAGGAATTACCTCTTTAATCATATTTAACTACAGGGTTGTTAACACACTAAGAACATATTGTTTCATAAGCAGTGAGATACTGCACTTCTCACACAACATAAAACACATATGAACTTGATTTTAAGTTCAGCTCCTTCTTTATGTTGAGGAACTGCAAATCATGTGGCTGCAAAGTCTGAGCTGCATCTTTTATGTGCAAGTAGATTTGACATGATATTATCACAATAACTTTCCTAACAGCAGAAAGATATATCAACTGAGCAAACTGGAATGAAACTGAAGTATTTTTATACTTTACCTTTTCTAATTAAGAAACTAGTACCAAGCATGCTCACTGCAGCCAAAGGGAAAGCTGTGAAGAAGAAAAAAAAGCTGCTTAAAATACAATTTTCAATATTTTCAATCACATTTAACAAATATGCAATAAAATGAAAGTTGCTATGCCTTCCAAAGCTCATTTGTGTACGGATATATATATATATCCACCACTGCACAAGATACAGGGACAATGAAGTAACAAACATAACAGAAGGCTAAAGTTATTTAAAGATTTAGATATGTCATAAAGAAATTTAATTTCATGCAAGTCTGAAAATGCAGAGGTTACAAAAAGGCTCAATGACTTCTAGGAGAGAAATTTTTGCAACAGCACTAGATGGTTGAAGTATTTTGATGCACACAATTTGCTAATTAAGTCCACAGTTGAAGACAAATTGTATTTATGGAGAGAAAAGTATTAAAGAATAGTTTGCAAATTAACATGTAATTCCCTCAAAAATTCTGACAGGTCTAAACCAGGTAAGGAGTCCAACCAGCATCTGTCTCAGGGTAAATGTAACTGGATGTCACTTCAAGAAGAAATGTTGCCTCCTTGGTTCAAAGCAGGATTACAGCAAAACTTCAAAATAGAGAATAAAAACCTCCCAACCTACTAGGTGTTAAAAATCTCATGCTTTTAGAGATTCCAGACTTAGATTTTCAAAAATTTACTGTTCTAGATTTTCTGAGATATAAAATGACAGCACAGATTTGCAACTAAATTGTAAAAGAAAAACAAAAGCAAACAAAGCCAACAACAACAAAACAAAAGCAAACACTCCCCCAACAAAACAAGGGGAGAGAGGGTGTGTAAAGAAAAATACGTTCAAAAATTATTACAGAAGATTTCAGTCCAATCCTTAGAAGTTTGAAATTATTTATAGACCTAACAGAAACATTTCAGATATCAAAACCAGGCTATACTAGTATCTGAGCATATAAGTGACCTGAATGGTAACTAAAAAAAAAAAAAAAAAGCTAAATGAAAATTGGATTCATACCTAAAAATCAACGTGAATTATTCAACTGTAGGGAAAAAAACCCCCCAAAAAACAAACTCAATAAATCAGAAACCATCTAATAGGCAAAGAATACTTTTTCTACTCCAGGAACAAAATAAATCTAGGGAAAATAATGGAAGGCTGATATAGCAACAGCACATAAGGATGGTAACACACCAAAGTCAAAATTGTTTGATGGGGAAAAAGTTTCATCAGTATGATTTGATCTTGTTAACGTGATTTTAGTTAGAATTTTTAAGAGTGTAAGAATTTATAGGATAATGTGATTACAAACTAGTAACTCCAGTAAAGCACATATTAAACTGAACTGTGAAATGACTAGTGGCATATGCTGTCAAGAGAAACTATGACAAAACAGACAGTTTGTAAGAATGAGTAAAATTTGCTACAGCTTGAAATTTGAATAAACAAACTGAAAACACACAAATTTATAGTAACCTCAGTGAAAAACAAAAGCTGACACCATCCAAAGTGAGAATTTCAGGGCAGTCACACAAGCACCCTCTTGCAAAGGGGAATTCAAGCAGTATGTGTTTAATACAGTGAATACAACAGTCTGGTATGTGCATGCACACCAGGGAAACCAAGACAGGAGACCCAGAAACAGCCATGGACTTTAGGCTTTCCCAGCCAGGTAACAGCACAGTACCCAACCCCTGAAAAAAAATCTGTTACTGTTGTAGCTCCCTAAAGAAAAGTGACTCAAGAAACTCACTTAAGGCCTTCAAGCAACACCTACATGCTGTTTCTTCACTGACTAAATAAAGATGCACAGGGCAATGAGCTACATTGGCAAGCAGCACAACAGCTCAGGAACAAACAACTCTCTCTCCAATTTGTGTTCCAAAAGAGAGATTATCAATAAACCACAACCATCATTGTACCACTAATGGACCTGCCTCCTTCACTTATAAAATTATACAGAAAATGTACATTTTAGCAAATATGTTGAAGATTTCCAAGTATTTATGTAAAAGTGAATGAGGAGAATGCCAAACCAATGGAGAAAGACAAAACAGAACTTTGAATCATTAATTCAAAATCACAATGCCTTAGGAGCTGTCCCTGAAAGTACTGGCTTCCACAAGAAATTAGAGCCCCAGTGTGCTAAAATTAGCAAATCAGCTGCTAAATTCTTCATCTATCCTGGTTTTTGCCAAGCCACCTATCAGCATCAGTAACCTACTAGTGTGTGATAAAAGAGCAGGTAACAATCACATCAGAAGGCCTTTTCAAACCTCGAGACCAGGTGTACAAAAATCAAGCATGCCTTGAACCTTAAGGTTACAGAAACCATGCACACACAGCAATTTTCTCCAAAAGCTGGACAGAGTGACTACTTGTATATTATTCTCTTTACAAGTCTCTGTAGAGATGAAAACTAATGGTTAGAAGTTAAACTATTTTATTCTTGCATGTTAAAGATAACAATAAAAATTGAAAATAAAAATGCAGAAATAACACAAAAAAGAAAATCTAGTAATATAAACGAGACTCAGTAATTAAATCTATTTTCAGACTTTTAATAACCACATAAACTTAAAATACGAAGATATCTTGTTATAAGGCATGCAAGTTAGAAATTATGTTGCACCTTTTACAAAACTGCTGCAAACTCTCAGTAAATACCACATGGATCAGCATTTGCTGGGACACAATTCTAGTAGGTGTGAAGCTCCTTAATGCTCTGTTGTGCTTTATTGACCCAGGCCCTCTGTAATGCCTCAGGCAACAGCAAAAGCTAAGGGTGGAAGGAAAGCAACCAAGTTTACCAACAAAGTGAGCTCACCTCTATACCGAAAACTCTCTTCAGCACATTCCTTGAGCAGTCTTCTTTCTTCCTCCGTTGGAACATAAGGCTTTGGTACTTCCCTCTTTCATTAGCGAAATAAATTAGAAAAGAATGAAAAATGCCCCCAGACTGTTTTGTCCAATCAAAAAACTTAATGTCTAACTTTCACACCTTGTAGCTTCTATACTTTCACCCATTTAAGAAACTAGTGCTTTTTGTCCATCAATGTCACATGAAATATATAATTTTAAAAAATCCAGTGCTTCTAAAAATTACATGAGAGAGCAGGAAATACTTTGTGCATAGTCAGATCCCAACTCAGCTCAGTCCTTTACTTTAGAAAAGCCTGCTTTGGTCCCTCCAACCAGCCTTCCAAACAGCTGACACCTGACAGATCATTAAGTTCCTTTTTGAAGTATTTCTTAGGGTTTCAAAGACCACAGGGCGTGTTGTTGGTTCACAGGGATGTAATTCAGAGCTGACCAGCTGTTTCCCCAGCGTGAGCGAGGTTTGTGCGGGGGTGCTGCTGTCCCCCCTGAGAGCCGGGACACTGGGCACACTGCTGGGCACAGCTGTGGGAAGGCCACCAGGGGAACAGAGAATCACAGAATCAGGTGGGTTGGAAATGACTTCTGAGGTCATCTGAACACCACCACACTAAGTGCCATGTCCAGTCTTTCCTTAATCGCCACTAGGGACGGTGACTGCAGAACCTCCCAGAGCAGTCCATTCCAATATCTAATGGCCCTTCCTGTGAAGAAATTCCATCTAACGTCTAACCTAAATCTCCCCTGGTGCAGCTCTCTTGTCCTGTCGCTGGTTGCCTGGGAGAAGAGGTCGATCCCTACCTGGTTACAACCTGCTTCAGCCAGTTGTAGATAGACAGTGATAAGGCTGCCCTGAGCCTCCTCTTCTCCAGGATAAACAACCCCAGCTCCCACAGCCACTGCTCGTAAGACGTGTACTCCAGACCCATCACGAGTTGCCGTTCTCTGGACACGCTCCAGCACTTCAGTGCCCTCCTGAGCTGAGTGGCCCAAATCTGAACGCAATACCTGAGGTGTGGCCTCACCAGTGCCGAGTACAGGGGCACGGTGACTTCCCTGGTCCTGCAGGCCACGCTATTCCTGATTCAAGCCAGGATGCCACTGGCACCAGAGCAGCTCGGTGGCTCACGGTCAGGCACGAACACCTCCTCACCTCCCGCCAGGACCCCCGCCCGGCCCCCGAGAGGCCTCAAGGGCATCGGCCCCGCGTGGAGCTCAGGGCAGGGACGGCCGAGCGGCTGACAGGAATCCCCTTTCCCCGCCCCGAGCCCGCCGCCTCGCCCTCCGCCCCGCCGCCCCCAGCCCCGCCAGGTTTCCCCGCGGCAGCGCCGCCGATCCAGCGCAGTTACCTGGGCCGCGTCGCCGCCGGGACCGGGGCCGGGTCCCTGCCCGGCCTCCATGGCCGCCGTGACCCGGAACTGCGCTCGGCGCACGCAGGGCGCGGTGCGCATGCGCGGGGGCGGGCGAGCCGCGGCGGGGCGGGCTCGGCTCGGCGGGTCTGGCTCGGCGGCGCTGCCCGCGCTGGGCACGGGCCGGGCCCTCAGAGCGGGCAGCGAGAGGCTTCTGTCTGCCCCTGCCCAGCCCCAGCTGTACGTACGGTACCCACGGGCTTGCTAACGACGGATGGCCAGAATGTCCTAAAAGGAAAGGATATCTGTTGCCTAAAAAATTGGGGTTTTTTCTGAATCAGGGTCAAGCAAGGGTCTGCTAGGCAGCTCTTGAGCTTGAAAATGGAATTAGTTTGGTGGTTAGGATTGTCTTGGAGTGGGAGACTAAGAAGTTGTGTGCTTGATTCTAGCCAATGCCGTGGAAATGGCAGCTTTAGCAGGTGCTTGCAGTTTTTGAGAAATAAGGAGAAGTTGATGGGAAAAAGTATGGTGTTGATAGTGCAATGTATGCCTTGGCATTTTCTTGTAAACAAGCAGTACTGTGGCTCGAGCTCACTATATGCTGATATGCCCGTGCTTGCGTATGGAATGTACCACTCCCTGTAAGCCTTTCGAGGCTTAAAGAGCAAGCCATTGTCTCTTTACCCTGGAATTTGGCTTAAATTGCTGCTCTCTGATGGCTGTAGAAAAAAGGGTCCGTGCCTGAAGACAGGAGAATGAAGGTCCTAGAGATTGAAGGTCTGAATTTGGTGGAGAATGTGAACCATGTGCAGGGCCTAGGGCAAATGGACTAATGAAAACTATAGAGGAGATTGGATTCTTGAAACAAAATAGGTGGATAGAGCCAGAAACTCTGTATAGTGGGGTTCTTTTATTCACACCTCTCATCATACAATAAATATATTTCTAATTTACATGAGATTGGAAGTAAGTGGTGTAATCAGGCAATCTTTATTTCTGCTTGTCACCTGGGCCCTTGCTAATGAAACATTCTCCAATACATGACCATCCATGATGCACATTATTAGTCGAAAGGCAAAAGATGTTTGCCTCATCAGCTCAAGACGGTTTTGTTTATGGGATTATAGCTCATTTATTAAAGCAACTTATTTCATGCCTTTTCCCACTTATCTTTCTATGCAAAGAATACAGTGGGGTTTAAAATCTTTAACTTTTGTGGGGTAGAACATGCTTATGAATTGCACTTCCTCTAAATAAGGAGCTTCAGTGGGGAGGAAATGGCAATCAGTCTCCTTCGTTGTAGAAAATGACGACTCTGAGCTGCTGTTTTGCTTCTCTATTGTAAAATTGATAGTTATCCATTCAGTTTTCTCACTTCACTGTCTTCATGTTTCTTAGACTTCTAATGGGGAAAAAATTAAAATAATCCAGCAAACTGGTGAGTTTACCATCCATTCAAAAACCTTTCCTAGTACAGCCTGCTTGTGAGATACTTGAAAGTTTCACCAGGCTACATGCATCCATTTGTTGGCTTACAACTTCAGTTGTGGGGCCATGTGCAGCGTATCTACATCCTTGGCACTTCATTCTCTGAACTCAAGACCAGTTTTTGGAGTCATTCTTTGAAAGAAATGTTAACAAGGACACCCTTTCTGACCCTCTGGTGGTTTTTTTACAACTTCCTTTATAATCAAGCTATCTTTCATGCAACTATGAGAACTTCAGTTTACAATTGATGATTGCATCACCAAGTCCTTCTGATAAGCATAAAATGTTGTTCTCTTGCAAGGCTTGAGGCTAGATATTTAACCCCTTTCTTGAATACGATTTTCTCTACTTTCTGCTTTAACAGGTGCCATTATGCAATATGCTGATTTTTGTTTATAAATCTATGCACTAGAGTAGTTCTTAAGAGAAAAACTCTCAGAGATCTCGAAATGTTTGTTTTAACAACGTGTTGTTTTAAAAAAATAATAGATTATTTGTAATAGCCTAAAGTTATATATTTTTGGGCCACTTCAGGAGTCAAAATTATTTTTACAAGTATTACAACTCACGTATCTATGCCTCTAAACTATTTATCTTTTATTACTTAGTATCATGTAAGAATGAAGAATATATTTGTAATTCAAAATACTGTAACAAAAAACCTTGATAGTTTGTCTTTAGAAATTGGAACTTATTTCTTGTGAAGGAGATGCCTCGAAAGAAAAATGAAAACTTTCAAACGATGAGATTCTCTTGAAACGAACTGATTACTTAGGTTAACAAGTTGGAAGGTGTGAAAGTCACATGGTTTCTAATTGCAGTACTTTGCAAAGCAGTGGTGAATATTCATAACCCTTGAAGGTGGAGCTCAGAGAATGACTGGGGTGAGCTCTGTGCAGTCTGTCAAGTGGTTTAAAAGTTTATGTTTCTGATGATTTTTTTTCATCCCCTCATAACAGTCAGTGACAGGTTTTATACAACTCCACTGCAAAACACAGGTGGCCTAACAAATAAGTTTTACTATACTGTATAAGACATAACTAAAACTATTAGATATATGAAAGAGTTGGAGCAAACACTGATCTGGTAAGGAAAGTCTCCAGAGCAAGTACTGGAAGTGTAGGTGCTCAAGTGCAAAGAACAATGGTGATTTTTTGTTTTTGCTTGGTGCTCTGGACAATATAGTAAAATGCAACAGCTGAGAGGTTCTGGTGACTGCCAAGAGTTAATAGGACTGTATTGGAAAAATCTCTCCCTAATGAGGAAATAACAGTGCCTCATACCAAGAAAAAAGAGCATTGTTGTAACTGCTACAACTGGTGGCAAACAAAGAATCAGTTATTTGCCTGAAGCATTATGGCACATCAGCAAGAACCAAGAGTGGGTGTCTTTGAGGAGCTGATAGTCAAAGCCTCAATTAGTAAGGACTTTACCCACATAGATAATGATTGCCATTAATATTAACTGGTACTGTAATGTATTTTGAAAATTACTTTACGTGTTAACTAATCCTTAGAGCTATTTTGTAAAGCTGGCAGGTAAAGGAGCATTTGGTTCTGAAAGTTACATACTTGCTTCAATCGTCTGAAATGATGCACAACACCAGAAGCAATGAATCCTGTTTGTCATGTTACGTCTTCTGTCACCCATGTTTGGACTGTTTGGTACAATTGTTAAAATTCAATAAAAACTACTCCACAAAATTCTTAAAGCTACGGGGAAGAGTTAACCTCAGCTACGAGGACATCTTTAGTTTTTTTCCTCTCCTGCTTTCTTTCCCTACTGGCTTCTGCAAGTTGATGTACATCCTGTGTCTTAAGGGTATGCAGCACGTGGATATAAATAGTTAAACATGGAGGGGCTTTTACTGCAAATATACTATAATTGTACAAAGTGTGGTACAGAACTTTGAACTTCTAATAGAATTTTTTACAGCTGTTGTGCTGGTGCATTTGTTCTTTGTACTTTTCCCTCAGTTCCGGTTTTCTTAGAAATGCTTATTATAATACAGTACTTGCATGACAGGCTTATGTTTAACAGTGGGAAAATGTTAACTGCAGGATTCTTTCTAATACTATTTTGCAAATCTTGTGTTATTTTATCACACTTTATATGTATTTATTTTTCTTTCTTTCCCCCCCCACTCCGTTTTTCTTTAAGGCCTGGAAGCTTTGAGGCACTTTAACAGAAAATATAGTTACTTTTTAACCAGTTAAAATGTTGATGTTGGTACTGTTTCTGTTAACGTCAGCTCCCAGATCTTTGCATTGTTTAGAAATACATTGTTACTTCCAACCACCAGTCCTGTTGTATTAGTGAAATCCCGGCTAGACCCAGTAGCGGCTCCGTTTTCTGAGGATGATGTGAATTATCGCATTACTCCGCCTCGCTGCCAGTGCATTGCGATAAACCTTGCAGCTTGGCTCCTGCGGGAAGCCCATGAAATCAAGGCGATTATCAATGGCCAGAGCGGTGCCAGTGCTTTATGTGCCGTGCGGGGGTGGCGGCAGCGCGCCCTGCCCTGCCCCGCAGGCTGCCCGGAGCCAGGCTGCTTCTGCGGGGGATGCCCGGCGGATCGCGGTGTACAACAACGCGAGTAATTCCTGGCAAAAAAAAAAAAAACCTGCGGTATCTCAGCATTTGTGCAGCTGGCCGCGACGCAAATATTTGCCCTTATTCGCTGGGGGGAAGGGCGGGTTTTCCGACCGCTTCCTACGGGCGAAAGGAGCGCCCTGATGGCACGGGCACGGCGCGGCGGGACCTCTGCGGGGCTTCATCGCCTCAGCCGCCAGGACAGTTCCCTGATGTTTCCCAGCGTGCCCAGAGAGCGGTTTGATTCCTGGCTACCTTGATGATACCGGCCTTCTACACGGCAGCAATCGGTCCTGCTCTCTCCGGGGGCTCGGAGGCATCCCGGGCCCGCCCGGCCGGCCGGGCCCCGTGCGGGGCGCCGCGGGGGCCGGAGCGCTGCCCGAGCGGCCCGAGGGGAGAGGCGCCCGGAGCGCTCTGGGGGCGGGCCCGGCCGCCACCCCGGCCTATCACAGCCACGGGAAGGGGGGGGTACCGCCAATTGGGACCCGGCTCGCCCCTCACCGCCTCGCGATTGGCTGAAGTGTGGAGGGCGGTGCTTTGGAGGCGGGCCGGGCGCTCGGGAGCCAACGGGGAGGGAGCGCGGGGGCAGGGCCTTGTGAGTGCTGCGCGCCTGCCCCAGTGAGCGCCGGGGCCGGGCGGGGCCGCGCGTGCCAATGGGGCGGCGGGGGGGGCGGGAGCGCCGCGCCGGGACGTCGAGGTGCCGGAGGGGAGAGGCGGCGTCGGGATAAAGCCGGCGGGGGATGTCGGTGGTGCGCGTCGCTCGCTGGGTCTCACCGGGGTCGCTCTGAAGTGTGGGGGGGACCGCAGCCGCGCTGAGGTAGGCGGCGGCGCCCGGGGCTGCGGCAGCTTCCACCGGCGGGAGAGGTGAGGCGGCGGCGCAGCCGGGATCCGGTCGTGGCTGATCGGAGGGAGGAGGGGGCGCCTTGCCCCGACGGGAGCGGAGCCCGCGGGTTGTGCTTTGCGGCCCCTGGCGCTGGCCCGGCCCCGGTCCTCGCCGCTTTGTTTACGGTGGGGCGGGGAGGGGAGGGACGGGAGGGAGGGCAGCGTGTGGCCGGGCGGCCCTGCCCGCCGTCGCCGCGGGGGCATGAGTAGGGCGGAGGCGGAGCAGGGGTCGGCGGTGCTGCGTGCGCCCGGCCGTCCCCACCTGAGCTCCGGACCTCCTGCCCCGGGGAGACGGAGCCTGCCCCGATCTCCTCCGCGGCCCGCGCTGTGTCTCCTTCCGCCCCTTCCTCCCCGGCCGCGGCCCCACCCGTGCGTGCCCAGCTCCTCAGCCGGCGGCCCCCGGAGCCTCCGGGCTAGGAGCGGCGCTCGCACGGCCCCGCGGCCCGAGCGTAAAGGGGCGGCCGCCGCCGGGCTGCTCCCGCCCCGCGCCCGCACCCGTCCGGCCGGCTCCGGCCGCCCCCCGGGACAGCGGGGCCGCGCAGCCGCCGGGCAGCCACCGCCGCAGGGGATGGCGGGGCTGGGAGCGGGCCAGGCCGGCCGGGAATGGCGGGACGGAACGGGGAGGGTGGCACGGAGCCGGGCTTTGTTCCCGGCCCCGCCCCGCCTGGGGGTGCCCCGGGGCTCCGGCGGAGAAACGCGCGTCCCGGCTCCTGGTGCGGAGGGCGGCGCGGGCGAGCAGCGACGCCCCCGGCCGCCCGTGCCGCCCTCGGCGCAGCTGGCCCGCTCCCCCGCCTTCGGGGGAAACTTGGGAGACTTGAGCAGCAAACTAGGAGACGTGTGTGCGCTCCGTGTGCAGCGCCTCGCTGATGGAGTTGCTCTGAGGTGCTTTTAGGACCAAGTTTGGCTTCCAGTGTTTTTACAGCCTCAGATCGGCGTGCTTGTATAGCTGTAAGTATTGTAGGGGCTTAATTAGTTTTCCCCTCTTCACTTTTATGTGTGTGTTTCTAGTGTTTTGGTAATGTGATAATTTTTGTTACTCAGTGGGCGGTTCAGTTTGTGTCTTGACCAGAAATCACTGCCTGACGATCAGGGTAGCTCTAGCTGAAACATCCTAAGGATCAGAAGGAAAACAGAAAAAATCCCTGAAAACTCAACAAACCTCAAATATTTTGGTGACCACTTATACTGAGGGAGTTGCAAAAGCAATTTGCTAATATGATCTTGAGGAATAGTAAGGCAACCTGGAGACAAGGCAGCAAGAGTGTAACCTGGACTTCTTTCAGAATTACAAATGGACTCAGAATCTCAAATGGACTCTAGGCAAGAAATATCCTAAACCAGAAAATGAGTCCTTTACTCCTTTGTGCACTGTGTATCTCTGTGCTTCAGACTTCATGGAGTATATGGAGTACTATGAGAAAGGTGATTTGCTGCTTGAGGGTTGGGCAAAGAGTGAAATTAACTGTAGTTTCTTAAGAAGTATTTCCTCACCGTGTCATTTCCTCAGTAGGCTGTTTCAGTCGCTTTGCTTCTGTGTTGCTGCTGTCGTGCTGAGGATATGTGCTGAATACTTCAGAATCTTTGTGGAAGATCGCCCACCGAGTGCTGTAAAACCACCCTGATTCTTATCTTGTGACACTATCTCAGGAAGGAAACAAACCACTGTAAAAATTGTGCTGCAGGTTTAGTAAGTCACGTATTTAAAGATGAGGACAACATTTTCAGTGTCAAAAACTTCCTTTATCTGTGGTTTGTAGAGGTCCTTAGTGGTACTTGATGGTGTTTGTTTCCCGTAGGCAACCAACTTCCCTGGGCAAATTGCTGCTGTGAGTGACTCCTTATTTATATTCCACAACTGATTTGGGTAGTCTGTGCTGACTTCTCTGGAAGTGGTTTCCTTGGAGCAGAGTGGTGGTATGTTGCTTTGGGATGTTGTAGAACATTGTTGCTGAGCTTCATTTCGAAAGAAAAGTTGTTTAATTCTTCTGTGAGGTTAGTTAAGGTAAAGTTGGAAAATTCAACTAATTCTATTTCTGTTTGACTGGCCTAAGTGAACCAAAGCACGGTGATAGCTGGTTTTCATGTAATAGCATAATAGTTTTAAGAAGGGAAGTTTTAGGTTGTAGAGGCTAAGGCAAAAAGTAGAACTGTTCATTTTTCATGTTACTGTATTAACGCTTTGCAGAGTCGTCCTCCTAGCTCAAGAGTGGTCCTCATATGTTTATTTCACTGTGAATGCTTGTCTTTCTAATTGGGGGTGATAAAATTAATTGGTATGCTGAAAGTTTTTGCTAATACAGTTGAGATCATGCTGTCTGTATTTGCTTTTTCTAAGAACTTAAGGAGATTATAATTCCCTTCAGTGGCTATGCATCAAGGAAAACAACTTGGAAAACAGTGTGTTCTGCATCAGGCAGGAGTTGCCTGTTTTATATCTAGCCTTGTATTTAAGGAGGTTTTGTTTTCATTGTCTTGCCAGGTGAAGACTACTTCGTTATTGCATAAAGGACCAAAGGACAAGTTCAGATTTTTTGTCTGAGCTCCTTAAGACATGTGAAGGCAAACTTTTCGCTTCAGTGGACTTGCACAATGCAGAACATGGGTGCATAATGTGCTCCTTCTAGCTTAGAGTGCCATGAGTTTTTAGCAATTTTGCCTACAATTTGCCTTAGTTTGAAAGAAACTATAGGTATTATGCACGTAATGTAGAGGAAGGAGCTACATGCACGTGTGGGCTGTGTGAGTTACTGTGAGAAAAATGAGGATAATATTTCAGGGTTTGTGGCCCTGTACCTGTGGTCACTGGCCTGCCTTACCAGTAGAAAATGTGATGTAGCTTTTCCTCAGTGAGGACGCTGCTGGCCTAGCACACGGCCTGGCTGTGGTTTGCTGCTTTCTGCAGCTTCTCTGTGCTCGCACCCAAACAACTTTCAGCCTTTACAACTCTTGTATCTGTAATAATCCTCCCAGGAATCACAGTGGGCTGGAGAAGTGTTGCAATGTTAGAAGGTTTCAGAATTCAGCATTATTCTTGTCTGGTCTTGCTCTAAATCCTGATGAACTCCAGTAATAGATGCTAGCCAGACTGACTCAGCTAGGGTTGCTTCTGCCTTTCTATATTCTACTAAAAGAGCAGTTCTTTCTGGTATTTAGCTTGCTTGTCCTCAGTGCTCGACAGTTAATTGTCAGAGTGTCTGTGTACTGCCATATAGCTCTGTCTCTTCTAAGATTTCTGTTGTCCTCCCTTTCCTTCCTTCCCCTCCCCCAAATCTATTATAATCCTAATTCCCTCTGACATGAGCACCTCCCAGGAAGAATGACTGAATACAGTCTCAAACAGCAAGTGTCCAATACCATCGCTGGAAGATATCAAAAAGGAAAAAAAATCCCCTTGAGCTAGTTGAACAACAGTGTTTGCTCTGGATATGGCTTCAGTTTTGAGGGATTTTTGTATTTATTATCTCTAGTTTTTCCTAATGATTTGTTTGCATGCAAAAATAGAAGAGGAACAAGTATTAAAAACAAAACCTTTTTGAGTCTGAGGTTCTCTGAAATGTCTATGTATTTGATCTGGTGCAAGGACCTGCTGTCCTGATGCCATTGCTGTAAGCTTTGGGGTTTTATTGGTTTGTTCTTTACGTGGGTATTCTTGTCCTTGTCACCAGAAGCAGCATGAATTGTTTTTTGTGGTTAGTGACAATAGTCAAAGCTGAGCTGCAGGGAATTTGCACAGACCTTGTTACAGAAGGACCTTTCTTCCATCATTCCAGCTGCTGCTTTGGCAGCTGGTCCATACAGGTGTAAGAGAACTTTACATTTCAAGAGCTGGGGCTGGCCTAGCCTGAAATAGCTACAGACAAGAGTGTCTAGCAGTTGGCTTGGGACTATTGACATGCCACTTGAGTGGTGCAGGTGGTCCCTTAGGAATTAGCATGGTGACCTATTTTCTTCTTATTCCCTGTATTCCAGAAAATGGGAGAAGACTCCTGGCTTGGACTTTTTTCTCCCTTCTCTTATTAGATTTTTTTTAAGTGAAGTTACATAAAATGGTCATGATAGTAAAACGAGCTTTGTGTGTTTTGTCAGCTAACTATTGGAAGGCTGCTTCAAAACCAAGTAACTGATACTTGGGGAATATTTGCAATTGTATGTTAAAGCAGTTTGTCAGTGGCAGTTGCCAACATTATTTTTCATCTTAGGTAGCAATTTTTTTCTTTTTAATGTTTGTTTCCCCTTATCTTGAGTGTTTCTAGAGAGCAATAGCATAATTTTGCTAAACCAGATAAACCAGACTCTCTGTTGTTCAGGTGAGATTTCTTGTTCACCTTATCATACTAAAATGCTGTAATTGCCTTCTTCATGTATTAATTAGTCTTTTTAACATGCATTGGCCAGACTTCTATAAAGTGTTCCAGGAGAAGTTTCAATAGGACTTTATAAAGGTTCTTTAATACTCTGATGGGTGTATCTTGCTGGTAAACCTTAGGGATCCTGTTTTCTTTCCACAGTCCTCTCAAGGTTTCTCTCTGTCTTCATAAACTGCAGCTTATAACAAAAGCTGTTACTGCTCAAGTATGTTACATTAAGGGAGGAAGAGAATCTGGAGGTTAAATGCAGCTTTAGTGAGTATCACTTTTGCCAACAGTCCTTGGGGCTGCTGTGGTTTGGGCCCCAGTGGGCATGGCGTTAGTCATGCTTGTGCAGAGAGTGTTCAAGGAGCTCAAAGATGCCCCAGCAGCCTGCCAGTAAGCAGGGAGAGGAGCACAAAATAAAATGGTGTGTGCTAAAAAGATCCTTGGGTTATGGCAAGACCTGCCTTGCCATATGCAATCCCATTTGCTTAGCCTTTCACAGACTTCCTGCTGTTGAACTTTCACTGCTGGCTTTTTGTAGTAGTCTCAAGGACAATAATTGTGTAGGTTTTACCAGCCCTATGCAGTTAAGTTTGATTGTTTAGAGTAACTGAATATAATGTTGGATATGTTTATAAAATAAGAGCTGGAGAGAGCATAAAAACTACAAATAGAGATAGTTTTGTTGTACTTGATCCTGAAGATAAGGCTCTAGTAATTCAATGTGGGAGACTATTACGAGATGAAATTTTTTTAAAAGTGAGGGAATATCTATAACATAAGGCTTGAGAATGATCTGATAAAATGAGACCTCAGGAATTTGCATTTGAAATTGATATTGCAAAGAGTGACTTTCTCCGTTGGTGTTGTCCAGTTTTGCAAAATAAAGAGGCATCTTCTTTTGTAAATGCCATGTCCTAAAGAGGACTTGGAACTAAGAGCAGACCTAGACAAAGGCTGATTCTCTTTAAAGGCATTAGCGTGGGAAATAGCTGAAGTGTTCCTAGTAATTTTTATCTGTCTTTCATGAGAATAGTCCTTATCAACACCACTTCTGCTCTTGTGCTAAATCAGAAAGAACTGCTTAGGTTGTACTCGTGGCAGCTGGACGTATTGACGTTGACAGAATTTTCATGATTTTTAATTGAACTAATCTAATCTGCCAGTAATGCTGATTATGTTAAAAAATTGCTATAAACAAAAATACTAAGCTTTCTACCTCTGTAGATATCATCCAAAACCAATGTCATCCAAAAAGCTGAAGAGCTACTGCCCTGTGACTGCTGACTGGCCTGGTTCTTCTCTGGGACAGGGTGATGAGTTGTCACTGCTCCCACCTCACATCAGCCCGTAAAGAGAAAGGAGTTGCAAATGAGTGCTCTTATTCTTTGCAAGAGTAACAGCATGTGTAGGTCTCCCTGACATCTTCACTAGGATACGGCAAACCTGGTGCTCTGTTTCTTGACACAGAAATCATGGAGATCTTGCCCCATTCCCTCTGTTTCTTCAGCTGTGAGCCTACCACTGCCACCCTGTTTGAAATTACTTTGGTGGTAGGTGTTGCATATAAAATTGGGGATCAGAGCTGTCTTTTCAGATGGAGTTGATACATGTGTTTGTGTGTATATTTATATGTATTTACAGGCACCTACCTGCAGAATTGATAGGTGAATAGCTAGAGAGGGTGAGAGTGGTGGATAGTAAGTGTAGGAACAGCAAGTGTGGGTAAACAGAAGTACAAAAGAAATAGAACAAGCTTTTGGTGCAGGAAACAGATTTTACCTACACATTCCTTTAACACTTCAGTATAATTTCGGGCCTTTGCTGTAGTAGGGGAGAAATGAACCTTATTTCAAAGTGTTTATGAGCACTTCTTTTCCTGTAAGTCATGAGCAGGCTATGATATTATAGTCTGTAATTCAAAATCTGTAAACAAACCATCAAACACAGATTGTACTTGTATTTTTGTGGTGCTGAGATAAATTGTGTGCAACTGATTTGATCTGGTTGGAAACCCAACCTTGTTTCTCCTGGGAGAATAAAGAAGGTATTGCATTGTATGGCATTCTGTGTTATGCTATAGTGTGAGTTGTTCTCTTGTCTTGCCTTTTTAAATTAAGAATATTTTCAAGTATGTCCTAGTCTCCATAATTTGCAAGTAGCTTTTATTTCATGTTCCCATCAAACCATATCTAGGTAAAACTTAGGTAGTTTAAGGGCATAAAATCTTTGTGACTGTAGCTCAGTGATACAAATATTCCAAGTTTAAGTACTGACATATGTTATGGACACAAGACATTCTGAATGTTGCAGGTGGCTGTTTGAAAACTACTATGTGATTATTATGGGAAGACTAAAATGTAGAGAGAGAGAGATCACTAGGACTTTCTTAACGTTATGTGCCTAGAAACAAGAAGGATAATTCAGCTACTTTAATGTTTGTTATTGTTATGCTGGAGAATGCAGACTGGCCTCATTTGAGCTTTTTTTTTAAAGTGAAAAAGCAAGTTCATATCTCACCCTGTGTAAATATAGACTCTATGAACTCTACAGTTTAAGAAAAAAGAGGAGGTTGAATGGTCTGCAGGTACAACGAAGTCCCCATTCTGATCATTGCAGTTCAAAAGCAGTTAGCACTACTGCTTTTTATGCAGTATTTGTATTCTACTTCCAGAGGCCAGAGATAATTGCACTAGATTGGGATATATCAATTGGAATGTTTTTCTGCAATGGCTTGAGTAGCTAAGAAATCTGCTAACTGGTGTTACATTTGCTGTATTATACATTATTGATGTTCTACTTCATTGTTGTCTGGTCAGCACATTGGAAGAACTACTGATGTTTTATATGTAGGACCTTAGTTTAAGCTCTGTTGAAGATGCTTTGAGGGCAGGAAGTGGGGAAGGCAGCTGCCTGCTTTGTTCGAAGGAGTAAAGTGGTGAGATGTTTTTTTGGTGTGGGTGGAGCAGTGGGGAGTTATTTATTTAATTCATCCAGACCTTGGTACTGAATGTGCATTAAGTTCATGTTGGTTCTTCTTAATGTTATGCCATAACTAACAAAAATTGCCACATTTTTCTTTGTATAGATACAGTAACAGAAGTGGTCAGTGTTCTATAGTTTTTGGAACTTTTAAAAAAAGAGAATGTATTTTGAGCCTTAATAGTCTGTTTAGGGAAGAAATGTTCTACATAAGATGTTAATTTTTTTATCATTCCCTTATTTCAAGTGCTTGAACCCTACTAGATCTCCAAAAGCCGATTGAATAAAAAGGGATTGTTGTCTTTGCTTTGAGATACTTTGAAAAATAGGAATTTGCCAAAAGCAGTTTGAAGGTGTGATGTAAGGTCCTGTTCTTTGGATCTAATTTATTTTGTTTCAGGCTCATTTTTAGTTTAGCTGTGCTTGCAATTTATTTTGTAAAAAGGGAAAAAAGGAGTTTAGTTTCTAAAGCTATTTAGCATTTTTTTGCATTTCTCAGTTGCTGCTTTAGTGGTGGTGTAGGGGTCAGAGTTTAAAGCTTCTGGCCTACACTGCACACTCATTGAAGTTCTCACTTTTCCTGTGGTGAAACTTTGTTAATAGAGATGATGGTGAGCACTGGTGTTCAGATGAATGCAAACACTCCAGACACGCTGTTGTGCTTTACTCTTGAGGGCAGCAGTGCAGCTGAGGAGAGCATGGTTGGTTGTTGCTCTTGGTAAGAGTCTACTGTTTTCCCTTCCAAGCACACATGAAATAAGAAAGCACAGATGATGATAAATTCTAGGAGACATAAGATTAGGCAAGCTGGGGTCTTACTCATTTCTTCTCTTGGAAATACTATACAAACTTAGTTCTAGCTGTTCTCCTGGTGGAAGCAACATTTCTTTAAGTTAGTCTGAACATCTGAATTGCTTACAACCTCTCATGCCAAGAGGAAAGAACTGTGATTTCTTGGTCCTCTGCAGATCACTTGCAGAGAAAGTATTTCTCTGCTGCTGCAGTTTCTTGAAAAGCAGCAGAGAAATACTTTCTCTCAGATTGCTGGTCCAAGTTAATGGTGTAATAGAAGATAGTTAAGGTCACTTTTTGGGGGACCCAAAATGTTTGGTTCTGTACTGCAGCTGAGGAAACACTCCTCTAAACCAACAATCAGAAGGTAGCAGGGGTAAAGGAGCAATCAGGGGGCATTAGCACCTTGGAAAGGTGTAACTGCATCACTGCTTTCTGAAGGCAGTGGGTTCCTTGTCTTGTGGCACTACTAGTAAAGACAATTTTTCTAGAGAATAATCTGAGAAACTGAAAAGGTCTTAGGCCTAGATGGAAATACCCATTCTGCTGTGGTAAAAACACAGCCTGAGTTTTGGCATACTCCTAATACTTTTAAATGAGACTCCAAAAGTGAAAACGTTATGATAAAGAGTCTGTCAACAGGCAGTGTTTGTGGCCCTGGCCCAAACCTGGAGAAGATTTGGGATTCACTTCCTTAGTCCCTTTTCATGCTAAGGAAAAGAGAATTCGAATAACCCATTTTAAGTTTGAGTTATCATGGTCAAATTATTACGCATTTAGCACCAAGCCCTCAAATTTATCTTGCAAATCCTTCTTCACTACAAACAGGAGCATTTTCAATTGAACTTTATCAGTTTGTAAATGGAGAGCTATTTGTAATTCCTGGAAGAAGAAAGTGTTGAACCAGTAAAACATGTGTAGTTCTCAGGTGCAGGTGGTTGGCTATATTCCAAAGATTTGTTATGACTGAGATAGGCAGTTTTTTCTTCTTGTCCCATGAATCCTTTTAGGTGATCTTGATATGTCTTATGAGTGTTATCTCATTTCCATATCAGTTATGTAAAAGCTGAACCTACATTAATTTTGTACCAGTGATCTATGCATCTTCCAGTTGCAATATTTGTATTCAATCAAGTTCTCCCTGCCCAAGCCCCTGAAGGCTTGGTTTTTGCATTAGTGACCCTGTGTCTCTCCTGTTTACAACTTTTGTGGTTCCTCACTCAACTGATTAATTGATCCTCAGTTAATTGTTCAGCAGTGTCGTGGTTTGACCAGGAAGGAGTGGGAATTCTGGGATGCTGTGGTCAAACCAATGGATGTTCTGAGTTTCATACTGACACCTGGTGTAGCCAGTGGGGTTTGGACACACCTCCGAGAATACACAGGGGTTAAAAGCAGGGCACTGCCCTTGGCACTCCCTCTTTGGGACATCGCGGCGACGAGGTCAGATCTCTTCCCCCGTCCAGCCTGGCTGCTGGGCGGGGGAGGGGCGGCCATGCGGTAGGCCCGGGGCCTGGACAGAGATGGGGGTGAGGGGCTTTCAAGGATGGAAGGGTGGAGGAGCCCCAAGAGACATCGGGCAGCCAGCCCCCCCCCCCCAGGAGAGAGAGAGGGCCGGCCCAGGAAGAGAAAAGGGGGGAGAAAAGGGTGCAGCCCGGCCGGCCGCAGCAGCAGCACGTGTGGGAGTATCATCTCGTCCCAGGACAGACAGAGACTGAAAACTTTTAACCCTTTCTTGCATGATTGGGGCCTTGCAAAAATGCTAATCCTCCTCGAAGCTGAATAAGAAGGGAGATAAGAGATGAGATGAGACAAGGACCTGGCCCGAAGAATGTGGAGATGATTGGATGGGGAGAGATGATTTGGAGTGGCCTTTTGGCTGGACTTTTCTTGTGGCTATGGACTCAGTTGTTCCTGTGACACAGACTGCATTTAGGGGGAGGCAGTGCCTCAAAACCAGGAAGGTTCTTCGTGAGGACCCCCCGGCCCCAGGGGGTTGGAAAAATATGGGGGGGACAGATGTCCCAAAAGCAGAGACTGTGCCTTTTTGGAGTGAGACAAGGCATCCTTGAAAGTCAACCCTAAAAGCAGCTCTGGCCATGTCTCAGTGGTGAGAGCACTGGGCATGGAGGGAAGATGTCACAAGCGGAAAAAGGACTTTCCGGGCGGTGCTGAGTGACTTGGAAGCACACGAGGTTTCAGCGTGTTTCCAGGAGAAGCCTATGGAACGAGAAGGACTCCTTTCCTCTTCATGAACTGAAGTTTGAGTATACTAAAGTGTGGGGCCAAGGCTGGGCAGTTGATTTGGGAGAATGTATCGGATTGGGAAAGTCAGGGAGTGGGGAGGAGGAAAGTGGTTTTTTTGTAAGGTTTTCAATTCTTTTCTTCTTTTTCCTTATAGTCTCTCCCTATTTTCCTGTAGTTTAAGTAATAAAGTGTTCTTTATGTTTAAGTTAGAGCCTGTTTTGCTTATTCCTGGTCACATCTCACAGCAGACACCAGGGTGAGGCATTTTCATGGGGGGCACTGGCTCTGTGCCGGACTCAAACCATGACAAGCAGCCACCCAGCCTTGCTGGTTGTGTGGATTGTGGAGTGGAAAAAAAGCTGTTTTTTAGTAAGGAGATGGTTGGTGAAATTGGGAGAATATTGCATGACTACTGTGTTCTTGACAGCTTTTAGTAGCACTCAGTTCATCATGTACCATTTTTAGTTTGTGGTGTTGATTATTGTTACACACTGTTAATATACTTAAAACTTTTACAGGAAGCAAAAGAACGAAGTTGTTACTAAAAATCTTCTGTTGATACACAGTGTGCTGAGCATCAGTAAAGAAATGGAGTAGATTTGAATAAAAGGAGCCTGGGAAACTTCATTCTCCCTTTTTATTCTTATGACATCCAGTTTTATGAAGTAATTAGCTTAAAAGTGTCTTCTGTCATATTCAGGTGCTCTCCAGCTCTTCTTTTTGCTATTTCTGATGTCAGTCACCAGTATCACTTACTTGGGAGGATAGCAAGCCATAAGCTCAGTATAGTGTAGTAGTGCATGCTGTTGCTGAGGAAAAGGTTGGGAGAGCAAGGGAACTGGTCAGCCACTGGAAGTCTTTCTTTCTGGTATCATTTTCCCATGCTGTAGTGGAAAAAAAAGTGTAATTGGTCTGTAACAGGGAAGTCTTTTATAAAGTCAATATGTTGTATAATAAATGTAGTTTATAGTTAACATTGTTAACTACAGTTAACATTTATAGTTAACAATGTTGTTTTCTTGTTTTCATACCTCCTGTATGAGGAGGGGTGGTGTTAGCTGACCAGAGGACCAGAGCTCACCAGGGGTGGTGTTATCTCAGGAGTGCTTGTGACAGTAGGTTACTTAGCTCTAGAAAAAGCTGAGGTTATGGGTAAGCCACACGTTTGGGTGACCATAGTGCCATTGTGTAAATGTTTTCCCCTAAACTTCAAGCTTCTTGTAATTTTTCAAATGATGTCATAAAAACTGATATAGTTCCTTTCTGCCTTTATTCTACCAGTGTAAAAGCCAACAGTGTATTGAAGCCTGGTTAGGGTTTGTAGTGTGGAAACACCACTTCTAGCAGATGGGCTAAAACTATTACTATCTCTTTTTGTCTTTGGAAGTATCATCTTAATAATTTTTTTTGGGCCAGTAATTGTGAAGAAGGCTCTAATTTAGTGTGTTGTGTGTATCTTCTTAAATGAAGTTGCTGCTACTTGGATTTCCAGCAACATTGGTATTAATCCCCATCCCTGAAGTTTTTGGAAGTGATCTGCTGTACCCCTCTCCTAGACTTAGCAATGTGTGCTGAATTGGAGCATGTTAATTGCTGCTCAGAAGTTAAATTTGAGTTCCATCTTGCACAGTAGCCAACATTATAGCTGTTACTCTGTGAATATAATACAACAGCTTGAAAATAATGCTCTGTGAACACTTTTCCTTCCAAAAAAATAAAAGTTTATGTAATTATAAGTTACATGTGCTGTTACTTGATCAGATTTGAAGTTGGCAGAATTTTTGTGTTTTCCAGTTCAAGTTGTTAGAGTTGTGAATTCTTTTAGATATGAAAACTTGGAGGTAGCATCAGTTTTCTTTGTACTATTTTTTGAACCTTATGATAGCAAACCTCCTGTATTTTCAACTTTGTTATGTTTCTTTTTTTCATGTTCTGCTTCTTAACTTTTCACAAATCTTCTGTAGGGGTGAACCCTAAACACTGAAACTACACCTGTGTGATACCTTTGACTTCAAATCTGATAAATATAGTTAAAATATAACTTGTCAGCTGCCACTAGGAAATGAAGCCAAATGAACCAGCAATATGCTGTAGCTACTGTAAGCTTCCCTGGCATCTGTTGGAGACTTTTGACCTTTTTGCTACCTTTACTGATACTTTTTTCTGTAGTCTGAGTTAATCTGATCAGATTGATTCTGTAGAATACCTCAGGTTGTATTCAAATCCAACTGTAGTTGTTCTTGAAGTTCTGGGCAGCAGCTACAATATGAAATTCATTATTGCTCAGTGTGCACAAAAAAACTTGAGTACATTGCATGGGTTTTTGTGGGCTTCCCAGCCTCTGGCCTCTTTCCAGACAGTCAGCTAGCTGAACTGACAGTGCCTTCCTAAAGCTTGGACAGTTGAGTCAGTTTTCAGCTTAACTTTATTTCCTTCCTTAAGCAGCTGGGCTCTTGGGTAGTGGTGTGGTGGGAGGGGGATATTTGTATTTCTGTGTGTTTGCTCTGAAGGCAGCAAGCAGGAAAGCCTCTAATGAGAATGGATTATGTGCCTGTGAATGTATGTTTTGCTTGAGGTGGTGAGCTAAAATGTCAGCATATGCCAGGGTGGTTTCTCTCTGGGTATTCTGTCAGTTTTGGAGAGGGTAATAATGCATGCATGGGTTTGATTGTGTTCAAGTGCTGTTCCCAGTGATTGTATTAGGGGAGGAGTTCAAGGACAGCTGACCCACTCTCTTTCAAACTGGGGCAAATGGAAGGTTTGGCATGAATTGAAAAAAAGTATTGCTTACCTTTAATAAAAAAAAAAAGAGGAGCAAAAAGAGGAGGAAAAAAATGGAATTGTTCTGTTTATTGATGTAGCTAGGATGCAAGGTGATTGTTTTCTGCACAGCAGAAATATATGTTAACTTATCCTAAGTGTCTGAAGAGGTGAAAGTGATGTGTATTTGTTGCACTGCACTGTCAAATGCGCAGACTATGCATTTGACATAGTTAACATTTTTATTAAAGTGTTGCAAAACTTAACAGGTAAAATTCACAGTCAGAATTTTGTCTGTCTTTAAATGCTTCCCTTTGTACCTGGTCAAGTCTTTGAATTACTTGACTTCCTTTTCCAAGGGATTATGTAATGCATTCCCAATTTATATGTAAACCTCCTATTTGCAAAAGTTTATCTAATTTTCTTGCTTGTCTCACAGTCCCACTTTTAAGCTCTCTTACATGTTAAAATCTTCAGGATGTGGCTTTTTACTTTTAGATTGCACTTATATGGGTCTCTCTTTTGTATTTTTGGAAACACTAATTAAGAAGTGGAACAAATTGTACATAAAAGAATTGATGATGATTGAATAGTTCACACATACTTAAAGGAAACTACTACATTTGTGCTGCATCAGAGCACTGAAAGTCATGTTGGATGTACAGGGTTTTTTACAGTTTTTTTCTGGAAAATTTTCAAGCTATGGCATTTTAAAATTCCTGGAATTTTTCAAGCTACGAATTTTAAAAAGAAGAAAAAAAATCTTCCCCATGCAAAGTAGATATTCCTGAGTGATGGACTGCTGCTGCATGATGAGACTTGAGTTGTTAAAAGCAGTTGAAAGTGCTTGATCTGCCTTCAGGGTAAATTTAAAAATACTAAAGTGCTTTCTTTTACTGTAGTTTGGCACTGTAGAAGAACAAAAAGAAACTGCAGCCTAGGCAAGTTGTGGCAAGTATGTCAGCTGCATACAAACTTCTATTGTGAAGGAATCTGCAGAAGTTCTCAAGGCTTTGTTAGGAAGACCCAGCTCTGAAGTATTTTGTTTCTTTTTCTGACCACATCCTCCTGCTAACTGAGCAGATGAAAAAAAAAACCCCAAAAATCAGAAAAGAAATTAATAAAAGGACTAATATGAAAAAATTGATTCAGAATTACTTGCATTTTAGAATGGTTAGATATGGTTAATGAAAATATGATTGTAACTAAAGTGCAATTAAAACCTTTCATAAGGAATGGATGCAGTAGAATATGCTGAGCGTGGGAAACCAGATGTTATTTTGGTGTCAGTTTTAATTTTTCTCTTTCATGGGGAAAAAAATCATTAAAAATAATTAGCTTCTGAGCAGAAGTGCAATTTTGAAGACAAATGTAACAAATAGATTTTTCTAGTTTTTGACTTTTAAATGATAAATTTAGATTTCTAAAGTATTGGGAAATTGTTGACATCTCTGTTAAATGTCTAAAGTTTGATTTTTTTTTTTTCTCATTTCTTTTTCAGAGTTCTGTATTTCATTTGTCTGTACTGTGTTCGGAGATCTTTCTCCAGTTTTTGGCTACATACCAGCCGACTCAAAGCTGTTTACATCTTTGTCTACTCCTACATCTCGAAGCACAACGTTGGACTTGTGGGGAAAATGTCTTGATGGATCCAACCTAAGTGTGGTAGCTCTCGTCAGTGGTTAACAATGGCTTCTAAGTGGTAAGGTCTTTCTCACTGTAGTGTCATAAATAGATTTTCATCTATCTCTTTCTGTTTTGCTTGTCTGTGTTGTACTGTGAACACACCTTGGGCTGCTACTTCAGCTATCAGTTGTCTACTAGACGTCTGTCTGTACTGTGTTCAGTCCAACACGAACATTTGTTTTAATACAGTGTAGTGACTGACCATGGCCAGAAGTGAATGCCTGAGGAAGGGATCAGGAACAAGGCAAATAGCCTCCCTGTCGTCTGTGTGGGGATTTCCGAAGCCAGATGTGGTTTCTATGCATTTAGTAATTCTCGAATTGTCTTGAATTGGTATTACTTTTGTGTAATTTCTGTATGTTGAACAGGTCTCTCAAATTTCCTTTCTCGAGCGTCGGCGCTCGGTGCGGGCGGGAGCTGGTGGGAGCGGGGCCTTCCCGCCTGTGGCTATGCGGGCGGGCGGGCGCCTGCGCGCTGCCCCCCTGTGGCTGCGGCCGGTACTGCAGCCCGTTGGCAGGGGCGGTCGTGGAGCGCCTTGGGCTGGAAGGGACCTCTGGTTCCTCAGTCAGAGTTCTCATTCCTCAGTCAGTGCCACGTGCAGATGCTCGTTTCTTTGCTGCTTTGCATGTAAGGATTTACCTTAGGAAATTAGGAAATTTACCTTAGGATTTTCCAGTAGGAAATAGATAGGCATTGATGCCAAGTACAGGGCAACTATTGTCCCTAAAGCACTTCTGAGCTGAAATGAGTGTAGATAGATCCAAACAACATCTAAACTGTCCTTCAAAAATAATATAACACACTGCTTTTCTATAGTCAAGTGGTAAAACTGATAGACTGTGCTTTCTTTTGGTTTTTGAGAGCAGAGGGCACATTGATATGACAGGATGAAAATATTAAAGTGCTGTTGTTGATATGCCATTTACTATGTGGACTTTTGTATTCAAGAAAATTTTATTATTTATATATTCTATAGTATTTTGTAGAATGTAATAGAATATTTTGTTTTATTACTAACTGCCATTAATAATTAGAATATATATGTTATATAATATTTACTCATAGCTCTCACTTTCCTTTATTTTTCATTGTTCTGTATATTCTGTGCAGAAGAAAAACTTACAGTAAAAAATTATAGTAATGTTCTCAAACCCTCTGCCTCCATTGTTCTGCTTCATTTAAAAGATTGATTTGGAGTCCCTACTCTAATGTTCAAAGATGTACTTGCCATCCTTGAGCAATAGCAAGATAGGGTGTATAAGGTAAACTTCTGCAGCAACAAATTTATTATACTTTGAGAGAAAGAATACTTCAGTACAAAAATAATTATGGTATAAAATTCTAACAAAGGACAGTTAAGGAGGTCAGCATGTTACATCACTGGAAATGAAAAAAAAGTAACAGAAGCAAACATGGGTACGTGATATACTGGAGATGTTTAAAAAGCAATCAGGTTTTAACAAATCAGGTTTAAAACAAGTTTCTTAGTACTGGGTCCACAGCTTTTCTCTCTATTGTCTTCTGTAATAAAAGCCTACTGTGTTTTGTACAGGCAATAAATGTTTGGGGTGTTAGGTGTTCTTGTTTTTCACTCTGGATAAGTGGTCTTTCAGGGTCTATTTTCTTGTTGGAGAATGCAGAGAAAGTTTTATGCACGTGCATTCCTTTAAAAATGTGGGTGGTAGGGAGAAATAATACAGATGGAAATACGTGCCAGTTGCCATTCTTCTTTGGTGTTGCTGATTTACCTGCAGTCAGTTTCCTGATCCACCTTGTTGCTCTGGGCTTTGTACAGTCGGGTCTTGAAAAGCTCTCATGGCTTCTCTGCAGAATTGTCTGGAGCACCAATGATGCTGAGAAACCTATTTCTGTAAAAGCAATTCCTGAACATATTCAAAATAAGAGATGTGCCTGTTAATACTTCACAAGCATTTTTGCAGGTGTAGCAAATAAGTTTGGTTAATTTCTTTTCAAGCGTAATTAATAGAGGACCATCATGAGGAGAAAAAGTGTAGTGGTTTTTTAATGCATTTTATTTAAAAACAAATATTTCTTATTCTTCCTTTTATTTTTTCTTCTCCTTAAATAATCATTTAGGATTAAAGAAGTACTTATTAGTCACTTGATAGTCTGCTCAGCAGTTTCTTTAGTTTGGTCAATATAAATTCTAAAATAGATATTGAAAAAATAAATAGGAAATTTATGTTCTTTTTTTCATCACAAAGTTTCTATTAAGATATAGCTCAGTGGGCCTCAGTAACTTTTAATAAGGCTTTCTGTGGGCTTTCGCCCTTGCTTCCTGCTTCATTTGGACATTTGTTCTCACTCTGATGCCTGACTAGAGAGGTGTGTTTCTGCTGAAGAGCTGAAGACCATACCTAATTGTAGTGACAAATGACTTGCAGAATGCCTCACACTTGGTGCCTTGCCTTGTTCAAATAATGTGGAACATCTGAAGCACATCTACCAAACAGACCCCAGAAGATAAGTGCCTTTTGAGCTTTGCTGTGGCCCCCAGGTGACTGCCAGAATGCCTGGGCAGCAGAGCTGGTGTGTAGGAACAGTAACTTTGCCTTGATTGCTGTCTTTTAAGCCAAGTCTGTTAACTGTCCTTCTGAAGTTGCAAAGTCAGTGTGCTGTGTATTGCTTCTGGGTTTTTTATTTTATTTTTTGGTGGTCTTGTTTACTGCTCTTCAATTTTATAAGCTTTACTGTGATAATGTGGCTATATTTAGCAAACAAACCTGCATGGTTGTGCATAAGTTTTTTTCTCTTGGATGGCTCAACAATTTTTTTGTTTAGTTCCTTCATCCTTGTGTGTTTGCTTACTTAGTAACTTTGATATACTGAGAATTAGTTATTCTAGCAGTGCATTTAGTGACTGTGTTTAGTTATTTACTAATAATCAAAAATTGTTTGGTTTCAAACTTAGGGTTTTTTTCTCCCCTTCTTCCTAAAAACATTTTTGAAATTTAATTTAGCACCTTAGTTGGACCCCTGTTTCATCCAAGTATACTGTGTTTTTCCAAACAGGAAATTAGATTTCATCTAACATCTAACACTGAAAGTTAGAATTTCCTCTCCTGTGCTCAAAGCCCTGAAACCAAAACCTTGCCAAACCTAAACGATACCCATTCTCTTTCCTTTATAGAAATTGTAAAAGTGCAAATTCTCTGCCTCTTTTCTTGTTTTACATTAAACATGAATGATGCTTTGTAAATGTTTATGTATCTAAAGCTACAATACTGCCGTGCCCATAGGCCCATGTGGAATTCTACTGGGAGCATTCTCTGCAGTATCTGGTGTTTTGGTTCCTGCTACTGATTTTTTTCCTCCTCCTTAAGACAGGAATCCAGATGTTTCCATTCACAGTCCAGCCCATTTGCTGAGACAACACCTAAAGGAAGCATATTAAATACTTGTACTGATACATATGTTATATTCATGCAATGTATATAGAGTTTCAGAGTTTTAGTGTTATGGTCTGTATAACAGAGCCAAAATTTGTAGAGACTTGAGCATGTCAGTCCACATGAATGGACAAGTGAATGCAGCCACCCAGGTAGGTTGGGTTTTCCTCCAAGTAGATTGAATATGAGTTTCTGCTTTCTATTTTGCCATGTAGATTAAACTTTCTGTGGCCATGTTTCAAGAACCCAGGTAATTTTGCAAGAGAAGGGCTAAAATAGATGGGATGGGTGCAAACCGAGACTGAACCTGTATTTCATGTAGGCATTGAGAGATTTTTCATTGCTATTGTAAACAGAGTTTATCCTATGAACTCACTAAGCATGTTTTATTTTTTCAAGAAATAGAAGCTTTTGAGAAAAATCACAGTGAAAAAAAGAATAATGGTAGTTCCCCCAGGTCAATGTGTGCCTTGTATGAAATTTTAAGCAATGAACTGCAGTTCGGTTAGGCTTGGTAAGGGAAGCAAGAAAAGTGTTCTGTATGCAGTTTTGGGGTTGGAATGATGGTTATTTTGAACAGTGGAATATAGATTCCCATGCTGTTTGACTTTTATGCTTTCAACATGATTTTAAAAGTTGGCCATTCAAGCATGAGGAAATTCTTCTACACGTGTACTTTTATTAGTGCTAGAGAAACTCTTTACAGAGACTGTGACAATGCTGTGAAAAACAACTAAATAGCCCAAATATTTGTTTAAGAAATACATGTTGACTCACTGTTCTTGAGTAATTCTGGAAATACACATGTGCTTCGTCTCTGATTATTACTTACTGTCTCTTCTGGCTGCTCTATGTATTAACAATTGGCAACTCTTGTTTTTCTGTAGAGCACTCTAAAAAACTTTTGGTAGAAGTTTTCAGGTCTCAGTTCCTCAGAGATCCAATTTTACAGCAATATTACCATTGTTGTCCTGGCAGTGAGCCTTTGGTTTTAAAATGTTTCTTATTTTAATGTTCTTTATATAGAGATATCAACATCAAGATTGTCATCATTCACTTTGTTTATTTTATAAGAAAAAAGGTCTGGCCACTTCTATTGTTATGGGATTGTGTAACGATGTCTTCTCTTGCTGTTTCTACTTGCATGGAAATGGGTATGGTTCAGGTTACGCTGCATAGTTTGGAAGATGTTGTGCAATATATCAGTACTTGGAACAAGCAAGGGGTTAGCAACAGGAAGCCTGACTGAGCATTGTAGGAGCTGTGGGGTAGACAATACCTTGCTCTTCTCAGGAACTCCTAATGAGTTCAGGAAAGCATTGTATTCTTGCATGTGACCTCAAGATAAGAACAGTTATTTAATACATAAGTGGTAAGAATTTGGGGACTTTTCTGTTCAACAGACTCATACAGTATTCAGTCAGTGAACAGAACAGTTTTATGTTCAACTGCTGATGGATGTATTTTGACAGATGTTTGTGTTTTTTTTTCATTCTCATGCTAGACAATCAAAGCTAAACTCTGAAACCTCCCCCTCAAATCATTCCCAGAAATTTGCAACCTTCCAAAGGAAAAGCCCCACAACTTGCTCCGAAAGGATCTCCAGCCCCATTTAAAGCAAATAAATACAGCCTAAGTGACTGAAAGAAAAGTGAAACTTTACAAGAAACTGACTGTTGTTTGTTTCTTTCATTTCTCAGAAAACAGCTAGGTGTGTCTAAGAAAAGTGATAACTGAAACTATTTACATTTTTACATTAAAGCAGTAAACCAAAACTATAGAAAGGTTAAATGGCTTAATTTATAAGTATTTTGTATGCAAAATAATAGCTAAAACAAGTTTGCACTGATATAGAGAGAGTGTATTGCAAAATTGTACATTGATTTGTCCCTGGTTGGGTTTTTCTGTGAAATAACATCAGTTCAGCAGTACCAAGGAAACCATTAATGCCAAATAGCTTAGGAATTAACTGTAAAGTTGAGTGCAACATATATGAAGGATGGTCTCTTAAATATATTTTTGAAGTTTGAAATAGACATGGCAAGTTGATTCCTTTAAATATATTAGGTCCTTACAAGCAGTTAGTGCAAACTGCCAAGAGATGGGACAACACCACAACATGACAGATACACACAGAAAGAAAACAGTGTGTGTTTTCCTAGGCCATGTTCTTTGTTCAAAACTATGTGACAGTTGTAGTTCTAAAGCAAAAAGGCTTGCCATTTAAAAAAAAAATGCAGCATATACAGGGGAAGAAACAGGGTTTGTCTTCCCTACCCCATGCAGGCTTTTGTGTGAAATTATGAGTGTCCTACTACTTGCCTAGCTGATATAAAACATGGATGTCCAGTGCCCACTACCCCTCGTGAGTTTAATGTAGGTCTGTTAATTTATACCTGTAGGCTGGATTTCTAGCTCTACTGTTTTATTCTGCTTTCAGTTGTGTATCTTGCATCATAATTTTTTTTTAAGAGTAGATTTTTTCCATTGATGATGACAAACTATTACAAATAGTCTTACAAATTTGTCTTTTCTTCTAAGCATCAAGAAGACACTTCCTGTACTTGGGTTTTTCTCCTAAATATTTCTTTTTTTTAGCAGATTTGCTTTCACATGACAGTGGAAGCAAACAGTGATGTCAGGTTGAAATGAGGAAGTTGGTGAAAACAGTGATGTTTATTTGGTGCACACTAATGCTATGTTTAATATGTTTTATATGCTTTGTTCAGTATGGGATGCATAGTTAATACCCTTAATCTCAAGGAATGTTAATGTTTCCTGAAGAGGTGCAAACAGAGATCACTTTGCATCACTTGGCCCGCTCACTCTTTCAAAAGGCAGAACTTGCACCCTTTCTTATGCTGCTGGGTCTTTACTGTTAAAACTCCTTTGGTGATGCCTCCAGTACCAGTGTCCCAACAGGAAGGATAGCTGTGCTTTGTAGGTTCTTGTTTTGGAGGGGTGTTGGGTTTTTTTTTGCGGGGGAGTGTTGGTGGTTTTTTCTTGGCTTTTTTTTTTTTTTTTTGGCTGTGTCATTGTGGGAAATACAGGCACAGAGAGCTCCCAAAGCCTCGAGCATACAAGCTCAGAGATGGAGATTGATACAATGTTTGACCTAAGACCTTGGAGAAGGCTTGAAGGTTTAGAACAGAAAAGTGAAAGAGACACAAAGTAAGAATAAAGATTTGTAGTTTAAGCAGAAATATGTTTTAAGCAAGTAGAAATATGCCTCACGTAAGCAATAAATATGCTAACCGAGATAGTAGAAAATTTTAAAGGCTAGTAATGGAACTTGTTACAGAGTTGGTAAAAAGTAGAAGATACAGCAGTAAGTAGAGTTACATGATTGGATAAAAAGAGATGCATTGTGGCAGAATCATGTAAAACAATTAATGATTGGCTTATGAAGATGCTAGCGAGCTTTGTGGAAGTACTTGATTGGGTAAGAAATATATAAAAGACATTGTAACTAGAATTAAAATGGCTTTTGATGTGATGGCATTGGATGTAACAACCTTACCATCTCATCCTTCCATGAGACTGGTTTTGCAAGGAACCCTTTGCCTAATCGCCTCATCAGCCGACCTTGTCTACTCTGTATCCCAAACCTGTTGTTCTGTCTGGTTAACAGTGTCCTGTGGCTGAAAAGCTGGGAGGAAGCACAGGGTCTGTGAGCCAATAGATGTGCCTACCCCACAGCAGTGTTTACCCAAAGGGGAGATCATAGAATCGTTTAGGTTGGAAAAGACCTTTGAACTACCAAGGTTTGCAGTGTGAACTTCCACTATGCTGGCACAGGAATGCCTCCAGCTGTGTCCTTTGCCAGCGTGGCTGTACTGATGGCCATATTGCCAGCATGGCACTTGAGGAATACATTCCTCACACGTGGCTCAGTGTACAGCTCCAGGCTGAGCTCTGCGGAGCCAGGAGCCTGAGGCAAGAGAATGTGAGTCGGTGACCCTGTGCACAGCGAAGGGGACGTGGTGCCAGCCAGGGCACCGGACCCTGAGACAGGCAGTGGAGGACTCAGCTGGGGGACCCCAGGCATCCCTGCGCCCGCACTGTGAGGGTGCAAACGCCCAGGGGTTCCTTTGCTCGAGGTCCCTCCTCTGGGGCCCCAGCTCCAGCTGTTATTTTGTGATTTAATTATTACATTACTTTAAATTATTTTAAGGATCTGGACGTCTGAAACTCTGCTGTGGGAGCCCTGGGATAGAGCCTACAGGGAAATCTCGTCTGACTGTGTGGGGCGTGCAGCTGTGAAGGGGCCTTAATCCCAGCTCAGGGGGTGCCAGGGTGGCTGGCAGAGCGGCTCCCGGATGGGCGGACAGGGAGTTTCCTTAACACGGCTGTATTTTGGAACACGCGTTCCCACCGTGCTAAGCAAACTCCCCTGAACTTGTTGCACTCTACGGGGGCCCGTGAAATCGGGCGCAGTTCTGTTTCCTGTGCCAGGGCGGTCTGCGCGGCCCTGGCAGGTTGAACCCAGCCCGCTGTGAGGGCCGAGGGCCGCGCCGGCAGTCGGGCCAGGCGGAGCGGGGTCCGGCCTCGGGCCGCGCGGGGGCGCTGCGGGCAAAGCCCGCCGGGAGCGGGGGTGCGGGGCTGCCGGAGAGATCCCGCCGGGAGCGGGGCACCGCGCTTCCCCCGCCCTCCAGCACCCTCTGCCGCCTTACGCCGTAAGTATAAATGAAACCTCTGCCCCCTCTCTCACAGCTAGTAGGGCTGGCGTTTCTCTGGACAGGGTGGGGTAGTTCTACAAACATTTTGTGTTGCGAAGCTGTAGGTTTGCAATGCATGCTTGCTCCGAATGTCAAATGATGCTCGGACCTGTCAAATGATGTGTTGTTTGTGGTAGGCTATAGGTCCTCTAGGCAGCCTTCCAAAATTGTACTTCCCAGTATCTTGTCTGATTTATAATTGTCTTTGACTATTATTATTATTGTCTTTTATATTATTGTTATTATTGCTAATTCTAGGAATTCTCTGCACTTGTGAATTCAAGTCACTTCCAAGTAGTTTTTTCTCGCATGGATCTTTCTTTCATTGACTGTGTTTTGTTTTTTCAGTATTTCTCATTCTTGGGATGTTCTCCATCAGCAGGTTCGCCTGCTTCAGTGGAATTCCCATGTACAGGGCTTTCTACGCACCCCTGCCAAACAGCTTGGCTATTTTTGTTCTGAAAGGTCTAATCCAAGGAGACAGTGCTCTGAGAAGACCCAGTGATCATCCACTCACTGGGTCTCCCAGTATTCTACTTCTGCATGTTTCATGATCTGTTTGCAATCCCTTCTGCTAATGTGGACTCCTGTTGGTGAGAGGTGCAGAGCTCAAATGTTATCTTGCCAGCTAGTGACACAAACATCAAGAACTGTGGAAGGGGAAGCCTGAATGACTTCAGCAGGCACTTCAGTGCAAAATCAGTCATCCATTGAGTGTAACCAAAGTGGAATGTATGTGAAAACACATCAAGGAACTTGCTGTAATGCATATAACATTTTTAAAGCAGGTCTTCTATTTTTAAAACTCTTTTTGTTTAGAGGTTACAGAATAAGAATTAAAAATTCTTCTTATTCTGTTAAAATTTATTGAATAAGGCTTAGTGTTGCCTGTTTTGGATTTGTTTAAACATGAATTTAGGTATAACAATTGTAAGACTTCTGATATGTTTTACACTGAAAGTCTGTAAAACTTGCTTAGGTTGTATAGAACCCACAATTGTACATTGTACTGTTTAAGAAGATGGTAACAGCAAATGTGAGTAAGGAGTATATGTGAAATGATATACCAAGGCAAAAACATAAACCTTGTATCTTGCCTTTATTTTTTACAAAATACTGTTTTCATAGAATGTAGTGAAGCATGGATATCCTGGAGTTAACCTCCAGCCACCCATATACATATATAAATATATGTGTGTGTATCCCCAGCTATCTTCTGTAGAAAACTTCTTGATGTTCTTTTTGACTCCTAAGAGTCAAAAGCCACCCTGAAGGAAAAATCAGTCAAAAGCTTTTTGGTACATCTGTTTTGTATAAGCTTTATTAGTTTATCAGGTTTAATGTTGAAATATGATTATGTGTCTGGAGGGTGATTTTTATTGCTTGTGTTTTATGTGTCCTATTACTTGTAAGGCTATTGTTTTCTTATTTTGCAAAAAATATAGCTTCAACACCTAATTGTTTTTTAAATTCATTATTAACTTACATATGCCACATGTTGTGTAAAATGTCACACCTTGTACACTTAATGTTAAGTGGTTCACTAGGTACTTAAACTTGACATGTTGACTCCACCCTGAGTCCACACACATAATAAAATCTCCCCACTGTGGTTAACAGCACCTTGGTTCCTCGTCTGAGCCTTTCAGAGGGTGGTTAAGATGGGTACAAAGGGAAGGATCTGGCTGCCCCATCTGCAAACTCCAGTTTGGCAGGTGGATAGTTGGAACCATTCTCAGTCTCATGGAAGTATCTGAATTGCTCCCAAATGCAAAGAACTGCAAAGTAGCTTTGTGGCAAGATTTCAAGGGCAAAAAAAGGAATTCTATAGAAAATAATGCTATTATGAATAAATGATGCCTTGAGCTTGTAATGACTCATGATCTCTTGTAATCACAAATTGTCTTTGTGATATCTTTATTATTGTTCTGAAAATGCATAAACCCCTTTCTCTGTATTTTCTTTTTGTATTGTGGGTAAAACTGTGAATAAAATCATTTTAGGGAGAATTTTCTGCTTGATCTCCCTGCAGGAAGTGGTATTCTTGCAATATGTCTCTTATCATAAGATCAGAATTTTGTATTCATTTATAAGGAAAAAATTGTGTAGATATTTATATTCATTTACTAGGGGAATTTGGACTCACCTGGTTATCTGGGAATTTTAATGCAGAATTGAATAGAAAAGACATTTTCAGTCTATATAGAACTTGAAAAAATATCTTAGGTGCCAGCTTTAATGCACTTGTACCAACTTTTTTAAGTTGTGGCATTCTGAACAACATACGTGGCAGTTGAGTAAGACTGACAACTTAATCCAGTTGAGCAGCCCCTTGTCAGCATGCAGCTGAAACTCTGAGACCTGAAACATGTTATGCTGCATACCTTTCATAGACTTCTGTTTTCTTTTTAAGAGCTAAACAGTAGTGAATCTCAGATTAAATACCTTCTTTTGAGGGAAGTATAGAAGTGTGCTATGCTTCATGTGTAGTTTGGATAGTTGTGTTGCATGCATTCAGCAATGTTTTGGACACTGCTGCCTTCACAAAAACAACAGAAATCGTGCAGGCTGCCACTGAGATGTTTGGAGTGAGTATTTAGTGTATTTCCTCTGAGCAGTGTGTACAGTCTGCAGTAGTAAATGAGGTAGGAATATTGCCTAGTACAGTGTCTGACTATCTCCACTCTAAGTGTAGTAGATAAAAGAATACTGTAAATCAAACAATTACACATTCCCAATTGTAGAAAGCCTTAAGGAATGTTCTTCTTCTATGATAATTTTTTTTTTTTTTGTCCTTGAACTTTCTTCTCCAAATGCAAGTCATCTTTCTGGCTTCTTTAAGCTAAATATAAAACAACATTTAAACTTCCCAAAATAAAACCCAAAAATTCAGCTAAACCAGGCATGTATGGAGAAGTAGCCCTAGGGATAAAGTAGATGTTTGGACAAGAGACAGGTTATTTCTGTACTTGTAGTTTTCTGGAAGGTGGTGCGAATATTTTAAGTGGTAAAAATAGCACCAGAGTCCCTGCAAAAAGCACATAAATATAATAAAAGTTAGTATTTTTGTAGTTAGTGGCTAAAACTATGTGAGAATGTGAATGGTGATGTTATACACCAGCTTTAAAAACGAAGTGCCTAGACTTTCTGAATGATAAGTGTTATCTTTCAAATACAGAAGAACGCTCTCTGTGCACTTCATGAAAATGAAGAGCTATTGAACTCTGTCAGATATGAGTTTGCAAATTCTGTGCAAATTTTCTTAGGGCTTACAACTTTAGCAGTGCTAAGTAGTGTCTCCTTGGCGTGCAGAGTTTAGCCTGCGTTGGTTAATATATAGGCTTGGTGGTGTTTGGTTTTCTTATCAGTCCCCACAGTGAAATGTCTTTAGAATCTGCCCTGGAGCAGCTGGCTGGCAGCTGACGTGCTGCTGGCACCACCCAGGTTTGACATCACCAGAAGAAGTCCACCTCTGTGCTCAAGGAAGTTGATGTGGGAGCCACGCTCTGTGAAGTGGAGCATAACTGCTGAGAACACAGAGGGCATGTAAAAATGGAATTCCTGAAAAAAATTGTTCCCACTGCTGCTTCTGGAGATGTTCTGGACGTTGGGAGTCCAGCCCGCGAGAGCTCTCCGAGGCTGCTGAAGATGAGACGGGTCAGGCTGTTTTCATTAGGACAGACAATAGATGAAGATGAGGAGACACATGCTTTACATCCTGATTGCTGTATGTATCCATGTCGTCAACCTGGTGGAAACTGATTGCTAAGCTCTTCCTTCAGATCATGAATATTTTGTTCAATTGACAAATTTGATTATGAAAGGCCTTTTTATCAGAGTTCCTATGACTGTGGTGTCTTGAGCTTTAGAACTATTTTATCACTGATGCGTTATCCTTTGTTAGTGACCTATGTGGAAGCAATTTTTCAGGATTTCTAATTTCAGGACTTCTTGTCTTTGCATGTCTGTGTAGCTTTTTCCCCCTCCTCTTTCTGGGATGAGAATATGTTTAAGTTTTTAAACTGTAATGTACATCAAATTAGGCACTAAGTTGTCTAGACAGAAGTGTGCTACACAGAGATCTGTGACTGTAGTGTACGATGTGAGTTCTGTGTCATCTTTTCTCTCCCTGTCTTTTGATCCCCTAAGTTTTCAAAGGCTTTCCTTATGAGTGTTTTTTTGTCTCAAAACAGTATGTTTCACTTTTTTAGTGTTTTGAAGTTTGCGCATTTTTAGTAAACATATTATGTAAATAAGTAAGGATATGGATATTGTGTAGAGAATTTTTAACCTCAAGAACATGGGTAAGGTTGCTTATATGAGTTCTTTTAAAAAATTTTTTTACTATGTGTTAGTGGCTAAACATTAGTGTATTGTGCTAATAAAAAGTAGAATTAGTTCATGTTCCTTTTTCAGATAGTACAGCTGGGTGGTAATGGAAAATTCAGTTTTACTTTTTTTTTCTTTTTGCCTTCAGCTAAAATAGTGCAGTCTTGAGCCTTTATGGTCTTGGATTCTGCTGGCTGTCAGATGTAGTTTTTGCCCTTCACTGTGTGGCTGGATATTTTCAAGAATTAGTATGGCTTTTAAATTTTTTTCCTTACCTGCAATTTTTTTCCTGTCTACCTGCAGTGGTGGGAGATGGAGACATTCATCTGTCTTACTGGGTGATGAATTTACAGCCTTAGGGAATTAGGCTTGTGGTGGTGGTGGAGAAAAGGATTTCCTTGGAAAGATGTCTCTTAGCCTTTCTGATTGTTACATGAACCACTTTTTTTAGTGCATCAGGTTGAGTAAAATCGGCAGCTGAGGAAAGCAGGGACAGTTCTGATGTTTTAAACAAGTTGTTTCTGTGCACAGCAAATTACAAGAAGTTGATGTTCTAATGCTGTGGGTTATTGAAGGCTGCCTACAGAATAAAGTGTTGTGGCTGCCTGTATACTTGAAAACTGATCAGAAGCCCATGGTGTGTGATGGCAAAGGTTTTTTAGCCTCATTTAACTTGGAATGCTGTACAACAGCCCTGGAGTTTATAGTTGGATATCACTGTGAATTTAATATCTCCATAGGTATATCTCGCCAATCCTGCTTTTGTGCTACATTCTAATTTCTTTATAGCTCTCAATTTAATTAGTATTTTTTCCACATGTTATAACATCAGAAGAAATAGAATTGTCTTTGTGTCAAGTTAAAAGAAAATGCTGTAGGCTGATTAAGTAAAACAGATACATTCATCTTTGTTCAGTGTTTTGTTGACAGTTTGAGCAAATGAGAATAATAAACATAGAATAAACTACTCTGACTGTTAAAGATGAATTTACCTCTCTTGATCCCTAAATATGGGCCAAATGGTGGCTGTTAGGAGTGATTTTGTGGAAACCAGCAGTGCCTGACTAATATTGTTTAATAGTGTGATGTCATCATTTACGAAATGAAGACTTAGAGTCTGTTCTGGGATCATGCTTTTACAATAGCAGATAGTAGCTGAATCCTCTTTAAATTATCTGCTTATTTCTATTTTTGTATCTTGGTAATGGAATGAGCTGCTCTGCTGGAATAGAGCAAAAGAACTACTGTGTTTACCAGTTGGGTATGCTGCAGAAGGCAGGTGCTGACCAAACAGGTAATAAAACAATAGAATTATTTGAAAAAATATTGTAAACATTTACTTGCTTGTTGTTGGCAGATGTGGTGTTAATGCACCATAGAATTTGAGGAGCTCAATAGTTTTTTAAAGCCAAGGTGGTTTGTCCTATTACTGTGTTTGAATTTGAGAGTAAGTGGTGTTTATTATTTTTTTCTTTTTACTTTCTGTTCCTCATTGCTGCTGTTTAAGATTTTTTGTTTTGTTTTGGTGAGAATTTAGGTTAAATTCTGAGCCTGACAATTATTTTTAAGTATAACCATATTTTAGAAGTTCTCCAACAGACAGACCAAGCAAAAAAAGCCTATTCCTGGCATTGAAATCCTAAACTGTTATTTTTATAATACAAGCTAGTTGGGTTTGTATCTAGCTGACCTAAACTTTTGTGAGAAATTTGGGCGGTGAAATTTTTTGTTTTTGTTGGTTAATAAATATTTATCATATCAGCTGTCAAAATATTTACTCAGTATATACTTTGTTTTAAAGCTGAAAATGGGACCTTACAAATATATGCTCTGTGGTACATCTTTTAAAATATGTAGTTTCCATCAGAATGGTTTCAAGTGTATTTTAGAAGTCTTCAGAAATGTCTTTTTAGATGTGTAAGATTAGCACAATTGTAGAAGAAAACCACAACTGACTTGTTGAAGTGTTTGTATATGACTGGATGCATCACAATGCTTAATAGACGTTAGTAAAGAAACAGGCAGTTTTTTAAAATTTGCTGTACTGTTTAAGACTACATGTTCTCAGTTGTAAAAATTTGTTTCAAAAATATCTACAATCCAAGTGAAACATGCAGAGTTGAGCATGGAAGTTTCAGGTTGTGGCATTAAAGAAGGGCAATGCCAGGGCTGCCCCGGGTGAGCTGGCAAATGGCAGCTGTGCCTGTGGTGTGTGAGATGTGCCCTCCTGTTGCAGCTCGGTGCTCTCACTGTGTTACAAGGCAGGGTAGCTAACACTGTGAACTGTCTTAATGGCCAGCTGTGTAAGTCAAATCTGCAAGAATTGTGGATGAGATGTTGATTTTTTCAGTGATGTGAGTATTCTCACTGCTCACAGTCCCCATGTTATTTCTGTGTGTGGAAAACCTTCTTCACTTCAAGTGCTTCTGCTTGGAGAGTAAAAATACATTCCATCAGGAGTGTGGTCTTTGGTGGTAAAGTAACAGAGCTGTGGCTGCCTTGGGGGTCAGCAGCAGGGCCTGGATACACATTCAGTACCTGTGAGCACTGTGTAACCTGTAATATCAGCAGCTCTGCAGGGCATATTCAGCTCCCATTGCCTCCATAATCAGCCCTGTACACCTGGGACTTGGTGTTTATACATGAAATAAAAGTCAATTTCTGTAGCCAAGTACAGAGTTTTGGTTAGAAAAGACTGGAGGGGTTGGTGTGCAGCTCAGTGCCATGGCTGCCCCCACAATCTCTGCTGGCTCGTGTTTAAAGACTGCTCCATAATGCTGTTTGGGATCCAGAATAGTATTTGCATAAAAGCCTCTAACCTCTCTCCTTGTTTTCTTATCACTGCAGATAACGTTGTTTTGTTTGAGTAATGCCCCAGGAAATTGTTCTGTGTATATTTTCCATAAGAAATAAAAAGTGAACCTCTCCTAAGGGCCTTTGGAATCTGTGCTTTGAAGCCCTTTGCAACAGAAGGGAGGGAAAGGAGATTTTGGTTCGATTTTTGAGTGCAGTTTTACAAGCGGATCAGGCTGATCTAACAGCCTGCCGTCAATGAAAAGGGCAATCTCACTCACAGCTGTGCAGCCTTCCCCATCTTCTCCTGAGTTCTGGTGTGGCTTTTCCCTGAGCTGATTAATTTCACAAAGCCAGTGGAAAATGTTCCAGTGTATTAGGGGCACTTTTGAAATGAATCGGCAAGGGGAATCAACTTGCTGAAAGGGCCTTTTGGGTCAGTAATGGCACAGCATTAGATGTCCTACCATCACCAAAAGTAGCAGTCACCTTTTGGATATCCTCTGGTTTAATTGATTTGTGGGAAATGAACTCTTAAATATTTTAGATAAATGGAAAAACAAGCATCTCTCCAGAGTTTTATTTTAAGTGCAGGCATGATAGATTTTATTATTACTGCTTATAAGCAGATAAAATGACCACTGGGTAAATGTTTCTTAAGTAAGGCATTAGCTTAAGATGGAGTCAATAAAGAACTGAAGTAAGGTCCAGCAAATCTTTTTAAAAGTAAGCCCAAGTGCCAAGAGGGTACACTTCTGACTTCTTTATTTTACCATTAATACAGAAAATCAACTGTAGTTGTGTTTAGTTTTCAGACACATCTCAAATATAATCTTTATTTTATTGAAGATCTGATCTTTTAAAATTGCATACTTGACTGTGTACCTAATATACTTCTGCTGTAGTTTTTCTCAGGGTTTCTTCTGAAGAGTATGTGTGCAGAAATTTTCAATGAATACATTTTAGTAAAGTGGTGAAGTAATTGTAATTCAGTGCTTCTACAAGGTGTGTATCAGAACAAATCAAAGGTGGATCTAGAAGTATTCCTTCATACTTAACAGCTACTTGTGTGGGGTATATTTATGTAAATGTGTGCAGTATATGTATATAGTGAGGAGGTAATTCACTTGTTTTCCTCTAACACATGCTGAAGAGCTTATAAATTTTTTTATTGTTATTGGTCACTTACTGGATTATCTTTGTATCACATTTATGCATCTTCTGGACTTTAAAGGTTTTCTCAGACGTAGTGTTAGTATGAGCTTTCATGTGACAGCTGAATCAATGTAATGGCTCAATGCTGTGAACAGGAGATTGTACCCTTCCACCTGTGCAGTTGTCTTGCATATTCATTTTTGGTATTTCGGTTGCACATCTATCTTCGGTGAGACTATTCTATGCTAAACCAGAGGAAACCTCCCTTCCCTTTCAATTCCAGTGGACAGGCAGCAAACTGGAATGCTGTGAGAAATAACCAACAGCAAATCTAGGAAGTGAATGTCAGTAAACCTGCTGTTTGGACTTTGTTTTTCTGTTCTTTTGACTTTGTCCTGCAGATTGTATGGTGAAAAGTAGGAATGAAATCTCCAGTTTATTGAGGGGAAAAAAAAGGTGAAATTGGACAATACTTAGCCGCAAATATTCATTGAAATGTTATCTTCAGACTAATTCTTTGAAATAGTGCAGATAAAATTTAGTGGGAGGATTGTAAATTAGGCAAACATCTCTTGACCTTGCCAATCTACAATTATTTTTAAGGTAGTTGTGAGAGGGACAAAATAAAGCTTTTGAGTTGAAGGAGAGGGGGAGAGACATGATACGTGTGGGGAATGTGAAAAAACGTAACATAGAAAAACAAGTTTTCAGAAGATTTTACAAAAGCTGCTGAAGTCAACAAGATGTGGAGAAACTTGTTGCAAAAATATCTGCTACTGTAAAACTGTTCTATCTATAATATACTGGTAATAGAAAACCAAAAATATTCTTTAAATTTTTTGTCTAAGGTGGCCACAAGCTTTGGAAGTGACATTTTGAAAGAGACAGAATAGTTTAGCCTGTTGTTCCTGTTTCAAATTGTACTTGTATCTATCTTGCACATAGAACAGATTTTAAAACTTAATCTGCTGTCAATAATGTCTGTTAGTGATCCCAAGGTATATAAAAGGCTGAATAGCATGTAAAATAAAAGTATCAGCTTATTTTTAAAGAGCTGTTTTCTTTGAAGTAAAAAACTGTTATCCTTTAAAACATTAAAATTGATCTATGGGCTAAAAGAATCCCAACTAATATCCCCCTAATGCTCAGGAATGTATTTGAAAGATCTGTATAGTATTTACTAGCAGGATTAATTCAGCAACTTCATGTGAAGATGCCACGCTTGTGATACCAACAATTCAGATTAAAGTTACAGAAAGGTTACAATTAGAACATTGTGAAACAGTTTGTCAGTTATCACTTGAAAAAGAGGTCTGTGTTTCAAATGGAAAAGTTTTAGTTTGTAGGTGATCAGACTACTGTTAATCTCATTTAGGCATGGTTTTTCTGTTTCTAATGAAAATGTGAATTTTAAGTGGAAGAGTCGATATGATATTTTTCAATAATTGATATTTTTGATGACTGTTGGTAGTTTCTGTTGGCTGCATTTGTTAACTGTTTTATGTCTCTGTTTATAAACTTCTATGTTGCTAGTTGCTTTTGTTCTAAGCTCTTTGGTAACAGGATGGTTCTTACCCTGTGAGTTCTAATTTTATATGTGTTCCTTTATTGTGTGGATCCAAACTGGGGCAAAAAGACTACTACTTCAACTACATCCACTTTATCAAGGGCTGCTTTGGAAAGCCTTTCCATTTTCAGTAAATGTCATTTTTCGTGTCTCTAACTTAACACTGAATAGCCTTTAGTTGCTCTTGAAGTAAGAGTATGTTGTGTCAGGTAGTAAATGCTACTGCAGAGTAGCTGTGATTTGGGAAGCAGTGTTAGTGACGTTGGCTGTTTCACTCGACACACATCCTCTTGTTCTCCAGCCAAGTTCTAAAAGGTCCCTTTAAGCAAGGAACCACCCTCCCAGACAGGAGGGTTCTTGACTCATGCTTGTACATTTTTGATGCTTGTATTTATTTATAAAAGAAAGAATTTGTTATGAGAAATCCAAATGCACTACTGTTTTGAGAAGACAAGTAAAACTTTCAGAAAGCCATGTCAGTTTACCAGCGGAACCTTCTCAAGAGGTTGTTTCTGTCTGCAGCAGGTTTTCATTATGTGCTCTGGATGTTCAGGACTTGATGTATCCTCACTTAATGAGCTGTGCAATATGCCATTGTAGGGTGATACTACATAAGTAATGATAGTTCTTTAGCTGATTAGTCCAAAAAGATCTGTAGTGCCAGGCATGTTGTGGGCCCTGATTGCTTGGGATACTTTCAGTGCTCATTGACAAGACCAGTATGGCAATATAAGCTTCAGATACTCTTTAACATCAGGATGCTGTTGCATGGTCATATTAGAGAATGACTCAAAACTGTCTGGTGTCACGTGGCATCTTTAAAAATGCACTGGTGTGAGCTTTGTCTCAGTTGTTTCTTTGAGAGGATGACTTGCTGAAGGATGGATGTTTTAAATTTCAAAGTATTTTCTAAGTTAAAACAGGAAAACCAGTAATACATATAAAAGAAACTCAAAACTTGTATAAAAATATTGTATTTATCTAGTATGTTGTTTTCAGTTTATTAGAGTTAGTTTAAAACTGTTTTTTCTTCGTTGATTGGGGTTTCCATAAATTCAATTTCCATGGAAGGTGCTGTGCAGAGCAGAGTAGGTTAATTTACCCAGTTATTGAGGAAGTTAGATGTTTCTAGGTACATTGTATGTTTGGATAATTGACATGTTCATATCAGTTACTGGGAAAAATGAGCAGCATGCAAATACTCTATCAATAGATAATATGACTGACAAATAGGGAGAGCCAGCTGAATGAACAGAAGAAGCTAAAGCACATTGTCCATGTTATGTGAACATGCTTTTACCACCTGATTTGAGCTGTTCATTTCTCAGTCATTAGTAGGGCTTGCAGTGGGTGACACCATGGCTCTGGTTGGATGTGTTGTGCCCGATGCGGGTTTGTGGGTGCAGAGCTGCCTGCCGTGCTTCAGGAGTGCTGGGCTGTGCAGCTGCTGGCAGAGCCTGGCTTCTAGTCCGCCAGCTAGGGCACTTTAAGGAACTCTGTGTCGTGAAATATTTGCACAGCTTCCAGACAAACATGGCCTTGTAAAGTTTTAGTGTGTGTTAGGTGTTTAGTATCTAACTGTTGCATTTAGCTGCCCTTGGGTTTGTTACTAGTTCTGGTTCTCCCCCTTTCTGATTTTTGTGTTGCTTTTCCTGCTTTTCTTTAGTTTAACAGCATGCTTGCTCAAGATAAAGGTTCAGAAAAGACACTCATGAATTCTTTTATTTCTGATTTGCAAAACAATGTATGTTTTACCTTTTAATTAGCTTTTTAAATCTTAAAAGCATCTCTGTTTTTAACTTATGCTTCAGGTTCCTGCAAGAATATGTGTTTCACAGAGATTGGAGAGCTGCAAAATTCAGCATTAAAAACACCTGTTTAAATCCTGGTAACTAAAGCACTAAAGAAAGGCGCTGTAAATATTTTCTGGCTTTGGAGTAAAGAAATATGCCAGTTAAGTTCAACTATGAAGAATGCCATGTTAATGTAATGACTCGATTTATTTCTGATATGGGGTGGTCGAGCTCCATATGCTCCTGCCCTGTGTAACAAACATCAGGAAAGGCAGGTTTAAGAGTTGAAACCTCAAGAGAAAATTGGCTGTTCATGCCTTGCCCCTTCTTGCTTTCCTTTTCCTGACTCTCAAGTACATCTGTCCAAGTCCTTATACTGTGTGTGCAGAGCTGCCTACATGGGGATTGAAGCTGTGGTGGAGTAAGTTGGTAAGCTGTGATTGTGAGGAGGTTTTACAGAGACCCCTGCAGCAGCTCCCTCTTGTCGCTGTGCCACTGCCCATCCTCTGCCTGCTGTTAAGTGCCCTGTGGCAGAGGAGGCTGACTGAGACCTGTCTGCATGTGCAGGGCTCTCTGGTGTTTAATGTATGAGCAGGAGTGGAATGCAGTGACAGTGGCTCAGGAGCAAACACCCAGCTTTGCTTATGGCAGAGGGAGGAGGGCAGGAGTTCACCTCCAGGCACAGGGCAAGCACACACACAAGGATCTGCAGCTGCTCTGTGAGTTTAGTGGTAATCTGCAGCCAAGAATATTTTCTGCCCAACTACTATTGCCCTCATGAGGCTTAATAGATTGCAGCTTCTGGGCTGAGTTTATCCCTATAGGTAGTGTTTTTCTTTAACTTTTTCTTCTTTAAAGTTTTCCCAGATGAATCATAAGCTCTCAGTGTTCTTTTTTCCCCAGATGCTCTCTATAGGGATGGAATAACTGATCCTTGCATAATGTAAATACGATGTTTCCCGTAAAAGTGGCAGAGACATCCAGCAGCTTGGGAGGAACAACAAAAATAGAAACATAACTGATTTGTAGCAGTTGTCTTGAGGCCTTGTAGGGTAACAGAGTTAAGCCTTTCCTTACTCTATCCATTTAAACGCCCAGCGACTAAGCAGGGATTTTCTGGGTAGCTCCGTAACTGTTTCCAGGTTCCATTTAAAAAGTTGGTGAAAACCGAGGGCTGGTTCCCAGTGCATGGGTGTGTTTGTGCTGAAGCACCGTGAGGAGGCTGCCACGGTACAGAATTGGACAGATCAGACCTTAAGCAGTTATTGCAGGTTGTCTGACATTGAACCATCCTAATTGGGCTTTATACCTCTAAGTTTTATTGCAGTCATTGAAGTTTGAAATTTAGCATCTAAGAAGGGAATAAATCACTGTGTTTCTCAGAATTTTAATTACAGGGCTGCTTGTGGCAATTGAGAAACTTGGATTTGTCAGACTTAAGAGATGTGGTAGCAACTTGAGGCTTGGGTATCACTTTACCTGTGTCATTCTGTTTTGGCAAGAGATTGGTTAAATATCATCTCAGAACAGCCTATTGTGGTTTTCGAAATGTTTCACCTTTTGATTTCTGATTTGTTTCCTTGTAGTCTTACAATGTTTGCTGATCTGGAAAGCTAGATTTTCAGGAAGGACTGGGTATCTGTTTACTATAAACTCTTACAAAATTCATAAGGCTGTTGTTATCTACCTTAAAAATGATTTGAATTTTCATTATTTGATTACTTTTGAAGGTTGTGGGGGATTCTTTCCCTTTTATTTTTTTTCCATTTACAGCAGACTTACTATTCAACCTAGATATTGCTAACTTAATGAAAAGTTAAATATTAACTGTATCCTCTTTGATCCTACTCAAAGACGGTGTTCTGTGAGGAGGGTGTGCATGTGTATCTTCAGTGTTCTTCCAGAACTAGCTGGAAACTTGATAATTTACTTTCAGTGGGGAATATTATTTGTAGTTCTGAATGTATTTTCTGCTGGTCTTTATCATCCTGAAGATAAATGTAGTAGGGTTGAAAACTGTAAAGGAACTTACAGAAGCAAGTACAGCTGCATGTTTTTTGTAACTGGAAAGAATGCCTTTAACTTTGGTTTTTAATTGAGTGTTAATGCCAGAATGCTTTGTTGAAAATAATCTAAATTATTTTGCAGAGAGATAAGTAGAAAAATCATATTCTGTTATCTTGGCCATGCCACTGGAAAAAAGCAAGAGCTGCACTGGGGGTTTGAGGGAGGGAGGCAGAGTGTTCTCTAGAGTCCTAGAGAAATGAAGCTATTGTAGAACTGGGGAACAACACTTCAAATGAAGGGAAGGGGAAAGGAAATGAAGCTAAAAATCTGTAATGCTCCCTGTGAAACACAAATTAATTACTTATAAAGTGTTATTTCTTTGCCATTTAAAAGCAAAGTTTTTAAAGTTAAATACTGCTCTTTTAAGGTATTAAGTACAACAATGTCTTCAGTCATGAAACCCCTCTTACCTTTGCAGTCTGTAGAGGTGAAGCAAAACCAGCATTGTATGAATAATTTTTGTTGGTCTTGCGTGTCAGTGTTTGCCACAGGCCAGATCTCTGGCAGGTACTGCAGCAGCATTATGCATATGGCACTTGATGTACCTTGTTCAGAGTGGTTGCCAGCAATGTGTCTGGGCATCTCCAAGAAAATGGCATGATGTTTCTTGAATTAAAGCAAAGCTGTGCAAATAGCCTTTGCATACACATTTCTGGTAAATGTATTGATCCTAATATGGATAATGATCCTTTCAGAAATATTTTTATTAAATAACTAATGCTACAAATAAAGAGAAGTTCTGTAATGTGTACTATCTACAGTGCTAAAGTTTCTGATCTCTTAAATTACTTGGGTCCTCCAGCTATTAAAACACTCAAGGCAAATCTTGCCTGTCCTGTGACTGGGCTTACTGTACATGTATTGAAAATTCCATCTCAAAGGTTTGTGTGGAAGTGCTGAGTGGGCTTTGCTTGTGCAGGTCAAGCGTGCTGTGGATGAATGGTACCACAAATGCCAGTGCAGTGCTTCCTGGAGCAGCTGGGCTTACAGTGCATGAATCTTGTAATGTATCAGTCTGTTTCCAGCCTGGAGTCTGCTGGCTTGGGTCACTGAAGCAGCTTGAGCAATTTGCTTCTGGCCATCCTCTTTACTGAGAGTTTCCCATATCAGAGCAGAAAGCATGGTGTGGACTGGGCATTTGGATGAATCACTTTAGTAGAGTACAAACAGCTTGTGTCTGCAGATTGAGCACTTCTGCTTTACTGCACCTACAGTCCAATTCTTGTCATGTTTTTTAACAGCTTACTGATACCAGTGTGCTTATTCATGCTTACCTCACCTGGGCTCTTGAGAGTCTCAAAAACAGACTTTAGAGTAGTCTGCTCCCTTTAGAAGTGAAATTGATCCAGAATCAAAAGGTATACTGGGATCAGTATATAAACTGTGTATTTATTGGAATTGTTTAATGTTCAGCCTATTTATAAAACTATGCACAGATCCTCAATTTCATATTTTCTTTTTTGGATTTTTTTTCTTAATTTGAACCAGCTCCAGATGAAAGCTATTTGCTTATATTTAAATGCAAGTGCTTTATTTTCCAGTTTATCTAAAATAGTAAAATATTAATCTTACGGAAGACTTTTTATAAGTACTCACACTGATAGGTATTTTTAGTGGTCATACTTGTTGCTCTCAGTTTTAGACACAGTGTACTTTCCAGAAGACTCTTTCATGTTCCTCTCTGAGAATCAGGAGCTGGAAAAAAATATTTGTTGTAAATGTCATTTTTCTAACACTGTTCTAGAAATATATGATGTTGATATCTTTTAACTCTGCCTTATGAGTTTTGTTGGGCTCTTCTCAAAGAATTAGCCTTGTCTGTGCTTGTCCAAGATTCAGAAGCTTGTTCAAAATCCATGGTTTTTCTTTCCTGCTTTTACTAGTTTTGTTTTGATTAAAAATAAAAGGTTACATTTTAAACTTTGTGGTTTATACTGAAATCTTCTGTTTATTCTAATATTTGGTAGGTTGCTTCATTAACTTATTTCAAAGGAAAACCAAAACCCAAGAAGTGTGGTATGGCAGTCATTGTTATTTACACACCTTTGGTTATAAAGCAGTTAAATTGAGTTGTGAGGAAAAAGAATTGTTGGAGGGCTTGTGCACAGTTGTATAATGAGATAACTCTCATGATGCTGATGGTATATGATAGGTCTAAGATACTGACAGACCCATTACTCCACTTTTGAAATGGACTTGTACTGATAATTTGGTTCTGCCTTTCTTGAGGAAGGGAGGACTGTGAAAATACTTGGTGAAAGCCATTTTTAAGTCTAATAAATTAGTGATGTCCATTTAATGAAAGTTTCTATGTCTGTTCATGTATGTATGAGAGCATACATATTCATGTAGTATTAAAAGAACATCTTTCTTTTCATAATATTTTGGTTCCTAATATATATTCCTAGTCTTCAATGCATCTACTGAAGTCTTTAGAGAAGCTGATACTCTTGGTACATACAATTCTCATTTCTTAGGAATTGTTTATGGGCTAATATTTTTTCTGTTAATAATTTAAAATTACAATTGCAAGTATCCTTGAGGAAACCCAATGTGTTGTGATCATTAGTTGATATTATGAATAAATAACAGTGCTACAAAATCTCAGATGCTGTGGTGAAAGGCTGAGTAACTTGCCTGGCCAAACACCTCAATGTCATAAATAAATGCAAATTTTGAAAAAGATTTCCTGATAATAATTTAATTTTGAACTGCTACTTTACAGAAATACTGACAACTTCTCTGTTTGTTGAAAGTCTCTTAACAGGAATACAGAAGGTGGAACATGGAGACCAGTATTTTTGTGGGGTTGTTTTAGTGTATCTCTTGGAATTTCTGGGATGATTGTTTTTAATAAGTTTTTGGCACTGATAACTTAAAGAATAAAAGCTGAGGGGGGGTGGAAAGGGCAACTACAAAGAAGCCAAAGTGTATTTTTAAAAGTCATTATTTTTGAGGTGCTGAGAGAGTTGGCTCATGATTTTGGAATGCACACTGTTAACAAGGATTCCTTTGAAGAAGTCTCTGTAGCCCAGTGTTAAAGGCAGTCAGAGACCAACCATAATTAATACAGTCTTTCAAATTAGTGGTGAAATTCATCAGCCGGCTCCAAAATCTGACCTTTATATTCTACCCATAACAAAATACAACCTCTGCTATGTCTTATTTAGTAAGAGGAAAAAGGAATGATTGAAGTGTAACTTTGAATGTATTCATAAAAGGAGTGATGAAAAGGAATATGATGTAATACTACCTACTACATGGGCAGTACTACCTGAAACAGCTTATGAGAGAAAGTTGGATGTGAAGTCCCAGAGAGTTATCCTGCGGATATATGTGCTGCTGTAACCTGTTTGGGAAGAACAAAAGTACTATTTTGATATAGGTGGCAATTTAGTATCTAATTACAGAAAAATATTTTTTGCATGGGGAAATTTGGATTATTTTTAATCTATGAAAACTGAATGAGATTACTGGTCTCTCTCTTAATAAAACTGTTCATCTCCTGAATGACAGCAGCTGTTGCTTGAACCAGCCTAGTGCAGTGAGAGGCTTGTCCCACTCATTCTCCAGTGTCCTCCTACTGCTGTGTTAGACCTGTCACCTAGAACCACTTAGTTTTCCATCAACTGCTTTGTGTTACCTCTTGGTTAGTGATAATTCTTTTGTCTATGTGGGGTGAGGGATATAGATTTAAAAAGCCCCAAACAAACAAAACCAAAACCACAAATAAACCCCAAACCTTAAAAGTATTTGATGTTCACTGTTCTTTAATCTTTCCTACAACTTCAGATATCTAATTTGTCGGAGGACACAGGTGTTATTTCCTCCTCATGGCTTGTTTACTCCTAGTATGGGCAGCAGTTTTAAAACTGTGGATTTTAAAAAATGTCACTTTAAAACAGATTTAGTTAATCAGTGTTGGATTGCATCCCTAGGAACCCAGAACTGTAACTTCTAAGAGACTTTCCATTGTAGCATTTGGGATGATACTGGACAGAGCAAACCATCAGAAATACCAAAATTGTGTCAAGTCCTTTAGAAGGCGCTAAGAAAAAAAACCCCAAACCAAGCAGACCCCAGCTCAAGTCCTTTAAAGACATTAAAGAAAACAACCACCACCAACCAAACTCCAGAGAGTTTGAATCATAGAAGGATTTGGGCTGGAAGGGGCCTTAAAGCTAGTCTAGTTGCAGCCTCCTGCAATAGCAGCACTACACCAGGTTGCTCAGAGCTTCATCCAGCCTGGCCTTGATCTCTTCTGGGGCTGGGACACCCAGAACTGCCGCTGGCTGTGGCTCTTTTGCAGGCATCCACCGTGGGAATACTTACGGCCTTCCTGCCCTCCACCGCGATTGTTTTTCACATTTGTGATTTCCCATCCTCCGTACCGCCACCCCTCCTTTGATTTTGATGATCTTTTAGCGTAGACGGCTTGATTGGCTTTTGGCACTGCGCAGAGCAGCGCTGGGCGGTTTGTTTAATTCATCACGATTTTAACAGATCGGTTGGAAGTTTATTTAAAACTCGGAAAAGCACAAGCGGCCTTTTATAGCCCCTTGTGGTTGTAGTTGCGAGGAGTCGCTCCGTTCGGCTGCCAAGGGCTGGGGCGCTCGGTCGCTGTGCCCGTGTGGCCGGGAGCATCCCCCGGAGGCGGAACGGCCCCGGGGCGGGGCTCGGAGGGCTCGGTGCCGGCAGGAGCCGCCCCCCGGGCCCTGCGTCACACCGGCACCGGCGCGTCCCTCCCGCGGGTGCTGGCGGAGGCGGCGGCGCGGCCGGCGCCCGCTCCGCCCTGCCCGCACCATGCTCAGCCTGCAGGACTCCCTCTTCTTCGAGATCAGCATTAAGTCTCTGCTGAAATCCTGGAGCGGCAGTAGCAGTAAGTATGTCGCTGCACCCGGAATCACAGCAGTGTAGTAGATATCTTATCCCCTTTTAATTTTCTTTTTTGGCGATTTTTTTCCTCTATTTTTCTTTCCCCCTTTTTTTTGCATGTTGCCGTGTGAAACTGCCTTTTAGAAAACAGGCTTTTAATGGTCCTGTGTGCTGGTGCAACTTGGCATAGCCAGTCTGAGAGCTATCTGCTTTGTAGTTCTCATGAAAGATTTTGTATGTATATATTTGCTTATTATTTTATTTTCTCAGACTGCAGTTATTTCAGTCTGATAAAGTTCTTTGCACCCTTTGCTGTCCAAGAGAAGTGACAGTAGATGCTCATCTCTGCAGAGTTACCGGATGCTGATGATGTCTTAGTTCTGTCAAGCTCCAAATGCTCCTTTGGAGCTCAGTCACCCTTGGACAGTGTATTTTACAGGGGGGCATTGTTTTTTGTGCCTGAAACCTATTATTATGCCTACAAAAACTGCCCACTTTGATCTTCTAAATGTCCTGAAACGAGAGTTTCTCGGAGGACTCCTTGTCTGAAGTGAAGCAGCGAAGCAAGGATGCTGCTCTTGGTTCAGACAAGCCGTCTGTCCTCACGTCACCCCTTCACACACGCTTCAATGCAGGGTCTGGGCCCCGAGCTGCCTCGCACCGAGTCCAAGGCTTTGCTAACGTAAGCACAGCAACTTCATGACAGGATGCCAGGAGGTGACAAAGATGACGTAATTGGACGTCAGCTGAGCATTTCCTACGTCTGAAGTTTCTTGTATATGTGAAAATGAAAAAAGTTAAGATCTGGAAGTAACCAGTATCTCAGCTTTGTTTCATTAATTGCTGCTTGAGACGTTCTGGGATGCAGTTTCTACTTACCATACACTTCATCAAAATAGCTCCATTAGGATTTTTACCCAATACAGTAGTATATATTCCCCTGTCTTGTTTGAAGGAATTAGTAGCAAGTTATTTATTATACACTGTATTAATCAGTGCTGGGAGATATGCAGATACTTTGTTTGTCCTAATAGCTCATTCAGACCTGATCTGCTTTTTGTATTAACTGCTATAATTTGTTTTAGACTGATAACTTCTAGACTATTGTCTTACAAGTTAAAGCAATTCATATTTCAGAACAGGTTTTCCTTATAGGTTTTGCTTTTTAGTTTAATTTGTGTCTTGCAGATTAACAGTATCTGTTCCAAATTATACCTTGTAATTGTACTTGGTAGTTATTAACATGCTTGCTGCAACAGAGATAAGCAGAAGAATTTTTCCAGTATTTTATAGTAGAAGTTGAAAATATCTTATGAAAATGATTAAAAATCCTTAATGTTGATTCATGTATATTGTTTCCAAACTAAAGTAAATCGTAGGATACAATCAGTAACAATAAATTTAGTCTGCTACTAGATATATCATTGCATAGATAAGGAGATAAATTGCAGCTTCCAGACTAGATAATTGTCAGCTGTGACAAGACAGAGTAACAATACTAAGATAGAGAGTAATAATAATAAAAAGGTTGTCTGAGAAGCAGTTATATATGGTGCTATGTTTTCTCCTTTATGCCCTCTGTTATGTAAGCCCCACAGAGTAAGATCTTTCTGACTCCTTCATCAGGAAGTGGCACTTGGATCATCTACCAACAAACCAATTTTCTGTGTGTGCTGGTGAGATAGCTGGGGTTTATTTCACTTTTCCCAGCATTGTCACCCCATTTGTGGGAATGGCTGTGATTCCAGCATAGCTGCACGTCCGCTCCGTGAGCGTGAGGGAGTCGCATTCTGATGGCGCTGTGCAGCCTGGCCGGGAGCAGAGCCCTCTGTGCAGCCTGTGCTGGCTCCAAGGACTGTGATTCACATGCAAACCTCAGTGAGCTGAGCTGAAGTGGGCAAGCCATTTGCTTTGTTCCTAAAGCATTTTCTATTCAAGTGATGCACTATGTGCAGAGCAAGGGATTACACAATATTTACGTTGAGGATGAGCTTGGAAATTCAGGAAATATCCATATGCTAAGAAATTACTTCAGAAAAGTTTTTGCTGTGTTTTCATGACATTTTTAGATGCAAATGATACTTTTTATAGTTTTTATCATAACTTTAAATTTTTACATGCTGAAGGATGTCAGAAAAGGAGTGGGTGTGCTAGCATGCATTTCCATGTGCGTAAAAGTAAGCATCTGCAGGGAGTGTATAAGTGTGTAACAGAAAGGCAGTAAAGCTCCATGGGTCTGGTTAAGGGCTTGCTTAGCTGGCATAATGTTGCAGTGCTGGCTAAGGTTTTATTGTAGTTGATCTTTTTTCTTTCAGTAACAACAATGAAGTGACATTCATACGGCCTAGTTTCAGAATGCTATCTCTGTGCCAACAATTTCAGGCATTACTTCTTTTTAAATGGAGTCAGGAATGTTCTTTTAATCCAGCAGTGAAGTGAGGATGTTCTTGCTTAAGAACGGATTCCTTACTGAAGTTGTGAATGTAACTGGGAGCTTTATACTTGCTTGTCCTCGGGGCTGCTTGGCTCCTTAGTATTTAAGGAATCCTAGTTGTGATCATGTATCTCAGTGCTCTTGGATTCTGTTGTTTAGCCCATTGCAGTTTCAATGTGTGGTCTGTCTAGTGGTTCTTCTGAGTTCCTAAATTGTAGGAAAAATACTAATTTTGATTGTTGTTTATGTTGCTTGATGTAAGAAAGCTCTTATATTTTGTCCACAAAAACCTTCATTTGAGGTTAAGGAGGTCTGGATGCCATGAGAATTGCTTTTAGTAATGCAATATGTGGGTTCAAAAACCAAATGTGGTGCTGCTTACAGTGAAAAGCATTAAGTAATAAATACCTTACTGTAAGATATGACACAAGTTTTAATGAAAACTAGGCATGTATTTCTGGGGCTTACAGTCTGGGCAGGAACAATGACTTTCCAGTAAGCACAAGTACAATCCATTATTGCTTTATTAAAAGTTTTTTTGTGTTTCCAATATATACTGTATTAGTAGTCATGTCCTGTTTGGAAATAAATAATTATTTCTGGATTTTTTTTTTAATAGGAAGTACTGTCTTTCTTAAAGCTATCAGAGAGCTTTCTGTTGCTGTGCTGCAGTTGTGCTGTATGTATCTGGTAAACAGAAGGGACTAAACAGAAGGGTACACCTGTCATGTGGGTGCTTCTCTGTCCTTGAATTCATCCCTATCTTCTTCTAGATAAATCAGTTTTGGAGGTGCTTTGTGAGATTTTCCATTCCACCTTGCTCAGCTTGGTTCAGAAGTCATGCATATATCTCAAGAACTTATGCTGGTTAGGAGAACAAGGCTGCACTTTGACAATGCCCCTGCCAAAGCTGCATTGAGGTTGTTGCCCTTGGCTTCTTTTTGATAAAGGTTTGTGACAGGGATTTTCAAAGTTACTGAGACTTGTGAGCCTGGGAACAAAGTCCTGCCAGGAAAGCAAGCTGTATCTGCCTGGACAGCAGTTGGTTTGGAAATTGTTATAAAATCAGAAAGAAATGGAGCAGCTTTAAAAGCTCCAAATCATTGGAGCTATGGCTGCCAGGTGCTGATGAGCACATGAAAACTGAGGAGCTGCCTGGCAGATACTTTTGAATCATTCGTTCTCTGGACGAAAAAAAGCACTTGGAGTTTGCTTTTTAAGATTCACTTATCATCTCATAGGATTAGTTTGAAGATTGCTTCCTCCTTTACCAACCAAAAATGAACTCTTGGCTCTCGAGAGGTTCTGCTCTGCTAATACAGTATTTAACAAAGTAGATGTAGTGGATTCATTTTTATCCTGTGACTGTTTGTTTGAAGACAGCAGTGAAGCTGTAATTTAAATAAGAAAGGTCGCATTACAGTGCCATTATAGGAATGTATATGAAAGAGGACCGTGGGAAGAATTCTGGGAAAACAAATGTTTTCTTGATGGTCTTATTCTTTAGGAGAAGATGGGTGAGGTATAGTATACATGGAGGTGTGTGTGACTTTTTAATAAAACCACAAATTTGCTGCTTCTGTGGCTATTTGCTAGTGATTTATACTTTTTTAAAGTAATAAAAGCACCAGTTTTTAACATACTGGAAGTCATTATTGTATGATAAATTTTATCTTGTTTCCCCATTAACTGTTAAAGAGCAAAGAAAAATAAAACTTGAGGAAAAAAATTGATCTGAGATGTTACATGATTGCTTCTCTTTCAGACTGTCCTTTGGGCTAAGAGTTATTAGTGGCATGGCTGTGCTTTAGAGAATGTTCATACAGCTTTTATATTCCAGTGGATAAACCAGTATTACTTCACAATGTAGACAAGTCCCATTTTCATGAGATACTATTTTTGGTGCCTTCTAAAACAATAATAGTTATTAAATAAGTACAGTATTAAGTAGGGTGTTAACTTCAGCATCCCAAACAATAATATGCTCAGTCTTTTTTTTTTTTGTTGGAAACCTTTTCTTTATTGTAACCTTGACTTCAAAGGATCACATCACAGTTAGCAGTGTTGCCTTGTATGCTGAAACATGATAGGCACTTTCTAGAGAATGTAACAATTTTTCTTTATGATTATATCTTCCAAAACTGTTTTGACATGTTGCAAAGTGAAAATTTTTAATGAAATATGAATCCAAATGTATTGAGTTTTGGAAAAGCTACTAAATTCTGCTTTTTTGAAAAAAGCATCTACATCTAATTTGTGTTAGTAAATGTAGTTACAGGTCCCTGTACTACTCGAGAAGCAATTTATTTTCCTGTAGAAGGGACATATGATGACCTTTCCAAAGTCTTTAAGTTGTCATGGGAAAAGCAAGTTTCTGTCAGTAGTTAATTACCCAATACAGTGTGAATGTATCAATGTATTAATGTATTGTGGAGTGTGGCCTCCATATTTGGCTCTGTTTATGAACTTCTGTGGCCTTTGATGATGGTCTCTTGTGCAGTACATCTTGAGGCACATAATGAGTCATTGCATTTCCAGCTATATCGTGTGTTGTGATATTCATTAACAGAGGTGCTGGTAACGTTCTGTGTAGTAAAATTTGCTATGCAAAGAGAACATTGGGTGGGACTTTTTTTCCTCCTTCTTTCTTTGTTTCTGGGTGTGTTTGGAACAACAAGGTCTATCAGTGGATGTAGGCTTGAAGAGGATAACAAGGCTGGAGTATAACATCCAAACCAGTCAAAGCCAAGTACCACCCTGAAGCTGAAGAGCACCCAGCACGCATAAGTGAATGATCTTAAGGGAAGGAGGCTCCTGTAACGCAATGTTCAGGATCAGCTGCCTGGCAGTGAGAGGCTGCCTGCCTGTCTTGGTGGGCACGTATGGATGTCTCAGCTCAGCTGCATCCTTGAGTCTTGCTCTCCGGTCTTTTGCATAGAAGCCTTTTTATATTTGCTCATTTTTCTTCTGTGTGACTGAAGATGGGGAGCAGGTTGGGTATTTTGTGGTTGGTCTAGCTTCCATTATTGCTAAGCATTCATACCTACTTGTATACTTTTTGCCTGCCTTACCTATTTGATGTCAGCAGTCTGTATTGTAACACCTTCCATTAGGGTGTGGATGCTCATTAGGGAAGTGCATGTATCCAGATTTTTGTAATTAGCTAAGGTTATGTGATGTTTTGTGCCCTACTTTGGACTTCTCTGCACATAAAGATGGAAAGTATGGAACTGTTATTTAAAACAAAAAATTTTTGAGGATTGTTTTGTGTGAAGTTCTTTGTATTAATTTTTTAATAAAATGCTTGTGTTGTAGGAAGTACATTATATGTTGAGATATGCATTATTTGTCTTCATCAGACATAGATATGCTAGAATGAGCTTCTCTTTGTGAAATTCTTTCTACGAAAGTGATAGGCTTTCTGCTAAACCCATAACTAGATTCTGTAATGATTCAAATTGCAGAAGAGAATGCTGTTGAAAGGAGAAAGTGCACCAAATGCAAATCACTCTGTCAGCTACTGTTGCTGGAATAAACTGCCTGCTCTGCATGGACTTCAGGAAAGCTCCAGATAAACCAATTGCAACAAGCCATATCAAATACCCCATTTCTGCTGACTGTTTTTTTTTTTTTTACACTCTAGCTCTGGTGCTTTTGTATTTGAAGGGGAAAAGTTTAGACATTAGGGGTTTAATAGCATTTAAGAGATAACTGACACAATGACATTTATTTATTTGGAAAGGTGGTTGCCAACTTTTTTTTGCTGTATTATGTCCTGTGTACGTGTAGTTAGAAGTTTTCCACTCTACAGAAGTAAATGTTCTTCCTCATTCCTATACAAAGAGTAATGATGCTGGTTAAAGGGAGCTGTAAAATTCTGTTAGGTACAGTGCAAAATAAAGGGTCTGTTTAAAGAGGAAAAGGCCATTCTAAATCAGAAAGGACACTCAGAACCTAAAGGAAACTGGGCCATGCTACTGTAAATAAGAATTAAGTTTTTGAACTCTTAACATTCCCAGTTGCCTGTGTGAATGTCACAGGCAAAGGTTTATATTGGTAGGTCTGGTGGAAACTACATTTTGTGAGAGATTTCAGGGGAGTTTAATGAAACTTGATGTGTGTAATAGGCTACCAAGCTTCAATAAAAGAAGAAAATAAAATATTGAGGCATAGAATTGCTTTAACTGCTTTTAACATTAGAATACTAATTATTGGAAAATTAGGTTACAGAAAGAAATAAACTTATTATCATTGAGTTTGCTTTAATGGCTCTCATTAGACAAATCCAGGAGTCTCTTATAGACTGATATAGAAGTACTTAAAATACAGTGATGGTCAAAAAGCTAGATGTGGAAAGTGTTTCAATGCAGTTACAGAATTACATGGTTTATGAGTCTTTAACTAATTTTCATCAGAATTTAAACTTGATGCCCTAAGTAGGTATAGTTATTAAAACAAGAAAAGAATGATGTGTAGGACATATTTTACTCCAATCAGAACAAATTCTTCTAATGAATAAGTATATATATATTATATAATGCTTTCAAAGTAGTAATAGAACACAACAGGCATATGAAACATTTTCTTCATTCTTTGCCTTTTCTCATTCTTCTAAGAATCAAGAAGTTGGAAATCCAAAGGAAAGAGTACTTTTTATCAGATATATGTAGACTCAGAAACAGACTGCTGAGAGTTGAAAAAACAACCATTTCAATCTTCAAAAATAACATTTTTAATTTAGAACATTAATATTTATGGGTTTCTTGCTCAAGAATTCATTTAAGTTCTAGAAGCAATTAATTTTATAAAGAGATCTTAGGAAAGCATGGGAGGTATAAATAACTCCTGTGCTTCTGCCTATCAGGCACAGCTGACATGTGATTTGGGATATTTTCAACTATATTTTTTGAAGTTTTCTTTGCAGACAACTGGTACAGACAAGAATAGTGGTCTAGAAAGATATATGAATGCCTTAAGCCCTTGCAAATCAATGCTAGCTAATTATTGGATATATGAAAGAACTGTTACATTCACAGTGAGTGCTATCAAAGCAGTGTAAGTAGCTCTGGGGGTTGTTCATTTTCTTCCTTTTGCTTTTTTTATTCATCATCCCTGTTTGCTGCCTTTATTCATGCTGCTGAACTAGAACTGAAGATCTTCAGGTTAGGAAAGTGATGTCTGTGAGGGTGCCAGGGTCAGTGGTCAGTAACAGCTCAGCAGCTCTTAGTGAAGCCCATGCTGGGCTTAGAGAATCCCGTGTCTGACATCCCAGTGGAAACCTGCCTCCTTTTTCTCTCCAACATCTTGCTTTGTGCTGGCTGTCAGCAGGACATAGCAGCTGGGCCAAATATCACCAGATTTTTACTGTTCTTTCAGCTACAAATGAGGTCTTGTCCTGAAAAAAGAGAGGCTGGCAACTGGCACTTCGTTTTTATGACAGCAAAGTGAAGAAAGAAAGAAGCAGAGCCAGGTGTACTGAGGTTTGACTGAGAAGTTCAAAGGTTTTTTTGGTAGCTGTTTGAGCTCTGTGTCCAGAAAGCCATGATAGACTAAGCTGGGGATATTAAGGTGGAATCCTACATTGTTCTGCATGTAGGGGTATTTTCATCTTTTAATCTCTCTTCAGAAAGTAACTGGGTAGGAAAAAAGGAAAGAGAGTACCCAAAACCTAGAAATAACCTAGTAGAAGTGCATGGATTGCAAAAATTTTGCAATCTTTTTGTCTTACTTTTTTTCTTCTTAAATAATGATTTAAAAAACCCTGAAAGAGTACTTCAAGTTAGAATTTTTCTTCTGTGGGAAAAATTAAAAGTGTGTCACTAATTCTGAAAGAACTATTTTAAGAAAACTATGGGCAAACGCCTGGTTTCCCAAATATGGCAAAAGGTGACCAAAAGGAAAGTGATTTTACTGTTAGAAGTTTTCCCAGTATCTGTCAGTGGTTCAAAGGTTAATTTGAATAATTTTTACTTATGTATTTATATTAATTTATAGTTCATGCCTATCTTTTATGCCCACATTATTCCTAAAGACATTGCTGTAACTGGAAAACTGGAGTGCTCATTTTGGAGAAGACAAGGGAAAACAAGAACATAATGTGTTTCATCAGATAGGGGAGAGGATGGCAGGACAGAGCTGGGAGGTCCTCGGCATTGGTTCTATATTATTTGAAGTAATCCTGTAAGATTTCATTATCTAAAATGTAGTAAAGGATGTGAATTTATGCTACCACTGAGCACAAAAACTTTTTGAAGCATATTGAAGCTGAAGTTCAGCATCACTAAAAGTCAGTCTTGGTGTGCCAAAATGGTGTCTTGCTGTAGATTCAAGTCTTAAAAAAAAAATAGTATGCACTGCACTTCTCACTCTGAAAACCTGAAGTGAGGCAGTACTGTGTCCTCGGTCAACTTTAACTTAGATACTGTTTTTTTAACATATATTCTTGCACATTTCTAGTTTTATCTCGAACTTTTGTATGTCTTTCTTGTGTGCTTACTTCTGCTGAGACCATCTACCTAATGGTGCTGAGAAAAACAATGTTAAGTCCTTGAGAATGTTTGCAGTTTTAAGACTGAGGTGACCAGGACTGACTGCCAGAAGGCACTTGTGAGTATCAGACAGTTGTAGCTATTTGGGACTGAGAGAGGTGACAGAGACCCATGAGGTGCAGCTGTGCCATCCTGACATGATTAAAACATCTCGGTGGTTTATGGTGGTGTTAATATGTGAGCACGCAGACTGAAATCCCACATCCCAAAAGAAAAGGATGAGCGATGAGCTCTGGATGTGAAAGTGGCGTTTCCAGGTCACTGGCCAAGAGCGTAGCTGGGCAGAGGCCAGCGCTTGTTATCGTTTCATGGTTTGCCTTTGGTCTCCTTCCAGGTGGCAGGGCTGCAGCGCTCCCTGCTCTGAGGCCCCAAGCCCCCAGCATGCCCACACTGCACCTCTGCTTCTGTTCCCCCCAGAAGCTGGTCAGTTCATCTCACCTGTGTTTTATTACTGGAGAGTGATTATTGAGGCATTTTTATCATGATCAGATTGCTATATTTACAATATAAGAATTGCCACTCTGGTGCACCGAACTCCGTGTGTGCTCTTTGCAGCATCACTGATTAGCTTCTGCCACGCGATTGTTCACATTTGATTCCATAGCTCCAAAACCTTGATCAGAGAATCTGAGATTTCCAGGGTTAAGTGGGAATAACTGGGCAATGTATAATATCAGTTCTGTTAATAGTATACTTGAGCAAGAATGAAGAAAGAATTGCTCCATTTTAAAAATAATGCTGCCAATATATTTATATATTGCAGCTTAGGAGATGGCACCATTGACTACCTCTCTGTAGTAATTCTGGTTGGAAACTTAAGTGACCTAATTTTTATTTTTTTTTCTTTATCATGTAGCAGTAGTAAGCAGCCCTACAGATTATCAGACCATTATTTGTTTTGATAGAGATATCCTCTACTAGGAAATTTTACCCTCTCTTCTTAAAGAGGGATGAACATTGAAGAATTTTTAAAGCAGAAACGTAATTGTTTCATATAATTTTTCCTGCATATTCCTCATTTTTATATTTGTTGTGAACTGTGTAGTCATTTAAATATCGTGCAAGTACTGCTGTCATTATTGACCAGCCATAGTTGCTGTCAGCACATGCAGTTAGATACTTAGTTCCTTTTCAAGCCCCAAAACATGGTAGTATTTGAAGGACTTGCAGATCTGAATGTAGCTGTGACACAGTTGTCTCATCTCCTTAACAGGCTGCTCTCTTTGAAATATGGATTGATGTATAAACATGTTTTTATTTTTATCCCTGTCCATCAGCTTGTAGGCCAGTGTATCTGTTTCTTTTCTGATAGGGATATTTTCTGTGTCTTCCTACACAAGTACAAAACCCACTATTTAATTTTTACCACAACACAGTGTAGGAAATGCAGTTGCAACATTGTATAAACTGTGTAGCAGATGTAAATGTGATATCTTGTAAGAGGGAAAGCAGGTATTATTTAAAATGAACGGAGGGGAGCAAAGTGAGTGAGTCCAGGAGCACCACCAAGCACTAGGATGGGGGGTGCTCAACGTCCAGCAAAAAGGCACCACAATGCTTGTGTCAAGCTATTACATCTGTAATCTATGGTCATGGTGTGGGAGCCAGGAATGTCAGATGTGTCATTCCCCATGTGTCCTGGGCTCCTTTTCAGTTGGCACCAGATTTTGGAGCAGTGTTTTTGAAGTTGTCACTGTGTAGTGTGCCCATCCTGTCCCAGTCTGTGAGTCATTACGTGATTCTTTGTCTCCAGCTCTGGGTGTGTTGTGAAATGCAGGTGGGTGAGGGGGATCCCCGTACCCACTCAGGCAGGTGTTGTTGATGCAGGCCTTGCTGAAAGCACCAGTTCCCTGGTGCCTCTGCAGCCAGAACCTGGTGCCTCCCATTCATATCAGCCTCAGCCTCTCAGGTACAGTTCTCTGCAATGCTTTTTAGAGCTTAAACGAGTGCATTGAAACCAGATAAAGTTCCTATTGCAGAGAGAGCAAACTACTTTTTGAAGTAAATTAGAATCAGATAAAAACATTAAAAGAAAGTTGAGGGAGTTAGGAGAAAAAAGTTTTTATTTTTCCTTGTGATACCAGTACACGCAGCTCAAATCTTTTAGATGACCAATTTACCCATGTATTTTGGAGTTCCATGGACAAGCATATGACAACCTATTTTTACTTCAGATGTGACTGGTCTCCTCCCATGAAACTGACAAAGAAGCTGGTAACTCTGAAACCTTGGTGTGTTTATGGTGGCTAAGAATAGCATGGCACTGAGCATTGTCTCCATATAGGAGTCCAGTGTGAGTGCTGGCTGTGTGCTTGCTGGGTGGGGTTTTTTGCCAGGTTTGTGCTGTGCCCTTGTGCTTCGTCTGAGGACTTAAAGCCTTGAAGGCAGCCATCTGCTTCCCTAAGGAATTGCACAACTTGGGATTCTTCCTAATTTAGTTTACTTTTATTTGCAGTAAGCATAGATAAATTTAGTCAGAAAGACTGATTAGAATTAAAAGTGTCTCATGCTTTTTCTTAAAAAAAAACCAACTAGGGTCTCATGTGAACTCAACACTACCTTTTGCTGTTAAAGACTTGAAAAGCACTGAGAAACCTCAAAAAACAATACCCATACTAGCCCACACATGCAAAGCAAATTTGGATAAGTGTCCTAGTGAACAATCTTAAGTTTTCTATATATTTGTTAATTTTCATATTCATAAAACTTTTTTCCCAAGAAAATAGTTGTCCCAGACTACCAATAAATAAAGCAGCTGATGCTGCTGTTTTTCTGTAGAGTTTGAGGAATGGACTTGACTCAGAAGAGCACATTTGATAAACAGGAAAAACACTGACAACTAACTACACCTATTTAAAAACAGAACTTACAATAGCATTATAAGATGTGTTTATGCCTTCACAAGGAAATTTTTGTTGTAGTTGAAAAATACTCAGTCTCTCCTATGTGCTGATAGCTCTTTGGTAATATCTACTGGGAACTGAAACTCATTGGAGTTAAATTTTCAGAAGAGGTGATCCCCTGAGTGCAGGACAGAAAATTTCGTTCAGGGAAATTATCAGGTTTTTTTTTTTACAGTTAAATTTATGTAGTTACCTGGATGTGAAAAGAAAAAGGGGTTTGTTTTTTTTCTTCCTCAGCAAAATTACTAAGAATATGCTTTTGAAAATGTTGGTTTCATTATTTCTGTTTTTCCTCCTATGACATGTTTGTGTTAAATGTGGCAGATTGAGTTAGTCTAGTATATTTTCCTTTTCAGCTCATATGTTCATATGGAGGATTACCAGGCAAAACTGACAGAATTGGATCGTGGAACAGTTGTTCTTTTCTGAAATTGATATTTAATGCATGAGACACTTTTTGTCCCTGATTTGTGTATGCTTGAGCATATTCCAATGCTGGATTGTATTTGTTTATTTATTCTCTCCTTTGCTTTTTTAATCCTTATTTATATATACCCAACACTTCAATTTTCAAAACATACCTTGGTATCAGAAATACTATTACAGTATTTCTGAGTACATTACTAGACTGTTATTTACAAAGAAGTGAAGGTGCTCTCTAAGAAGACCCAGGGGCTAATGTATTGGTTTTGGGGTTGTTTGTTTGTTTGTTTGTTTTTAATGATACATTATTTGAAGTTCTTGGTTACCTTATAACTGACATTCCACAGTCCTTTTCTGAAATAATCTTTTGGAGCAAAACTGCCAGCATTCATTACTTTCTTGCATTTACTCAGGAAAGGTATCAATTTGACACTAATGAGGATAATTGAGGATAATGAGCATAATGAGGATAATGAGGAAAAGTTTTTTCCTCTTTGAACTGGGAGCTGGAATTGCCCTCTTCTCACAAGGAAAGAATAAGCAGGCAGCGAAGTGAGAGAAGGTTAAACAAACTACCTTGGCTGTGCTCTGCAAGAGACCTCTTTGCAAAGCTGCTGGCTTCTGACACCATCTTATTTGGAAATAAGATTAAGCATAAATTTGTTGAGTATTTTGACATTGTTTTTTCTTCAAATACAGTGGACCAATAGAGTTTTTTATATCCTTAAGTTTGCAAACTGAGGATGTGAAGTTTTGTTTTTCCAGGGAGCTGTGGATTAGGAAAGATGAGATAAGGTATTTAAGTTTCTGTTTGCTAGTTAACAAAGGCATACCTGTGGTCACTTTGCTACAGAATGCACTTTTTGTATGTGGTGTATACCGATCTTTTAGTACATTGAAAGGAAATAACACATCATCATGGTGCAGTGACAATTGTCAGTGTCTGTGCAGCCTGTATTTATGTGTGTTCCTTTGCTGCTATATCCTTGCCTTAGTTCTAGATTTTAAATGCTACTTCTTAAAACTTTAGATTTAGTACATGTTTTTCTTTCTCTTCATGTAGTTAGCATACCATGGAAGTGGTATGCTTTTACTCTTTATTCACAGCAGGTTCACTCTCATCATTGCTGTGGAAATGTGTGTTCTCTTAACTTACAGATCAGTGTGTAAGGAAATCTGAAATAAACACTTGTGAATAAAATTCTCTTTCCTTCTCTTCCTACTCTTTCACTCCACAGGCCCGACTAGTCTATCTTTCACTGCTGCCTTTGCTTCTCTTCTGCTTTTAGTTTAACATAATTTAGCCAAGCATTGATTTAATTTTATTGCCTTTGCTAGCTCAGCTTAACACAGGATTCAGAGCATCAGTGTGTTTCCAGCCTGGTGCAGCCTTCAATTTGATGGCAAAAATGAGTTTCTCTCTTAGCAGTAAGAGAGAGCAGTAAGTTCTGTTCCCTGCTCCACTTCCCTCACCCCACGGGCTGTGCAGGGCACGCTTTCTGGGCCCGTCAGAACGGTCATGAGTGCTTGCAGATTTACCAGTGTGCCCTTCCCTGTTCCTTGAAAAGTTGACCATCGGTATCTGGCTCTCGAATGGGAGGGAGAGGGAATAATGAGAAACCAAACTGCCTTCATCAAGCTTAAATTTGCTCTGTAGGAATCTGCATCCCCCTTGGAAACTTTTTCTAAATAATAAAAAACTCCAGGAGACTGAACTGAAGGAGAAATAATACTAATGAGTTATGGCCTCTCAGCCATTGCATGAATGCACAAACCATCTAAAGGCATGATAACTGACTGGTATGCTGCTGACCCTGAACATATAAGCCCCCATGAAAAGCAGGGAATAGTACTGGCTCAGACTTAGTGGGGACTTGGTTTACATTTTCCAGCTGGATCAGAAGAACTAACAGAACAAGCCAATATTAAGCAATTCTGTCTTTGCTCTCCATATTCAGTGGGAAGTTGGTATCTTTGTCCCAGTTGCAGAAATAAAGTTAAATAAAAAATAAGCATCAGATGCTGCCCTTTAAAATTAATACTGTAAGCTTTTCTTTTTGGCAAGTTAATAATACTGGAATAAATTGCTTCTGTGTTTGCATCATTAATGAAAGTATGACTTGCAATGCTGTAGAAGCCTAATGCTAATGAGGATAGGAAGTAAAAAACAAGTTTAGGGATTTTTTTATACTTATGTGGTTATTCTTTTGAGGGGACACAGAATTTGTAAATGAGTGAGTGTTGATAGTTCTATATGTTCATTGGTTAAAGTTCAGTGTTTTGAAGGCAGCTGAGATAGCAGGGTGGATACATACATTGTTCACTTGTGCTGTGCAAAGTAGTCTGACAGTTCAGGGCATGTTTGGTCTTCACAAGGTCTACTGGAAAAGGAGACTGAAGGTACCAGATGTGTGCCCGGGGTGGTGTTGTTTCCCTGAGAAGTTTGCAACTTGATTACAGAACTGATTTCGAGCAGAAATGACTGTGTTAAAGTCTAGCTTGCTTTATTATATGTGCACCTTAAAATTGCATAGAAGGCAGTTTTATTAAGTGTCAGGACACTAAGAGTATTTCTGAAAACTACTGTTGGAAATTTAACTTATAACCCTGAATCTTTGCATTCCTGCCATTATCCTGCTTCCAGATGTGATGGATTATGTTTAGATTATGGACAGATGAGACTTATCCTTTACATTCTTTGAAGCTGATCTTGCATGACAGCAACTTTCTAACAGTGAAACAAAGCATGTTAAATAAATTAGTAGTTTGGAAGTATGCCATTAATTAAGTCTCACTTCTTTCTAAATAAAGATTGCTGTGAAATTCAAAAATATTATTTTTAATTAAAGTACTTTATTTGAAGAGGTTTTCTATTCTGGCTGTTGTTCTAGAAAAGGAATTACATAAACTGTATTTTTAATGATCTGACACTTTAATGGCCAGGATATCCTGATGGCATGCCGTAATCAAGAGTGACTGGGCAGGACTTGAGACAATTGAGTTCAAACTGATTTCCTCTTCCCCCTCTAGTTTTTGTGTTCTATCACATTGTTTTCCACTGTGTATGGTTTGCTCTTTTGGCATCTTGTGCTATCAAAATTATTTTTTAATTTTTCTTTTTTTCCTGTCTGATAATAATCTACATGCATGGTCTGCCATACAAGGCTCTGTAAAATGAGTCACAAAATGAGTTGTACTTCTTGCATATGTGTCTAGAAATTTCAGCCAGTATTTCCCATCTATTCCTAGCTGTTGTGTTGTTGAGGATTTTTTAAAATGTATGTAAATTAATCTTATATTCATCTTAGTTATTTAAAAAAATAGTTTTTAATTTTAAATTTCTTGTTTGCCGTGGTAGTTGCTTCTGCCATAGATGGCACGGTCTGTCCTGCTGTCTGACACTACATTAGAATTACACAGCACTAGAGATCAGATGATCTTCAGCATTATCTTTGGAGCTTCTAGCAGCCTTTGATGCTGTCAAATCCAACATTCTCAGTGGACAGAGGGGCCCAGTAACAACTAACAGTCTATTTCTGACTACTGCCCTGGGTATCCTCACACTATCCTGAATGGCAGATCTGATCCCTTTTTCAACCGTTAAATTTCTTAATGAAAGTTTTTGTGCGTTCTACTCCAGTGAATAAAAAATACTCATCCGTCTGATTTGGGTGATTGTGCATTGTGTGTGTGGCTGTTGTTTGTCCTGTTCAGCCACAGTTCTGTGAGAAGCAGGTGCTCCTTGCACACTGTGAGGATAGAGGGTTAGAAAGAATGTTCAGTGGAGCTGCCACTTCTCACCTATGCATAAAGGTGTGGATGACTGCCACGTGCCATAATTGCAAAGCCAGTAGGATTTACTTGGAGAAATTCAAAATTCTGTTTCTCTCTTCTCATGTGTCTGAATTTACAAAAAATGAGTATTTAAAAATAATTTCCCTGATTTTATCTCAAATCAATTTTGTCTTTTTTTCTGTTCTAGAGTTTCAGGAAAGAAATCATATACCTATTTTATTTTTGACTTTTCAAAGTAGGGAAGTGACTATAAGAGATGAAGTCCCATACATAAATTGGAGTATTTGCTGGTTAGAGTTTGCTCAGCCATTAAAGCAGCTAGACAAGAAGAATGTCTTGTTCTCTTCATAATGCTTCCTCAAAGAACATCTGAATATTAGTACAAAAAAGGGGTAAAAGAACAATGTGGCAGAGAATATAGCAAAAAGTCTCCAGAGGATTATGGTGATGGGGAGTTTAGAAAGGAAAAAGACCTTTCAAGGACCTTTTTATGTTTGACACATGGGGAATTTACTTCATATATCCCAGACAATGGTTATATGTGTGGAAAAGATGCTGGAGAAATTTTTTTCTAAACTGAAATATTTGTGGTTTGTTACAGTTGGTTTTTTTCTAATAATTAAAAATGTTACTTTCAAGTTTGATGGAATATTACTTCCCTTTTGCTTCTTCTCTTGTGGGAGACTGGTTACATTTCTAGAAATTTATGCCAAATGAAAATCTAAAAATCACATTTTAAGGATGAAAGTGACAGAGGTATTAACAGCAGTGGAGAAGGCAGCTACTGAATCTCTGGAAGGACTGAATTACCTAGTTGTAAGGCAGAGCTCGAAATCTGAGGATCATCTGTAGCAGCAAGACTTCTAAGGAATTGCAATCTGGCCCAGATACCTAGAAAACCAGATATTGCCAGACAAGGTTCTATGCCTTAGAATTTCTGCTGTGTCTTTGTGTTGGCAAGAAGCAAGGCTTCTATTACCATTCTTGCCTGTGTTTGCAGAGTCTTTGAGAGCAGAAAACAAGTTTCATGTGAGTACCTGTAACTAGACAAATTTACAGCTGCTCTCCCGGTTGAGTCAACTTTCCTTAAAGAAAGAATGTTCATATTTGCTGGAGGTAAAAAAAAATAATCTTTAGAATAAAACTTCAAAGATTTCTGTGAAGATTTTGTTCTGTGAGGATGTTTTTAGTCCAAATGAAAGCTCAGCTGTCATAGCACCAGTTCCCACAATAAACTCAGAAATACCTTGTGTATTCTCTCTCAGGCTATCCTTCATGTTACAGCCGTATGGTTAATTTGGTTAATTAATATGGTTAATAATTAATTAATTACTTGTTGAAATTAATTTATCTTCTGTTTATTGATTCATTTATGTTCTTTGTCCCAGAGTTGGGCTGAAATTAAACATGTCTGAGATTCCTTAGAGAAGTTTTTAATAGGGAAGTGTTTCTGCTGCAGAAGTAAAATGTGAGTTCCGATTTAGACGTGGAGGGGAAGTTATCAATCCACATAAAACTTCCTCTCACTGAAAGGTTGGACTTGGCTTTACAAACTTTACATGAACCGTAGCACTGAACAAAGCCACTTGTAAGCCTGTTTCTATTTCACAGGTAGGTAATCCATTCATCTTGTCATCATGTGAGATGTCATAAATGCATGACACAAGTACCAGCTACAATTGCTGGTTACTTGATTATTTCCATAAGTCATTTAAAACCAGTAAAGAATTGAGAGAGGTGAGGTAAGAATTTGCACTCTGGGCTTAGTCCTTGTGACCTGTTAATGAGAGAATAGTTCTTCTTTGCCTGTTGTGTAGTTGGACACATGAAGCCAAAATTTTTGTTGAACATCTTCCAAAGAAAGTTCACTGTATACTGTCAACACAGAAAAGGAAGAGAGAATTCCATAGCGGGTGTTACTGGATTAATTAGTTGTGTAGTCTGTATTGAAAATAATAGGAAGTTTGTGCTTCAAGAACTATGTATCCAGACTAAGGTATGAGAAATAGGGCAAAAAGTGCTGGCTTGTTTTCTTGATCATGTATATTCTAATGTATTCAAATTTATTTCAGTTTCTCCTGCTGTGTTTGTATTTGTGGTCTGTATGTATTATATACAGCAAAGGAATGTCTAGGTACCAGACTCTATGAAAACATGTGGTCAGTTGCCCATAATAGATGCTTAATTTCACGGTCAAAGACTGTGAATTTTGTTCACATTATTTAGGTTATCTTGTAAAGTGACATTGCTCTGGTGTCTGGAGGCTGCTTTGCCTCTCATTTGGCATTGAGTGTTCCATACCAATATCAAGATTAATATTCATATTAGGTATGGGGTTTTTTAAGGGCCTTGTAGGAATGTCTCAAAAAAGGGCATCTGGCAGAAACTCAATTTCTTGATCCGTCCAAACATATTATTGAGAATAATTTACATAACCAAGAAAATTAGAATAGCATTTGTATAAAAACAGATGTGCTCAAAATGAGTATATATTTTATGAGTTTACATTTTTTTCCCTCTTTTATTGTATCTAGTAGCACAGTTTAAGATTAGTACCATCTTGCTGGTAAATAAGTGTTAGTGAAATAAATTAGAAAATCTGCATAAATGCAGTATAATGCAGAAGTGTCCACTAATTCTGCAGGACTGCTGAATGCAGCACTTGTGTGACGCTGCTGAGCCAAGGAGCCAGCCACGTATGCACAGTACTGGGTGTGCATGGCATCAGCAGGGATTCAGTGCAGCTGGAGCAGGTGAGGAAGGGATAAACCCAGCTGTCAGACAGGCTTCATGCACTGTCAGTAGTGCTGCATAGTTGGGACAAAAACCAGTGACGTAGACCTGGTTGTCTGCTGTGCCACCACGTGCTTCAGCAACCCAGGTAAACCACAGCCTCCTATCGCTACTGGGAAAGCAAATCCAAGGGATTCCAGTGAAGAATGGCTCTTTCTTTGTATTTGCTTACAGGTTGGAGGCTAAGATCTGGAATGTGCACCTGGTACTAGAGCAGTGTTTGTTGAGTTCCATTGTATTCCTAAAGCTGTTCACTGTTCCTTTATTCAAGTCATAAGATCTGCTCATAAGACCTACTCACTGGTAGGGGCAAGCAGAGTTTGGAAACAGTAAAAACCTGATGATCAACATGGCTTTCAGAACTGTAAAGTAATGATAAATTTAGTGAGGAAGTTGCTCTGAAAAACAGGGTTCTTATCAGGGACGTGGGAAACCTAGGTTTAACATTTGGGCTCTATTCATAATTTGTTGGCATGATTCTGGATAGATTGCCATCTCTTTTGAGCATTGACATCCTTTTTAGGAAAAAAAGTATTCTTTTGGTAAAATAACTAAAGATTGTTTGTTATGAAACATTCTAACAATCACTACAGACAAGTTTCCATGTATATTAATATCATTTCTGGAGGCAGGATAAAATGTTCTAGATGTTATCAGAGTAGAAGGCAAGGAGTTTAATTAAAATTCCTTTAAGTAACCACATGTAATATTTTTAGTCTTTGGAGATTTTTGTATTGTCAGTTGGACATGCAAACTCATTCTGCAACAAGTGTCACAGGAAATATAAAGTACTTCTGAAAGTACATGTGCTTCAAAAATAACAGTAAAAAGCTTAATTGCTAAATGTGAGGTATGTAAAATTATGTACTACTTTAGCAATTGATTATAAAAATAGCAACCAAGAATATAATCTGCTTGATGAAAACTGCAGAGGCTCCTCAAGATTGTGCTGAGCATGTTTATTTTATAGTTGAGTACCTTATTTTAAAATGCTATAAAAGTAATTCCAGTTGTGTTTTCAGGTATGTGGAAAGAGGGAAGATACCTGATGGAAGTTTTGCTTCAGTCCAGCCATTTCCAGCTTCCTGAGACACAGCAGCAACTGAACCCAAATTTCAGTTAAAGCAATAACCGTGAAAAACTTGGGGAGGAAGCACATATAAAGTGCCAATACTTGGCTAAGTGTAAAGTAGTACCCAAAAAAAGTCTGAAAGCTAAAAATCATTTTTTATTAGCCATGAAGTAAAATGGACTCATCAGCTGTCACTTGCTAGCATTCATTACCTTTCAGTACCTGCTTTGTATGTTTGAACCCTGAATAGTCTCATTGGTAAATAGGATGCTACTTTATATCATCACATACTTGATGCATTTGGGCTATGCAGAGAGAAACAGGATGATAAAATAGTAGCATTCTTTACTGTCAAATTGGGTATTAAATAACCTTTCCTAGTTCTAGACACTTGTGTTTAACATGAAACAACTTTGTTTTTCACTTAGCATACATCAGGGTGTGTTGCCTTTTGACCTAGGAGTGTGTTGTCTGTCTAATTACCCTTTGTATTGTTTTACTGTTCCTTGCAACTATCCAAACAATTCGCTGTGGCCCTAGCAACCAAACAATACTGTTTAACAAAGATTTCCTTACTGCATTGCTCCCAGATTTCCCACGTAGCAGTAGCTCACATCAGAGCAAACAAACAGGATATTGTTTCAAGTGAATAATGTTCACTGTTTTCAAGTGGTTCGTGAAAGTAGTTTTTTAGTTTTGAGCTGTTGCAAGCTGTATGGTTTCTGGTTCCACATCTCATATGAGGTTCTGTAGAATGCTTCATGTTTTGAAGCTTCCAAACGATGTTTGAGACTTGCATTTTCTCTGGCAGCTAAGAGTAAGGAATGGCTTTGCTTTGATGGCAAAGAAGAGCAGAAAAAAATTATTTAATTCTCGCCTGCAATGACTTTTTTTTTCCCATTAAGCATATTTAAATTAATATAGATCCTTTTTACAATTTTATTAATTGCAAATTCATGAGTAAATGCATCCCACTGAATGTAATTATACCAGATAATAATGTTGTTTGACCTAGCTAAGAAATCTAAGAATAGATTTTGACTTTTCTTTAAGACACTCTTGTATATTTACTTATTAAATAGTCGAGCTCCCTCTCCATTTTCCCTTGTACATGTTTTTGTGCGTGTATTTAACTAAATTACTGGTTTTACAAAGGAGATGAAACCATGAACATTGTCATATGCAAGACAAGAGTCTTGATGCTAATGTCAACCACTAGTGGTGTTGTGAATTAGAGTCCTCAGCAAGTTCATGGATTAAAATAAATCCTAATAATTTTTTCTTCCTTTTACATACTCTTACATTTTAGCAAAACTAAGGTATTTGTAATACTCTCATGACAGTTTATAACTGCTTCAGTATGACAGTTTTCCCTGTTTTTCGTGGAAAACAAATCAGGGGGGTAAGTTCATTGCCACCTGGAGAGTTTGTGGATGTGAACACAGAGATGAGTAACATGAATGGCTGTGGGGACAGCTGTGACTCTGCTTTGCTGCTGAAAGAGAAAGAAGGCAAGGCAGGCCCTGCTCCTGCACTGACTCTGTGCTGGCTGGAAGGGATTGATTGCATCCCTGGCAGTGCTGCAGTCACAGCAGCACCGTGTGTGCCCTCTCTGTGTGCTGTCCAAGGGGGGCTCTGTGAAACTATAGCTAGGGAGTGGGGTCCTTGCTCATTCTGGGGGTGTAAGGCTGCCCTCCCACCACAATTCCTTGGCTGCATGGCCGTGACCTCTGCCTTGTACTGAAATGTCTGCAGCACTCACAAGACCCAGTTTGATTATAGTCCAGTTCTTTTTTTTCTTGCCACCATAAGATTTTTGCCCAGTTTATCCATTTCCTATGCTTTTTTTTGGGGCTGAGGAGGGAATTTACCTGTGTTTAGATCAGTGCAGAGAGCCTTGGAGTTTCATCCCTAGTGAGGGAAGATGTCCTAGAGCTTTGAAAGTTAACACACTAAGGTGATCCCTTTTACTGAGGATTGAATTGCTAACACAAAGTAAAGATAGCACTTAAAAGATGATCAGCTCCCAATGTTTTCGGATTCTTAAGTGACAGGGGCTTTTTGAATGTGGTCTTTTAAAATCTGAAGACAGAAATGTATTATGTAATCACACTATTAAGAGTTGTCTGCCTAATAGTCTACATCTAAATACAGTGTGGGGTTAAGGAGCACAGTGGTCTTAGTTTCCCCAGAGAGCAAAAAGAGCTGGTTCAGTACCAGCTCCTCACTCTTCAGGAGTGGGAACTGGACCAGAGCTCTGGCATGTTCACTTCAGTCCAGATCATGCAACAGCTGTGGCATGTCCAGTAGGTAAGTCTGGAATGAGCTGAAGCTGCTGCTTTGCTAAATTTCTTCTGACAAGACACAAGTAATGATGTTCAAAAGGACATTTAAACACTCTCATTTCATTCCAGCCTGTTAATGTTAATATGTCTTTTAAAATAAGGCAGTCCAACTTGTCTGTAATTAGAACAAAGCTTTATCTTTCTTAGAAACTCTGATATTTAGGATAAAAGCAACTGCATAAATTAGAAATGTGGTATCTGTTGTGGGTCCTTAGCTACTCAAATTTCTATTTTGTTTATCTGATGGAAATGAAAGGAAAGTTGTTCAAAATTGCATGTTACAGCATTCTTCTGTTTTGCCTATCCCGTGCTTGGTATTTCTGTTTGTTACCTGCTATGGCCAGGAAGGATGTCTTTATTCCTTCTTTCACCTCTTCTCAAACCTCTGTACTCTTGTTCTTGACACATTTTCATCTCTCTCATTTTCTGGGCTGCCTTTGGAAACATTGACGCTTCAGGATGGCAGGAGTGTGGATGCTGGAGAGCATAGGCATTGTAAAGACATGAATATTTTTTTTAAGTTCCTGTAATGTTTATGTTTTTGTACTGAAGGATGAGCCAATCATCAGATGTGGGATGAGAAAGAGTTTTGGGTTGTAATCTTCCTTTTGCAGCCTGCACTTTGTTCTGTTTCTTAATGCTTCTATGTACTTATATGTAGTGAGCTTCTACCGTAGGGATCTAGATCATGTCAGTGTCTGTGATGTCCCATTGTCCCTGGCTGTGTGGGACATGCTCTTCTCTGTCTTTTAGGGCCTCTGTTACTGAGATCAAAGTGCTGGATTGAAGTGTTAGAGGATGTTTAGAAATTTTTTATGACATATGCAGTGTGTGCCTGCTGTTCTGGTGTTGCCCCTGGTTCCCAGGCACTCAGTTTTGTGACCTTGTGCAAGTCTTTCCAGCCTCAAAGAAAGGATTCTGCAATTTATGTTTATTTCCTGTTTTATGCAACAGGGAAAAAGATGCATTACTCCAGCCAAGCAGCAAGATTCTACAATAGCATAGGGATTTAAAACAAGTAATGTGTAGTACTCACAATCTTATGCAAGGTACCTTTCCTTCTGGATTAGAAGCTGAGGTAGTTGGAGGCATTCAGTTTTCACTCCTGTAGAATTTATCACTTCACTAATGCATTTGATAAATGATAAATTTCAATGGAAGTTGCAGGAGTCTGTTTTATATTATGTAAAATGTAACTTTTTGAATTGATGGAAGATATAATAAATGGCCAAGACTTCTCTTGAAAAGATGTGATGTACCAATGTTTGGTCTCCATGTTTGGTCTCATGTTTTTTCATAAATAAGTTGAAAAAAACATTTGAGAAAAAGTTGTGGATAATATTTAGCTTACAGGGTTTGTACATGTAAAAACTGAGATAATGTAAAAAAATTTTCAGGTTCAGCAAAATAAACCAAATGTGTCACCTCACACTCTACGTGCAAAAGGCCTTAAAAACGCTTACCTAAACACATCACGAAATGTGGCAGAATGAAACAGATGGGAACTAGGCTCCCTGCATGACTGTCTTAGGAAAATAAAATCTTAATATAAATAGATAGGAATTGTTAATATCAATTCCTAATAGCAATTGAAAAATAACATCTGCAGTCATGGAATACACTAGGGAAATATAAGACCTCCCTATGTACGTCTGGGTCATCATTAAGAGGTGTCAGCAGTTATTTTGATATGTAGTGTGCAAGACAAGAATTGTAATTATCTACCCTGATTGTTCTGTGTATTAAACCTCTGTGTGTGAGTTCTGAAACATGATTTTCAATACTGCAGTTCACATTGCTAGCAGCTTTCACAATAAATGGATGTTTTGGAATGCCTGAGGAGAAAAATAAATTAAAGGTGGATAACTATATATAAAGTTTGTATGTGACAATTTCACTATAAAAGCAAAATACTTCTTAGAAAATGAGGCTGATACATACAATGTTATTTTTATTGATTAATAAATATTCCTTTCAAGGAACAGTTTTTAACATGGGACTAGAAGATCAGTTAGCATGACCTGTCTGAAAAGGGTTTGCTTTCTTGTTAGGAAAATCAACTTATTGACAAAAAGTGCCAAAGAAGAATTTCTCTTGAAGGTATTTGGACACCAGATAGAAACATGAAATTAATGGGTGATCCATAAAATGGAATCAAGCAGTGCTTCTCATAATATAGGAGATAACTCTTTCCATTCAACCTTCTGAGTTTTAGTCATACTTGAACTGAAGCTCCTATGTGTTAATCATGTAGAGCATTTTATTGACAACACAAGTGACCTACATTGTAAACCCTTGAGCAACTTAAGTGTAGAAACTCTGACCTAACTAAAACAAATTCTTGTTCTATGTTACAATTGTTTCCTTCTGTTTTAGAGAAATTACTGTGTGAAAATATGTGTGTGATGAATGGGAAAGTACTGTGGCACCATGTTTAGAAGCTCTGCTTTATAGCTCTGTGTTTTTCTTGTTTTTTACCTTTAGCCTCCGCACCACCCAGCAGAGTAAATAAACGTAGAGTTTCTCCAAGTGTTGTTTCCACCTGGGAAAAGAGAGGCATCATCATGTCTAACATTACTATTGACCCAGATGTGAAACCGGGCGAGTATGTCATCAAAAGCCTCTTTGCTGAATTTGCTGTTCAAGCTGAAAAGAAAATTGAACTTGTAATGGCTGAACCTTTGGTGAGTCCTTTTTTTTTCATAGTACCTCTCAAAACGGTGTTGTTTTTTTCTGGAATAGGATTTATCATATGTGTGGTTAGTGAAAAAAGCACTCACAGATATTGTTGACTTTTCAGAGAGATTACTTCAGGAATAAATAAGCTTCTGCAAACAGGGTTGCTCCCTGATCTGTTTTATTGACTTGTATCAAAACTGTTACCTAGTAGTTACTGGAAACAAGACCTCTTTAGTGTATCCCTAAGGTCTGTGAAGTTACAAAAGGAAATAGGAGGAACAAAAAATGTTCTTTCATTAATACTGTGAAGTGTGTTTCCTGTCAGTGTTTCTTTTAAATAATACTTAGGCAATATACTTTCAAGGGAAGATACATTTGGTTTGTTTTCTGAAGTAATGATAATAACACCTGGAATAATATAGTAGTCTGCATATATTGCAGATTGAGCAAAAAGGTAAAATTCCATTGTTGATCTAGACTTCATGGTCTTGAAATAAATGGTTTTCTTTTAATTTGGAAATTTCTGGGAAAAAAAAACAAACAAAAGACCCCAAAACATCAAGAAACAAACCAAGCTTTTATTTTTTTAAGCCTGGAAATTCACTGGGCAGGTGAGATGCTGTGGCTAGCAGAAGGCCAGCTCACAGAAGGCTTCTGTTGGCAGCTGCTGCTTGCCAAAGTGCTCATGTGCAGAAAATGCCTATGTGAGCATTTGAGCCCCAGTTTTGAAACTTCAGGGAAAAGTTTTCTTAGGAAGCAGTCCAAAAGAGCACAAAAGCAGGGCCAAAACTGTTTTGTGGATTATGGAATCATCTTCAGTTACAACCATTAGTGTATAAAAGGCTGAGGAAAATGAAACTTTTCTTCATACCTGTTCTTTATGTATATGTCAGTGTGCACCAAGCAGGTTTACAACTTAAATATAACTTGTTTATTTGTTTTTTACATCCAAAAAAGTAATGTATTCAGGAGAGGTTTAAAAGAAAGCACAAAAACTTCGTAGCAAAAGGGGCACACAAGCCTCCACCTGGCTGAAAAGGAGAGGAGAGCTGCAGTGGTGCTGTGGGAGGAAAGGCTGGTAGCTCCACTGTCCATCCATGTGCCAGGTGCTGCTCCTCCAGCCCCACTTCCATCCATCAGCCCAACAGACAGGGAGGGAGTGCTTGGCCAGAGGCACAGACTGCCTGGAGCTGAGATGAGCTGAAGAGGCTTTTCCTGCAGACACAGCTAGTTTGGAGTCAAATATAACCAGAATAATGAGAGCAAGGCAAATATAATAGCCCTGGAGTTCACTTTTGCTACAAAACTTGTCCCTAGACCAGATAAAATAAATCCTCTATCATCAGTCCCAGGTTGTGTCTCCTTGCCATGCTGTTGACTGTTAATTAAACAAATGTTTTTAAATCTGTTAATCATATAAAATTGAAACATCTCACCAGATTAAAAATTAGAAACCCCATGAAACTAATTAAATAATTCACCTTTCACAGAAGAGTGATTCCCAGCTTTGTTGCCTGGTGAGTTTTTATGGTGATTGCATGAAGTCTACTGTGTCAAGATTTTTTTACTGATAAGAACCTGCAGTCAGTATTTTGTGTGTATACAAGTGTGTATAAAATTCTTTAGAATAAAGTAAGAAATTACAAATATTTCTTAAGTGCCAGTTTATCTCGGCTGTTTGAGGGGCCTGGAAAGGCCCAGAGGTGGCCTTGGGGCAGCCCGCGTATCGAAGGACGAGAAGAGGCTTCAGTTCTTCTTTCTGGTTTTATGTTTATTAATTGTTTATCTAAAAGATGTTCTTTCAGCCAGCAGAGATCTGCTCAGCAGTCAGCCATGGGCACACTGTCTCTGCCCTCCGGGCAGGCACCTATCTTTATACCCATTGTGACGTATACAATATTTATCATTTTTCCCCAATACCATCTATTCTTATAACTCGGTGTACTCTTAGTAATAACCAATAGAAAGGTGCCACCGTGGCCAAAGAAGATGGAGGAGAGGAGGAAGAAGGAGGAGGACAGGACACACCCCAATTCCTCCATCTTACTCCTCTAAACCCCCCTGTACATAAATCCTAAACCTTGTGTCTCACTCTCTAATTAACTAATCCCTTCACCACTCACCCTGTGAAGCCCTCATCCTTGTCGTCTCCTGTGTAGGGTTAAAGTCCAGCCACCAGACACTTCTGGCAACATTCCAGGACTCCCGAGCCCCCTCAGGGTCTCGGAGGCTCAGCATCTCAGGACTGAGATATTGAGATCCGACACTTAAGTGGTCATCTATAAAGGTTTTAAACAGTTTTGTCTGGGTTCATTTGCTAAGCTGAATTCCTTTAAACAAAATGAATTGTAATGGAAACAAATGTAACTTACATGTGTAGCCAGCTTTCCTTTTTTTGTATTGATGGGTGAGAAGGACTGTATAGAAAACAAGCAAATTAAGAGAGGTGCCAAAGGCTGTGGAAGTGAAACAACCTGAGCCTGTATAACATAAAGAGGTAGGAGGGAATCCTTAAGTGTCCAGCTGAAAGGAAATACTGAAGTATTGAAGCAGCTTTATTTCTGTATGTAGAATTTTTGTAAGTACTGAACATTCAGTTCTAGTGTATGGAATTTAAAAAGAAAGATAAAAAGGCTGGAAGAGCACCAGAAAAGCACTGACTGTGATTGGATAAAAGGCTTTAATGGAAGAGTGGAAAGCCCTTTATTATTTTAGTGTGGTTTGATTTTGTGGAATGACTTGGCTGCAAACAAATTATGAAGAATATATATAGAGTCACATAAATGTTTAATGAAGCTAGGCTGTTGGGTGAAGCTGAGAGAATTTAAAGCCAGACTAATAAAAATTAGGAGCTAGACAGTTTTTAAAACTTGAACATGACAGTAGGGGAGCAAAAATTAATTAAAATATAAATTAAAAAAAAGGTCACTCACTGCAGATCATCTGTGGGTGAGAGGTAGTACCATTTTTGCTAAATGTATGGATTGCATTTAAAGGTAACTGACTTGTGATTTCAAAAATTAACTGAATGGTTTCTCTGGCTGTGATTTTTACCTTATTTCTTCTTACTAATTTAATTAAGAGTTCTCTGCCCTCAAATTGTAATACCTCAGCTTTTTCAAAGTTGCAGACAGAGCTTATCAGCAAATGCTTAAAATAAATTATTAAATGAAAGCAGCAAGTGTAATGACAGGAAGGAAGATCATCCTTTTAGTGAATAAATGAAATAAAACCACGTTTTTTTTTTTAACCAGCTGTGCTAAATCTTTTAGGGCAGTATATAGTTTTAAAGGAAAAAAAGAGCCCAAGAGTAGTCTTGTAGCTTGAAATATACTCTTCAGCTTAGAAGGATGACACTGAGGAATGACACCAGCATTCCCCAAATGTGACATAAACTATACCAGTTAAAATGATTAGTGATAAACTCAATTATTTTGCATTTTGTCAAGCTGCATGTAAGTATGGATGGTTAGAATTTAACATGGGGTCACCTACTAAATTGTAGGTGTCTCATGCTGAAGTCACAACTAGCAAGTATTTATGCCTGTTACCACCACAAGGATTTTATTCTGCTGTGGAAATACTTCACATGGCTCAGACTAGCACTGTGCACTTTTGCAAGTCTTGCCTAGATGCTTTCAAAAGTTAAGTAAATCTTAGCAGAGTGCTGTGCTGGCCCCTGGGGCAGGGATGCACTGCCCAGCCCCGGGGCCGCAGGAGGTGAGGCAGCCTCCCTTGTCTGCTTTCTTCCTGCAGCTTGGAGCTCAGCCAGAGGCACTCTGAGCCGCCCTGCTGAGGTGTGCTGGCCACCAGAGCACGGTGCCAGGGAATGCTGGAGAGGGACCAACGGGTGGTGCCTTTTTCCATGGGTGCAGTTGTTTGCACAGCACATGCACATCCTGATCCCTGCTGCCTGCCATATGTTGACATTTCTCCTTTACACAATGGATGCAAACTGCTCTCTGCTTAATGCAGTAGTGTTTTGGGTTTTTTTCATTTCACTTGTAAAAGATAAATGGAGACCTATTATTTTCATCTCTCTCTGAACTTCAGGAAGCCAGGAAAATAAATCTTAAATTATTCAGTTAGAGTTTCCAGACATTTACTTTATGCTGTTGAATAGATTTTTTTAAATCATGTGAGATGACTGGAGCCATGACAAAGCAGAGGTAGAAGAAGATATTAAAAGAAACTAAATTTAAAAGTCAAATAATTCAAAGGCCTTGATAAGGCCTGTGGTTGGGTTCAAGAGTATTATTTGGTTATGTCAGGTTTGTTTGGTGAGTGTTACATTAACTCTACAGTGTATTTACCTTTTAAGAGTTAAGATTCTTAGTGCTGAGGAAACATAATAGAGTTGGTTATGAACTTGTAAGGTCTTCATTCTTTCTGATCTTAAAATCTTAAACATTGGATATACAGAAGTATCTAAATTAGTATGAGTCATGGGAGGGGAGCTAAACTTTCAGAACTAGCTTTCTCTCTATTGACATGGATTTCAAATTTGTGTAAAGACTTACAGAATGTTTCACTTCTCTTTGATTTGTCATTCTTTTCTTTAGCAATTTTTGGGTTTAGACACATGCAATGGGTGTAGTGAACCCAGGGTTTCTTCACCTGTATAATAGTTTTGTAGCATTATGGTGGAAACATGGTTTGTTGGGACGTTGTATCCTAAGGACTTAAGGAACCTGACTTTTCCCATCTTCTTACAGGAAGACTTCTTCCCATCTTCTTACACTTTTCCATCTTATAAGGAAATAGCTTTCTAGTTTTTCTCATTTAACTTAGCAATGATACAACGTTTGTATAGAGTGGAACATTTCTTGTATTTCTGCTTTATAGATAAGCTAGCAATTACTGTGCAGTTTATCTGAAAGCATAATACAGATAAGAATTCATCTATAGCAGGCATTTCTGTGTAAAAAAAAAGGAGGGAGGCTTGCTAGCTAAAAGAAAATATGGCTTTGCAAGTGCTCTCTGGAGCTTTTAGTATATACTTCAAAATATTATTTCTCATAACAGTGTTTTGAACAGATTTAACATGTAAAATTACATTAATTTTAAAGATACAAGAAAGTGGAACCTTTGCCCCTTTGCTTTTAAACAGACAGTGAAAGAACATTAACTTTTACATCAGTTGATCAAAAAATACAGCTTTTTCAGAATAATCAATGCATTTACCTAGAAACCCCCTTCTTAAAATATTTTTTATTTTGGGCATACTGAAAGTGAACATAAATGGTAGTATTTTCCTAGATAATTAAGTGGATTTCTTTGGATTATGGAAAGTGAAAATGACTTGTGCATTGACATTTTTATAATTTCAAATTATTCTTTCAGAGTAGGCAAGTGCTTTTTGTTTGGGCAGTGTTGAATCCAAGTTTTCAGAGGCTGTAGTAGTTGCCAGATATTGCATTCTTTTTAACACCAAATACAGCTTCACTTAAAGGAGAAAATGCCAGAAACTGTGCTGTATTTTCAAGATTATACTTAGGACAAGAAAAAATAAGTTGCCTGTTCAAACCTTGGATTTGGGACATGCAAAATGAATTTTTATCTGTGGAACATACAGGCTGTCTCTTGCAGCCTTGCAAGTGTTAATCACCAAGCAATGTTGACTTTCTCAGTTTTTGTCAACAGTCTGACAGCATGGGTGTTGTCTCATACTAAACTACTGAGCAGTTACTTTGTGCTGAGTTACAACCTGTTGAGAGCAGAGCTGGCTATCAGAATTGCTCACACCTCCCTTTACATGCCAGACCAGGCAAGTTAACTACTTGACTTAGCCTGCTCCATAAAACTTCCTTGTTTGCTTACTGCAGTCTAATGGGAGTTATTAACTCTTTAGGTACTTTTTTTCTTTCCTTGTGAAAGATAACATTTTGAGCTCATTTATATTATCAAGTGAAGGACAGTTTAAAATGTTTTTAAATAAGAGGAAATGCTCAGCAGATCTTTATATATGTTACTGCTTTGCAGTGTGCTCTTAAAGCTGTTACTGTGGCACTTGGGTTGCTGTAAATCAGTGACCCTCATAGCCAGTTCACAGGACTCTGTTCTTTTCATTTTTTCTTCTCTTTCTTCTTCTTTTTCTTTTCATTTCTTTATTCTTTTCTTCCACTTTTTTTTTTTTTTTTTTGTTTTTTTACTTTCCAGGGTACCTGAGCAAGGTATACTTGTATTTCTTGTAAGTGTATCATTTCGTACTTTACACAGTGACTAGTAAGAATTACTGTGTACTATTAGAGTTTGTAAATGTTTTATTTCCACAATGCTTTAATCCTCACTAAATTATTTTGTCAGGAGTATAATTTAATTTTGCTTTTAGCAGAGAAGTGTGTCATATGCTACTGGTAGCACTAAATATTGTAATAAGTAAAATTCTAGTAATATTGCTTTTTTTTGTTCCTTATAGTTACTTCAAGTTAAAGCAAGTGATTATTCACATTCTCCTTTTACTGGAGTAGGTCTTCTAGCTGTGTTGTACTGCAGTTCAGAGAAGAGCAGATTGGAAATGCGTTGAACACTTGTCTCTGCCTTTGTGAAGACATTATAAAACTCATTATTGTGACTTAGAATAATCACAATATGCCATATATGAACATGAATAAACTTGCTAATTGAGATAGGAATGGCTTTCCCTCCAAGTTACACTTGACACCCACCACCAGCTGGTCCTCATTTGACCTCTACCATCTTCTGTTTGTCAGTCTTTAATGTTGTTATTATTTTGCTACTGAATTAATTTTTGGGAATGTACATCACATCTCCAGAAATACTTGTTATCTATAAAAAATTGCAAATATTTATATGAAAAGTTTTTTCTTTGTTCTGTAATATAACTGGAAAAAATGAATCTATCTTTGATAATAGTCAATGACATTGTGAAATGTATGTTTCTTTTTATTTTTTGTACAGGAAAAGCTCTTGTCCAGATCTCTTCAAAGAGGTGAAGATCTTCAGTTTGATCAGGTAGGCGATGTATAATTGAAGGCAACTTTTATTGGATAAAGATGGGCTTTACTTTTGCAGAATAGTGGTTCCACTGTTGTAATAACTTAAAACATTCATATCTGAATCTGTGTCAGAAGATTTAGACTCTGAATGTTAGTTAGACTTTATTTTCCATTGTAGAATATGATAGTAATAAACTATTAGATAATTATTTGAAGGTGGCAGTGAAAACTGGTGGAAGAAAGATGCTGAAGCACACTAGGGGACAAGAAGTCTTAGTTTATTTCTGCATCACTTATTGTTTGAGTGTCTAGGGTTCTGTTTTTATAAACAAATAGTGTGAATTTTATTTCAGTAACATGGCTTTTACTGAGTGCTTTCTGATTCTATGGCAGAAGGTATAGGGTAAATTCAAAGCATTACTAAAGTGTTACTTTGTCCTTTGCTGAGAATATAGATAGACTGCTAGGCAATTCCATTTCACTTACTCTCAGTGAACTGTGTCTGGAAAGACTCTCTGCTCAATTTATTCATATATATTGTCTGTATTTCCAGTTCTTCAATAGTGTAGGCATGCTTGTGTCCCATAACCACTTCCTTGCAGTGGAGAGGCAGCGTTCAGAGGAAGCCCTATTAATTGCCTTTTCCTGTTCTTGACTGTTCCTGAATAGCATCTACTAAGATGAAGCTTAGTGTTCTGTCTAAGAGAGGTTCTAAAAACAGGCTGAGTGGAGAGAAATAAAAAATAAAACATGTAACTTTTAAAATTGAATAATATAGAAAGAAACTGGTTTTCCTGAAAATACAGTTTAAAAAAAAAAAGTTTTGATTGTTTGTATATATAAATGTGTGTGTGAGTTCTTATTTTATTCTTTTTTGTAATTTGTAATTTGTAATCTAATTTGAAGTCAAGATCTGAACTTTAATGCCACTGAATAACTGCTTTAGGCAGACCTGAATGGCTGGAATCATGAACTTTGTTAGGGAATTTTGCACATTGTTTGGCAAAAGGAATTAAGATTGCATCTCTCTGTTTGTTTCTTGCTGTATAAAACCCTTATTAAGAACAATTCTCCAACAGTGCAGAAGATAACAGATTTACAAAAGTGATTGGTAACGTGTGGGAATGAGGAGGATCCAGAGGTCACAGCCACAGCATCCAGCAGAGAAGCTGGAGCTGCTGCTGGGCCAACCTTGCTCACCCTGAGGTCTTTATGGAGCCAGGAATCTGGGTCTAAAAAGTGGCTTTACCTGTACTGATAATGGGGTCTGAGCTTGTAAGTGTTATATTTTGTGAGTAAAGAGGGCATGCTTGGAATACAAGAGGGCCCTGGGACTAAGGTGCTATCTAATTAAGGCTTGTTCTCTCATCTCAGTAAGTGATGAGAAAAGGGATGGAGGAGGAAGGCATGGAGTGTTGCCTGTCCCTCTAATGAAAAAGTAAAATAGCATTTAAGGGGATTATAAATCATTTTTGTTAGAAACAACCAGACCAAGAGGGCTGCTGTTAAAACAAGTTGAATAATTAATAGCTTTTAATTTCCAAACAGCAGAAATCTTCTCTTTGTCATTTGATATCTTAATTGGAACAATAATATAAATTCAGCTAAAAAAGGAGAAATTTTGGGAAAGGAAATTTGTATGTTGATACACTCTGAACTGTTAAAAATTTTAGCACCAGAGCTTTCCCTTTACCATTCCTAGCACATCAGGAAGCTACCAGACAGGAGTTTTTTTATAGAGCATATATTGCGTTTCTTAAAATATTTTTGCTTGTACAGCTTGAAACTGAAATAGCTAGTGGTTTTCTTTTTTTTGTTTATTGTAGGAAACATACTTGGCAATTTCCTACTCTTGTCCTAAGACACCAAAATTTTATGATCACACAAAAGCCTGTGTTGACCTTCTCAGTGACTGAAAGCAGATGTATGTGAGATTCAGGCTTGTTCATGATTAGGCACAACTTGAGCAATGTTTTCAGGATAAGGATTTTGGCCAAAGCTGGAATTTGTGCTTTAGCATCTTACTATAATTTTGCTTCTCTGTTTTTACCTCTCACTGTGCTGTTGGGTATGTTATGTGAAGCAATTAGCAATATGTTACTGCCTTTGAGACTTGAGCAGGATTTGCTGTTTCATTCTGAGGAACTGAAGTATATGTCACATCTATTGCAGCCCTGTCCTCCTGGGTATTACAGGAGCCCTTAGTCTGGATTGCTGCTTTCAACCTAGGCATAATGTAATGCTAAAATAAAAATAGTTTTCTTGTATGAGAAATAGATCTTCTATATAAGAAAATATTTTTTAATCATAAAATGATTTTGAATATAGTACCCAGGCAGTATAGCACTTATTTTAAATGAAAAATAGCTGATCTTCTGCTTAGATGCTATGCAATATTAGCAAAGATGTCATCTTCCTGGTGATTCCAGTGCCTTTTCATTAGAATACAAAGAATGCAAAACTTGACAGGAAATAAATAATTATTATGTAAAACTTTTTATTTTTCTAGAGGAAAATACTTTATTATGCCAGTAGTTTCTGGGTTTAGCATTTTAGCAGTGACATTTTTGAATGTGTGTAATACATGCTTGTTTCTCTAGCAGCCAATGTAAATCGCCTAACTACTTTTATGAACATTTATGAATAGTATTAGTATTGATAAACTGTGTAAACTTGCAGGAAAACCTAAAGAAAAGGTTTAGTAAAGTTTAAAATGCAGCTTGCTTCTTTTGCTTGTGCTAATAAACCCATCAGTTCACAGCACTATTTAATTCTTGTGACTTGAATAACTGACTAATTAACAATCTGAGTAATGCATTCAGAAGATTAAAAGAGGTCCTTCTGAGGTTTTCCTGTGGTTAACTTGTCCCCATCCTTTCGACAAACCTAAAAACCCAAGATGCTTCAAATGAGGAAAAAGAAATAACTTCATTAATGTTACATCAGAACACATAATGGCATAATATTATTCTGGTATCTGGAATAGTGAATAATAGATAAGTTACAGCTTCAGCGTGGCTTCTATTAAAACCTTATTTGAAAGATCCAAGAGACAGGTAATACATGACATCAGTGAGCAGCATGGTAACTCTCCCATTCCAGCCTGTGTTTAGGGAATGGGCTTGCTCCCTGCTGCCTCCTGGAACCAAGTTTATAATGGCATTTTGCTGTCTTCAGTCAGTTTTCCTCCTTTCCAAAAAGTTTTTAGTTAAAGGAAGCCTAGATAATTTAAGTTTAATAACATCTTAAAGTCTTCTTTCTGTAATGGTTCCTGTTGCCATATCTGTTGCACAAATGAGTTTACTACTCGTACAGATTTTCTGAAAGAAAGCAGAAGATCTGGGAGTTACACTACAAGTAAATATAGCCTGAGAGCCAGACCAGTCAAATGTATTAAAGGCAATGTAGAATATCTAAAAGGCTCTTAGTTTTGTTTATATAATAACCAAAACCCCAAGTTTTTAAAGTTATAAACTTCTTCAGTTCAGGAGGGTTGTCTCTTGTCATGTGTGATGTGAAGGTGTGTATACTTCAGACATACATAGAGCAACATTCAGGGACGTCCTAAAACCTCTGCTCTTTTCTCAGTGATTTTTTACACGTTATATGTCTATTAATTTGTCATTTTGAGATCCCTGTGAGCTTTGTAACACTTTACGTAAATTTATTATAAGAATGGACTCATGTATGTTATATTTATAGTATGTTATATTTACAGTAACTGTCCTAGGTGAAAATGAATATTAACTTGCCACTTTGTGAAGTTATGCAATATATGGTTTTTAACATTACAAAACAATTTGAAAGAATTATTCAACTGCAAGATTTTCCTAGCTATATGAGGCTAAAGTATTTTTCTTCCTCTTTCAGTTGATAAGCTCTATGAGCTCAGTAGCAGAGCACTGTCTCCCCTCCTTACTACGCACCTTGTTTGACTGGTACAGGCGCCAAAATGGAACAGAGGATGAATCTTATGAGTATAGACCTCGGTCAAGCACAAAATCAAAGGGGTAAGAATTTTCCTTGCAGAAGTCTGTTTGATTTTTGTGTGCTTTCTCATAAGAAAATGTGTGCTTTGTACTTCTGTGACAAGTATGTTGTATTTGGATTTGTCCTTACCTAAATTTGTGTAGAAAAAACCACAGACTTCTTTAAGGTAGTGTATTTAACTTGTGTAGATGATATACATGAAGTGACTTAATGGGTTTGGTGTGAATATACAGAAGGAAGCTGGATAATGGTAATTCTAAGCTAGTTTGTCGCCCCCCCCCCTTTTTTTTTATTATTGGCAGGTCCACCTATGCATTTTATGTACATCTGCAACAGTGATTACCTGAAAAACAATGCAGTAATTGTCCCTGCAATATTTGTGTTCAGTCTTGTGTCTGATAGCTGTGTTCTTGATTTCTTATTTTAGGGATGACCAACAACGTGAAAGAGATTATCTACTTGAAAGGAGGGACTTAGCTGTAGATTTCATTTTTTGTTTAGTTTTAATAGAGGTTCTAAAACAGGTAAGATATTTGCTTTGGCAAATTAATTTTAATATTTTGCTTGTAATGTTGGTTTTGATAATCTCCTTTAAATTTTTATTTTAAAGACTAGAACATATCTTTGGTGAGCATATACAAGGCTGTAATTATACTCTCAGTTACATAAAGCCTTTGGCCTCTCCTGCCTTTTCTTTACATGCATGCATTATCTCAGTTCATGTGTCTTGGAAAGCTGCTGATGTACTGCAAAAAGCAGAACTGTAAAAAATAAAATCTAATTTATGCTCAGTACCCTTTGCCGGCTTAAATGTTCTTGAAATACAGGTTGAAATTGTTGAATAATGAGTTAAAATGTAGAACTTTAGAATTATCCTTATTTAGCTAAGAATGCCAGTACAGATTGTGTAAAAGTTCTATATTGCAGAATTAGCTTGATATATGGCAGCAAAGGATGTGTCCTTGGTAGAGATTTCTCCGGAGCATCTCACAGCACTGTTTATTTGCTTCATACATGCATGTCTGTATAGGTGCTACATACATGTAAGTGATATGTGCCTTTCAGATACCTGTTCATCCAGTGCCAGATCCTTTAGTACATGAAGTTCTAAACTTGGCTTTTAAGCACTTTAAACATAAGGAGGGGTAAGTTTCAATTGTGTACTTTAAAATATTTTGTATTACCAGCCTGTGTTTCTTTGTTGTGATTGCTCTCTTTTGCCTCACATGTAACATGTTGGTGATAATACCAGTGTGAATGAACAAAAGTCAATGTCTTTAAATTGGAAACATATCTTGAAAAAAGATGGCTGTGTTCAATTTTGCTTCGACTATACAGAATGATTTGCATCCTCAGATGCCGTAAGAAAAGTCTGAGTTTAGATAAATAGAGTAAAATTTCTATCCAGAATATGTTTCTTTTGAAATAAGAAAAGAAACTACATTGCTTTAAATGTCACCCATGCATTTAATGTTTGAATTTAATTGTTTTTATGGTAATAATTTGCCTGCTAGGGGACAATTTTTTTGTTTGTAATTGAAAACTTGCTTGGGGTTTAGAAGGGAAAAAGTTGTATTTAATGAGGTTTTTTTCCCTTTATTGTTTTTTTTTTTTTTTCTCTTTAGGTATTCAGGAACCAACACTGGGAATGTTCATATTATTGCAGACTTATATGCAGAAGTGACAGGGGTTCTTGCTCAATCAAAGTAAGTTCAGTCTCTGACTCTTTGTGTTTAGGAGCAGACCACTGTAGACTTAAAGACTATTGGATATAGCAGAATCTATTAATGTCCCCATTAGATAATCCTGTAAGTGTCAAATGTAGTCAGGTGTAGTGTGCTGTGTCTATCTGATGTTCCAGCACAAAAAGATTGAACAAATTAAGAAATAATGTTTAGTACCATTGCTTTGCAGTCAGCTTGTAGGGGCAGGGAAAGGAGGCCCTGTGCCAGTCAACTCTTATTTACTTAACTGGTGTATTCTCATGTACTGATCATCATAGGCACTCGTAAATGCCTGCGTTTGAAGTACCAGGGTTCATCTCCCTTGCATTTCTCAAACAGCAGCTGCTAATATTGTTACAGACTAAAGAAATTGGTTCAAAATTATAGACCTCATACAAAAGTAAGTAAGAATGCAAATAATTGCTGTCTGTATCCCTTGTTCAGGTTTCAAGCTGTTAGGAAGAAGTTTGTCACTGAATTAAAGGAACTGCGGCAAAAAGAACAGAGTCCTCACGTGGTACAGAGTATCATCAGTTTGATCATGGGAATGAAGTTTTTTCGAGTAAAGATGTATCCTGTGGAGGATTTTGAAGCATCATTTCAGTTCATGCAGGTAAACAAATGCTACAGAAAACTAAAATGAGTATAATTTGAAATGTTTAGGTCATGAAGCTATGATGACACTTGCTGTGATCAGTCACTCACTATACTTGTGTGCCATCCTTCGTCCTTTTGTGTTCAGTTCCTAATTTTTCAGAGGTGTGAATTGTTTCTTTAGTTTGTGAGTACCTTTCATCAGGAAAAGCCTTTCACTATTGCCTTAGTAGTGTGGCAAACCTGTAATATATAAATTTAAGACTGAATGAAAATGGATAGCAATCAAATAATTTTGTCTTTATAAAAGCAGTGTATTAAAGAAAAAGAATTATTTTGTATATAATTTTTTAACAGATGAGATGTCAAGACTTAACTTTTCTTTAAAAACACTTCACTATGGATTATTTATTGTGTATGGAATATTTAATTATATTTAATTTTCTTTACATCAAAGTCCTTTGAAAATTAAAATTAGTATTAAAAAATAAAATATAATTCCCAATAATTTTAATAGATTAAGCATTAAAAATTTTTAAGCTTCAAAATGATCTGAGGGAAAATGTGTGTATTTATATTCTTTTGTATTCTGAGTACTCTTTATATTCTGAGTAAAAAGTAAATAGCTATCTGGTATTACAAATGTTCTCCTTTCAATTCATTGTGGTGTATTTCTGGGCAAACAGGTTTTAAAGTTTCCTATGTTTTGTGAAGTTGATACTGCTAAGGAATATAAAAGTAACTCAAACACATTACATGTTTAAAATTAAAATAGGCAACTAATGTTAGACTGCTACTGGTTTTTATGGTGTAGTTATGTTTGTATTCCTTTTTCTAAATATTTTTCTAATGTTTTCTTACTAAGGAGTGTGCTCAGTACTTCCTGGAAGTAAAAGATAAGGATATAAAACATGCACTTGCTGGTTTGTTTGTGGAAATTCTCATACCTGTGGCTGCTGTAAGTATTTTAATCCCCCTTGCCACACTGTTCCCCCCATTTTCCATTGGGCTCTCATTATTAAAATTCTTCAATTGAGTTTTTTCTGTAGTAAACTGTGTAACATTTACAGTTTGATGAGGAGAGTGTGAACTCTTATGCAGGAAGGAAGAATGTAGCTCTTGGCTAATTAAATAAAAATCATTTGTAGAAGTGAATGTCCACTAGATTTAATCCTTCAAGTGGAAGAGCAGTCAGTCATCTCCTGTGTGTGTTTTAAATCTAAAAGTAGAAATTTCACACAGCAACCATGAACAACGTAAAAAACCTCTTTATGATCCCAGTGGATGTACTGGATGTATTGGATGTACTGTGCCTGTAATGCTGCTTGTGCAATCTTTTAGTCAAGACAGGCTCTGTTTCTTCCCAGGCTGCTTTGCTTGGTTTTGTGAAGCTTGTTCAGCAGGTCAAGAAGAAATGATGGCACCTGAGTATAATTCAAGTTGACCATTGACAAGCTCAGTTAATGTCTTCATAGTAGATTGATACTTTCTGGGATTGTTGTGTAAAATGCTAGTTGTATTAGCAGATGCCAGGCCCATGTTTGGCATGCAGTCGCAAAAAGTGGCCAGCTGTGGCTCTGTGTTGCCACATAGATTATAGGGATATATCTTGCTATGAATGGAAAATTGGGACATGTAGATCTTGTTTTGTGGAATAGGATCTACAAAGAGTAGCATGCTGGGTGGGCATCCCATCTGAGCAAGATCATAGGAAAAGAAAGATTAGGTAGGAAAGGAAAGGGAAGTAACTTTCTGAGTTGTTCATCCTCTTTTAAATGGTTTACCTTGCCCTGGGCAAATGCTTCTTTCCTTTCTGTGGTCTCAGTCCTGTTTTTTTTGAGGTGGGGGGGTTGTTTTGGTGGTTTTTGTTTGTTTTTATGGATATTTGTTTGGTTTTGAGGAGATTGTCGGTTTGCTTGAGTTTTTTTGTTTGGCTGTTGTTTGTTTGTTGGTTAGGTTTGGTATTCTTGGGGGCTTGGGTTTTTTAAATTACTTTTAAATTACAAAGGAAAAAATATTTTTTCATAAGACAAAATTAGAAAGAGGTGATTCCAGTAGTAATTGCTTATGGGAAGAAGTTTTGATCTCACCCAGACATGCTTATACTCTTCTAGAGAAGAATAGAAGAATTTCTTTCCTATTAAAGAGTGAACACATTTTGTCATTTTGAATTCCATAGTAGCTTGGCAGTTGGAGTGGGAGTACCAAGTGAAACTATTTAGCATTTAGGTAAATGCAAATATTAGTTTGCAGAATCATAAACGTGGTGAAAACTGCCCTTGAAATAAGGAGGAAGAAGCAGCATTTGGTAGGTGGGACTGTCCTGTGCAAGGGCAGAGGCAGGAACAGGGCTGTGCAGAGCACTTGTGGTGCTGTGATCCAGCCTGAATCAGCGCTTCACACACCTGGGGAGGGAGGCTTGATCTGTCCTTCTGACTCACTGGCTCTCTAATCATTTCATACTAATGGAGCTTCTTAAATAGAAATGAGGAGCTCCCTCCCAGGCTGAGGTGCAGTTGAGCAGGTTAGTCATTCTCTGGGAAGATGTGAGATGCAAGTTTGAATATTTTTCACGCAGCTGAAGGAATTGAATGTAGATTTTTCTGTATCTTGGATACAGAAAATCACTCAAGTGAGGAAGCTGTTGGGTTTCAGCATTGAGACTTCTTTGCTGTCATTCCCTTGCTTAGTCATTCAGGCATTTTAAGAAACCTGACCTGATTTGGACCCTGCAGGTATGATGAATCACAGCATATTTTATAGCAGGGAAGTTAAGGCTGCTCTGAAAGCCTAAGATTATATCCCAAAGCAACAGTGCTGTGGTGACAGCACCTGACTGATTTCTCATGTTGAGCTAGCAGAGTACTAATCAACCTATAGCCTAAGATAGCAAAAGATAAATAATTGGGTACATAGGAAGTGATTTAAATCATAATTAGTTTCTCATTTCTTTCTTTGTGGATCTGTACACATTATAGAGATACATGCTATTTTTGTGCTTCTACATCATGAAGCTTTTAGAGTGCTCTTAGCAAGATGGACATGATTTTTCTTTATGTAGTGTTAGTAGATATAATGTTTATGCAATATTAATAACTGTAAATAATAAAGATAACATAAATGATCTTATGTTGTAAGGAAATTATGTGTACAGAGGACCTCTTCCAGAAAAGCCACTTCAGTCTCCAACACCCCACCCCTCAATGTGATAAATAAAGCAGAAACAGCTTAAAACAGGAGGTTGAGAATAGTGTTTTAAATAGATCATCCTGAGGATCCAGAGGGAAGCCTAAGAGGCTTGCAGAGGTTTCAGTAAAGAAGGTGGCAGCTGCCTGGGTTGTGGAAGGAAACTTGTTCTGTGTGCAAGAACAGAGTGGGTCAGAAGGCTGTAGGGCTCCATGTGTGTTTCATTAATTCTGAAAGCTGAGCAAAGACAACTTACATGATTGGTTGACTGGTAATCCTGTGGATTATTTCTTAGTTTTCCAGTTTTCAGTATTAAAGCAAAGAAGAAAACAGGAGCAGTTAAGAGGGGAGCTGGTGGGATAGTTAAAGATACTAATTTTTTTAAATAAATGTAAATATGCATATGAAGATCTTCAGCATAGTTTTTATTTGTTAGTTGGTGTCAAATACATTTTCTTCTTTGAGTGTGGAATAGAGACCATGTTCCTAAACCAGTTTATTTTAGTGGGCTGTTCTGTTGGGGTGGAGTTTTTTCTATGTTTGCTTTAATTGTTAATTTTAACCATATGGTTGTAGTGTATGGCATGATTTCTTATGCTTCTGTTTCTATTTCAGATAAATACACTGAAATACCTTACTAATGTGAAATTTAACTTTTGAGTGGTTTTGAATTCATAGACATCTTAATGTGTATTTAAATTGCCTTCTTTGTAAAATTTTAAGCCCATTAATTTGTGCTTTTTTTTTATAGGCTGTTAAAAATGAAGTGAATGTGCCATGTTTGAAAAATTTTGTGGAGATGCTTTATCAGACTACCTTTGAATTGAGTTCAAGGAAGAAGCACTCGCTGGTATTTTAAAGAAATATTTCAACTTCTCCATTTTGCTCATCTTAGGCTCTTAAGCTAGTGCATTATATGAGGAAAAGCTTATCAAGCCATATTAATTTAAATCTTAACATCTCAGTATAATTAAATTCCCACAGTGTGTGTGCATCTGTTCTAATTTTGCTTTGTTTCTTTGTGCAGATATGTGCTCTTATCTCACATGTGAGATTGTCTTGAAGTCAGTGCTTGTTTTTGATTATTTTAGTGGGTTTTAGCAGAGTTATTTAACTTAATGTCTTTTTAGTAAAAAACTTGCATTCAGGGAGTCTGAATATATTTAAATTAGGATTAATTAAAAGATGCAAATGTCAGACAAGACTTTTTCAGTAAAATAGCAGCCTCTTAATATTCCTGCTTTAGCCTGGTTCTCTCCTCTCATCATACACCTTGTGTAAATTTAATCATTTTTTAAAATTATCTCTTATTTTTGCAGTATTTAGTTATTTTTGATGACTATGGCAGCCATGTTTCAAGTTGAAAATGTAGAGCTAATTTTTGTGTTTCAGTTGGCACATTAAGTAAATGCAAGTGAATTTAAAATGTTTTATTCTCACTTTCATGTTATGGATGAGCTTTTCTTTCTAGTATTCTGCACATATAAAGCGTATATCATTGTATTGGTTAAACTCCTTATGTAAGAGTAACATAAAGTGGTTGATATTAGTATTAAAAATGTCATTTTTTAAATGAAGTTAGAAACATTGTATCAAGAGTACTGTTTACCTACTCATCCTTTAGTTTTGCTTCATAACAAGAAAAGCTGCAGTCAGATTTGGTACTAATCACTAATCATGTGTTAAAAGGTTGTGGTACTTAAATCTTACCTTACTAAAGCAAAGCTAAATCATACTTTGCATATGCACAGATTTAAAATAAAATATATTGTGGTTCATTCCTCACTAAAAGTAGATCTTGAGTAGAAGTAGCATTTCTGACAACTTAAAGTCTGATTTTTTAATGAGTTGATGTTTTTCCTGAATATTCCTGGAGGCAGTTCACCTGCCCAGCATGTAGAGCTACATGAATTGAGTCTTGTGGTTGCAGACTGAACATTGTAGGAAGGATCAGACTTCTCTCAGTCCTTGTTTGCCATCAGGCCTTGCTGGGGGCTGAGCTTCACCTTGGTCCCCCTGCCCCAGTGTGAGCCCCTGAGCTCTTGCAGCACTCAGGAGTTACCAGGGCCCTGTGCACGAGTGTCCCAGGGCAGGGAGAGGGGCCGTGCAGTGCCAAAACTGTGAGAGTGAGGGGCAGCAGCCAACTGTGTCTCATTCTCAATGTACAACACTTGGGAGGTCTGCAAAGAGCAATTTGATCAATTCTTTTTCCCCCTACTCATAGGCTTTGTACCCATTGATCACCTGCCTGTTGTGTGTCAGTCAGAAACAGTTTTTTTTAAATAACTGGCACGTTTTCCTGCAGAACTGTTTGTCACATCTGAAGGTAAGAATCCTTTCTAATTAAGGAACTGTTGCAAATCACTAGCATTTATGTCAATATGTTTTCAGCATTCTTGTGCCAAATAAACAATGAGTAATATTTGGCTGTTTAAAAGGACACTGAAATATTTTTCTAAAAAGAAATTAAATGTTTCAAGTCTCTGTATTAAACCTAGTAGTAAGTTTTTGTGATGCTATATTATGTTGGAAATAAGTGTGGTCCCCTTTGGGATTATAATTTTTATTGAGTAAAATCTGCAGAAGTGTATTCTAACAAGGGCTATTAATGCCAGAGAAAATATAAACCATATTTCTTTATGTGTAAATTATATGTGAGAACATAAGTGACTTATCTGCTCTAAGTAGAATGTATAGGAAGTGCAAACTTCCTGTCTTTTGTTCACTTATTGAAGGAATAGAAAATGAGCTGTGAGACCAGAAAAGATGTTACATCTACCGCCTGTGATACAAATTTTAAAAAACCAATTACAGTGTCCCTTTAACTTGTGCTTTCTGTTGGTATCATTGTAACCATCAATTGGTTGATAAAGACATCAAGATATTTACAAATCAGTCACTTTATTGTAGTTATTGTATGTGTTCTTTCCTTGATTATGATTAACATAATTCATGATTTTGCCTAATGTATTGATTTTGATAATGTTAATAAATTCTTTGATCCTCCTTCACAACGCTGATTCTGGTTAGCTATGAGTGACAGTTACAAAGCTTATTTGTAAAGTACATAAATCAGCATGAAGTCAAAAGGAAAACGGTTTAGCTGCTTTGATTGTTTTGGGTCATTTTGTTCTTACAACATCTTTCACACCTTTCTGTTGCTTGTTGGGTTCTGTATATTTTTCATCTAACATTATTGCAGTTCTTTTGCAGTATTTGCCTTGATTTTTGTTTTGTGGTTTATTTTGCTTATGGAGGCTGCTTGTGCTTTTTGTTTTTAAAGCTTTAAAAAAAACTCCTTACAATCTGGGAGTTGCCTTTTTCTGGCATAATGTCCATCGCTGGTAATGGATGTTTTAAAACTATAAATGCCAGTGAGTTTAACTGGTATTTGCTGAGCATGCATTTTATATTTTACTTAGATTTGTTAACCACTAACAGCTTAACACATTTACTGTAAGGCTCTATTCAGCAGAAATTCCACTTACGAATTTCTGCAATTCAGAATTTGAAGTGTTATGATGCTGTGCCATCAATGAGTCCTTTAGGGTATTTTATGGCTTGGTTTAATTTGGCACACCAAATACTATCAAGTTTTTTGGGTGCCTACCTTGTTCAGAAACTTCATTGAGCTTAATCTTGAAAAATACACCCCCACTGTCCTGATGTGTCTTATGAATTAATGTGTTCCTTTGTTTCTGAAGCTAATTAAATGCATGCACTCTGTAATAAGTAATCTCATTAATTTACAAATCTAAATTTCACGGCAGTTTAGTCTTTCGGATTTCCCCTAATTTTATTTCCTGATTTTCTAATGACTAAAATTATTTTATTTGGAGTTACTTAAATATGTAAAATGAAATAAGGAATTCCAAATCCATTGCCTCTAGTATCCTTGTTATTAATAAAGTAATTTTGAAAGTTACTAGGAGATGCTTAGAGCACTAACAGGATTCATTTACCCCTACTGTATTTGTTGAAATTTACAAATTAGGAATTGAAATAATGATAACAGTTGGAGTCTGTCACAGGGATATTCCATGAAGAGTACAGGCATGCTAGAAGTCACCAAGAGGTAATGTAGGTTATGGATTCGTGGTGCTCTCATTATTCCCTGGTGAGTGCCCAGTACAAACTCTGCTTAGCCATGAGCACCACGGTGGTGGTGAAATGAGCACGTTGGTGGCTGCAATGAGCCATTTCCCATTTGCCATGCTGTGAAAGCTCACACCTTTGCAGTGGCCCCACAGTACCTGATGCAGTTTGTTCATACCTGCCTTACCTTCTGGTGCTATATTCAATTTGATAATGCTCCTGAGAGTGCTCTGAATCCTAAACCTGGCAATATTTATGGTCTTTGTAAACTCTTTGTGCTGGGTTTCAGTGCACATTGCCTTTAGTTATCCTCAAAGCAGGCTTAGAGTGTGGGGAGAACATCCTAGCCTTGCTGAAAGGAGGAAACCTAGTGGTCTGGACCAGTGCAATTAGCACATCAGTGAGCTCTAAGAGTCAGAGCAGGAGTGTACCAAAGGGCTGGTTTTTTTCTGGTATATATATATAGTTAGCTTTGTCCCACAAATCGCTTGGGCTGCTGTTTCAGCACTGAGCCCAGCAGGCATTTTTTTACACATTGTAGTGTAGGCAAAATTCTGAGTTTGTTCAGCAGGCAGTAAAGCTGGGTCAGTATTGTAAAACACTTTGCTTAGTTTTTTTGACTAGTATTTACACAGACTAATTCTAGCAAGTTTGTCAGAAATTTGATTAATTCTTGGATAAATCTGAGTTGTGGTATCTTTACTACTTCTTCTGGAGGGAGAAAGGAACATTTAAAAAAGCTGGAGAAATGAGAGAGAACAGTGTCTGTCATTCTGCACCACTCTTGGCTGGAAAAAGAGTATTTTTTTCCTCACATTTTTTTACCTGTAGTGTCTGTTACCACAAAACCTTGAAAATTGAAGGAACGTTTTCTGCCACTATAGCAAACCCTTTATTTCTACTGAATAGAGTCCTTGCTAGACAGCTATCTGTTGGTTTTGAGCTTTTTTTCATCTAACATGCATGTGCCTTCCATTCTCATGTTTGTTATGTTTTGCTGTCTCACATTGCTTTATTTAGATGCCATCTAACAACAGTATCAGAAAACAAATAGAAACACTGCAGGTGAGTTAATATGTTGTTGTAACTCAGTGAAATGTTGCTTTGTCTCATGTAAATACTTTTGTTTTGGTTTTTTATGTTATTTGTTGTATTTTGTGCTTTCCTTTCTTTGTAAAATTGCTGTTAGTACTGTTAGAAGCAATAGGACTAAGAATAGCTAATGTTTCAAAGATGTTTTTCTCTTGCCAGGGAGTAAAGGAGAAAGATCAGAAAATTGTCTAATACCAGTTTTTCCTTGGGGGTGAAAGTGTGGCTTTGTGAGATTGATTGTTAATATCACAGCTGGTTTCCCTGAACACCAGTGCATGTTTCCTCTGGAAGTAACTACCTATTCAGATGTATGGGTTTTTCTGTTACTTCATTTCAAAAAGTGTCTTGCATGTGAGCAAACTGAAACCATTTTCACAATAAAAAAATGTGAAACTGATTTACTGTAACAACTTGCAGTGCACTAACTTGAAAGACTTTTACACTGTTGGTTTTGCAGGTTTTAAAAGGTAGAAATTGTTTTAGTTCAGAACAGAAGAAAAGTTTAACATCAGTATTAAAAAGTACTTTCTTCAGTAAGTGACTACATTTGACTAACATGGAAAAAATGCTATTTTGTTTCTTGCCATCATTGAGATTTGTTTCATTGACTCATTTTAATGTGTGTTAATTTGCTCCTACGTTTTTGGTTTTGTAACAGATACTGTTCCTGACAACTTTTTTCATAGTCTGCTGATACCATAATTTATGTTTAAAAATTTTAGAAGTTTAAACAAAACTATGTTTAAAAAACCCCAAACATATAGCATACTTTAAAATGTGACAGATATCATCTAAAAAAGATTAAAATTCTGCCAGATGTTGAGTTACATAGCCATCTATTCCTTATTCTAGTTGCTCTAATGTCTAAGAGAAATAAATACTGACATGTTATTACCATGTTGATGTTACTGACATGTTATCATCCAATAAAGCTACTTCTGAGCAAACTTTGTCATAATTACTCAGAAGTAGCTCTATTGGATGATACACCTGCTAACAGATGGAACATTGTTTACACATTATTAAAACATCTACCATTTTTTTATTAGATTATTGAAAGCCAACAATAATTTTTTTGTTTACTTCTGGACCTGTAAATTAAGCCCCCCTGTAGAATATCAGAAATCAGAAAATTAAACTATTACTCATTTCCAGATGCATTTCAGATAGACTTTGATAACACTTGTACCAATGAATTCCCCATCTGCTTTGACAATCAGTAATTGTTGGCCTGTAAATTAAATACAATGAGTAATAATATTGTGGGGTTTTTGCTGTTTAAGCTGATTAGAATCAAAGCTATCCCAGTCTCACCCTCTGGTACAGTTACATTTCCTTTTTGCTCACAGTAGCACTGCAGGTAAATGAACTGAAGGGTGAGACATTTATCAGTGTGAATAGTAAGCAGGGACAGGTGTAACTTCTTACTGGATAGATTTTGTCCAGATCACTTCCCTAAATTTACCCACTGCCTAGCTGTAGGTGCTAATTCAGAGGTGATGGCAGCACACATTGATGTGTGAAGGGAAGACAGAACAGCATTATCACAGATGTAAACTGGGTTAAGTTATTCCCTCTAATATTCTGGTAGTCAATCTTGTGTGTTACTTGTCTGTCCTACTTTGAAATACCACTTCTGCCTCTGTGATTCTGTGATAGGCTTTTAGTGCCAAAACCAGTAGTCTGGACCCACTTGTGTTAAAGCCACCAAAATTACTCTCCTTTGTGTATACAATCTTTTACACAGACATGGACATGAGGTTATTTTGATCAGCTTATGGGTGCGAGTTGGACTTTCTTACTGCTAGAATTAATGTACAGGGAGCATTGAGGATGTGGGAGAGAGAACCATGAATGAGACCATCTCTTTTTGAACAGTATGTTTTTTAGTTCCACTTACACCCTTTGTGAATTTGCACTCCATTTGTCCTGGAAGGACAAAGGCATCTGCGATTCTGACTCACTGGTTTGTGGCAAAAAAAGTATGAAATTAATTATGTTCAAGTCATCATATAGATATGTCTTGAGACAGAGGGACCTCACTGGAGGTGGGGAAGGTGTGGTTTTGGGGTTCTATTTTTGTTTTTTTGTTAGTTTTGTTTGGGTTTATTAGTTTGAATTGGGATAATGCCTAAAAAGTTGACAACTCGGAATCATTTATTATATTCAGAAATTTATACTTATGGCCCGGTCCAGGAATCTTGCTGGACACTTCTAGATTGTAAGTGCTCCAAGAATCCCTATTTGGAAAGGAGGTTTCTGGAGCTGGTACAAAGAATGCTAGCTACTGTTTTACACAGTTTAAGAGCTTGGAGGAGCAAAGCTAAACTTGCTAATAGCAGCTTGAAGACAAAAATCATTTTGTGTTCAGTACATTATTTAAACTGAATTGTGCTGCTAGATTTTATATTAATTCAAGAAGCAGTAGCATAATTGTTACAATAAAAGTTCATTGAAAGTGGGCAAACACTAATACAGCCTGCAGGAAGTGTCTGCATTGTCTGAAGCTACACCCAGAGATGCATCTTTGTCTGCCTTCCCTGTTTTGCATTCTTTTCTTCTGCACCTGCTATTGTCTGCTGTCACAGGCTGAGTGATGGAATGAGACCTTGTGCCTGATCCAAAGCAGCTACTCCAATGTTTTAGACAAACTAAAAATTGGTTTGCTATGTAGTAGGTATTTGTTACCAATGGCTGAGAAAAGTTCTTGAGAGCAATATACTCTTGGTGTGTTCATCTCAAGAGGAATATCTGCTTTTTAGTTACTGCTCTGCCCTCAGAGTTAGAGATGTGTAAAATGAGCTGGAGTTACTAGTTAAAAATTTAAGGTTAGGAAATATGCAATACAGGCTTGGTTTGTTTTTGAAAAAATACCAAAAAATTGTAGTCAGTATTAAACCCATCTGCTTTCATTGTTAAAAATTATTTTCAAAAGTAAATAAACATTATAATAGAATTTTGTCAGTGTCTCACAGGCAACAATAACTGTATTTCTAAATTTATTTTACAGAATAAAGATCCCAAAATGTCCCGAGTTGCACTGGAATCTTTGTATAGGTTATTGTGGGTTTATGTTATTAGAATTAAATGTGAAAGCAACACTGTAACTCAAAGGTAAGTTCATTATACAAAGTATTTTAAACTACTGATGATGGAGATTTTATTCCAATTTAGTGATATCAGAAGAGAGCTTGAAGCCAGCTCAGGGATGGTTTAGTCAAATAAGCAGTAAATATTTTGTCTTAATAGAGAAAACCAAAAGCCCTTGAGTACTTTGATGGAAAGAATGAATAGAGTCTAGAATTGTCTTTGCAGGGATAGAAGAAGGCAGAGAGATGAGCAGGAAATTTATTAAAGTCAAAAGGCACCAACGGTGACAGAACAAATTGGGTATGAAGTGTCCATCACTAAGTATGGACTGGATATAAAAAGGTTTTATTTATAACTGTGTATAATGAGAATTTGGAATAGTCATTCAGATTTCGCCCCTCCTCCTGACTATTAGTAACTGGTTTAAAACAGGATATTTTTCATTTCATAGAGGAACCCATGATCCTATTGCCTGGGACAGCTGGTGCTGGGCTTCCTGTACGTGGTCCTACCTGTATAGGCTTCCATATTATTTCATAGTAGCTCCACACGCACACTCTTCCAGATTTGAACTGTAACATCTGTGCTGTTATAAGTATCTATTTTTAAAAGATCTTTTTATTTATTTTTGTTTCTAAACTCTTGTAGCCGTCTCATGAGCATTGTATCAGCACTTTTCCCAAAAGGGTCGCGCAGCGTGGTCCCACGAGACACACCTCTGAATATATTTGTGAAGATTATTCAGTTCATTGCTCAGGTAAGAATGCATCTAGCTAGAGCTAGAATAGTAGGATGAACATTATTTGGAAGAAATGTAAGTTTAAGGTTCATTTTTGAAATGTTTCCACTGAAAGTGGTCTCATCTTGAGTAGAATTTCTCCAAATATGTGTAACAAATGAAAGGATTAATTCTCTTTCAATTGGTGGCAAAATTTTTTTTTGAACTTCACAAACTGGTATGTACAAACATTATGATGATTAGTATTTACATTTGTATTGCACTGTTGGGGGCTGTACATATACATATATATATATATATATATTTATTTATTTATATGTTTGCAATATAATTACTATATCCATTATGGTAGTTTTATAAGGGACAAAGAATTAGAACAGTAATACCTATTTATGTTTAGCCTGGAGACTGACCTCAATAGACAGTAATAGTATGCAATGATTGCAGTAGTATATAGTCAGCATTACATTATGATTTATATTATTTTAGGTGCATTTCTTGTCCTAATATCAAAATATAAGATGCAATATCACAAGATGAGCTCTCATTAATCTTTAACTTTATATATTAGAGACATCTTTTCCTGTCTTAGAAATAGCTTGTCTGTGCTTCAGCATCCAAAACTATTTGCTTTTGGTCATACAAGGATGAGGCAGGATGCACAACTCATCACTATTTATATTTATATGTAGTATTTTTTACTACCTTAGGGCTTCTCTTTATCCCAATTTCTTTTTTCTATAACAGCTCAAGTTATTTGTAGAAATGTATTTGATCTGATGATGAATTGTCTGGGAATTTTTTCAGGAGAAATGGTTCAGCCATATCAGGGGATGAGCTGTGTTGAATTGTACTAGATTTTAAAAAAAGGTCATAAGAATACGGAGGAAAAAAGAAATATTTTAAAAACTTTTTAAAATAAATTTTAAGACATAATACCCAGTAGCTGTGCAAAGCCAAGAAATTATGCATATTAATGGGAAAGAGATGATCATACAAATCTCTTTTTCTTTGTAGGAACGTTTGGATTTTGCAATGAAAGAAATAATATTTGATCTTCTTAGTGTTGGAAAATCACCTAAAACCTTCACTATTAATCCAGAGGTAATAAAAGCTCATTACTTGCATGCCATGAGAACAAGGCATTGAGGGATTTTTGGGGAGGAAGTGGTTAACTTTTTTTGCACTGGGATAAAAGCAAATTAATGAGTATCTGAAGGAGTGTTCTGCTAACACTGAAGAAGTAATTGTTGTTGTTCACTGTTGTTGTTTGATTTTAGGTGAGCAAGCAGTTCTACAGTTAAGACTGATTTCAAGAACAATTTCAGAAATTATGGGGTTTTTGGTACAGTGTAACTGTAAAGCATTTTTTCAGGAAAGTCATACCTAGCTCTTCAAGACCCAGTCTAACAGATGGGATGTTTAGCAATGTCTGTCTTCAGTGTGTTACTCTAGAGGTTCATATCAAGTCCTTAAGTGCTCAGTACTATAAAATATTCTGTATCTTAGCCTGGGCCCAGTCAGTTCACTTGAATCAGAATGTGGAGTGGCACAGAAAACTTAAGGTCTATTCCTGTTACTTTCATTACCTTAATATGCAATATTTAAATAAGGTCTGTCTTGCTGTCTGTTTAAAAGAGAGGAAAAATGCAATTTGTATTTTGTCTCTGTGTTACTTCAATATTGTAATTTTTTCTATTTTCCCTTTTTTTCTCCCATTTTTGTTCTTGAAGAGGATGAATATTGGCCTCAGAGTCTTCCTTGTTATAGCAGATAGCTTGCAGCAAAAAGATGGTGAACCACCGATGCCAACAACAGGAGTTGTTCTTCCGTCGGGAAATACTCTACGTGTGAAGAAAATTTTTCTTAATAAAACACTGACAGATGAGGAAGCAAAAGTTATAGGTATGTTGTATTCTTTTGTAAGTTGGCATTTCAAAATGTGTGTGTATATTCCCAATTATTTTCATCAGTACATTAGTGTAACTTTATTTATGTATTTATTTTCATTGTTAGCAAGAATTACTTTTATTCTTAGAGAGGGCTGCTAGACATTATTGACCCTCTGGTGTCTCAATCTAAACCCATGTCTTTTCTTAAAGTGTTTTGCACTTATTGCAAAATAAGTCCAAAGAAGCCTGAGTGCAGTGAGTGTGGTAAATAGCATGGCAAGTTTTTTTTTTCTTGATCTCACTCTAAAATGTCCCAAATGTCTCACAGCTGAGTGGAGTAAGACACTCTAAATCCCTGTACCTTGTTGATCTTCTATGAATGAGGTAGTCATCTCAAAGGACTGTTTCAACATGTCAAATTTAAACTAGAATTAAAAAGCTTGGAATTGAGAAATTGAAGAAGCAGCTAATGGTTACTTCATTGCTTTTGTTTTTCCTGCAGGAAACTTCTACTTTTGTATAAGGTCTTATATATGTAGATATGTATTTCATAAATACATGCATTTGTTTTGACAGTTAAAGCATATATTTCATGTCATCTGTGCAATAAGAAACTTGTCCTAACCTGAATAAGGGGCAGATATTTTAATAAAAATATGAAAGAAGGTGATGGAACTCACTCTTTGATTTTTCAGGAATGTCCATATACTATCCTCAAGTCAGAAAAGCACTGGATAGCATTCTTAGGCATTTGGACAAAGAAGTTGGAAGGCCCATGTGCATGACTAGTGTGCAGATGTCCAATAAAGAACCAGAAGACATGATTACGTATGTACTAAATTGCAGCATTTTCACTGTCACAGTAGCATCACATTATTTTTATTCTCTTATGTTGCAGATGCCATCATTAAAGTATTACAGTTGTGAGGTTTTTACTGGACTATTAAGTGAATGTTAGTTTCATTAATTATTGATAAAAATGTTTGTTACCGCCATAGTTGTGGCATGAAATTGAAAATACATTTCTAGTGTACTGAAATAAATTTTCTGGTCTCTTTATTGATTATAAAATGCTTTTGTAGGGGTGAGAGGAAACCTAAGATAGATTTGTTCAGAACTTGCATTGCTGCTATCCCAAGACTGATTCCAGATGGCATGAGTAGGACTGACCTCATTGAATTGCTTGCAAGGTAAGAGAAACGGGATTGTGCTCTTAGTGGATGTTCTGTTTCAAATGCTGTGTGTGCACAGTTGTCAGTGCCCTCGCTCTGCAGCGCCAGTCCCTGCATGCACACTCTGTCCTCGCTGCTCCTGCCAGCCTTCTGCACTTGGTCAGCTTTTACTGGCTGTAGTCGCAGGAGGCAAATTTATCCTGCAGACCTTGCATGTATTTTTAGAGAAAGTATTTTGAGAACTAGGAATTTATTGCTGTTGCTTTGTTTTTTTGAACCTGTTTTATCTTTTTGTCACTGCTATACTTTTTTTCCTCTCTTTTTTTCTTGTGTTGCGAATACTATAAATTTTCATAAAGTCAGTCTTGTTTGACATTACCAAAATTTGAGATAGGCACCTGGGGGAAGCTTCAGTATTTTTCTCTACTAATCCTGCTTTGTTTTTCCATTTTTCAGTGATCCAACACTACCCATATTCTTCCATCTCTTATCTCAGTTTAAATTGAATATACCCTGTCAGTACTGATATATGGTTGAGAAGATTTTTTTAAATTTTAAATGTAAGAATAGTCTGGCACAGAAATACAGGACAACTTATAGCTTGGAAATTCTAAATTCATTTTCATATAAAGGGTTGAGTTACATATATAAAAAGTTAGTAATAACTTAAGAGAATAAGATTTTTCTAATGCTCTTTCTTCAATGGTTAAAAAAATATTAAAGACATGAAATTATTAAGTAATATTATAATACTGGAAGAGGTGTCTTCTACCATAGCAGGCTTAGACAGACTTTTAAGTGTATGTGCAAAGGATTGTTTTGTGAATTTTTTCTCATATCCAAAGTAAGTGTCCTTTAGCTGCAAAACAAATGTGTTGTTTTCAATTTTCATTTGAAGAAAATAGCCTATACATCACAGAGTGCTGATCTGCTGAGCTCAGACACCTGCAAAGATGCACCTTTGTTAAACATTTGATAGTTTTTCTTGAACGCTGTTTATTTGTATTAAGTTTTGTGAAACCGCACATTATTTTGCTCTAGTAGAAGTGTCTTCTGTTACTAGCCAGTTTCAGTTTTATCCAGTGCAGAAAATAAATCTCTGTGGAACTGTTCTGCATTGTACAGTAAAGAAGGAAGAGTAAACACCAAACTTTAAATGATAAAGGCTGGTTAAGAGTATGCTTATTTAGGGTGATGATACCAATGTTTTTTCTAAACAGGCTGACAATTCATATGGATGAAGAACTTCGTGCCTTGGCTTTCAATACACTCCAAGCATTAATGCTTGATTTTCCAGATTGGCGGGAAGATGTTCTTTCAGGATTTGTTTATTTTATTGTGCGTGAAGTGACTGACATCCACCCAACGCTTCTTGACAATGCAGTAAAAATGTTAGTGCAGCTCATAAATCAGTGGAAACAAGCAGCCCAAATGCACAATAAAACCCAAGATGCTCAGGTATATCTATATATGATCCTTTGATGTTAAAACATACTTGGAATCTACATACAAACTTAGTAGTGGGCTTTACTGGTTTTGTTAAGTAATAAGTATTCAGCTAAATTTCTTACAGCACTTGAAGCCTTCTAGATCTCTCATTTTAAGTTAACATTTTTTATCAAAATAAAATTAGTCCCAAATTATTAAGTATTACGTGAACACTAATTCATGACCACATTTTGCTTACATTACAGGAAATATGTAGGAGTTATTAAACAGTAGAATTAAGCCCACCAGTTTTTACTTGCCAATAGGAAGGGTTCAAATAATTTAATATCATAATTGTTTACAAAAGAGTATTGCTTGAGGTTTTTGAAATTCTGCTCTCATTGCATCATCTTGTGAGAAAGTGAAATAAAGATGTTCTTGTGGTATTTATTTGGACTAAATTCAGAGAGGTAATAAAAAATGAAGTGACTAATATTATGTCATTCTCATAATGCAAAATTTGACCAGTAGCCAATAGTCTGAATATTTTATTTTTAAATCAGCCATTGCCAATAATGGAACTGTATCTTAGCTGTGTTTAGTTTTTCTTTATTTGCTCAACTTCTGTGTTGTTTTTCTTAGCGTGGTGTATCCAATGGGGCTGCCCATACCCTTCCCCTGGAGAGGAGCCTTTACTCCAGTGTATTCCATGTGGTGGAAGGCTTTGCTTTGGTCATCCTTTGCAGCACAAGGCCTGCCACCAGGAGATTAGCTGTCAGCGTTCTCAGAGAAATAAGGGCCTTGTTCACACTTCTAGAAATTTCAAAGGTAACAGTTGATGACCCATTCTTAGGCTCTCTGGTGAAACTGCTTTTATTTTGACATTCTTTGAGCCTAGTATGCTTTGTGTTTTGTAGAGTGATGATGAGTTGGCTATAGATGTAATGGACAGACTGAGTGCTACTATCCTGGAGAGTTTCATACATCTCACAGGGGCTGACCAGGTAGGACTTTTTGTGTAAAGTTGCTTGTAAGATGAAGTAATTCTGTAAAGCTATCCCAAATAAATAGTATGTATGTCAAATGATAGCATCATTATGTTCATGCTGATTTTAATAGCAATTTAACACCACAAAAAGTCAAAAATCTGAGGAATGTCATGAGGTTGACTCCACCATTGTAAACTTTCTGACTGATAGTGTGTTGTTATCACCACCATATAAACACTGAGAGCTGTGTCTTTATCTGTTTTTTCTCATCTTGCTCACAGACTGCAATTTCTTAAAAGCAAAGGGCACTGCTTTTTTCTGCACTAATATAGTGTAATAACAGTCAGTGTGCCCTTTATCCATGGTGAATGCTCTAATTGCTGTCAGTGAATAACAGTGAATTCCATACTTAGGTATTTATTGTAAACTCCTAAGTATCAAGGAAACTTCTGATTTTAGGATTAGGAAACAAATTGGCATCCAGTAGTAAGGCTTTTAGAGTACGAAGCTTTTGGAAGAATTAAATCTTTATGCATGAAAGGGTCTTTTTCTAGGATTTGCTATTTCCTGATACCAGTTTGTTCACAAACAACGTTTCTATAGCTGTTTACATTAAGATCTTCTGTAAAAAGCCCCATAAATTACTTTTTTCTCTGTTATGGGTGTGCTTTTGATACTGATACTTTATTAGATAAATAACAAAAGATATTGTTGCTTAAAATACACGGGTATTAAATATTTCCTCATTGTCTTTTCTATGCACGCAGACTACCTTACTGTACTGTCCCAGTTCAATAGATTTACAAACTTTGGCTGACTGGAATTCCTCCCCAATCAGCCACCACCTTGATGTGGTCAGTCCCTCACATATTTGGATATTTGCACATGTGACTCAAGGCCAAGATCCATGGATTATAAGCCTCTCAAGTTTCATGAAGCAGGAAAATCTTCCAAAACACTGCCCAACAGCTGTAAGCTATGCTTGGACATTTGCTTATACGAGACTTCAGCTGCTGTCTCCACAAGTGGATATCAAGTAAGTTTATTTCTAAAGTAAATACATTATATTATATTGAGTATTACTTCAAGATTTATCATCATTGCAGTGTCATTATTGTTTCACTGAGGTAACATAAATTCTTGATATTGTCTGTGGATTTATTTCAGCTTTATATAATAAAAAATTAAAGCAGATTTATCTGCATAAAATATCATCTGCAGCTAACATTAATTAATGCCTTTGGCCATATTGTAGTTCAGCAGATTTGAATATAAAAGCATGCATTATTGATGTACAAGTCTGCTCTGAATTACTTGCTCAGAGTTTACTATGTTAACAATTGGGGAAGTCATGGCATATGCATAACTGAGAAATAAATTCAGTAGAAAACCAAAGTAAAATGTAGTAAGCTTAATTTACTCTACTGAGCTCTTCTCTTTCTATTTTAATAGCAGCCCTATCAACGCAAAGAAAGTAAATACTACTACAAGCAGTGACTCCTATATTGGGCTTTGGAGAAACTACCTGATTCTTTGCTGCAGTGCAGCATCTTCTTCAAACTCCTCCACTTCCACAGGCTCTGTGAGATGTTCCCCTCCTGAGACGCTGGCGTCTACCCCAGACAGTGGTTATAGCATTGATTCAAGAGTAGGTTCTTCTAATACTTGCTGTAAATAAGTGTACATCTTATTGAAAATAGAAACAGAGGGTGTATTGTGTTCTATCGTGGTTAGAAACTGGTATAATTTGTCTGAAAATATTTTTAGGATACCTTTGTTTTCCATTTGTTTAGAATGCTGTTTTAGTTTGCTTTTCCCAGTCTGTGGTATGTTTTTGAAGCAAATCCAGTCACATAATGAAGACATTTACCAAATCTCAAAATCTTATCTAGCAGTAATAAGGAAATGTTTTGTTTGCTGTTAAAGGGGTGGTTTTGGTGTCATTAGACTTCTGTAGTTCTGAGCAAATAGACTCTCACTTCAATAACTGAAACAGGGACCTATTCAGACATGATGTATCTTGTGTATTCTCCCAATCAAAGATACTTTTTTGTCCTCATATTATCTGAAGATTACAGGGGTTTTTCCCTCTTCTTTTGCTTCTTTTTGTTCATCTCATTTTTGGCTTCCCATAGAAGATACAGTAGACATAAAGATAATTCATGGACTATGCCGCAGATTTTTGACAGAAGCAGCCTGTTCCACTTGTTTGTTACCAAGATACTTTCCCCAATTCTGAGAAACTATAGACTGAAAGCCTTGTTCTCCTTGAGAACAACTCAGGAGTCTAAGGAGTTGGACACCAGAAATCTACTTCGTCCCCAAGGAGGGCAGATACATTAATGTGCAAAGCATCTGTGTATCATATTGTGCAATTCATTGTCATCTGACTAGGAAAATTCAGTGATGCAAGAAATAGTTAGTACTACTTTACTATTTCAGGAAATCTTTTCCATGTCAAGGATAAATTTCACTTTTATCATTTTGAGTCACTGGTCCATTGTGAATAAGATTGTGAAATTAGAGCAGATGTTTTCATGTCACCACCTTGTGGTAGCTACTTCATTGTGTTTTGTTCTGGTTTTCTTCTTAGATTATTGGCATTCCATCCCCTTCCTCCCTGTTTAAGCACATAGTTCCAATGATGCGCTCTGAGAGCATGGAAATTACAGAATCTCTTGTCCTGGGACTTGGCAGGACCAACCCAGGAGCTTTTAGGTAACTGTTGTGTTTCATCTATTTCTGTTCTAATTGGTTATAAAGCTGGGGAATTGGAGCTCATTTTTTCTTTCCTTTTTTTTTTTTCCTTTTTTTTTTTTCCCTTTTAAGAATTTTTAAAAAGCTATGACAACTGATTCATATTGTCTTTTCTAGCATTTAGAGGCATGATAGAGATGGTTAGAGATTGTAAGAATTTTATGTGGAGGTCATGTCTGCATAAAGAAGAAGAAGTTAGTAGAAAGAATAAATAGCTTATTGGTATTTAAAGCTGCTCTTATCTGAAAGAACAGATTATGTGAACTAATAACATTTGAAATGTTAATTACAACCAGGCTTGTAGTAGTTGATAAACTCTCCTTACTGGTATTGTCAATTGCTCTTTATGAGGATGAATGAAGAGAGAGAACATCTGAGGGCAAGAAAACCTCCTGGGAAGGCCATCAGATGTTGTCTGACAGCGGCCAATCTCTGCTGCTGAGAGAAATTATGAGTTATAAAGTTGAGATTATGAGAGTTATTATGAGAATTATAAAGATGTACCATGCACAGCAACCAACTCTGCTTCTGCAGAAGGAACAGGAATTGCTGATACTGTTGGTTTTGAATAAGATGATGCTTCTCTCCCGTCACTTGTGTCCCATATTATCTCAGATAAAAAGTCAATATTGATATTAATGCCAGGTTCTTAGTTGTCGTGTTCTGGTTTTTTATCCTTTGATAATCTTATAATTTTACATGATATCTGACTTTATTTGCTGCCAGGAGTAAAGCAAGACTTTGTGCCATGATCCTGAAGAGCTGCTTAACAGCTATGAAGTCTAGAAAATGCTTTCAAAGATAATTTTACCAGAAATCCTTGATTTCTGAATTAGAAACAACTCGTTCGGCAAGTTAAAAAGAAAAAAATCTGATTCCTCATCAGTTTTATATTTTCAGAATATGGTTTTTTCTCTATGACCAGCTTTTTTTTCTGTCCAGTGCATGTACTCACACCAGATGCTAGCTGTAGCCTACCCCTCACCATTGCTGCTCTGCACTGATTTGGCGTTTAACTTTTGTGGTTTTAGTCACTGTTCCTCCCCACTTGTTATGTTTGCTGAGGAACTTTTTCCATTATAGACTATATACATGCAATCCATATACATTTATTAGAATAATATTTTTGCTTTGTGTGACTGATCATATAACTTCTTCTAGGTATCTCTTGATCTTCATTGTAAGACTACCCTTTACTATATTTTAGCACAGAAAAGTTTCTTCCAGGTTATTTTCTGTGTTTGAAAGAAAATACATAACAATATCTAACCATGCCTAACTTTCTTGTAAATGAGTACACCACAAACATTTGTGCAGCATTCTGATCACCTGGACCCATTTTCTGAAGAAGGAACTTTGCATGAGGTATCAGAGGAGTCAGTCATTTACCACAAAAACTTGAAGTAGTTTATGCTTTTGCTATATCTCAGTTGGGGCACCACAGGAAGTAGAAGAATGTGTCCACTCCAACAAATCTGGAGACAGTAGTTACTATGATAACAAATATGAAAGTAAACCAAATATTTTTACCGTAGTGTGTTGTCTGCTTACTTCTGTACTACGGATCTCCTTTCCCTGCCTCCTTTTTGAAGTCATATGAGAATCTTAGTTTGGCAGCAGGAATCGAGTAGTGATAAAAACTGTGGAGCTTCAGAACAAATGGGGAATGTAAGCTCACTGTCAAAACCTGTTTCAGTTTTCAGAGACTGGTCTAACTACTGTCAGTGTATTGTTACTAGACTTAAAGAAACAATATTAACAACTAAATGCATCATAACAGCTGAAGGGGCATTGTATGATAAGCTGCCAGCATCTTTTTTTCCCCGTAATGATATCCATCTGTACCATATGGCGTTGTTAAACTCCTAATATGAAAATAAACAAAAATTATGTGTGATAGGAATAAGCCATAATACTTGGAGAATGCAAATTTAGGGATAATTTTTGGGACATTAATTTATAATCTCCTTTAAATTAGGAAAATGTCTTTCTAGGAAACTTTGCTTTTAAAAGCTACAGATAAAGAAGGAAAACCTGAGGGTGTTTTAACTTCTGTTGTAATACTAGTTCTTGAGAAACATCTTTCAGTTGAGATGTTAATTTAATGTTTGTTTTTATCCTTTTAATTATTTTAATTCAGGGAACTAATAGAAGAATTACATCCTATAATTAAGGAAGCACTTGAAAGAAGGCCAGAGGTAATTAAATGATTTCCATTATACTCATTACAGTTTTAACTGTCTTGTCACAAAGAGAAAGTGTTAGTTATTTTCTTTAATTTTTGCATTTAAAAACAGTCAGTATAACAGATAAAAAAGTGAAATATTGCTTTTTTAAATTATTGTGAAGTGTTTGCATTAGAAGATCTTCATGTTTGAAATTTCTGTTAATCCTCTATCCGAGATTTTATTTCAAATGAAAAAATGCAGTAACCTCTTCCACATTCCGTTAATTTCTTTAACCTAATTATAGTTTTACACAATTGTTACTTTGTTGTATCAGCAGCGACATTCCCACAATTAGTGGTAGCTATGACATAGAATTGAGTTTAAATCTCCACTAACTTTGTTGGGGTTTGGTGGTGGTGGTGGTTTTTAGGGGAAAAGGTTGTAAACTCAGCTGACTGCTCTAATGAAAATGATGAAAAGGAACAGCACTTCGTTTCAAAATGTTCCTGTACTGTTGTGTGTTGTGTCAGGCTTGCATACAAATCACAGAATATTTTGGGTTGTAAAGGACCTTTAAAGGTCACCTAGTTCACCCACCTTGAAATGAGCAGGACCATCTTCAGCTACATCATGTTTCTCAGAGCACCATCAGCCTGACCTTGAATGTTTCTACTGATGGGGCATCTTTCATCTCTCTGGGCAACCTGTTCCAGAGTTTCGCACCCTCATAATAAAAAGTGTCTCTTTTATATCTAGTCTAAATCTACCCACTTTTAGTTTAAAACCTTTGCCCCTTGTTGCATCACAACAGGCCCTGCTAAAATGTTTGTCCCCATCATTCTTACAAGCCCTTTTTAAGCACTGAAAGGTCAGAATGAGGTCTCCTTGGACCCTTGTCTTCTCCAGGCTGAAGAGCCCTAGCTCTCACAGCTTCTGTTCACAAGAGAGGTGCTCCAGCCCCTTGATCATTTTTGAAGCCCTCCTCTGGACTCACTCCAATATGCCCATGTGCTTGTGGACCCCACGAGGCAATACTTCAAGATGGGTCTCACGAGAGTGGAGCAGAGAGGCAGAGTCACCTCCCTCAAAATAAGTGGGGAGACTGCCTGTTGCGCTCAATTGTTTTATATATTGCACTTAGTGACAAGAGGCTGGATAATACATGTAATAGCAAACCTGGTATATCTCAGAGCTGCAACAGGGAAAATGTTTGTTCACTGTCTGGTTTTTTAAACTTGTTAGCAATTTTGGTAACTTATCTTAGAAGATTGGCACCTCTGATAACAGATGCCAGTTGTAGTACAGATATAATAGTGCTTTTATATTCTACTCTGGTTTTCTACTTAGTTTTTCCTCTGCTTCATGTAATTTTGTGTTTCCTCTGATGGACAGAACATGAAACGGCGCAGGCGTCGAGATATTTTACGAGTACAACTGGTGCGAATATTTGAACTGCTGGCAGATGCTGGTGTCATTAGTCACAGGTAGGGGCAGCACGCGTGAGAAGTTCTTGGTGTTCCTGAATTGTCACTGACTATGACTCAGTAAAACAAGCATGCAAAATTCATCCATGAGTTTCAGTATATCACTAAATAAATAGACATGGGGTTATAAAACTCAGAATTTTTCTGGTTTTCTAATCCCTCTCACTCCCATGTTCTTTGTCACTGTGCTCTATGTTTTATTTAAGATGTTACTGTTCCCCATACTTTGAACAGGCAGTACATCATAGTCCCTTTTGTTTGTGTGTGCTCAAACATCACACCACTTGTGCAAATTGTAACTGTTCTGTGATAATTCAGGACCTTCTGCCTTACTTGGAGTGCTGGTGCTAAGTCAGCACATCTTATGCAGAGAAGGCTGCTGCTCATTAATGTTGGACTTCTGAAGGATGGAGAGTGTTAACTCAGTTGGTTTTTTTTTTTCCTCAATTTACCCTGCTTGTGTAGGGACACTTCCAAATAAGTAGTTTTGGCATATGTTCTACAAAAGTCCCTAGGAAATTTTTTCCTATGCATGTGGAATTGTGTAAGAGCAAGTAGTCTAGGAGGTGGTTGGCTCCTTCCCCCCACAATTTGACAATGATACTTAGATGTGTATTTGTCAGCCCTAACAATATATGCGTGAAATTCTCAAGTGTATTTCTTCAAGTGTAATTCTCAAGTGTATTTCAGAATATTGACTCAGGAGCATTACTGAAATGTCTGTCAGCATGCTGATATTATAGAGTCCAACTATTCTTTCCCTTATCTTTTAAGGTTCTCACTAGGGGACAGGGAAGGGATTTCGTGTTTGGAGATTTTAGTTAATATTTTTAACACTTGTCCCCAGTAAAAGAGCTAGTTCTGTGGAAGGATAAGTGACTTCAGATAATTAGGTTTGATTCTTAGTTTGCTTTCACTGGAGTTTTTTACTGTATTGCTGAAGTAGAAGCTGGATGAAGAAATTACTTTGAATTAAGTATTTGCAGTGATGAGGGTGTAGGGTTTTTTAAAGATAAAAAACCATAATGATGTTTTTCAAATGTTGTATGTAATTACTGTGCTCTTTGATTTTCTAAATTTACTTTATTTGTTCAGTGCAAGTGGTGGCCTTGATAATGAAACACATTCCCTCAACAACACTTTACTTGAGTATGTTGATCTAACAAGACAACTCCTAGAAGCAGAAAATGAAAAGGATTCTGATACATTGAAAGATATCCGATGCCATTTTAGTGCCTTAGTGGCAAATATCATCCAAAATGTTCCAGGTATGTCAAAATGTAACTTCTGATTACTGATTATTTAATATGCAGTATATTTAAAAAAAAACAAACCAACCAAATAGAAATCTGAACTTTCAGAATACTTTTATTAAAATAATTTGTGACATCATTTTTGAGTATTAACTTTAGCAGTATTAGTTTTAAGAGATTTTGGTACTGTTTGGCAAAGTCCTGTTGATTGTCTATGTATTTGAGTTCTGTGTACTAATAAATAACTTGTACACTACTGTACACTTGTACACTACTGGCATTAAACACGACAATAGTCAATCTACATCCAGGCATTATGGTGTTAAAATAATAGTGGATCTTTACAGGGATTTTTCCTTTTATATTCATAGTTTGGGTCCTTTTTGCATTACATGCTTTATCTTAAAGAATTACAGAAGGAGTGTGCATGACTGTGTGTATTTCTTACAGTTCACCAGAGAAGAAGTGTCTTTCCACAGCAGAGTCTACGCCACAGTCTATTTATGCTGTTCAGTCACTGGGCAGGCCCTTTTAGTATCATGTTTACTCCCCTGGACAGATACAGTGATAGAAACATGAGAATAAACAGACACCAATACTGTGCATTAAAGGTATTTTAACACTTCTGAATTTTGGAAATAGATTGTTATGTCAACATGATGCAAATTCATTTGGGCTTTTAGATGTGGTTTTTACATCCATGTTTTAGCACCTCTTTATTCCTTCTGCTTCCATGTGTATTTGTCAGTTCAGCTTTTCCTATAATGTGACTGTTGCACTTGCTATTGAAATTTCTTATAATCACTACTGAATGTTCACTTCCTCACTTTAGTTCTCATTTGCTTAAGTTAAAGGCTTTCATCTAAATGTACATTAGCAATGAAAATGGTTAATGGTGTATTAATTCTTCAATATGTCAGCATTTTAGTATTGACCCTTCCTTGTATTTGAAAGGTGAGGAAAATATTATTTCATAATTTTTTGAATAAAATGTTAAACATTCTTATTGCCCTTGGTCTTTCCCTCTTAACAGGTTAGTATTTAATTATCTGATATTTTAGTGGACTGAGTAAGAGCAATTCCTGTATCTGAGTTATTAAAATGTGTTTTTCATTGCTTTCCAAAGGCTATGTCTGCTGTACTGTGTTGTGGCCCTGTTGCAGACAACGTTGGGCTTTCATCTGATGGCTATTTATACAAATGGCTGGATAATATTTTGGATTCACAAGATAAAAAGGTAATACAAGCAATGTCAACATCACTTTGCAACTATCAGTGCTTCAAACGCATGTTTTAGTGAGTTTGCAGACAGATTTGCCTAAGTGCTCTACTTAAGCTCAAAGCTGTTTTAGTAGCACAGGGTTTTGCACTGTCCTTCACATGTATTCACCCTGTTGAGGAAGGAGGTCCCTAATCAGACACGAAGAGAAACAGAATTGAAGAGGAAAGGTCAAGGGGTGAAGCACTGTATATTGTTTATAAACTGACCAACCATGTTAAGCTGTAGTAATAAGTCAGGTGCTCCACAAATTTAGAGGAGATGAGGTTTTGAACATGAACTCTTGTGAGACTGCAGAGTTCCTTGGGGTCCTTTGGAGTTACTAAGACCAAGCTTTTCATCTGAACAGCAAGGTAAGCTTTAAAGGCAAGACCTCTATTGCCCTGTAACGCTAGGACTACATAAAAATACAGCTCCTGTGGGCTACTTTGAGTCCAGGAAAAATGCAAGTCTCCATGTGGATGTATCCCTTGGATCCCACTGGAATTCTTGCTTGTCTTTAAATGCTTCTTTGTATCTAGTGCTTTCAGGGCAGTGTTTCGGTGTGAGAAGAAAAAAGATCAAGCTAGCCTTGGAACTGAAGGCAAAAAAAAAGTCAGTAGAGTTTTAGTTATTTGTGTCAATAATTTATGGCTGTGTGCAAGTCGAACAGTAAACAGTGTGATAGAATTATCTGCTGCCAGTTTAGTCTATGGTATCATTGATTTTGGATGAAAAAGATTTTATGTTCCCAAAGGTTTCAGCTTTCTTAAATAGTTGTTTCCCTGTTTTGTAAGTTGATCTTTTTCTCTACATTTTAACATATATATTTACTCTTCTCTAGGTTCACCAGCTGGGCTGTGAGGCAGTCATGCTGCTCTTGGAACTCAATCCTGACCAGAGTAACCTCATGTACTGGGCCGTTGACCGGTGTTACACAGGTTCCAAGCGGGTGGCAGCTGGCTGCTTTAAAGCCATAGCCAACGTGTTCCAAAACAGGTACTACAGCATTTTTCAGAGCTTTAAAACTTCCATTTTCAGTGTGCTTTTATGTAGAACTGTGGGTTTTGCTTCCATAGAGAGAAAATATCATCTGTGTGTGTGTCTGTGTTCCTAGAGAAACTTCTCAAAATGTTATTCTGTCCCGTATCATGTTCCTTGTAAATTAAACTTAAATAAATTCAAATCTTAGAAAACCAAATCTAATTTTGTTTTCTTCATACTTGCCATTTTTTCCTAGGGATTACCAGTGTGATACAGTGACCCTCCTGAATCTGATACTATTTAAAGCAGCTGATTCTACTAGGGCTATCTATGAAGTTGCTATGCAACTATTGCAGGTTTGTAAGCTAATTCTGATTATTATTTTTTCTTTTAAAATAATAATTGTCCTATATATTAAAAAAGTCAGGTTTTGTTTGATTGTCTTCAGTAAGGAAATTGAAAAACAATGTTGTTTTTTTCTTCTCTGTTTTAGTACATAGTTAAACCAGATCCTTTCCTGGCACAAATAAACTTTCCTGAAAGTCTGTCTGTTTCCATGCACTCAAGACCTGTATTTTCATAGTACCTGCTTTTTAAAGAAACAACCTAAATCAGGACTGTCTTGATTTGGCCCTGAAACAGTGATACATAGCTCCCTTTGTCCAAAAGCACCTCAGAGAGAAGCAGATTGCTTCCCAAGCCTTCTCTGTCTGCTGGGGTAGCAGTCAGTTTTCTGATTTTTGCACTATTACCAAACATTTTTTCATCTGTCCATGTGGAGAGATGACAGTGAAGATCTTGTTACCCATTTAATTTACTTTTGTATATTCCTTTCTGTGGTCATTTAGGGGTAAACTTAAGGTCACATTAAGTGTTTAAAAATCTGTGCTGATAGTAGCTCAGACCTTAAGTCTTGGAGATTTTTTTAAGGTTTTTTGGTCAGCTGAATTCAACAGTGAAGTCCTCACTGAAGTCACACCCTTACTGATATATCATCCCCATCTCTCTTCTCACATGGACACTACTTGTTAAAATCAACCCAAATTGATTTTTAAAGTATCAGAGTGCTTTAGCCTTCCGCTGCATCTCTACCACATCAGAGATTGTGTTGTTCCTGTCCATGTCTCATAGATGAGCAAAAATTGGTGTTGTTTGGAAATGCAAATTTTGAATAGTATTTCGCATTTCTTTATAGATAAATTTGTACTTAAGATGGTATTTTGTGAAAGCAGGTTTTGGAACTTTATTGCTGGAAACTCATTACATAGAATGTTTCTTAGCTAGTCTTCTGCTCATTTACCCCAGTGTATGGCAAATGCTCTAGGTGTATGGAGATCTGCATAGATAAGAAACATTAAATGAGAATAGATACATTAACTTAAAAAGTGATTTTTTTTGTATAAAAATTTCTACAGTAGCTCTATACTTAGCTTCACATTCTGAACATTACTGTTGTAGATTTTGGAACCAAAGATGTTCCGTTATGCTCACAAACTGGAAGTTCAGCGGATGGATGGGGTTTTGGGACAGCCTTCTCCTTTACCACATTTGTATTCTATGTCCTATTATCAACTGTCAGAAGAATTAGCAAGGACTTACCCTGAGCTGACACTTGCTATCTTCTCAGGTACGATTTTAAAACAAAACAAAAAACTTCATCAAGTCAAAAGCATTGTAGGAAATGTGTCATTCTTTTTTTTTCAATAACTGATTTATATGTAATTCACTAAAATCAGGACACCAACATCATCATACTGAATAGAGACAAAAAAGCCTACTAAGTGACAGTTTTTGTTCACTTGTGTTTGAAATATATTCAAGGTGAAAGAACATGAATCAAAAATACTTTACTGACTTTCTAATAACCATGGAAAATCACATTAGAGAAATAATTTGCAATTTAAAAAAAACATTCTTTCATTGTTCCCTTTAGTGTGTTATTTATTGTAGATTGCTTAAATACATTATTCTGCAGCATTTTTAAACAATTGCAGAATAATAACCTATTACATAAATTAAAAAAAAACCTACTATGACTAATATAAGGAAGGAAAAAAAATGTAAGTGTTTTTTTGCCAAACTTGGTACATTTTTATGCTGTAGATTTTTCACTTCCCTCCTTCAATTCAAGGAATATATGTACACACACACATATAAATATATGTGTATATGTATATATATATATATGCATACTAATGTGATTTCTTCATCATACTGTTTGTCAGCAGTGTCTTCAGTTAGCTCTGCTGAAGACCATGGACTTTTTCATTATGAAATTGCACTAGTCAGCTAAACAAAAAAAATGCATCTGTATCAGCATGACATTATATCAGTATGGTGTGCTGGGTTCGTGATTGTTGTTATCACCAAGCCAGTTCTCATTATTGATTTGGAATTCGTGTATGTACCTAATTTTTCAATGGCAGAAGTGAGTCAGAGAATCCAAACAGCTCACCCAGCTGGGAGACAGGTGATGCTACATTATCTGCTGCCATGGATGAACAATATTGAGTTGGTGGACTTGAAACCTTTGCCAACCATTCGTCGGCAAGATGAAGATGAGGAAGATTCTCTGAAGGACAGGGAAATGATGGTGAACAGCAGACGATGGCTACGAGGAGAAGGCTGGGGGTCACCACAGGCTACAGCTATGGTTCTGAACAACCTGATGTACATGACTGCAAAGGTAAAATTAATTACTTATGTGCTTATTTTCTTTCAGTGGATTGTTCTGTTTAGGATGCAAGAAAATACTGTTCAGAGGTACTATGTCACTGAGCTTTCAAGAGGTACTGTTCATATTTGTGGTGGTGCTTTGTATACCCAAACTGTACCCTACAGTTTTGAGGTATTCCAAGAAATATGTAATATATAACATAAATGTCATAGTAATTGTTATGTATAGTGACAGCATATAACTAATGTTTTGCAATATAGATGTCTAGCTGGATAGAGAATACGTTACTGCCTGTGTACCTATGATCTCAAAGTGGAGTTTTGGAACCTTTCTTGGTACTTGATTGACTCTCCTTCTCCCTATCATAGCTACTTCTAACAAAGTATTGCTCACATGCAGTGCTCCTGTCGCTGGGCACCACCAAAATGAGTCTGGCACCATCCTTCTGGCCTTTGAGATACTTGTATATGTATTACATTGAGATACTTGTATATATTATATACAAGAGACCCTCCCCTCTCAGTTTTCTCTAGGCTAGAAAGGCTCAGCTTCCTCAGTCTAATGTATTATATATCAATGGGATATAAAATATGTACACATATCTTTAGATATATTTTTATACAATTATATCTATACAAGAAAAAGCTATTTCCAGAGAATGCTCTTAAAAATACACATGAAAGCATCATTCCGGAACATTAAAAAGGCAACAGTTTCCTACAAGATTTATGTCTCTTTTTTTCTAGAGCCTGTTTCACTTGATCAGTACAGATAATTTCTGAGTAAGTGTTTTCTGATGAAGTTTTCAGGACATACATTTATTTTGTTTTCTAGTATGGTGATGAAGTGGCTTGGTCAGAGATAGAAAACGTCTGGACTACTTTGGCAGACAGCTGGCCAAAGAATCTGAAAATAATTTTGCACTTCTTGATCAGTATTTGTGGAGTGAACAGTGAACCCAGCCTTTTGCCTTATGTGAGTATGTGACAGATCTCTCATAGGTGCTTATTGCTATATTAAAAATTAGTATGTCTGGCAGCAAAGATCACCAAATGAAAATGTGAGGTTGGATTTATAGTATCAAAATCTCCACGGTGTATTTTATGACCACTAATACTATGAACAAATCAAATTCAGTTCTTTTGTTTGCATTACTTTGGACATCTATGTCAAAATTGCAGAATCAATTAAATTAATTAATTTTTCATTCACTGAATGATTGTAGGACTATATGAAGACCATAGATATTATTAAGTGATTAAATAATAAAAAATGTAAAAAAGTTACTAAAATTCTACATGTGTCTTAGCATGTTGTTTTCTTTTGTCATAAAAAGTAATCTTCAGAGTTTGATAGGTAAACTTGAATTAATTTTATTAAGAGTACACACTGAAAAATTTTTTTCTCATGCTATAATGTAGTATATTCCTGAAAAGCAGACAGATAATACAGGAAAATAAAGCACCAGTTACACCGTGCAGAGCATCATTCTTTCATGACCAGTATTATACAAAAAAACCCCACAAACCATCCCAAGCACCTTCAAAACCAATTTTATTTTATGTGAAAATGTACGTGAGAGCACTGCAGGACAGCATGAAGAAAAATATGATTATATGCAGGAAAAGAAATAGTACAGAACAGAACTGTGAAATATCAAAAAGAAATTATATCAGAATACATTCATTCCAGTGTTGGTCTCAGGTGCTGTTAAAAGAAAATCTTTTGCTTAAATGATTTTCAGAAGCATACTTTCAAACTTTATTGTCAGAAGACTGGAACTCAGAAAATTTGCTTTCTTGCTGTTGTGATATATTCCCCATGCTTCCTGCTGTTGACACCTAGGAAAGCAACTTTGGTTGCTTTTAGAACTGGAGTAAGTTTTGTGTATCATTGCTTGCAGTGCAGGTAGCTACTGATTCTAACAAGTGGTGGTATTAAAATATTTTCATATAAATAAATAAATAAATATTTATATATGTTTTTATTGCAGGTAAAGAAAGTCATTGTTTATTTGGGTAGAGACAAAACAATGCAACTACTAGAAGAGCTGGTGAGTGAACTTCAGCTTACGGATCCTGTCAGTTCAGGAGTCACCCATATGGATAATCCACCATATTACCGCATTACATCCAGTTACAAAATCCCCTCTGTCACTTCAGGTAAGCATGTACTGACTTCACTCATTTCAACTGTTATTATTGATAATTATAAACATGCTGCTGTCAGTCAGTTATGCCACTGGGCTGCATTTGTAAGTATTCTGTAGGAGTGCAAGGTTCTGTTTCTAAAAAACAGGTTAAAAGTTTGTTTTACAGTATCTGCAGATTTTGGTGTACCCATAGTTCTTACTGAAGAACATCTGATTGGTTCACAAGGGTTGCGTTTGTCTTATGTGTGCATCAGACTTCATCTGTGTTCAGAGACCTTGCACTGTTTACCCTCACTATATGACTTTGATGTTTAGTCAGTAAAACCATGGGGAAAATGTATATAATTTTAAATCCATCTAAGTCATTGCATTTGAAGTTCTGTTACAGACACAAACTGCATCCACAGGACTTGTTTCAAGATTTAAGTTCACTTGCTTAGGAAAATTTATCTAGAAATTATTAACAATAGACCAATCGTCAAAAACCCCTCAAAGTGAACATATCAAAAGTGTCTATGTCATACTTCAATCCAAGAACATGCTGAGAAATGTGGGGAAAAGCAGTCTTGTTTTGGTGCAGTTTCCATCTGTCAAATTGAGCTGCAAAAGACACAGATGTGGGGACAGAATCTAAGCAAGGCCTTAACTTTTGTGCTGAAAATTTGTCCATACTATGAAGCAGCCTGGACTTATCACATGGTGTTATGTGGATCACAAGGTGGATGCGTTGGTACTTGTTCTTGGAAGTGTTTAAAAAGCGTGTAAAAAAATCTGGGGCTCTTGCAGTTAATGTAATTTAGAATTGCAAAGGATGGAAGGGTACAAAATTGCTTCCAGTTGGGGCTGTCAGTTCAATGTGATGCTTGCCAATTTCTCCTTAAAGAGAATTGTTAAAAGCTTCACCACAGGCTATTAGGTTTTAATCCTTAATGAGTTTGTGGTTTGAATTAACTGGCTAACAAAGTCCAACTACATTTTGCAGATTACTGTGAGGTGTATAATACAGGAAAAAAGGAAATAGGTCTCTAGATACTGCTTAAAAAACTTTCTACTTAATTTACATTGAAGAGTTAAAAATTCCTGGAATAGATAATTTTTTTTTCTTAGCTAGTGAAATTATGGTAGCAGCTCACAATTCTTTATTGCACGTGAAAGTACGGCTCAGTTTGTATATGTGCCAGTTGCTGTAGGATAAACCTGATTAGGGCTCTGGGAAAGGACCAGTAAATAAGGGTGATCTTGTGCTTAAGACTACTTTTCCATTTTATTGACCAACCTTTTTCCTTGTCAATAATTCACAGGTACCACTTCTAGTAGCAATACAATGGTGGCTCCCACAGATGGCAATCCTGACAGTAAACACATGAAAGACAGTATTGAAGAGAAGTAAGTATCTCCTCAAAGAGCTGTTACTAGTTGAATTACAGGAATTCCTTCTAGGTACTTTAAATACTCCCATCTCAGCAGCTCCAGGTATGTCTTCATTGCAGGGATTACATTCCATGTAATGGCATGCATGTCAACAGAACAGGAATACTATTTGGGATTAACAGTAGCAGCCTCAATTGCAGTTTGAACTCCAGTCCAGGTCAGGCATTGTATTGCTTACAGTTACATTGTTGGTGGTGCTGAAGTACCTACTGGTACACTGGACTGTGTATGTTCACATGAGGGCAATGTACTGTGAGGTGGGGTTGGTGAGACACTGGAACATATTGCCCAGAAAAGTGGATGCCCCATCTCTGGAAATGTTCAAGGCCAAGCTGGATAGAGCTCTGAGCAGCCTGGTCAAGTGGAAGGTGTTCCTGCCTTGGCAGGAGGGTTGGAACCAAATTATCTTTAAGGTCCTTTCCAATCCAAGTAATTATGTGATTTTATGACTTGCAGATTATTGCCTCACTGGAAATGAACACTGTCTATGTGTTGCTAGTTTATTTTCCCTAACTAGGGTATTTGGATGCCTGGTATCTGTGTCAAGATACTTTACAGCTAACTTTAAAACAGATTTCTCCCTTCCTAATTTTTGAGCTATTTAAACATTATCTTTTGGAGAAATTTGGCAGACACTGTGAGGCTGGTGGAAAGCAAACAGTTGATGTAGACTTAGGCTGTGTAGTTGGAGCTCAGCAGTAACTGAGTGTGGGCATGCTGTCATTTTGTGTTAATATAGATAGCTAACCTTCAAGTGAAGAGGGAGTGGAGGCTCTGTAATTAGCATGAGCAAAGCGTGCACGTCTGCCATTACTGTCGAGTAGCAACGATGCCATAAGTTTGCAAATGAGTTTCTGACAACTTGTTTGAGAGCTTTAATAATTACAGTTCTGATATAACTTCCCAGTTGGACACTTTCTTTCCTTCTCTAGGATAATTATGTCAATATAGTTGGAATAGTAAATATATTGGGAGAGGCAACCCCAATACTTAAATTAAATTGGGGTAAGCTGTATGATAGTAAATCATAGAAACCTGGAATGCAAGGTGTCATTCAGAATTCAGCCTAGCAAGGCACAGACAAGAACTTGGCTGCTATGGGGGCTCAAGCTGAAGAAACTTGTAAAGTAATGAAGGCAGTTTTGAAAGTCTCTGTGAGTTTTGGCATATACGGTAGGGTTGTCTTAAACCTGCCCAGGGTATATGCTTCTTGATAAGATGTACCCTGTACATCTTGGACTTGCCAAGAGGAGAGAAGTATAAAAACAGTTTGGAAATGGTGCTTTTAGCACTCTAATTTATCTGATTTCTTTATAGTTTTATCAGCATAGCAAGGTAGGATCTTGGACACCATGTGTGTATACATGCATATGTCTCTGCCAGATCACATATGGATCTCCTCATTTTGTTCTAGAGTGAGAAGAACTTATGTAAAATGGTAACAATTATTTTAATGTGCTTAAATGTTAGTGAAAATGATGGAACAGAAATACAATTTATAGTGGATAATCTCTTTGAATCCCCTTATCTGATGTTGCTTGAGAAGGTATGTCTTAGATGGCTGAGGTGCTTTGGCATCATGTTGATTGTAAGATTAATTTCTTTTTGTAAAGGAGTTTTGCTGAAATACAGTTTTCCTGAGAGCCCCTGATTAGTGTTTGTCACAGAATGTCAGTCACTAATTCTGCTTTATTTGCGCCCACAGCTACGCACACCTAGACATCTACAGCGGGTTGAACAGCAACCTGAACCGCCAGCACCACAGACTGGAGTCTCGCTACAGCAGCAGCTCTGGAGGATCATATGAAGAGGAAAAAAGTAATATTCTTTATTTTAAAATATTTCTATGAATAGCACACAGAATTTTCACAAGTCAGTATTTCTGCTGAAGGTTGTGGAACATAAAGAAATCAACATTATCAATGTTTTTTGCATAAACCTATTAAATATCAAGGTTTTTTTTATCTTCCTTCATCTTATTACTGCTATTGAAGACTAGCATACATTTGACTGCAATAAAATATTCAAGGAAGATAATATGCTTTGTTCTTTCTGTTATCCTCTCTCTTGAATGAGTTGTGAACATCTTCCTGAATGAAATGGTTTTACTCTATTTCCTTTGACAGTTAGGCACAAGAAACAGAGATGAGCAGCATGAAAATGAAATCTAAAAAACGGTGATGGAAAAGAAGTTTTTTAAAAAAAGAAAATTGCAAGTAATTGTTCTTTTAAAGGATAGCATTCCTTGACTTATTCAAAAAAAAGGATACTAAACTTTTTTGAATCCATAGCAAAGGAAAATATAGCAGGGGAAAAAGTTCTCTTTATGTACATCTAATTTCCAAGATTGTTCTGAAAACATGTCTTGGGTTATTTTTTGTGATCTATGTTGTTTTTTTTCCACTGAGATGTAGAGGTATGGAAAGAGGTAAAAATTTCTTCTGAAACTCCATTATGCATTTGCAAAGTTTTCCTTAACAGAGGCTTATGACTGTGGCTGCTTTTGCACCAATGCCTAAGATACAAATTGCCATGGCAGTGCTATGGAAAGCAAAACAGGTGGTGTTATCAGGCAAAAATGAGGACAGTGGTCAGACAGTAAATGATGTGTTACATTAGTGGGTTCTGTGTGCTTGGTCAGAAGAGTTGTTTCACTGAAACTCTTGTTTCAGCTAACAGGTTGTTAGTAATTTCAGTGACTTTATATTTCACCCTGCATGGGATAATCAGATATATTTCAGTCGTGGAAGTGGTCCCACAGACTTAGGTTTCACTCAATTTTTTACTGACTGTTGATTTTACTACCAATTAAGTACTTTGGGTATGTTACAGCACACAGTGCAGCACTGCCTTTTCACTAATTTTCTTATGTGACTGAACAACAGGAGGTGAACTTCTGCATTTTGAGCTTTAGATGTCAGTATGGAACCTGTCCATGCTGTACTGAGGCAACAAGAGTTCATTAGGACCTTCTGATGTACTCTTCAGTGACTGATTCTTTGCACAATATGAAGATTAGAGTGAATATATGTTCATATTCATATATGAATATGAATATTCTTAGTGCCTCTGCTAAGGAGGTGAAACCTAATGCCCTTTACAGAGATTGTTGTAAGGGCTTGACATATTCATGCAAAATCTCCTAAACTTTGGGTCAGTAACAGGTTAGTGGCTTCTGGTCAGCCAGAATGTTTATTACTGCATGGATAGGCATTATCCAGAATCACAGCTGCAGTCAGTTTTGGATTAGTTTGCTGTTTGTGATAGCAACACTGAGTATCTGATGATATTTCCCATATTCCATCAGTAAGGAGTTTGTCACTTCCAGTGAAGAAGGCGATAATGAGCTGATACATGTGTGAACATCTGAAACTATACTTCCAAAAATATAGTAAACTGAACTTCTGCAGCTATACTTCCAAACAGAGCTGGTAGAATCACTGAAACATGGAACTGTTGAGGCAATTTTCTTGTTTCTAGTCTTGAGTGACAGTTTTGAAGTCCAAAACAACTTTTAAACCAGTAAAGCATTTTGGGTGTGTTAACACAGTATACTCTCATACCAAACAGCTGAAGTTTTTCTTGCACTTTTGAAGCTTGCTAAATAAAAAAACTAAATGTCTTTCTGTGCTTTCTTGACAAATTTACTGATTTTCTGAGCAGTAACTTTTATCAACCAGTGGGATTGGGCTGTGCTGTTGTAAAAGTGGCAACTTCCAAGTTACCCATGGATCAGGCCAGCATCATCTGGCAGATAGCACTGGTGGGGTTTTGTTGTGAGACCTATAAAGATGTGCTCTTGATCAATACTTCCTTAGTCTATAATGAACTGCTCTTCAAGATGAGCTCAGTTAAATCTTAGGGCCCAGCCTTAAATAACTCCCTATCTGGCATGAGGTTTGAAATTCAAGGAAGTTACATCAGATCACTTTACCTTTTATCATGAGTTTTATGAACCTATTCAAAAACATCTTACTCTGTTATGTGTGCGACTTCTGTAGAATCATCCTTATACTAAAAGAAATAATACTTCTTTCAAAACACTGTGTCCAGCTACTACTGTTTACAGTTGACTTCCCTTCCCCTCTCCTAGATCTCAGCGTTTCAAGAATTTAAAAATATTTCTTCAGAAGGCTGTAACATACAGAAATATGCATTGTAAATATATTTCTGGTTTAATTTTCTGTTGTGTTAGGTGATTCAATGCCTCTCTATTCCAACTGGCGGTTGAAGGTGATGGAGCACAATCAAGGAGAGCCTCTCCCTTTCCCACCTTCTGGAGGTTGCTGGTCACCACTGGTGGATTACTTGCCTGAAACTTCTCCTCCGGGCATGTCACTTCACAGGTAGCTGTTTTGGCAATGCCAGTGGCAGTTCTTTGTGTTTCCATTTGTGTTGCACAAATACAGTCATTTGAAGATAGCAGATTAAAGGGCAGTTAACAATACATTTGTTTTCTGTGGGTTTTCTCACGGGTCTAGCAATTTAAGATTACTCAAACTTTTAATCTGGAGGATTAAAGTGTTTCTATTTTTATTATGAGCCTTCATCTTTTGCCTTATAACACAGCTTTGTGAATGTTTATAGACTGAAGAATACAAGTTAGAAGCATATGAAGCTCTTTGCAGCTCTTTGTAAAGTTCCTGTTACATTCTTCTAACATTCAATTTTTTTTTTTTTAGGTGCAATATAGCAGTGATTCTTTTGACTGATTTGATAGTTGACCACAGTGTAAAGGTGGAATGGGGAGGATACTTGCATCTTTTGCTTCATGCGATTTTTATAGGTAACTAACTTCTTACAGAAATACTTGGAGTAACTTGAGGAATTTTTTTACCATTGTACTGAAATCCCATTAATTTGATAATATTTACAGTATTTTTAAAAATTCAATTAAATGTCTTTCAGCTTAATTACTACAATGTAGATTTTTTGGTGTTGTTTTAGGGCACTTTGTTTAGAAGCTTTTACCTCTTGTAGAAGACACAGTAAAATTCAATATTTTGCTTTCTGTTTTTAAGTGTGGTAATTTTCATATGGAGCACAAATGAAGTTCTTACTTAAAATTCTACTTACTTAAAATGACTTTGTACTTTAACCTTACATTGGATTATCAGATATATTTTAATCTGATCAACATACAGTTTGTTAAACTATATGCTGTTTTTTTCTCTATTGAAACACTGAAAAAATATTGTTTAGAGAATTCTATATTTGTTACTTGGTAAAGTATAGCAGACCAATTTGAATACTGCTGTTTTTTAAATAATGTAATTCAGTGTGCCCTTTGAGTGTCATAAAGCCTCTCTGTTTTCCTTCTGTGTTAGGTTTTGACCACGGTCACTCTGAAGTCTATGAGCATTGTAAACGACTACTTTTGCATCTGCTGATAGTGATGGGCTCTGGCAGTAATGTCCAGTCTGTTGCTTCTGTCCTACTCAGAAACAGAGAGTTCAACGAGTCCAGGGTGCTTACTGTCAAACAAACTACTCATTTAGATTACACTTTCACAGGTATGCTTTTCATTTATTACATCTTGCTTGTTGAAATGACATGGGAAGTTACCTTTTTCTTACAGGCATTAATCACATTTTTCTTGCACATTTCTTGCAAATATTTTCCTGAGGCCTTGGCATTAAAATTTCTTTGGATTTTAATGAAGTCAAAATGAATGGAGTTCTCATTGGCACTTTGTGCTCAGTCGTCAGAGTTGAGAGCACACTTGTATATGAGGAGTAGTAGTGGAAATCAAAGAGGGAGATCTGTGTTTTGGAAGTTTAATACAGCTGTTTTCATGATGCCTTTGAAAATAAAAACCAAGAAGATACATCTCTTACTTGTTTATAGCAAGTTAAAATTTCCAAGTTTTGTCAGCTGTGATTGCATTCTTTATTGCCTATCAGAATATTTTTTGAGATATCACTTTTTAATATTCCCTTTAACTTTACAATATTGTAATTATACTGTATACTTTATATTTCTATGTACCTCTTTATGAAGGGAATATTTTGATGGTGAGACTGTATTGTAGTTTCTATTAAAATAGTTCTTTGTGGTTTTTTAAAATTTAGTATTTCATATTATTTCAGTAGGTGGCAGCATATTGCCATACAGTTGTTTGTTCTCTTTTGCTCACAATGGTTTTATTACTTAGCAAAAGTAGTTGTCTGATTTGGGAATTTGTTTTTTTGTAGCAATGAGGAATTAAATTCCACTGTGTATAGTGGGAGGATTATTTTATAGGAATCTGTTCAGCAGAACTTTAATGGTGCATCTACACAGTGGCATGTACAAACCATTCCCTTCCTAATCTTTAAGGGCTTGGATAAACTGTCTAAACTGGACACAATAAAACAAAGATGTTTGATAGAAACTAGAATAAGGTCAGCATCAAACATTTCCAGCTGGGGACTAGGATAAGGTGTTTACAGGTATGAACGCCTAGCACAAGGTTGGACAAGCTAATTTTAAATTTTATTTGAGCTGACTAAGCTCAAGTACCCCAGTCAAAACTCTGTGCTTCTATAGTGAAAATCTGTGGTGGATTAGTGAGTCTTAAGCTTATTTAAGTACAAGTGCTCCAGTCAAAGGCCCTGCCAGTTTTCCTTGGTAGTTTACTTTCCCTCAGCCCTTCATGGATGGATGGAAGGGCAATGTGAGGAGTCACTGCTGAGGTATTTTATTGTCACGTGATTCTTTATATGGAGGAGAAAAATCTTCTGGCCACAAGATTAAGCTAGCTTCAGAGAAACTTTGTGCAGCCACAGGGGCTCTGCTCAGAGTCCATTCACTGGATAATACTCAATGTTCACTGATTTCAAGTACTGTCAGATTCAGTGGGACTGGGTTTTACCAAAAAAGCTGCTCATTAGTAAGAAATAGTCTGTATAATTTTGTTAATTAAGTTGAGATGCCTCAGAAGCTGATGAGCTCTGATACTATTGGTACAAAATCAAGGATAATAGAGGGGTTTTAAAAAGGAATCTAGCAGTTCCCAATTGAAGTTCATATAAGTCATGTGAAGAATTTGCATGTATGAGACTTGGTGATTTCATTGAAATTATTGCATCCATTAATTTATTCTCTTCTAAGTATTCTCATTACATTTACTAAGTTATTGATCTTTTTAGAGGGCTATTTTTTCCTTTTCTATATTTAATATTAACTGTCAGCTTAAAAGTGCATAATCCTCTTGTTTCAATTTCAGCAGGTGTTCATGATTTTATACCTGATTACCAGCCCTCCCCAATGACAGACTCAGGGCTTAGTTCAAGTTCTACCTCTTCTAGCATCAGTTTAGGAAATACAAGTGCTGCCATTTCTCAACTGCACACCACAATCCTCAATGAGGTTGACATTTCAGTAGAGCAGGATGAAAAAGTGAAAACTCTTATAGAATTTATTACCTCAAGGTAAGATTTCAGTCTTTATTTTTGTTGAGACATATTTTGTGGAAAAATGGCAAACCTCTCACTATTTAGCATCATGTTTTCTAATTCTGTCTGTTTTATCACAAGTACATGTTTTCATGTGATACACATATGAAAAGCTCTAACTTTCCAACACTTTCAAAGAATTTTGACCATCCTTTCAAGTCCTCTCTGTTTAAAAGTATTTTGCCATGTTTTATTCTGAATTAGGGCAGGAATACATTGAGATTATTAGAGACCTGAAGATTTCTGTGCAGTTTAGGGATTAGCAAGTAGTAGAGAGCTGGCTATTCAAAAATGATTAATTTGTTGCACAGGATATTGGTAAAATCATCCACAGTCATGCAGTTTATGTGATAGTTTATATTAAGCTTTGAAGATAATGTTAATCTGAAATCCTACCTGTTCCTCCATGCTTTGATACTTTTTCTTTACCTCAGCCTAAATTTATAATTCTGTGGCATATCAATGGAAAGGAATTGGGAGGAAAGGAAGTTAGGAAGTGCATAAGGATGGTAGTTGTACTGGCTCTTTCTTAGAGTACTGTTTATTATACTATAACTATACCTTCCATCTATTGCATCTGTTATGTACTATAGCATCTCTTCCATCTTCTTACTCAGTTATTTCAGTTGGAACTGATACACTGCTTTTCACTTTGGCTTAACTTCTTGTATATTGTGTGATATTGGTCAGTTGTCAAAATTCCTTCCAATTCGTGCCTGCGCTTCTAGATGGTTTTTTTAATGTGGTACACAGTAGATTCTTTTGCAATTAACCTTAAGGTTTAAATTTCATTTAAATATTATTAAGGACAAAGGCTGCATTTTATACTCTCTTTACTCTATTTTTGTATTTTTTAGAAAAAGAGGCCCACTTTGGAATCATGAAGATGTTTCAGCCAAGAACCCTAATATAAAGAGTGCTGAACAGTTAACTGTGTTTTTAAAGCATGTCGTATCTATATTTAAACAGTCTAGCTCAGGTATGTTAGCAAACAGACAATACATGATCACATATACAAGACGGTGAACTAAATAAATACTTTTAAAACATGTAAATGCATAGGTTATCTGTGAAATCACTCTAGGAAATTACTGCTTCTAAATAATAGTTTTCTTGTGTATTGCTCACTTCAGCTCATGTTTCTGTTATGACAGATTTAAATATAATCTTTTAGGAATGGGATAAAACATCTTATTAATTTATTGTGAACAGTTAATATTCTAATCATAAATGTTTTATTATCTACGAGTCTCTCTAGCATTAAGTATTTGGAATACATGTTTATATTCCTGTAAAGATTTTTGAGACTAATACTTCTTGAGAAAAATGTAGAGGATGTGAGAATATTTTAAATTTGGGAATGACTGTGGCAATTTACTCTTCAGTAAACTCAAGTGGATTTGGTTTTTTATAAAGCATTGCTTGGCTGTTTATTTCCCTTCATAGGAGGATATCAATTGGAACATCGCCTCAGTGAAGTTGCTTTGCAAACTGCTCTGTCGTGCTCCTCTCGCCATTATGCTGGGAGGTCCTTTCAGATTTTCAGGGCTCTGAAGCAGCCTCTCACTCCATCTACACTTTCTGATGTTCTCTCCAGACTAGTAGAAACTGTTGGAGATGCAGGAGAAGAAGCTCAGGTATTTCAAATTTTGCTCCTACTTTATTAGAAAACTAAGTCTGTCTAAATGATGTATGTGCATTATTAGCAAAATTTAAAAGCATTGTTTTATTCAGTTTTTTTTATTTTTAAGTGTTTCAAATGTGAAACAGTTTTAATCATGACACTTCCTGAATTTCACCTAATTAACTGAGGAAAAGTTGTTCACATTCTCTTCTACAGCAAGAGGCACTTTCAGAGTTTGATACATCTCTTTACTGTAGACGCCACCTCTTTCATTGTTAGAGAATACTGAGATCAGCCATATAAGAAATTACTTATTTTTGTTTTCTTTTGTTAAGAATTTTATCTGATAAAGTGTTAACAATCATTCAGCTTCATGTCATTGTACATCTTAAGAGTGTATCTAATCTTTTAATACTGCAGAATAAGTCTGAATGACTTTATCCTTCAATCCATCCTTAAAAAATGCAAACTAGAATTAATTCAGTAAATGCTTATAAATAAATTGAAGTTTTTCCTTGTCTGGAAGCTGTACTGCTAAATTGAGCTGTCTCGTGAGGATTGTGTTCTGATTGAAGCACGAAATAATTTAGTTTACTGCTACTGATTTTATATTTTTATATTACTACTTAGTAGATTTTCTGTGATCTTCCTTGTGCATATTGCATAATTTATAATGGCCTGTGGCTTTCCCCAGGGTTTTGTCATAGAGCTGCTTTTGACTTTAGAATCTGCTATTGATACATTGGCTGAAACCATGAAGCATTATGATCTGCTTTCTGCCCTTTCTCAGTAAGTTCTTTTATTAGTCAATCTTTATTATGCATTTTTGTACATTTGAATTATTAAAAATCTGTATTATAAATGTAATTAAATAATTTCTTGTCACCTTTGCAGAATAATTGTATCCATATAGCAAAATTGCTTGCTCTGGTATGTTTTTATCATTCTGCCTCAAGCAAAACTCGTAAGAATCTAGATTTCCTGTAAGGAATATCTTACTGCCTTTCTGATTTACCCTCTTGGGTTCAATTTTATATTGTAGAAATGGAGTTCAAGGAGTTTCTTATGGCTCAGTTCTGAAATATTGTCAGTTCTTCTTAACCTTCTTGAATTTAAATGCTCTGCAAATGCTGGTCTGTCTTAGGCCTCAAGTTTGTTGTCCATATATAAAAAGCGTAACTGAACAGTCTGAGTCATTTGTGTGTCTCATTACAGTTTGAGTGGTTACCTTGATGACTTTTTATCAAACTGAAAAAAAATCCCTAAATGTACAGACATCTCTGTATTTGTTTGATTCCCTTGCAAAGATTTTGAAAATGCTGAGATTTCTAGGAATACATTCAATTTCTCTGTATCAGAATAGGAAGGTGTTGGGTTTCCTAGGTTAGATATCTCAGACACATGGTAATAACTGTGTTAATTCATTCATTTCCCTACTTTTATCACATCTTTAAATAAGTTGGGATGCTAGATCATCATTTACACATAATCTTTTACATGCTATGGGCTAATTTTTCCAATTTTACTATAATTTTATGGTATTCTGGGATTGTAACAAAAAGATTGGGTAGAAAAGATAACGGGATACTGCAGTGTTGTCTTAATGCTGTAAGGATATTTTAATAATAGATACAGAAATCCTGTATTTACGTGCATTATAATACTCTTAGGATGATGAAACAGAGTATACTGCATGTGTATGTGATTTGTGTAACTCTTTCTTTCTTTCTCTCTTTCTTTCTTTCGTTCTTTCTTTCTCTCGTTCTTTCTTTCTCTCTTTCTTTCTCTTGCTCTCTCTCTCTCTTTCCCTTCTCTCTTTCTCTCCCTCTCTTTCTCCTCTTTCTCCTCTCTCTCTTTCTCTCCCTCTCTCTCTTTCCTCCTTCCCTTCTTCCCCTTTTCTTTGTTACTAAAATTCTTTGTTATTAAAATGTTTGGCACGTAACAATATGTAATACCGATTTTATTTTAGAACCTCGTACCATGATTCCGTAATGGGAAACAAGTATGCAGCTAATAGGAAAAGCACTGGACAGATAAATCTAAGCACAAGTCCCATGAATAGTGGCAGTTGTTTGGGATACTACAACAATACAAGGAGTAATTCCTTGAGACTGAATTTAATCAGCGAGCGGAGAGGCGACCGGCGACGGAGCAACACACTGGATATAATGGATGGAAGGATAAATCACGGTGGAAGTTTGGCAAGGACTAGAAGCCTTTCCTCCCTGAGAGAGGGAGGGATGTATGATGTGCAGCCCACTACTGACCCTGTCAACTTGATGGCCACCATATTTTGGATTGCAGCTTCGTTGCTGGAGTCAGATTATGAGTATGAATACCTGCTGGCTCTCAAGCTACTCAACAAGCTTCTTATTCACATGCCTCTGGATAAATCAGAGAGTCGGGAAAAGATAGAAGAGGTGCAGAATAAACTGAAATGGAATAACTTTCCAGGCCTTCAGCAGCTTTTCCTGAAAGGCTTTACTTCAGCCTCTACACAAGAAATGACAGTTCATCTCCTCAGTAAACTCATCACAATTTCCCGGCATGCTTTGGTGGATCCTTCTCAGTTAGCAGGTACCTTTAGTAAATATGTGATAAAAATCTATCTTTTCATTGAATTAAGTAGAGTCAAAATCTGTAGTAATTGTGCTTTTGCCTTAAAGAAACACTCCTGTAAAATGGTTTCTGCAGTTGTCTGTATTACACTGCTAAAAAGTGGGAATACATTACAGACTATGGTTATCTCATGAGCAAGATTGCATGTAAACTTTATTTATTGACTGTTGTTTACAAGTGAGTTTTAAGAGCTGTGTATTTTTTTTCATTATCTTCTGCTAACTAGCTCAAATAGCCCTGTTTACACATTTTTAGAAACAATGTGACATAGGACCTAAAACTATCCAGTTTCAAGGTGGTTTTGATTAATTGGCCCAGTGATAATGCATTTTTATACCTAACACAGACATACCTATATACATTGTTGATACATGCATACATGGGTAAATGTGTGTATATAATTTATATATCTGTGTGAAAGTATGTGTCATGCTGTCGGAATTTTAAATACTGGCTAGCTTCACATTAAATTAAGTCATTGAAAACCTTAAGGACTCCTATAACTCTGTTTATGTATGTGTTTAGGATTTCCCCTAAACATCTTGTGCCTACTTCCTCATCTGATACAACATTTTGATAACCCAACTCAGTTTTGTAAAGAAACAGCTGACAGGATAGCAAAGGTATGTAACATGATGCTTGGAGAAGTATCCAGGAGGATATATATACCTGCACTGTTTCTCTATTTTTTGGGGTCCCTTTTGTAATACTTCTATGTGATTCTAATAGTAATATACACATAACTATAAGAGGCCATATTTTAAAGATGTGACCCAGTCAGATTTATGTACCTGGACCTTGTATCAACCCCTGAGTTTGTTTGTTTCTTTAATTTATTGTGTAAAATTTAGATTTCAAGAACAAATTTTCTTACCAATGATATCAATTACTTTTTCTTACTTGTCTGATTTTTCTACTTGTAATTTTGAATGTCAACCTAATCACATTTTAAGCATGCTTCCTAATTTTCTTACAAGAAGAAAGTGCTTCTTACTGATAGAGAAGAAAAGGTTGTATGTTCTTTCTTTCCTTCGTACACAGTAAAATACCCTTTGAAATATTTCTGAACTGTAGTGGCTATTAAAGAAGTACGTGGTGCACAGCAGCTGTTAGCCAGGATGGTGTTGCACTGGCCTGGCAGACTCTTTTAAGGCAGAATGTGGAAAGGGGAGTAGCAAAGAGCTGTGTGGCGCAGGAGCTGCAGGCATGCACCTCTGGCTGCTCAGGCTGTGACACGTGAGCCACGAAAGCACTGAGGCTGTGCACAGGCTGACTCAGAGCATGGGCCTGATGCACGTGCAGAAATCACTGCTGCCCTTGAATACTTGTATTACCTGAGTGAGGGATATTGGTTGATCATACCAAGTGTATAAATAAATAAACTTGGAACATGGATGCCACAGTACCAAAATTCAACAGAAACTGTAGGTCAGGCTTGTGTGATTGATTTGATTTCACTTACTAGAAAATAACTGAAGTGAAATCTTAGTAATTAAATTTTAGAGTGAAATTTGGGAGAAGTGCATAATGACTCAGGAATTCTTGGATTTAAAAAATTACTTCTGATATAATTAAATATGGTTTTGCTTTTCAGGTTTGTGCAGAGGAGAAGTCACCAACTCTTGCCAATCTGGCTCATATGATGAGTTTATACAGTACACACAGTTATTCCAGAGACTGTTCTAACTGGATTAATGTAGTGTGTAGATACTTGCATGACTCTTTCTCAGATGCCACATTTAACCTCATAACTTATCTTGCAGAGGTAAGGTTTTACTGGAAGTATCTCATGTTGACAGTTCATTGCCAATTACTATTTTCTCATGATTCTGAATATCAGGGGGAATACAGCATATCTTCTCTAACAGGAAAATAAAATGTTCTAGGATGTAGAAAAGGTGCCGTTTTGGAGTGCAGTAATTTATAAGTACCTTGAAATTAGAATCCCTCTAATGACAGATCTCCTTTTATGAGAATGGTGTATGGTATTAGATGTTTATATTCTATACTACATGAATATACACTGTCCTGGCTTTAGCAAAATAAGCTTAATTTAAAATTTTAAGAGACCTTCTTTAGTCTGGTACATATGTCTTTATCACAACTTTAAAAATTAATTGCAAAGTTCATTTGTAAGTAGTGCATAATGTAGAAAAAGATAATTTAAATTATAGAAATCAGTATATTATTTTGCTGGCCATTCATACAGGAAAACTGTTAAGTACTTTGTATGAAAAGCTTGTAGAGCTTGTCCTTGAAGTGTATCACTTCAAACTGATGGAGGCATTTAAAAAAATTTGTTCATTCTTACAAATGACTTTATATATATATTTTTGTTTGTAAAACTGCATTTACCGACCTTCCTTAAGGTGTTGCTGTAATTGTTTTTCATACAGTTTTTAGACTTTGAATTACTATGAACTTTTATTTAGTGAAAAGTGTTTTACTATTAAGTACTTTCAATCTGTGCTAAAAATATGTCAAAATTCAGGGAAAAAATTAATTAGGACAAAAACCATTGCGCTGTTGTATTACTGGTTTTTAGTGCTAAAGCAAAAAGTTTGAAAAACAAGAAGTGGTACATTTAAGTTTCTTGAAGGGAAAAATAAATGTGTGTAGAAGTTAGCTGTATTTTAATGTTTGCTTTCACTTTTTGCTACCCTAATTAAATTTTGTGTTTTAAAAACCTTCTTTTAGCTGTTAGAGAAAGGCTTATCCAGTATGCAACAGTCCTTGCTGCAGATCATTTACAGTCTTCTGAGTCATATTGACCTATCCACAGCTCCAGTGAAGCAGTTTAATTTGGAAATCATAAAAGTTATTGGTAAATATGTTCAGGTAGGTACTCTGAAGAACTGTAATATCAAAATGGTATCAAAATTACACTTGTATTTTGGGGGTCATTTATTTCAGATATAAATAAGATGCTTGTGGTCAGATTCCGTAGGGTTTTTTTCCTATGTACTTAATCCACCAAATGCTTTTTGTATTTGTCCAGTGTGGTTTGGATCTGGTGGCACACGTTATCTGGGTGAATGTGCATCTATGTACAGATGTAAGCAACTTGTCATATGTAGTTAGAGATGATGATCCTTCAGCTATTTAAACACAAGGAAATGTTTACTGCTAAGCTGGACAAATGATTTATTTATGTGTATATGTTTTAAAAAGAAAATTTCACGGTTAAATGAATATTTAAATCACTCTCAGTAATGTATCTGTGAGGAACTTTAAGGTGCACCTTAACAAAATTGAGTACATTTTTTATTAAAGAAGGTCCCCAAAAGATGAACCACAGTGTTTTGCCCAAGGTAATTTAAGCCTTTGTACTCGAAACACAAATTTACTGAAAATCTATTACACAGAAGAAAGTCTAGCATCTTACTGAAAGATTTTATAAAAATGCCTGGAGCATAAAACCATTTCAGTGCACAATATTCTCTTCTTTTTCCTCTGAATTCCATTATTGGTGAATGTATTTCAGTCAAATGGTTTAATCATAATTACCAGGAAAGTCGTGTTCCCTGGACGTTTTGTTATTGATGGATATGTACTTTAGATATTGTGCTCCTGTCAGAGTGCATTAGGCACAATGAAATGATGAGCATTAGCTATAGTTTCTATGGCCTGGTGGCTTCTTGCTTCACCTCTAACCCCTCTCTGAGCAAGCTTGCTCTGAAGCAAGCCCACAGTACCATGGAATGTAATCTTAGATGTAAGCTATCAAAAGATGGTGCTAGCGAAAAAACATTCCAGAGAAGTCTTAACATATTTTTGATAAAATGAAATGTGTTACTATAAATGACAGAAGAAAAGATCGTAAATTATCGTGTCTTGTTTAAATTTTCTAGTAAGCTTTGGGTCTTTTCAGTCCTCTGCAGTGACAATGGCTGTAAATAAATCTAAGTTGCTACAGGACAGTTCCAGTTTGAGACTCCTTTTTTTTATGCTTATGATACATAGAAATGGAGGAGATTAGTGAAGACTGTCATTATCTGCAAAGAAGCATAAAGCATATACTACTTAGAGAATTGAAAGGGGTGTTTACTTATTTTAATGCAATAAAATAATATTTAGACAAATAGGCCTCCTAATTAAAAAAGAAAAGCAGACATCATGCTAATTTCAAAAACTGGGAGATTTAAGTTTCAGGCAGAATCCTTGCATTTCTGGGAGTGTAAATCTTAATCCTTGTCAAAGCTGCTTTTATTTTGTCTCTTCTGATTCTTCACAGTGTGTGTAATTGAAACCACTGAATTATTTACATTGTCTTAATCATTTTTTTAAGTGCCCTTAACTCTGCTTCTGCCTCTTATATTCTCACACTTTTTCTATAGCATTTTTTAAGCACTCCATTGGTTTGATACTAATAACTTTGTAAATGTTTTCCCTTCTTAAATAAAATCTTTTGTATTTCCTCAGGTATTTCAAGAAATAGTTTTGCTTGTTTCAAATTGCATTTACTCTCTCCATAACTGTAAAATAATTGAAGATGGCCTGAGGTGGAATTGTTAATTTGAATACTGTCAGTTACTGTAGTTAAGTGATAGCTCAATACTCTGTTTCTGTCTCCTGGGTCGCAAAGGGCAGTTTCAGACAATGGTAAAAAACATGGTGTAACTACAGGGATGGAGGGACATGGACTGAGGTCTGGTTGTTGCTGGCCCAGTGAGCTGGAGCTACTGAGCCTGCTTGGCTGGACCTGACCACGCTGCATGGGATGGCCGCTGCTTTCCTGGCGCTTCAGGGGCTGAGGTTTCCCACCTGTGCTAGCCCCTTGAGCCATGGGTAATACATCAGAGGCTTTGGGCTGGGCATTCTTACAAAATGCTACTGTACATAAAAATTGCTGTCTTGGTTGAAGGGATTGTTGTGTGATTTGTGTATGTTCTCTTCAGAGTCCATATTGGAAGGAAGCCCTTAATATTTTGAAACTGGTGGTGTCTCGATCAGCAAGCCTTGTTGTGCCTAATGATATTCCAAAGTCTTATGGAGGTGACATAGGCTCTCCAGAAATCTCTTTCACGAAAATTTTTAATAATGTCTCCAAGGAGCTACCTGGGAAGACCTTAGATTTTCATTTTGATATATCAGAGGTAATTATTATATTTAGATAACAATGCACTTATGACTTGCTGTTACAAACTCAGGTGTTATTTTTTGTTCGACTTCTACATTTTTATGTTTTTGAATAAGTACAGTTTTTAAGAATGGCAGAGGTTGAAGTTTTATGTACTTTAAATGAGAGTGATACTAGAAGATAAACTTCATAAAAGAATTTGAAATTTGTTTGCCTTTTCCCCCTTTTGAATATTTGCAGAGTGAATTACTGAAAGTCAGTAAGGTTATTCTCAAGGGTATCTCATCTGTGCCGGAGAGCAGACAATGCAGCTGGCTGCTGCTTGCAGCTGAACACACCAGGCTTTCAACAAATGAAGGGATGTGCATTCAAGGGCTGGGAGGATTAAATCCCTGTACTGCAGTTTTGGCATGAATTTAGGGAAGGAGGAGGAAATTTAGAGGAGGGGGTAGGATACAAAATGTAGGAAATTCAGTGTAAGAGGGATACAGTGGGAGAAAAACCTCCTGTGGTTAAAAATATCACCCCTACCACCAATGATACTCATTCTACATCTGAAAAGGGGAGCATGGCTAAGTGACTGCTGTGTAATGTAGAGACATGAAAATTGTAGAAACTTTAGAAGTGATCAGGAGTAAGGGCCCTCAGTTGAAGCTAACCCTAGATATAGGAGATATAGATGTCATAGGAACATTACATAAATTGGCAAGTACATTCACTACTCAAGTTTCAGGGCATGTGGATAATTGAGAGATAAGATAAATTCCCATAGAGTTCATTAGGTTAGCATTTGCTGTCAAAAGAGTTGAATTTGATCAGTTTTTTCAGAAGTGTGTGTTTGTGAAGTTGCTGGTCTGCAAAAACAATTTGTTCATGTCAGGGAATGATTCTACAGAGAAGCTTTGCATCTTTTAAACCTAGAACACATTTGGTTTTAAAGTGTGTTTAAAAATATAATTGGATTGTTGCATAAAATGTGCATAATTCAAAGCCACTCAAGTGGACAGAATGGCCCTTGCTGCATAGGATACATGTATTCAGCTTTGTATTTCCCAGTGAACCGAGGCTCAGTGGATTTGACATGGGTTTTACAGAATGCTTACAAACAGACCAACCCTCCTACGATTCATATAATGCTAAATTCTTAAGTCAAATATGCGGTCTTTATTAATATAGATCTGAATTTTAATAAATTGTTTGTTGTCTTTGCTAGACACCAATTATTGGGAATAAATATGGTGATCAACACAGTGCAGCTGGTAGAAATGGGAAGCCAAAAGTCATTGCTGTGACCCGGAGCACTTCTTCAACTTCATCAGGCTCCAATTCAAATGCACTGGTTCCTGTCAGCTGGAAGAGACCACAGCCATCTCAGGTATACTGTGCCTCAAACACTTCATGCATATATTAGAGACAGTGTTTGTGAATGTATTAAAAAAAATGCACTGAAGTGCTATTTGAAGTCTGTATTGTGTCATAGCAAAACAGTAAATTAATACAGCATAAACTAAAAGCTGATACTGGTGAAAAGTAAAAATAATTAAGATTGTTTTTAGAGGATGTCAGTATGCAATATGACTAGTTGAATATGCAAATGTTTTCTGTTTTTACCTGGACCTCGAGGAGCTGCTGTGCTATGTGATTTTCTTTGGTATATCTTTCAGAGAAGGACTAGGGAGAAGTTAATGAATGTGCTTTCTCTGTGTGGTCCAGATTCTGGTCTTCCCAAGAATCCTTCGGTAAGTGGTGGTGGTGGTTTGTTTCGGTTTGTGAACTCAACTAGCAGAATGCTATTGCATTTTTAGTTGTTGGTGAAGTTATGAACAGTGGATTTGGACAAGCTAGTTTTGGTTCAGCAGTTCACAAGTCCAATGGAAAGATGAAAAAGAAGAATCAGAAGTAATGGATTACTATTAGTCCTCAAGGACTCCAGTGGGCATGGTTGTCTTGGCTAGAAAAGAGAATTGAACTAGATCTCCCCTGTTCTGACTACCTCTCTACCTAGTCCATTACAGATGCTCTTGAGCAAAGAGGTAGCAGTAGCTGAGGACTGCAAGGGTGTTGATGCTGTATTGAAAATATCATAGAATCCATTGAAAATAACCAATGGGTCATATACCTTGAAACATGGTTATTTATAGGAACTGTAGTCTTAACTGTTGAGTAAAAATAGGTTGATGGTTTTGCTTCTTTATAAAGAACCCCACTGGCATAATATGCTTGATGGTGGTGATGACATTGACAGCTTTTAAAACAAAGTGGATAGCCTACCTTGGTTATCATCTGGATCATAGTTTTTTATTGTGGCATAACAGTTCTTACCTGAGGAAAATATTGGTGGAAGAAGGATCTTGAATCTAGTGGAAGAAGCTAAAATAAATAAAAATAGATGCCTGAAAGCTGGAACTGGACATATTAAAAAACAGTGTATGGAAATAAACAGAATATTGTCATTTGTGAAGGCCACAGTAGCTCAGTATTGGATCCCTTTTAGAGGTGTACAGTCCTTCCACAGAAGTTTGTAGGTATGGTCTGTGTCATGTGGCCAGTTATTATGATGGATTTTTTTGTTCTTAAATTTGACTGATATTGTGGCTATGAAAATGAAGTTTGGGTGATATGTTTTTCTCTCTATTTATATCTTTGTAACTCTTAGTTACATTAAGGAGAGAACGATACCACTAATTTCAAGATGTAGTTTTAAATCCAGCTAGTCTTGAAGCAAAGTGTTACCAGTACAGGGGTAGACACGCTGCCTGCCACTAATTCCACTAAATGGCAGGAAGCAGGATAGCTGACTTTTGGAGTTACAGAAATTGGAAGTTCTTACTTCTGTTTTTACCTATATCTGCAGGTTGTGTTTTCTTCTAATGAAGACTTGGAAGTTGGAGATCAACAAACTAGTCTAATTTCAGCAACAGAAGAAGTGATTCAAGAGGAGGAAGTGGCTGTAGAAGACAATACCAGTGAACAACAATTTGGAGTTTTTAAAGACTTTGACTTTTTAGATGTTGAATTGGAAGATGCGGAGGTGAGACCTTGGGGTTTCTTCTGTGTATTTCCATTTGAGAGCATTTTAAAAATAAGGTTGTGTTGGTGCAATTCCAAGGAATTGGCAGCCCTACTAGCTAATCCAATTCAGAAAAATTTATGACATGGTGGAGCTTAGATAGAGAAACCTGGGCCAAAAACTTTGCAGGGTTAAGTTGTTGCAAATTGTTGGCTGGTTTTGGAGGAAAGAGTTGAGGTTTTTTTGGAGGGATTTAAGTGGCTTTACCTGAAAGTGAAGTGATATGACAGTGTAAGCCAATGTCAGCATGAGCACCTGGGTACCATGCAGGAGAAAACTTAATTATGGAACAGTGTGTTAAGAAAATGGCATAATTATTGTTTCTGATATGTTTCTGGATTTTGAGAACTTGATGAAAGGCTTTCAGAGTAACAAACTGTATGATACACTATCTCATTATATATGATTGACTTGCTCTCTATAATTGCTTGCTTTGACTTTTACATTATATCTGGTATATTGCAGTTCTTGTATTTCCTCTACTTCTCCTGTCAAAAAGAGAGAGGGAAGGTAAAACAAAATTAAGTATTGAGAAATAGTGAAGATTCTGTTAACAGCTGTTACTTGTTTCAGATCAGTAAAATGCTTCAGACCAGAATTTTTCTGAAGCTTAAAAGTATGACTATAAAAGGACTGGGAAGGAAAAAGTAGAATGTTCTATAGTTTCTTGCAGTGCTTTTGTTACAGTCTATGCAAACTATTGAAATAGTAGTGGATATCCTTGCTGGTCATGAGTCCACAAGCTACTAAGAATATCTACCTATCTAAATACTGATTGTTTTTCTCTTGAATTATCTAGACCTCTTTACAGGGTTTCCCTCTAATTCTTTAGTTTTATCTGGCTTTCCTCCTGCTTCCTGTGTATTGCTTAACTTCAGCCAGAATTTGCACCTTCTAGGAAAAGTACAGGCTCATGGTCTATTGCATAGATGTAACCACACACTATTCAGACACCATTTCCTGTATTGAATACAAGTTCAGAATTGAGTCTCAGTAGTATTTAAACTTTATTTTAACACTAGACAGGACTTGACAGATAGGATAGCAGAAGTTGAATACTTCACCAAATGAAGTTAACCTTCAACTTCATATTCTGTTCTATTTTAGTGGCAGATCATAATTAAGAAAAGACAGTTTCTTCTTTATTACTTGCCTGAATGCAGCATGTAGTGCTGTACTAGACGGGGAAAAAAAAAAGACCACTAATATGATAGCACAGATTTAGATGTTATATATAAATCGTGCACTTAGTATAAGAGCTCTGCTTATTTTTCACCAAAAATATAGCATGTTCTTTATTGCTAATAATTAAATGCCAGCAGTATGACCTGGGGCTTTTACATTAACATCTGAGTAATATCCAGATTAAACTTAAATGCTTCAGCCCACAGTAGTAGTACTTTGTTGTACTTGAAATTATTTTGCTTTGCAATAACTTTTCATCCTCTTTTGAGGAAAAAAAATCACCAAGAGAGAAAGGGATTGCAAAATGTTTAGTTTGCATGTTTAATGAGTCATGGTGATTTCTTAAGTCACCACACAAGGTACTGTTAAGGCAGTTTTGGAGCCCTGTTTGGGGCTAGGTGTGGTGTTACAGTAACTGTAGACGGGTGAAGTGAACTTCACCAGATTTTCCATATCCCTTAGCTGAATTCTTAAAGGTTGATGAAGTGCTTGAGAAAATCAAAGATCATTATTGTACTTGTGAATTAAAATAACAGTGTTTTTAAGATATGGATGCCACTTAGTATGATGGATATTTGAAACTCAAATATCTCAGCTTGAAAATGCACAAGCATGGATCCAGGGTATTGGTATTCAGGGTGCACTTCATAAAACTGATGCTAATAGCTGGTAAAACAGTTAGGGACAACATCATCTTTTCTACACCCTGTATATAATTATTGTTGATAGTGTTTTGTCACTTGGATGTGGTCAGTATAGATTCATGTGTGTTAGTTAAAGAACTTCATCGATGTTTGTTGGAACAGTTGCTTTACATGTTATGCTAGAGAAAATGTATCATAAGCATGCTGATTTTAGTGTTTTGTCGTCAGTTTGTTGTTTTTTCTTTTAATCTCATTAGAAAGAGACATTATTTTAAATACTAGCTTTTTGATTAAGCTTTTTTCCAGAGCTTGAATCAGTCTTTTACTGTTGGCAAATCCTATGTAATAAAACATTTTTCCCTGGCTCTAGAGTATCTTTAAGTGTTTGTCCTCGTTCTTTCTAATTATATGTGTTTTCCTTTTTGCTAACCAGGAGCTGCAGGTAAGTTGCAGCCTGGTGCCCTGGCTTGTTCATCTGTTGTTGTCTGTGATGTGTTTGTACTTTCTAGTCAGATTATAAAATCAGTACTGATGTAGTTTTAGATTACATACTGAGTTACTTTCCAAGAAGATATTCAAAATATTTCCGCTTCCTTTGCCATATATTTTATTTACAAGCATTTACCAAGGTACTTAAAATTTTAATAAAACTAAAGGGCTGATTGAAACTCTGTTCATGATGCATTCAGTACTCATATTTTCTCTGTCTCATTTGTGTATTAAATTAATTATGTTGAAACTCGTACATAGCAGATGTGTGCACACTTTTCTGTTCCAGGGTGAAAGCATGGACAACTTCAACTGGGGCGTTCGCAGGCGCTCTCTTGACAGCATTGACAAAGGAGACACACCGTCCCTTCAGGAGTGCCAGTACTCCGGCAGCACACCCAGCTTGAACTTGACCAACCAGGAGGATACTGATGAGTCTTCAGAAGAAGAAGCAGCACTGACTGCAAGTCAGATACTGTCTCGTTCACAGATGGTAGGTTATTTTTCTGTGGAAGAAATCGGAGAACTTAAGCTTTCCCCAGCACATTTAATAGATAAGTGTGGCTCACACTTTCAGCCTAAGTGACATAGTAAAGGAACTAAGTTTACGTGGCTAAGCTTCTTTTTCACAGCATCAGTGAAGTAAAAAAGTTACTTTATGACATTGGTGGCACATAATTTATAATTGTAGAACACTCTTAATTGTTTAGTGTTTTTACACTTACAGTTTTTTAAATATAAGCACAAAATTGCATCTATTATATATAAAGTGTGTGTCTTTGTGGATTTCTACATCAAAAAACCACTCCAAATGCTAAATAAGATTAAGAGCATTAAGTGGTCATATGGAGGTCTAAGCACAGAAATTGCTAAATTAATTATGGATTTTGAAACCTGTGTACATATAACTTAGGAAAATCAAGAATGCTGGCCACTCAAAAGTCTCTCTGCATTACATAAATGAAATTAAGAAAAAGTTGACTTGATGGGGAGCAGCTTGATGTGCATGTTGCTTTTCAGACTTTAGGCAAAGTTTGTATTAATGTTGCTCCCAATAAAATGCTCTGCTTTTCACGAGTTTCAGTCTAGCAAAAAGAACTTCTAAAACAAGAAAGAAAATAATTTTCCTTAAAGGAAAAACTTCTTTTCAAAGTGAAATGTTGCAAAAATGCAAGTGACGCTTTGTAATAGTTCTAGTGTAAAGCTGTGAAATCCATCATATGTGAATAAATTCAGATAGCTAATAATACTGAAACAACCTATTTCAGAACTAATGTATTCTTTGCCTGAAATTTGTGTTTCCTTTGAAGAATTTTGTTTCTTTCTTTTCTGTCATAGTTAATCAGTGATTCTGCCATGGATGAAACAGTGTCAGATCATGCTGGTTTATCACTTCAGTCTCAAGATTCCACTAGCAGTGTGGGAACAGAAGAGGTGCTTCAAATCAGAACTGAGACCCCAAGTTTGGAGGCTTCTTCTCTAGATAACTCTAGCAACCAGCTGCCTGAGGTGGGGAGAAATGTGGGCTGGTGCATGGCTGATTTGAGCTCCTTCTAGTTTTAGTAGCAACTTTGGCTTTCTTTTCAACTGAATTTTCGTCTGTTACACTGATTAGTTGATTTGCTTTTAATATTTCTAACCTGTTGGCATGTTCTTACAAAATGTTCCCTCAGCATGGAGATTTCTTGGATGGACTGAGGGAACTCACCACAGGTTAAAAATATTCTTGAAGGGCTGATCATGATCATTTCATGGTGCAGAATGAAACAGGCTAATATTCAAAATGCTTTTACTTGATATGGTTGAAATTCTTCTTGAGCGACGTTTTCTTTCCAATACTTTTTTATTTTTCTTCCCCTGTCCCCCCCCTTTTTTGTTTTGCTTTCTTTGGGTTGTGATTGGTGCTATATGGGAATAAAACCTCAGGCCAGCTGTGTTAGCAGTTGGTTCCATTAAATAATCCTTTAGTAAGGACTACAGATGCTAGTGGTGTACTTTTTTGGAAAGGCCCATGTGGACTGAGACAGATTTCAAGCTAATGGCCGCCTGCAAATCTGTGAGTACTTCAGTTTATTGTTTTTTCAAATGTTTGAATAATTTAAAATTTAAAAAGACACCCCTAATTTAAAACAAACTGTCATCTGCTACAATTTTTCTCTAAATGGCTTGGTTTAGGTGGGCTTCTTATCTCTTCATTTAAAATTATTTATGCTACTACCAATCTTATTTTTATTTGCATAGTGTTAGCCAGTCCTATCTTTAACTATGCATGAAATTTTATTGAGTATTCCAGAAAATTAAGCCATTCCTATGTTTACTTGACTAACCAGTGAGTGCGCTGTTGACACTGAAGAATGAGTCTTCAGCAAACCTGGTTCAAACAATTTACTGACTAGCTCAAGTTTCTAAAGGCTCTAGTTTATCTGTTTGCTACTAGAAAAATTGCACTTACTAAGAGGCAGACCACAGATGTAGCTAATATTTAATGAAGAAAACTGTAACAAAGGAGTCTAATAAAGGGAGCATGGCTGATTTCCTGTAATAAAATCCTCACCTTTTACAGGTGTAATATTGTGATGCTCATAAAATGCTTTCATCTACATTTTTTCCTATTTTCCCATTATGATTATCTAGGTGCTTTTTAAAAAAAGTATTTCATTACACTGCTGTTGATAAATTGTCTCAGCTGTTGCAGAGCAGCTGTGCTTAGATTGTCAAACAAATTGTTATCACTTCAACATTCATTTCTGATACAAAAGAATTTTGTTTGAGGAAGAACACCTCATCTTTTTGAACTTTTTGCACACAGAATAGATACTTTATGTTAAGATTTCAGAAGCAAGAGGCAATATATAAGCTGGAATTTCATAGAATTAAATTCACCATAAAAAACTTTTGTCTTCTCCCTTGCTGGTGTGGAGTACATCCTCAGCTGTAACTAATTTTTACATTTTCATAGTTATTTCTGAGACTGCCCTTAGAATTCCTTGTTCTTCTGCAGCTCCCTTTATAAAATCACTATACTGCTATAATTCAGGTGAAAATACTCACACAGAAAAGCACCATTGTAATTTTAAAATACAGAAAATATTTAAACTGGGCTGTAAAATAATTGTATGACTAGGCAGCATTCAGAACAAATTGCTGTATGTAAAAAAATTACTGCAGGTGCATACAAATGCATTCACAAGATATGATGTGTTCCAGGTTTATTTTGTGCTTGTTAGAATATGAGATTTGGACAACTATACAGGTTTCTTCAAGCAAAATTCAAACACTCACAGTTATTGCTCTACAAGACTTAGATGTCTGGTTGGATTTTGTTGCCCAAAACGTGAGCTGGCCTTATGCCTTTTACCAGAATGAGCTTGAAAATATGCACACTATTGACCCATCTTGAAATATTTATGAAGCCAGTAAAATGGATTTTATTCTGAATACTTATACTGTACAACTTGTAGCATAGGGCAGTTGTTTTTTCCTGTGCTCCTGTACTTTATTATAAAGCTCTCTCAGCACAAGCATTTCATTGTATGCCAACTGTCAGTTATCAAAATGTTTTTAATATAAATAAGTATATATCAAAGTTATCTAAGACAATATAGGGAAAATTGAAGTCATTATTCATAAACAGGAGTGTGCTGGTTAGATGAATTGAGTTCCTTGTTTCCCTATGTCTCATAGGGATGCTGTATTTAAATTAATTGTTTACTTAAATGTATTTGGCTGATTCACAGAAAATGCAAAAAAGATGTTTCACATTCCAGTTAAGAATTTACTGTCCATCTGAGAAGAATAATTTTGTTCAAAAATATGTTTTACAGGCTAATGCATATGAAAGTTTCTGACTAAGATGATTCTCTGTTTTACTCACTTGCACTGTAGATTTGTGAGGGAGTAGTTTAGTAGAAGTAATTTTCCCAAGGTTCTGTGGCATTGGTAACCATATAACTATATAAATCAGCTTTTTAAGATACTTAAAGAATATTCATACTGGGAGTAATGTCCAATGACACACTGAGAATGAAATCAGGAGTCATGGCACTATGAAGATTTAAACTTGGCAATAAATTTATTATTAATAAGTGTATTTTCAAAAAGTGCATCTCTCATGTGTATATTTACCAGTCATGATCAGTGCAATTCTGTATCCTGTGTAAGCACCTGTTACAGAAATAGACCATTGGTTCAACCCAAAGTATTTTGTTGAGGTTTTGTAAAAGTGTCCTGCATTCCCATGTGCCTCAGCTACTCGGTAGGACAAAATGACTCTTCTGTGAAAAAAATTTCCAGATTTTACTTTAACAAAGGAGGCATAAGTGAAGTCACTAGCTGTGTCAAATGTCAGCAGTGTCACTTTGAGGAGTACCATAGTCAAAGTGAGATTTGGTAAGGATCACTGTGAAAGAAAATAATGTTTAAAGCTGAATTTTCCTTTCTAATATGTATACAGTTATTTAATGTCTCAAAAGATCTGTTTCAACTGCTGAAAACCATGAAATGATGTGTATGCTTAGAGGCTGTCCAAAGGTTCCTTGACCAGTTTTGGATATGCCAGTAGAGAAAGACCAGCATACTAAGAATGAAAATATGTGGTAATTTGTGTCTTTAGGAAATAGCAAGTGTTATTTTTATTCCACAGAGAAATCCAATATAAAGGTTTCAAATTAATTCATCATAAATTAACTGAATCTTAATTCGTCTGTTCAATATAGTGATTTAATGAATATAATAATGCTAATGGAGGAGGGGAGAAAGGGTTGTTTCAATATTACCTATATGAATTTAATTATCCTCTCTCTGTAATTGCCTGTTAATGAAAGCCTGCATTTAGAGATTCACCCTTAAAAGATGCCCATATTAGTAGAAATGGCAAAATAATAAAAACAGTGGAATGTCCCTTTTCCCCTGTTTATCTATTACACTGTTGCTAATTAGTTATGCTTTAGAAATTTATTAAAATGGAGAGTGGAAAGGAGAAAAAGTGTTCTGGTACTTTCTGCTCTAGACTCCATAGGCAAGCATGAGGCAGTCATTTTGATGCTTACCTAGAAAAGTAAAACATGAAAGTCTTGGGTTTGTTTGATCTCACTAAATTTGAGGCTGTTTGCATATTTTTCTATCAGTATTCTCTAACAGACTTAATTAAATGTATTTGAGAAATTGTATTTGCTCTACATAAGTCACATTCTAGGATATTAATGTTTATCAGAAGTTATAAACATTACAAATAGGCTGCCTGTCTTTCCCCCACTAAAAGTGTGTGTACAAGCCAAAGACCTGAATAGTTAAAGTAAATATTTGTAAATAATATTTTATAACTTTAGTTTACCATAATAAAAACTGCTAAGAATACATAGGCCCTGCCAGTAACACTAATGAAAGGATGTGTGGTTCACAGGAAGGCAGTTCAGCAGTGAGGGATGAACAGATTAGCACTGCTAGTGAGGACACTGGCTCGTACCTACTGCATGAGCAGCAAGAATGTCTGGTCTGTCACGAGTCTCTGGAGCTGGAAGAGACCCCAGAACTGGTAGAGGCAGCAGCTCCTGAAAGCTATTCTGAATCTGTCTGTGAAGAGGATGTCACTCTTGCTTTGAAAGAGCTAGATGAGAGATGTGAAGAAGAAGAAGCTGACTTCTCTGGTTTGTCTAGGTAAGATTAATACTGGTTATAAGTAACACAAATTACATGTTACCAGTGCATTATCAAACAGGCTTTTCTATGGTATGGAGATTTTCATTAATCCCAAAATACAAAAATATAAAATGATGGTTTGCATATCTGAAATAATGGTTGATCAGTATTGCCTGTTATAGCACCTAAACTCAATATTTTTTTCAGCAATTGTTTCTGGTACAAGGAAAACAGTTGCGCAGGAAAATATGAGAATTCTCGAATAAAAGAAATTAGCGCTTTTCTTCACCATCAGTAGGACAGAAATGTGAAAAATTAGCTGCAGACAGTTTAACAGAGAAAGGCTCTTGAACTGCTCTGACTTACAGCAGTACCCAAAGACATGAAAAAAACCAGGAGAAAAAGTTGGGTTTTTTTAATCAAAGCTTCTGTAGCAGTCAGATCAGTTTGTCTTTGAATTTGCTCAAGGGTCATTTTATTATTAAGGTTCATAAATCTCCTGTATATTTCTAAGATATTTTAAAGTAAAATAACATCTTTTTTGATTTAATAAGGAGAGCAAAAATAACTATTGAGAGGAAAAGTTAAAGTTAGTCCTAGCTGGTTGAATCACAGTTAAAGTGAAACTCTTAAGTCCCCTGGAAGTAATGGTCTAAGAAGGAAGGAAAAGGAATAAGAAACCCCAAACAAACAAATAAAACCCACAAACCAAAACAAACAAAATCCAAATTGATCATAGGCTTGTTCATATTTAAAATTGTTCAGAAGTTTAGATTGAATAATAGAGAAACTTGGTATATATAGGAACACAGACTTGACATCTTCCAGAGAGATCTCTTAAGGAGACTTTTTCGGAAAAGAGGACAACAGGAGACACAAAAGAAGTTGGTTGAGAAGGTTTTACTGGGAGAGACAGAAACTTGTTTCTTGTGATCCCATACTTGACCTACTACATATGCCTTGTGAGAATTCAAGGCTGGTACCAGTTAAGAGCACTTTAGTTCCTCATTTGCAACTGAACAATCCCTTAAGGTTTTATTTTATTTGCACTAAGCAAGCAAATGAAAAACCCCATAGCTCTAGTCTAAAGAGTGACCGAGGTGATAGCATTGGTACACTAGTTAGGAAATATCTGAAAATATTTTTTGAAGCTTCGCTTACAGATGGTAATCATAAGGGATTTGTCTTAGCTTTTGAGCATTGTGCTACTCAGAGGAAGGTATTTAAAGTCAGCACCCATACTTCTTGTTTAAGACATGTTTAAGTCTTGTTTAAGATGTACTTAGTGCTGTTGTGGATGAGGCAGTTGTCATAGAGAAAAACTGTAGGTAATTTAAAAGATTATTTTAATAAACTATCTGTATATTTGCAATCCTCCTACACATATTTGTGCTGCCTACATACAGTTATACAAGAAGAAATGTCAAAATGTATCATCCCTTGTAATACAGAATGTTTTAGCTTAATCATTATTTTAATGATTGGAAGTAGTAGCATTGATTAATTTATAGTTTGATATTTTTATTGGATGTTTGGTGCCTAATGGAAAGTGTGACAGCAGACTGTTCTGTGAACAAAGGCCTGTTAAACTGATTGCCCATAAAAATGAGTGTTTCGATCTATCTCCATTTGCTTCTGTTACTTAAGACAGTTATAAAGCATTATTACATTGCTAAATGAGCTCTTGTGCTTCCCTTAAGGAAGGCTAAAACTTGTTGCAGATATTGGTGGACCATCTGTTCAGATCAATAAAAATTTGAAGAATGGGATGTTACTTCAGTTATTGGGGGCAAGAAGAAGATGCCTGTTTCTAAGTGGTGTCCATATATATAGTGCTGTATATACCTGTATATAACCTCCAGATAGCTCTTTGTCTCTAGTTCTGTGTAGAACTGACATGTGGTAGTAAATTTTGGAGAGTATAAGCAATTTTTAATATATTGCAGTAGCAAAAGTTTTTTATTGTTTACTCTTTTCTTGTCTCATAGTTACCTTAGTTGATCTGTTATTTATTTTGCAAAATGCTATTCTGAATCCAAAATTCTTTTTTTTTTCTTGCCAAAATGAAGGTGTTTTCTTCCTAAAAAGCTTGCTGAGGAGGTAATTTCTGTTATTTATTGTTTGCAGCCAAGATGAAGAAGAACAGGATGGTTTCCCAGAAGTGCAGACCTCCCCTCCTCCTTCCCCCTTTCTCTCTGCCATATTGGCAGCTTTCCAGCCCGTGGCCTACGATGACGAAGAGCAGGCCTGGCGCTGCCACGTCAATCAGATGCTGTCAGACACAGATGGATCCTGTGCTGTCTATACATTTCATGTCTTCTCAAGATTGTTTCAGGTCAGTGAATTCTCTGTGTATGATTGCTCATCTGAAATCCTTTCCCCCTACTTCTAAAACTGTTCTTCCCCTTGAAACTGCAAAAGCCACAAGATTGTGGTAGCAAGAAGCTTTAGAAAGCAAATTAAAAGCAGACCAGAAAAACACTGCTGAAGTAATGTTACACTGTCATACCCTATTTTTCCATAGGATATCTGCTGTATTCATTGCCTAGGAGTGAACCTGCTCAGAAAATAAACAAAAATTGAGAAAAGCTCAAAAAAATCAGTTCAGTGTTTCTTGCAAGCTCTTAGTCCAGGCTGTGTCCCTTCATTTATTTTCTGAACATTACCTGGGTTCTGTGATGATTACAGAATTCATGTCTTTCTCCTGGTTTTTGTTTGGTTGGTTGGTTGGTTGGTTGGTTGGTTTTTTGTTTTTTGTTTGTTTGTTTGTTTGTTTGTTTTTGATTTTGTGTTTTGGGGGTTTTTTTGGGTTTTTTTGTGGGAGTCATTATTATGGGATCACAGCATGACAAACATTAATGAATTTATCTTGCATCTGTCTTGAGAGAAAAAGGTTTCTTTCTGCAGAGAAGTAATTGAAACACCAGGAGATCTACTGGAGCTGGATATTTCAAATGCCTCTTTTTAACTATATTTACCTCATAGATCTGCTATCCAACACAAAATACCCATGGTTTAATTTTTCTGGCTCCCTTCTCCCTATATGTAGGGGATGAGATTTTACATTTTAAAAGTAATGCTTCTTTCCAAATTCCTATGGGGTAGAATAAATATAATTCATTCATTTTACAGACAGGCAATGTGCCAAATGAGCTAAGGTAATATTCAGGACAAGATTTTATGGCTCCAGCCCTTTCTTGTATCTCTGATATTAATTTTGCTTGCTGTTTGGCATATCATAATAAATTCCTCACTGAAAGATGCACACTAGCACATTTTATCCCATGTATGGGCAGTAACTTACATGTGAAGAATTCATGCTCTGCCTTTCCCATGGAGTAATTTGTTTTCACATCTATACCCATTTTCCATTTTATGGTAAACTAATTTCATGGCCACAGTGCCATGAAATTTCTGTTACAGGTTGTAGATTTTTGTCTCTTGCTTTGTCTAGACATCAGGGATTTGGTTTGCCTGTATTATACCAAAGCTTAGCTGCAGTTGGTTTTCACACATTCATTCATTTCCTGAAAGTGGTAAAATGAGAGCTCATATTCTCTTGTGCTCATTAACAAGGGAGCTGAGGAAGAAGAATGAAATTTAACAGCTGGAAAGTCAGCTGCTCTGCACAATAGCAAACCAGTGTTCAAGCATGGGCAAAAAATGTTCCTGAGGAGTTGTTACGGGGTACAGAGGAGGGTTAACATGATCAAGGGAATCTTGGGAGGCCTTGTTTGACTGGACCCTTCAATTTTACCTTTTGGCTCCTTCTTCCTGTGTTTAACTTTGCAGCTGTCTGTATAATCTTTATATAGTTTTTTTCTATGTGTAACTTCCAAGATTAATGAAATAGTACATAGCAGATTGCAGTGTTCCATTAGGCTAAGATGACCCTGCATAATCAAACATGATAAACTCAGGACTGATTTTTGAAGAAGGTAGAAATCCTGCAGGTGGCAGTTTTGGACACAGATTGTGCTACACAGGTTGCATACTGACTCATAAAACTCTGTAATTTTCTGCAACACAAACACTTGAAAATAAATTGAACTATCTGTACTGTGTAAAGGCAAATAGTCGTCTACCTGTACTAAGGCTAGAGGCCTAGATAGGAAAGGAGTACTTGTCTCTATAGATGGTGGCTGGTTTTATTGATTTATTGCATTTTCCAGAGTTGATTTTACTTAATTCAGAGAAAATTGCATATTAGTTTTTCATTTAATGAAAAAGCATAATGTGATGGAAACTTGTCAGGATAGAAATTTGCTTTGAAATTCTTACCTAAAAAGCCAGAAGAGTAGTAAAACACAATGTAAGATAAATGTTTTTCTGATTTGACTTTTAGACCATTCAAAGAAAGTTTGTATCTATTACAAATGATTCAGTCAGCTTTCTTGGTGAAAGTCTACAGCGCATTGGAACAAAGTTTAAAAGTTCTCTGGAAGTGATGATGTTATGTTCAGAATGTCCAACAGTCTTTGTGGATGCAGAAACGGTAAGAATCTCAAACCTGCATGTTGGAATATCTGTCTGCTTAAACCTTTCATGTAACATACAAAATAATGCTTTAATATATGGAGAAAAGAAACTCTTTGAAATCAGAAGGGAATTAAAATCTTTAGTGGCCACTGTGTATCATAAACACTGGAAACCACCAGTGAGAAATGCATTTTCTTAAAAAATAGGTTCCAGCTATAACAGTGAACAGTAAGGAAACTTAGTGATAGTAGATATCACTTTAAATTCCTTTACTACTCTTTACCTTCCTTGCTTGTTCATATTTATTCAATGTTCTCTGCACAGGTAAGAAAAAGAGAGATTATTTATGTATCAGCAATTTTGCGTTTTTCTGTTATATTGTTTTATGTATATATTCAGTGATGCATGGAAAGAACATTCTCACTACAAATCTACAATGAGAGGACTTGGAATTATTTGTTGTCATGCAAGTTGAAATCCTGATTATAATAGATACTAATCCAAGAAGTCAGCTCAGTGTTTAGCAGCAGGCAGAAAAACCCCTGTGCTAGAATTATCAAGAAAGGAGACAGCAAAACAGGAAATATCACTGAGTTAATGTACATATTCCCAGTATACCTACATCCTGAATTTTGGGGGCAGTTTTGGTCCCTTGCTCTCAGAGCAAAGGTAGTAGTGCTGGAAAAAATTAAAGATCACAACACAAGGATGATGAAATAAGTACATGTAAGATATGAATATGTAGGCTAGGATTTTTAGCCCTTGAGAAGGTAAATCTGTCAATCAATGTCTTATCATGGATACGTGATAGAAAATATTTTCTTTTTGTCTTAATTGATGTTAAGGGTGATCAAATTAAGTTAGCAGTAACTTACAAAACATACAGAACCAAGGTCCTTCATGTGATACATAAACTGTGAAATGCTGTCACTTTTTATGGTATCTGTTCATGTTTTCAAAAAGCCACTAAAGAAATGCATGGAAGAAGTAGCCCTGGACAGATCCTTTAAATATGCAGAACAACACAATGACAGAGGCTTTGAAAGCACTCTGGGGCAGGTGGATCACCACGTTTGCCCTTCTTTAAACAACTGCCATTAGACATTGTCAGCTGCAGGGCTGAGGTTCATGGATCTTTGGCCTTAATGCCCTGTGTGAGACACTTCTACTGTCCTGCCTTTTTTTCCCTTGCTACTAAGGGGCAATTCTTTCTTAGGCTCTCACTTAAGAATATGAGAATGAAAAAAGCATGATACAGATAGTGCATTTCAAGGGAACCACCTGTAATGTTTTTTGGTTTTACTTACGTCACTTTAAAAGCAGTAGAAATTTGCAAAAAAAGAAATTTCTTTAAGATAAGAAGCCTTAAAAAAAGCTACACTAGTGCCTAACTAAAACACCATGTGTATTTTAAAATAAAAACCCAAATCTATATAAACACAAATATAAAAAGGATATAAATTAATATAGCACACAAATATGTACATGTGTACATGGACATGTACACATTAGTGTTATTACATTGACAAATATTGTATAAATAAATCTTTCCTCTCCAAATAATGAAAATTAAATGAACCTGTTTGTCAGATCAATTCTCACTGATAAAGTACAGAGCTGTTATTGTGCGCAAGGACTGACCAGTGTGAGGGAGGAAACGTCATGTTAGAGATGTTTATTACAGGAAGTGTCAGAAGAAGCACTAATAAGAAAACCTGAGTGAAAATAAAACTACAGTGAGAAATGGTGTGGAAGAAAGCTGAGGTAGCAGTCCCTGAGGGAAAAAGAGATTCTGATACCGTATTAAAAGAGGCTGTTATTAATAGTAGAAAAGTCTTCAAATATCCAGTGGTTCCTACTTTGACCAAGTCCTGTTTCTTAGAGACTGCAGAAGCTTTTCTGGTAGTATATTTTGTATATTGAGAAGAGCAAGTAACCCTCAGTGGATATTCCTTAGTTTGCTGCAGGAGCAATCCAGCAGCAGTACCTTTCCTTCCTTCTACAAGCTGTTTTATTTACACTAGTTGTATGTGTATATCAAATATTCTTCATTATGAAAGACCTTAAAATTGCTTTGAAATCTCTCTTTCACATGTTAACTAGGTACTACTCTTCTTATTTTGGAATTAAAACTGTTGTTCACTGATTTAAATGGTAGAGCTGCATGTGTTAATTCACTTGCTTGTCACAAAATGACATGGCCAGCTAATTCTAATTTGTTTTTCCAAATGTGAATGTGGGATTCTGTATAATGTAATTTAGATATTAGACTGTATGGGTTATAGTCAGATGTTAGCTGACTACAGAGTTTGATTGCTTTTATCTTCCAGCTATTGTCTTGTGGCCTGCTAGAAACATTGAAATTCAGTGTTCTAGAGCTCCAAGAACACTTGGATACCTATAATGTCAAAAGAGAGGCAGCAGAACAGGTGAGTCTTTTATATCTCAAGACAACAGTAATAGAATCTACTCATCAAAAAATCTTGCAGGTCCTTATCTCTCATCAAAGGCATCTAAAGGTAAACTGTGGGAAAACACTTCTGAAATAAAATCCTGTTTCCTTTTCTTACTACTATAATTGGAACCTGAGGGGTTTTTTATTAAGTGTAATTCATTTTTGTTCCATCTTTTTCTGAAATTGATTTTTAATTATAGCACTGCACAAATCCACTAACAGTGGGAAAAGCACATTCCTAATTTTAAAATATTCAAGTATTTCTAACATGGATATCGATAAATAATGGGGTTTTTTAAATTTATGTTCTACTTATTTTATTAGATTAGGGATTCACCTCCAGATTAAGACATTTACAGATAACTATCTATCTGGAGTTCCAAGTGCATTAACACCCATAATATTCAAGGATCAGGTCAATACATTAAAAGGAATCAAGAAAGCAATGCATTTATTCTAATAGAGATACTGACTTGTTTAGCTGAATAATTCTTTATACTTCTTTTTGGTGACTGAATCTCCACTGACAAGTAATGAGGGTTTTACAGCTGTGTCACACACAGACAAATTTAGGGCTCATCTTACAGCTGGATCTCATTGAGGATGATGTTTCTGTGTTGCTTAGAATAATGCAGTTTAGTTTTCAAGGTGTATGTTAGTGGTTACATCCTTTTTCCAAAGAAATGCAGTTTAGAAGAAATTTAGAAAATTTCTGTAGCAAGGGTCTGTATGTTTGGTTTGTGAACCTATGTGTGAATTCCAGAAAGTAAGATACTAACTTCAGAAAACTGACACAGGTAAGATTTGTATTTCAAGGGCCAAAATAAAACATGGATCTACAATGAGTTTTGCAAATAGAGGGAAAGGGGGAATATATGGGGTTTTTGTTGTAGAGATGATGATTCCTAGGAAGATTGAACACGCTGAATTTTACTGATCTCAGTAGCCTCTGAGGCTGTGACAATGGCTGTACAGGCAAGTTTGAGTAATACAAAACAGAACCAGAATTCAAGCCATGGTGCTTTGGCAGAGCTTTGGCAGATGTTTTGCAGCACAACTGGCTCCGTGTCTCTAGATCATGCTGAATTTATTAGGAAATTATGGCCTTTGCCTTGCAAAGACTGCTGACAGCTCATCTGTTGAATAGACCAGACATGCACTTTTTTGTGGAAAGGATCTCACAAGAAATGTGGTTTCCTTGAAACCAATGCTAAAGTATGCCACACAGCACTGTTAATGAAGATAAACACTTGGCAGGATCCAGGCCAGCATTTCTGTTAAGGAGTTGCTGCATTTATTTGCCCTGCTCTGTGGTAATAACAATTTATTTGATCAAATATAATGATCTACATTTTGCCTTGTAGGCTTAATCAGAAACAAGTGCTCATCTAATGACTAAGATAATTTTACTCAATGTAATATTTCATGTCTGGTAATCTTCAGTGCAGAATACTATCAGCACTGCTATGAGAGCATAATGTATTTCATTCCTCTTTTAGAGAGCAGCCCTGAGGCACAGAGGGTGTAACTGATTTGCCCCATGGTCAGACAGAAAGATTTGTGACAGGGTAAAAAGGGACCGATGTGTGTTGGTGTGAATAGGATGATGACTATCCAAACATGAAGGAATTTTGCATCAACTCTCCATTTAGCCTGGTTTATCACAGCAATAACCAATGGTGTTGTTTTGTTGATTTGTCAAAGTATAACAAATTAAAATTGCATCCCTTTCAGATGGCAACTAATGCACTAAAGGTATTGTTATCTAATTTTGCACTGCCACATTTCATATTGATATAAACCCATGCTGGATATTAGGAACTTCTTTGTATTTTATTTTACTTGGTAAACAAATACAAATACATCAATTTGATGGCCTCTGTCATTATGTCATAGTGAAGGAATTGTTTTTTCTGTCAAAAAGGAAGTCCAGTAACATGTTTCTGTGGTCAGCCTGTCTAATGCCATAGATCTGTGAGTGACTGGAGCAGGAAGAAGGTTCACAGGGTTAAAGGAATTGTTCTGAAACAACTGAGAGCATTTTGTCAGGTTTTTATTTTTATTTAATCATTTATAAATAAAAAGGAGTACTGAGAAGGAGGAAACTTTCAGCTTTCACCAGTCATCTCTGACTCTTGTTAGTACATCATTTAGACAATTTAGGGCATTATTTAAGTGGTTGTTGAGCATGTAATTTGGAAGTAGTGACTACTCAAATACTTTACTTTTCTAAAACATTTTAGAAGTATTCCTTTAGCTGTTGGCCCTTTTTTCCTAAGGTGTATTTTATATTAAATGTAAACTAAGAATCTTCTCAGCTACATCTTAGATATATGTTATATTGTCTTCTTACTCTGTTCTCTTAAAAAGAGTATAGGGAAAGATTGAACAAGACTTCCTCAAGTAAAATCTGAATTTCTGTTGTTACACACAGCTGTGCTATGTATCCTATTAAATTTGAAAGTATTAAGGCAAAATCCTTAATCAACTTTATGCAGACCCTTGGTTTTTTCATAGAAACACACAGAAAAATGACCAATAAGTGGTTGGGTTACTGTATAATAAAGTAAATAAAAATTAACAGATTTTTGCATGTTAATCTGGTATCATCTAGAATCAACCACTGGGAGAATCTGTATGTGAATTTCTTTAATGAAAAACTGTTGTTTAAACTTTATCCTAAAAGATGATGTTTGTCACTCTCAGTGCTGGCATTCACATGAATCAAATTGAAAAAGTAAAAGGCTTGGGCTGCAGTTGCTTGAAACACTTCCCTATAGACCAAGATAAGACAGAAAGGTACCCATAGTATATAGGCTGCTCAGCATGTCTGTTTAATCTGGCACACCAACCTGTGCCTATGACCAAGACTAACCCCAGACTTCCCTGCCTTATTGCTTTCATCAACACTTTGTAGGAGATGCATGGAGAAAACATGAATTGACACAAAACAAACACATAAAGAAGGTTATTCTTCACACTATTCCTAAAGAAAAAAAAAAATCTTTGTACCATGCTCAACATATATTCTGTAAAAATTCTTAACAAATGAATTTTGTCACCTTTTTGGAGCTATTGTTCTATTTTCTTGCAAGACGACTGCTTAGACTTCATGTGTGTATTAGGGACAAAGATACTGAATCAGATAAATGTAATGGAAAATGCAGATTTATACACACAGCATTCTAGGCACACCCTTTATTCAGACTGGTTCTAAGATTTAAAAAAAAGATCTTAAAAGGGTGGTGTGAAAATAAATACTAGCTTCCCAATTGCTGCTGCTCTTTGTTGCAGTGCAAACCTATTCCATTGTTTCTGATGGAGGCTGGCTGATAAAAAGAAAAATGAGATTTGCTGTGGATGTTGGTATCCATGTCACTAATTGAAACTGACACTGTGATGTTCAGAGAATTCCATTTCTCCTCTTGATGAGCACACTGGCCTAGTTAATTCACTAAGTAACCTTTATTAAATTGAGCAGATGGGAAATCACATTTTTCTTTTTCTTGCATCAGACAAAGGTTAGAAAAAGGTCACCAAGATTCCCTCTGAGATTCAAGATACCGAACACAAGCAGTATGCTAAATTATTCTTCCTTGAATGTATAGAGGCTATTCTTCATTTCAGATGATATTATACACCTTATCTCAACAAGATGCATTCCCATTTCAGTAATAACCATGCTTGCAGTTGTTGGCACTGTACAGAAAAACTTATCAATGGGGTGATCAGGTTGTATTGTCCAAAGAGAACATATTTTATTTTATAAATGCTTTACAGTAACACAGAAATTCACAGGAATGACAGTACACATGGAGGTTATTTTTTGAGAAATTTGCATGGTTGGTTAAAGGTAGAAAAAGAGACTGCCCACTGAAATTAATAAACTTTTTGTCTGATATAGGAAGTGAAGTGAAGTGCAGCCCTGAGTGGAACGTGCAGGTTTGCATTGTGTAATGCAAGAATACTTTATCTCCTTGGCTTGTATGAACTGGAGGTGATGCTCAACTCCCACTGGAGAATTTGGGTTATTTCATTCCATCTTGTAAACCTGCACTTACACAGGAGAGCTCTATTTCCTTCTGTTTCTCAAGTAGTCCCAAGAAATGTAACAGGCTTATTCTCTTAAGGGGAATGAGAATTAATAAGAGTTCTATATTTTAAAGGCTGATAAATCACATTAGTGTAAAAGTTGTGCAGAAAGTAAAGAGAGAAATATTTCTGCTTCCACCCTCTCATACATTTTCCTGTAATAGTATCAGTTCAATCATGGGTTAGTATTTATGCTGAAATGTACTATCTCCATCTTGGGTAATGAAGGCCCCAGGAAATAAAAGTTACAAAGTGATCTATCAGAGTGGATATCATCACTGCAAACAACATTGGTAAACAATTAATTTCATAGCACAATTTCTTACGTTATCCAAGAATGTACAAGACAAAGTGTCTTAAGCAGTTTTAGCACAGTCTTCAGTTTGCTGTGTCAGAAGATGATTAATCTTGTTTATATTTATTTTGCAGTGGCTGGAAGACTGCAAAAGGACATTTGGTACTGATGATGGTATTCATGGCACTAACACAGATGCCCAGGTAAGTGTATGTCATTTGTGAGTCTCAGGATATGAGACTAAAAATCATCTTTATTGCACAAAAATTCCAATATTTGTAGAGATATTAAAAATTTATGAAAAGCTTTTCATTTCAGTTATCATCCTATCTTTTGGAAACTCAGAGTCTCATGAAGTGGCAATAAAAATGGATCTTCTTAATAAAAGCTGGCAATCCATCTTGGGTTCTAGATTTAATAACAATGAGTAGATAAGCAGACTAGATACCATCTGTGTACCAGCAAGTCTGCTTTTCTGCTGCTGTTTCTAGAAGGAAAAAAGATTAAAATTCTGGTTATATGCTCAGATATATTGTCTACTCAAAAACTTAGAACTATGTAAGACCTTTCTGGAGCCAGTATTTGAGTGAGAGGTAACAGGGAGTAAAGTAGCAGTATAGCAAAAAGCTCATTAAACACTTCTGTCAAAATATCATCTAACAATAGGTTAAGTAACCATTAATATTAGTTGAATATTTTGTATGTATTTGCATGGCACTCATCCATGTTTAATATTACTAATTGCTATAGTAAGTGATAGCTTTTCCCAAAGTGGACTAGGATTGAGGTTTTGTTTAAAATAGAATAGCTGTATAATATTGATACAGTTAAAAAAGCAAATCCAAAACCCAACACTAGTAGGTACAAGAGGTCTGCCATCTGAAGTACTGTGGTAAGGACAGTGAAAGATGTAAGAAAAAACTGCAGGTAGCAGATGAACTTAACCTTTTCACAATCACAAAAATCTCAAATCCAAGCTGAAAAAGGAAGAATTTTATTTCTTTTATTCAGTTGAACCATTCATTGATGCACTTGGTGAGGTTTCTGCTGCTGAAGATGTAGTCTTCACCAACAGAAATGTTTACTGTATCTTTGGACTATTTCTTCTTTTGTAGAGTTTTCTTTCGTTGTTCTTCATATATATCCATATATGTGTTTGGGGCTTTTTAATGCAATCACAAAATGTACCTGCATTTTTACAGTAGTAAAATTTGATACTATATATTAATTTTTATACTGCATTGAAGTTGCACATTAAAAAAAACCAAACAAGTGAATAAGCTTAGGTAATACAAAACTGGCAAATAATTTGCTACTATTTGCAAGGACTTTTTATCTTGCCTGTGAACACATGCTTTAGTGTATTTTATACTAAGTATACATCTTTGCATACTGACTTTGTATATTTTAGAAATAGGTAACATTTACTATTACAATACAGTAAATGCTGTATATATGTTAATTAAAAAGCAGCATTTATGTATTTCAGTCCATACTTGTAATTTTCTTTACGTACACCAAGAAATTGTTCTAACATTTAGTTGTTAGAACAGAACCATTCTGACCATGAAGGTAAATGTTACTGTTCCTACTGGAGAAACCAAGAAATGGGAGACAAATAACATGCAGGCTTTCAGATAGCTTGTGCAGAGAAAATCCTTGATTTCTTGGCAAGGCAGTTTGGCCTATTCTTCCCCGTTTCTGTAGGGTTTGAAGATGGCCTCTGAATCACACTGATTATTATTTGTGGGGACGTCTTTTGATTTTGGTTTTTAATCCACCCTGCAAGGATGCATGCTGGTAATTCTTCACAAGTCCTTGTAAATGGAGTGTGGGGCTACTAAGTCTGAGCAGTCAGCCAGTTAATGCTAAAAATGTGTAAGTGTTGTCTCGCTCAGAAAAACAGATATTTTTCATTCACTAACACAAATAAGATTTTCTTACTAATTTTTGGCACTGTGGTCCATACAGCTAAGGAACAGCGAGATTAATTCTGTTCCAGCTTGTGCATTGCCAGCAGACTTGCAAGTAAATCTAATCATTCAGTTCTTGCTATTAGTACATCTAAGCCTGAAAGAATGCATCTGGACTCTGGCTTGACTGTTTCTACAGGACAGGCAGGTAGAAAAATCAGATTATTTCTCAAGTAAGCATGTATGTGAAAGACACTGAAGCAGTACAAAGCCATTTTTAAAGGAAAACCTCTCCTGAATTTTTAAAAGGTAGCTATCAAGGTGTGTTTTGGGGAAAAGGGATTAATTATGGGTTACAGTATTAATGAGACTTGCCTTTAAGAACACTGGAACTTAATGATTAAAATTATTAAATAGTCAATCCTACCATTTCTCAAAATCTGATTCTCTGTGCCTCATTAAAGTGATTAATCAAAGTCATGTTAACTTCTGCAGTTCAAGATTTTATGTCTTCAATGTTGTGTTCTTCAATCAGAAATATGGTAATTGTGCTGAGTATATATTAGCACAGAGTGCAGAACAAACACATGGAGTGTAACAAAACCATGCAAAGTTTATAACCTGGGAAGCACATAGTTTATAACTTACATAACACTGTGTACAACTGTGTGCTTAGTAAAGCTCAGCTGCTCCTGTCTCTTGGGAGCCAGACATCCACTGACATTCCTTTTTTTGGCTCTCAGGCATGTGGTGTGTAGGGTTGATGATGATGATGATGATGACAACAACCCCATGATTCCAATGGGGTTGTCCTGTGCAGGGTCAGGAGCTGGACTTCAGTGATCCTTGTGGGTCTCTTCCAGCTCAGGATATTCTGTGACTGTGTGATTTGGTTTGCCATGACCACTGTACATGCCTGAGTGCCATCAGTAGGCTCAGTGTTTTACAAAGCACAGGAGTGGGGAAGTTCACATCCCTAGTCGGACACATACATTTTCTGACCTCTTCTCTCCCTATCCCTCCTCCCCAAATTTTTTTTCAGAAGTGGCTTGTAAAAACCAAGTGCAATTACAGTACAGAAATCTCTGAGAGGGGTTTAGAATTGAGTTTAGCAAACCCAAGAATTTCTAAACTGATTCAGAATCCAAATTAACCTTGCATCTCCAATTTTAAAATGCATTGGTTTTGCTTAAACTATTGTGATACAGAACAAGAAGCTTTGTACAGATGTTCAGATCTAAGTGTCCTTGATTTTGATTACCTTAAATTTGTGCACCTTTCAGACTACACAATGTATAAAGAGCAGACAGGGTTGTAAGAGTGTTATTCATGCTGTGGGGTAACAAAGCCAGTACTTTTTATTTTTAGCTATAGCAGCAGCAACTAATTTTACGCCAAATTCAGCCTGGTAATTTTTTACATTCAGGATATGTTTGGAGCATGTTACCTTGTATTTCTTCCTCTGTTTTACCTGGGACATCTTTTACCCGAATTAAAATTATTTCCTACACTAATTCTTGCTCTTTTTTCTTTCTTTGTATTTTTGTGACCTGCTCATCTTCTTGCTTAGCAAATGGAAATTCTAGCAGTAAGTGACAGTTCTTGATTTATCAAATACTTAACCATGCCAGTCACCAAACTGGTCTCCATCTGTCTTGTCCATTTGTGAAATAATGATGTCTTGTCCTAGACTATTACAGAAATGCTGTGTGCTTCAGTTTTGCATCATCTAACCCATTAGACTGTTGGTCCTTTGTAGATAATAGGATCCTGTAGTTAGTAGAATGTTATAAAGATTATTCCATTAGCACTAGCTTTTATGTCTGTATGTGAAGCAGTATTAACACTGTCTGCATTTCTGACTAGTGTTTTAGAGGCATAAAAATGGAAGCAAGACAGTGCATAAATTAATACTGCTATTTCATTTCCTTAAGAATATATCATGTGTTATTTTCTAAAGCAGAATAAGAGCTACCTTTTATAAAGAAAACATTATTCTTGCCTCCAGGAATGGAATTATTCTCTTCCTACTCTGTCAGGCAGTGTAAGCTAAGGGCCAGGTTATATACTGTGCTTACAATATAAATATTAATGGTTATAAAAGATCCTATACTTATGGACCACAACTGCTTCTTTTGGATATTAGATCTTGAATTTAAAACAGTAAAATATCAACAATAAAAGTAAGTGATCTATGAAACTCTTGGTTTTAAGACATGAAATCTTGAGATGTTCCAGACATTTCAAAATGTCTTTTGAATCACTTCACATCCCACTCCACCCCCTTTCTTGGAAATGTAACTTATTATAAGGTGAACTTCAAATCTCAGTGAGAGGCTACTTGTTAATCTAGAACTGAATGAAGCTTTCACCTGCTTTTCATTAGCTTACTGTATGTTAGCTTCTAAATATTTTTGGCATTTTCTTTAGTAGCCAAATTAACTACTTCTAATTTTGCACACTCTACTGAAGAAGTTGTGATTTATTGTCTCTTGCACTGGCTAGTAGGAGGTTTGCACTTCCTGAATGTAACAGTGTTGTTTACGTTTGTAGGAGCTGGAGTTGTGTCGGAGGCTATACAAGTTGCATTTCCAGTTGCTGCTTCTGTTCCAAGCCTATTGCAAACTCATCAGTCAAGTAAAAACAATCAAAAAAGAAGCAGAGGTAATGAAAACCATGCCATTCAGCTAGTAATTGTTGACATTTTAAAAGCAGACAATTTAAAACACATTTTGATAACATTTTCATCAGTGGGACATCCTTTTAGAAACTGGAAGAGGGTTCCAGCTGTTTTATAGCCAATTAATAAAATATTTAAGTAGAGCTTACAATAATTTTCTGAGATGTTCAATTATCTGTGTTGATTTTTGTACAGCTTGAAAGCTCTTTAAAAAAAGACAGGAACGTAGGGAGTCCAATGATGAGGATTTCAAGTATTTCAGTGGCACTCCTGGTGTATTCTAATCAAGCTACAATCAAGGCACATCAAGTCCACTCAGAAGAGTTGAGCCTTTCCATAGCCCTGGTGTTTCCTACAGCAAACACCACCACTTTCTACCAACTGATTCATTTAACTCTGTCACTTCAGCCACCATTCAATTACTCTGCAACCTTAGTCCCCATCCTAAGCTCAGTTAGTAGAACATAAGCACCTCTTATGCCTGATTTTTAGTTGTAGTAACTTCAGAAATAAGAAGTGTTTTTGAGCTGTGCACATGTGGTCCATATGTGCTGTTGATTGAGTTGTGTGCATTATGCTACTAATAATGCCTTCTGTAAGTTCTCCCCTGGGAAGGCAATAAACAGGGGTAGCAGAAAAAAGAAGTAGCCTTGGTCTTGCTTGATATACTAGCGAGGAACATGAAAATCCTGACTGAAAGTGTTTTGTTTATGAGTAGCTTCAGAAAAAACTGCATGTTCCTCACTTGTATTTCCAGATTTTTGTAGAGGCTGCAAATAAGTTTGGGTTTGAAGAACACTGTGGAAGGTTGGCATCACATCAGTCCCACTTCTCGCCGAAGTTAGTCAGATGCAGAACCATGTTCTGAGAAATGGCCTTGTGTTCTACTCATGCATTGCAGCTAAAGCCAAAGACATTATTATATACCCTGGCTGCACTACTGTTACTGTACTGGGTTACCATCTTCCAGATTTTTTCCTTTGTATTTAAGATGTCCTTGTAATGGCACCATTGCTGTCATACCTTTCTGAGAGGTAATTAATACCTTTCTGAAATGTTTTATTCTTCTCAGTTTCTTATTAAGTAATATAAGAAGAAAAGAATTTATTTTTTTTTAATAAATTTTAAAATAACTAAGAGGGAAATTTCATCAGGGAAAGCCCAAATAATTGACTTGCAGGCTTGGGCCATTAACTGTATACTTAAGCATCCGCAGAAAATATTTGGGTGTTCTTTTTCTATTTCTCTTTATTGCACAGAGGATGAAAAATAAAAACCTGATCTTCTGAAAATTATTTTGGTTTGAAATACATTTAAACTAAAAGAGATAAATTATACTTGTTTTAGGTAATAAACATGTCTGAAGAACTTGCTCATTTGGAGAGCTGCCTGAAAGAGGCCGAGGCAGTGTCTGACAGTGGTATTGAAGAAATTGAAATTGCAGAGGCTGCCCAAGCTAGCACAGAAACAGCTATTCACTCCCTCATTGAAACCCTGAGAAACAAGGAGTTTGTGTCAGCTGTGGCACAGGTCAAGGCTTTCAGGTAAGTTTTTAAGGATTGCTTTCAGATCTCGAGTTTCTTAACAGACATTTTTAAAAACAGGGATAAGTACTATTCCTTTTTTATCATTTCAGTTCTTGTCAGATGTCCTTGTTGAAAAGGACAAGCGCTGTTGCTTCATTACAAGTTTTGGGTTTTTCTTTTCAGTAATTTAAGAAGTAAAAAGCAATTTTAGTAGTACTTATTTAGAATTTATATCTGAGAAATTATACTGTTATTTACCAGGACTCTGTGGAAGAAACTTGCCTCTAGCATTTTTCTGTCTTTTGTTCAAATATCTGCTTAAAAGTATTTAAACTTTTGATTTTTAAATCCAAATTCCATGTTATTTTCCCTTGCATTTTCCTGTCTTCTGTTCAAATATCTTTTAAAAGAACATTTGAACTTTTTTTTGTAACATTTAAATCCAAACTGTGTGTTTACAGATCTATTTGGCCCCACGACATCTTTGGCAGCTCTGAAGATGACCCAGTTCAAACGTTGCTGCACATCTATTTCCGTCATCAGACCCTTGGCCAGACTGGCAGCTTTGCAGTAGTGGGCTCCAACCAGGACATGTCTGAGGCCAGCTCAAAGCTGATGGAACTTAATCTAGAAATCCGAGAGTCTCTCCGCATGGTGCAATCCTGTCAGCTTCTAGGGAAGATCAAAACAGGAATAAATCTTGTGACCACTGGATTCTGAACAGCTGTCATTTAGAAAAGAACTGATCATGAAGATACTTCAGACTATTATTGAGCACCTTTCACAAAAAAACAAAAACAAACCTCCAGCAATCCTGACAAGCAACACACTTTTATCACAGCAAGAAACTGTTTCATCACAAGTAAAACCCTGAAAAGTGAAGTGAACATCCTTCTTGACTGCTCTTTCTACACAGCAGCCTGTGTGGCAGTAGTATTTTTTTATTAAATTTATGTATAAAAACTACATGAAAAGAAAAGGGCTTAAACACAATGCATACATATGCATTATTTTCTGTTGTAACAGAACCATAAAGGATGTTTGCAAAAACAGCCTCTAGAGGTTGGATCAATATCGCAGGTGGGATGAGGCTAAAATCAAGGCTGGTTTATTTTGGCTGAAGACCTGCAAGGCTTCCTGGCTTTCCAGCAGTAAAAGCATCAGCTTAACACCTAATGAGACACTTTGCAATGTCATGAAGAATGTGCAGTCAAACATGAGTAGAATGATATAGACTGCAAAAACCATTGACTTCTCAGTGTTTTATTTGCTTTTGTTGTCTGTTATAAGGAAATAACGTGTGTGAGTTAGAATGTATGGCTATGTGACAGTTGTTTTTTTGAAGGTATGGATGATTGTTAAATAAGGTCTCAGAGCATGCTTAAAAGAGCTGCAAGATTATTTTTGAAGAAATTTTATTTTATTAGATCTAATCCTCATAGTGTGTAAATGTTAGGACATTTAATAATATTTTAAACTGGGATTTCCCAGTGTTTCTAAAAGAAATAATATATCTGTTAACTTTATTGGAATGCTGCTCAGTTCTCTGACCAGTGCTTATGTTAAAATACTGATAACAACTAACCAAAAAGTAGCTGCCTGCAGAGACTTTAAAATGTATATTAAAGATATATGCTGCCCATCAGCAATTCTCATTAGAAGTTAACTTATTTTATTCTGTATATATTCTAGAAACTGTATAGTGCAAAACCAGTATTTTTCATGTAAATTTGTGCAATGCACTGTTAAAACAGTAGGTGTATAAAGCTATGAGGCGAAGGGGGCATTCCCTCTTGGTAATCACATGCAGTACTTGCAGTCTGAGTAGCCTGCAGGGTTTGAAGAGTTTGAAGGCATGTAGATGCATCTTCATGACTCAACTGAAGCCTAAGGAATTGGGACTACAGGAAAAAAAAAGACAAAAAAACCCAACTACCAAAACATGCAAACAGGCAATATACTCATAGTTCAGTGTCAAAGTCTATAGCATAAAACAAACTGGATTCTGTTGAAACCAATAGCATTTTGTAGAAAAAAAAAAAAAAGAAAAAGAAAAAAAAAACAGAAAAAAAAAAAGAATGTAGTCCCACAACTCCTGTGATTTGAAAGGAACACCCAGTATTTTTATATACATCTCTTACCCACTGTGATTTTTTTAAATGGGCTCTAATTCCAGAGTTTAGAATGTAGAATTGAAATTCTTAGCTCTGCCTTTTTGGGGGAATTAGGCCCCACTAGAAATGTAATTATGCTGAAATGCATTAATTGAAGGCACTGTGCACGCTGTTGGACTGCTGACAGTAGTTATGTTATCCTAACAAGTTCTGTAACTGGTCAAGGCACATTCATATTCACTGTATTTTTTTTCCCCTGTCCCTGATAAAATTTAATTATTTTGATGGTTTTGTGGTACTGTAGATGGTGTTCTTAATTATTTAACAAGTATTTACAGGGGAGAGGTAGTTTTATTTAGGGGTGCATTACACTTTTATTTACATCATCTTTTACCAGCTTTTTTTGTAAAAATAAAGGACATTGTATCTCTCATTTTGTGTATTTTTACAAGCTAGAGTTTAAATACTTTAGCTAAAGAGATTAAACACTGACAACTGAGGCCTGGGTGCCCTGAAAACATTTTTTCCCTTTTATGTCCTGTCATTGCAGCAGCATTTTTCTAGGCATCGTCTGAAGCTGTTACTGGATTTCTCATGAAACCCAAACCTGAATTCATATATGTAATTCCTTATGTTACACATCTTCCTCCATTTAAAATGGCTAGTGGAACCTGCACTATTGAGCAGAATCATGTTAGATGACTGTCTTTTGATATTGCTTTAATTTCATTAAGCTTTTCAAACATGACTCATCTACTGCATGAGCTGTCACCCTGCATTACATGGTGCCAGGCCTGTGCTGAATCCAAAGCTGTGGTAAAACTGTGTAGAAACAAAACATGAAACAGCCCCTGTAAGATGCAGCAAATACAGCATTGACTGAGCTAACATTTGCAAAAGAATTTCTGTGAAAAAGCTGTACAGGGCAAGTTCAGGATAGCTTGGAATAACTGTCACCCTTCCACTTTGCATAATTACAGTAGGTCAGGAGGAGCTTTCCTTCCTGCTGAGTCCAGGAACCAGTGCCCGCCATCAGTGTGTGCTGTCATGGACATGGCAGTAAAGCTGAAAAATAGCTAGAGTACAGAATTGTACTTGGGCATCAAGCAGTGAAAGCACAGAACATATTTATGTAAGACGGATGACATGTAGAGCTACTCTGGAACTGAGGAATGCTACAGGATTAAGGAAAGCTTGTGTAATATGGCTGCCCTCTGCACTGGACTCCTCCAAGCCACAGAGCCTTGCAGTAGCTGATGGAAGCAGGGGTGGCCTCCTTGCTGCTACTCAGTTCACATCAGCTCAGCCTGTTCTACATCTTATCATGCAAAACCAATGCTGCCTTGACTGTAGTTAGTGGGGATGACAGCCCTTAAGGGTTGCTAGATTTCACTTTGGGCTAGTACTGATAATCATGTAAGAGTCACCATATTCACAGCAAGTAATCCTCAAAGCCATGTTTTGTAAGGATGCCTATATAAATAGGAAGCATTCAGCTGCTGCCATTGCCATGGCTTCACACTGACGTGGCACAGAGTTTCAGTTCTCTCACTCATTACCAAGGTGCACAGACTCATCACAGTCAGTTTCTCAATGCATGCATGGGGAACACACTACAGCCACAAGAATGGGGAAGGCAAAGAGGAAAACATTGAAGAACATCCTTGGAGGGGAATATGCTCAGAAATAAAGACATCCCAGATCACAGCTGCCACTGCAAAATGAGGCAGTGGGGCCAGGGGGCTGCAGAGGGCCCCAGGGGCATTCCTCAGGCTGGAGGCTTGCCACTGCTCATCACAGTAACAACAGGTGAGTACAAGGCATGTGCATCTACAACAGAACCCTGCCCAGCTGCAGGGCAGCTTTTCAAATTGAATTGGCTGTGAAAGTCTGAGTGAGCTGGTAAATTAAAAAAAAAACATGTTTCCTTTTACTGTGATACATGGAAAAACAGTTCAGGTAGAAGCCTGAAATAGAACCATGCTTTGCTCTGGAAGTAGATCTACTTCCCAGAATGCCTCACACTGCTATAATAATGAATGCAGCAAGAATAAATAAAATTACTTTGCAATAAATTGACACTGAGGCATTAAGCCTACTGCAGCAGGTTCAAGGGGCATATTGAAATAAGGCAGGAATTTACAGCAAGATGAGTGAAGCATATAGAAATAACACTCGCTGCCACTTACAGAAACTGGCACTGAAGCTGTTGTACAGCATGGACTCAGACTGATTCTCTCTTTAGCATTTAACAGAATGGTCTCTCAAGTAAGCTGGATAGAGATGTAGAAAAGTTTGCTATAGCAAATATTAAAAAAAAAATTCACTCTTTTGAAAGAGAAGTTATCTTGAGAGTTCTGCAAAAGGCTTGGTGACTATGCCCAATTTAAAAATTAACAGTGCTGGTAGCATTCTCAGAAAAGCAGGTCTTGATCTGAGTTGTTCCAGCTTCACAGCTAAAAGGTAGACTGGGGCAGTGGTGTAGGTTTTGCTAGCTTGTGAACCTGCTCAGATGGTGATGCTGTACATTGGTCACAGAGCCAGCTTGTAACACTTGCCTGAAGCATGGTGTTCCTATAGACAGCACCACCACCCCACAGAGAGCATCATCTGCAAGTAACCAGCGCTGCTTCTGCCATTACTGCCAAACACAACAGCACAATCCCTAGCTGCAACCCCAGAGGAGTGTGGCAGTGTCAATCCTTCTGATGGCAGGCATCTAAACTGTAATTAGATCAAACTCCTCAAGTATAACCCACCAAGTGCACTGCTCTTGCACTTCACCTGCAGGTTGAAAAGGAAGCCAAGCAAATGCAGTATTATTGCATCTTGCTCCTCTGAAGTGTCACTTCTCTCTGTAACCTTGTGTGAGATGAGCAATACATTTACCAAGAGACCTCACCATAACATCAGTGACTCCACTCCTCAGCACTTTGTGAGAACCATCCCTGAAAAGCTTTCTTTCACTTTAACCTACAGACAAAAACACCAACTTAGCTAAATGCAGGCCAGTAGCAGTAGAAGTGATTCCGTACTTACACAGCATTTCTCAATCATTTTCTAGTGATGAAGAACAGGTGCAGGATACTTTATATATTGAATAGAGCTGTGCAAAACAAGTGAATACTACTGGTGTTTTGTTCATCATGAAGGATGGTCTACCTACTGCAGATGTCAATTTGATGTTAACTTCAAGCATTTGATTAGTTCAAGAGCAGGAGCCATAACAGAAACCATTTCCACCTAGTCAGATGCTTCCAAGACCATCACCAATTTACAATACACCTCTAGGCTTGTTGCCCGTGCAAGTTACAGAATTTACAATATGCACCCTCTGAGCTGGACACAAACCCACCTGAGAATTTGAGTATGCTTTGCAATGCTTTTATTTTCATGCTTTCCTAGCTACATCTCACCAATTACCTTCAACAATACCATCAAAAACAACAACAAAAAAATCTGCTCTACTTGCAGTTTTCTTGAAGAGCCCTAAACAAAAACAAAGAACCCCATATCCCACTCAGATGATGTATTTGAAACTGAAAGTGCTATCGCAGGAGAGGCGTTTCCCTTTGCATCTCCCACAGAGGTCCTGGCGGTGGGGCCTCTTGGGATCCACGTGGCGCATCTTCACGGGGCAGGTGCACCGCGTCTGCTTGCAGCTCTGAGGGAGGGGAGAAGGCGGCGGGCAGCGCGGGCAGCCGGGCCCGGGAGAGGCCGGGCTCAGGGCAGGGCAGGGTCCCTTACCTGGCAGGTGATGTCCTCCACGCGGTACGGGTTGTAGGGCTTTTGGCAGGTCCGGCAGAACTGACGGAAATAGACCTGTGAGGAAGGCCGGGGTCAGCAGGAGGGTGGCGGCGAGGAGCGCTCGCCGGGGCAATCCGAGCCGACCCTACCTTGTTGGTGCCCTGCACGCACCAGACGTAGGCGCTCTCCCAGCGGATGTTGCAGGCCTTGCAGTGGTAGTACCCGTACTTCTGCTCCAGGAACTGACGGGGAAAATGTTATTCGACGGTGCGGCCCCTCCCGGGCCTGCCCGGCCCCGCTCCGCTCCCCCGCGGCCGACACTCACCTGGAAGCGCAGGCGGGTCTTGCCTGCCGACGCCTGCTGCTGCTTCTGGGGTGAGGCCGGGGATTCTGCCGGCTCTGCCGCCCCTGCCTGGGCTGAAGGCTCTGCCAGGGCTGACGGCTCTGCTGCCCCTGCCTGGGCTGAAGGCTCTGCCAGGGCTGACGGCTCTGCTGCCCCTGCCTGGGCTGAAGGCTCTGCCAGCTGCTCCTGGCTTGCCTCCGTCGCCGGCTCCGGGGGGGCGGCCGAGCGCTGCCCGAGTGGCTCGGCCCAGCGCTGCTCCAGCGGCTCGGCGCCAACCTCGGGGGGCTTCTCCCAGCTCGCCCTCACGGCAGCCGCCTCCGCCGCAGCCTCCGCCGCCCTCTGCTCCCTCAGAGCGGCCGGCTCTTCCTCGACGGCCGGCACCTTGTCCTGCTGCTGCGGCTGCCACTCCGGCTCCGGGCTCAGCTCCTCCAGGAAGGCGGTGAGTCTGCGGGACGCCACGGGCGAGTAGACGGCGATGGTGCGGGGGAAGCGCACGGCGCGGGTGTTGGTGGTGGCGGGGCTGCCCAGCTCCTGCTCTCGCTGCGCCTCACGGGGCTGCGGCGCGGCGGGGCCGGGGCGGCGGCGCAGCAGCGTGCGGCGCCCGAGCGAGCACTGCACCGAGGCGTCCTGCCGCGGGTTCACCTGCACGCCCACCTCCTTGGTGTTGGCCTTGCGGAGCCGCGGCGTCAGGTTGGGGTTGACCTGGGACAGGATGGCCTTCAGCTGCTCCCGCTGGTAGTTGTCGAAGTACTCGGCGGCCGCCTCCCCGTAGCCCGAGTAGTAGCTGCTGCTGCCCCGCGGGCGCCAGTCGCCCGCCGCCCCTCCTCTGCCCTTGGGCGGTGGGTAGCGGTAGGAGTAGGGGTGGTAGGCGGGGTAGAGGTAGCTCGCCATCGCTTCCTCGGCCATCGCACCGGACCCGGGGCAACCCCCGGGCAGTGGCCTTAAATACCCCCGGGGCGGGGCCCGGCTCCCCTGGCCTCTCACCATCCCCACCTGGTGCGCGGCCCTGGGCCATCCCCCACCCCCCTCACAGCTCCCCAGCTGAACCAGGTAGCGCGGCTATTAACTGCTTTGAGGGAGTAAACAGGGGAGAACACGGGTTTGGTTTGGCTTCGCCATGTATTTGTGATGACAACAATGAGAACAATGCTTTTACAGCAGGTGGGAGGCACAGAGATACACATGCCACGTGGTTTTTCCTGTCATCTGAACTGACAGTGAGTTGGTGTTTACTCTGTAGAACCCTGTTTCTTCCTTCTACCCATTCCTGCTGCACTCAGCCAGGCAGCAGCTTTCTTGCATGAAGTTTTACAGTTACTGGTTTGTGTTTGTGTTGCAGTGATGCTTTTTCTTTTTTTTTTCTTTTTTTTTTTTTCCTTCACATTTACTTTTGAGGAAGTAGAACTGTCATGGTAATAAACACATATCACCTTGTACAATGGGAGTAGCTGGAGAAACGATAGAGGCTGGGCAGCTCCACTTGCACAGCAGCGAGCACAGCCCCAGCCTGGTTGCAAGCACAACACACATTCACGTCTCTGGGAGTTACCTCTTTGTCCTGCCTAAAGCGCCGTCTGAGTCGGCTCCATCTGAATGGAGTTGTGCTCCTCTGTGGTCACTGTGCCATATGAAGTATCAGCTACCTCCTCTTCCTTCAGCTTCTTGTAGGAAATATCTGTGTCTTCCTCTTCACCAAGTGCATCTTGCTTGTAGCTGTCTTTTCCGTACATCTTGTATGCCAGCACAAACAGTCCCGCTTCTGCTGACTGGAAAAGCGCATAAAGCAAGGGAAACATGTACATGCTCCCTATGAGCTCCGGGGAGAAGGTGAGCTTTAGGATGGCGGTGCAGAGCTGGACGTTTTGGCACCCTGTTTCCAAAGATACTGTTCTCCTGCAGTGTGGGGGCATTTTAAAGACCGTGGCTAAGCCGTATCCCAGGGCGTACCCTGCCAGAGGCATCAGCACTGCAATGGCGTAGACAGACGCAGGAATCTGTGCCAACAGGTCTGGGCCCAGCATGGTCCCAGTCAGGATGAACAGGACCACCAGAGTCACCAAGAGGGACCACAGGGAAATCTGGCAATAGACAGAGACATTGATAAACAACATGAGGGCTATTATTTTGAAAGGATAAGCTAGCAATTAGAGGCTTGCTAAAGAATCTAAATGGCCCATCGTGTTTGCACTGCCCTTCCCAGGTTTGCTCCTGGCCTGGGATTTTGGTAGTGTTTGATCATATCTCAGGAAAGGAATGGGCTGAGGTCATCCTCCATCATTTTGCTTTGGGATGACTTGCTGAGAAACAAGAGTTGGGACTTGTGCCTCATTGTTCCTTTTTCAATGAAGCTAATTTAGTTGCACATTTTAAGGAAGTGTGGCTGTGCCTGCAGGTTGGTTTTGCCTGATCTGGGTGCAGCAAGAGTGGGGAGAAAGTAGGATGTCACAGAATGCCTCTGCTACAGGGTCCAGGATGCCTGCCGGGGTAGAGCACCACGCTGCCCTGCCTCCTGTGTGCTGCGATAGGGGGGTCACCCGCCCTTTCTCTCCCTTTCTCTGTCCCATCGTTTTATTTCAGGACTAAAAGTCTTTGTATTTCACCTAAGTAGCTGAACGTGCTTGTGTGACACTAACACCGGTTTGAAGAGACCACAACGCTCGCTGCCATCGGCTCCCGGTCCCGGGTGCCGCCCCGCTCCTTCCCCGCGGCGTGGCCGCCCCGCTCCGCTCCGGGCCCCGTGCCTACCTTGACCAGGAGGTCGGCGGCGCGGGGGTGCCGGTAGCGGATGAGCACCCCCAGGCCGATGGGCAGCAAGGTGCTGCCCAGCGTCAGGCTCACCGCCCCCAGGGGCAGCAGCTGCACCACGGCCGTGTTGATCCAGTGGCGGCTGTAGATCCAGAGGCAGAGGGGCATCAGGAAGAGGGCCAGCAGCGTGGAGGAGGCCGTCATGATAATGCTGCGCCGGGGGAACCAAAGAAATGCTCCATCACCGCGCGCCCGGCCGGGGGGCGACCCTGGGAAGCTCCAACCCCCGCGGGAAGCGGCTTCTGCAGCCAGCCGGGCACTTCTCACGGCAAGAGCTCGCTCGCTCCCCTCTCCCCCCTCTCCATCCTACACCCCCTTCCCTGCTCCGGCCAGGGCGCGGGCACACAAGCTTTTTAGGGAAGGAGGCAGGAGGCGTGTGTCGGGCTCTTGTAAGATCCTCCACGGCAGAGGCAGGAGAGCAGTGCAGGCGATTCCCAGCGCGCCGTGCCCACCCGCCCGTCCGTCCCGGCTCCACCGGCGGCAGATGCCCAGCGAGCCCTCCCCACTTCCCGGGGCCGTCGCAGCCCCCGGCCGGCTGGGGGCGAGGGGCAGCGGGGCACCTACCTCAGATTCATATCGCCGTCGACGAGCACCGACATGAGGTTGGAGAGGTTGCCCCCGGGGCAGCAGCCGCACAGCAGTACAGCCACGGCCGCCACCTCGTCCAGGGCGAAGATGAGGGCGAGGAGGAAGGCCAGCAGCGGCATGGCCACGAACTGTCCCAGCAGCGCCAGCAGCAGCCCTACGGGCCGCCGGAGCTGCTGCCCCAGCTGCCCCAGCTCCACGGCGCAGCCCAGCCCCAGCATGGTCACGCAGAGCCCCAGCCCCACCAGCACGCTCAGGCCCTGGCTGAGGGAGCGGTCCCCGAAGGTCTCGCCGCCCCCCGCCAGGGACCCGCCGTCGGGGCCGGCGCCCCCCGCCGCCGCCGGGGGCTGCGCGGAGCTGGCCATGGGCTGCGCGGCCCCGGGAGCCCCGAGGAGAGCGCCGGCGGAGGGGCGGCCGTCAGTGCGGGACGCGGGGAGGTGTCGCCCCGGCGGGCGGCGGTGCCCGCATCTCTCCCTGGCTCCCTCGCAGCTCCGGGCGCTGCCGATGCGCAGCGGTCCCCGGCTCCTGTCTGCTGCGGCGCCGCCCGCGCGTCCCCGGACCCTCGCGGGGCCACCCCCGCCGTGGGCGGTGTCTCGCTGCCGCCTCGACGGCGGTCAGCGCCGGCCGCCAGCGCCGCCCGGGCCCGGCGGAGGGAAGCGCAGGCGGCGGCGGGTTCGCGGCCGCATCCTCCTCTCCGGTGCGACCCCCGGCAGCCTCTTCTGGAGCCAGCAGGGCCCGACCCTTCCAGCGGAGGACCTGAGGTATCACAGGATTTACTTTGGCGTCGGCATTACAAAAAGGTCAATTAGCGTCGCAATGTCACGCGATGGGGGTGGGCAGCACTAGACCCCTCTGCCGAGGGATTGCCAAGCTCGTTCCCCCTTCAGCAAGTTGCTGTTGATATGAAGGTTTTGGAATGTGTGAAGAAGGATGGAAAGCCTTTTCATGAAGTCGAGAAGGCACCACTTTCTGCTGGTGGGGACCCAGAAACTTGTCAGGAGAGGTGATACCTTTTAAAGGGTAGTCAGTACACGTGAAGGAAGCAGGCAAGCTCAGAGGCACATAAATATTCAAAGCAGGGTAAGACTCATAGTCTGTCACCCAAAAATCACATCCAAGGGCAATTAAACTGCTTTCAGTCATAAAATTGTGCTTACAACATTTGCTTTTCATTTAATAATTGTGTGTCACTCTGTTCCTTCAGGAGTAAAGTGCTGTATAGAATGCCCAAATAGACTCACAAGGGCAGGAGTTCCTGAGAGAGGAGGGCAGCGATACATTGTGACTCTCACTCTTGGCATTGCTATTGGCCTTGTCTTAGGAATGTGACTCTTTCCCTCCTTCACCCACGGGGTTTAGAGGGGTCACAGCCACCACTTCACATTACCATTCCTGGGTGAGGGTAGCTGATTCAGGACAGCATCCCCAGGGTCTCCCCCTTGGCTTCTGCACTCTGTGGCTCTATTTCCACATGGGACATTTCGGGTCGCAGCTGAAGGAGAGCACACTGCACGTAAGGAGACAGCCTGTGGGAGCTGCCCTGACTGGCTGCTTGCCTTAAGCTCCATCAAACAGCAAGTTTGGGTAAAATTTTAGTTTGTCCTGGGACTCAAGTAGAAATTATTGGTGGCTTGAAAGAAAACTGAATGGTTTGCTTATTAAACCTTTGGTTGTTTCGTGGGGCACAGGTGTTATAAGAAGTGCAAGCAGTACCTGGTGACAAAATCCTGGAAAAACAACTTTGCCAAAATGATGCAAAGTTCAAGACTGTCCTGCCTGTGTTTGTTTCCTTGTCATTAGCCTAAGAAGAGCTCAGATGAGAGCTCAGGGAAGATGAGTCATCAGAGCTGAACAGCCAAATAGGATCCAGATTGCTTTAGTTCATTCATATTTTTGGCCTCCAGAGGAGGGGAGCTCAGGATCTGGTTGCCTTTTTGAGCCAACAGCATCCTCTGGATTTAATTTTCTGGTTTGCATACACAGAAGAGTGCTTGCAGTATATTTATTGTGGTTCATTAAGTCTTACCCCTGTTATATCTTATTTCATCTGTCATGTAGCCAGTTCTTTGCTTTGCAACATGCAGGTCATGGGCTTATCAAACCCTCCTTGGTCTGTAAGAAATGCCTGGGTGTTCCCTGTGCTGTGGCTGACCAGGGATCACTGTGGGCAGACCCAGGATGGATCCACTGTGTGAGCACAAGGGGGCTCTTACTGAGCAGGTCAGCACAGCCAGCCCTCCTGCTTTATCTCTGACTGCCACTCCCCAGACTCCCCACTGCAGCAGGGCTGGCCACAGGAAGATATTTTTGTATCACAGTGTGTGGCACCTATGGTGCAGGCAGTTACAGGAGGAGTCCGGTATCCCTGGAAGCAGATGCTCTTTCAGAGCCCACCCAGTCAGCATAAACTTCAGTTTCAAGGGAAACTGAACTATAGTGGGAAAATGTCATGAATGCATTGCAACAAAACAAGACCTCTTGAGATTTTTGTTATAATTTAGCAGCTAAAATTTAAGTTGAACTCTTGGTTTAAACATGAGCATGCCTTCAGGGAAAGCCAAGTCTGAACCCAGCCAATCGGTTTTGTAAATTGTCCATCTACAAAGTACCTCCACTCCAAGTGGGCACCTGGAATATTTTCACATGGAGCATTTAGAATGAAAGAAACATTTTACCTGCTGCTGAGCATGGTTTTTGTCTCTAACTTGCTGCAGGCTTTTCTGATATGTCATAATGAAGGCACAGTCTGGAGTCTGGAGTGATGCTGAGTAGTTTTGCAGGATCTGGCTGTGAGGCAGCCCGCTCACACATAGTGAACACCTCAGTGTATCTACACCCATGGATATTTCCTTTCTGCTTTCTTTTGGGGAGGGCAGGAGAAAGGATACTGCCTACCCTACTATTACTGGAAGCCACAAAGTGAATATTTGAGTATAAAAAGACTTGGCAAGTAAACCTGATCATAAATCATTCTCAATTATTCCTTGTTAGTACTTCTGTTGAAAAATGGGTAAAAGGACAAGAGTTAGCAAGAACAAAGAAGAGGGAGGGAAAGGACCACTGAAATATGAACTTGTTGTAGTTTGTAACTTATATTAAAATATTGCCTTACAATAATCTTAGAAGAGGGTTGATTTCCACAGAAGAGCACTTGTGCTATAAGCCGGTCTGGAGAGGGAGAAGTCTCTCAAAACCAAGGAATTTTGTTTGCTCCTTTGTAACAGGATTTTTGTGCCTTCCCTTTATTTAACTAGAATCAAAGGTGAAAAAGAGAGGATAAATTTGTAAGGAATTCTGACAGTACTGTAAGGAATGAGCAAAGCAACCTTGCTGTTTACCCAGTGACTGCTTCAGCATAATGTTGCGTCTCCTGACAGAGATTAAAAGCATCTTGCATAGCCCAGGACTGCTGCAAAATTGCAGTCATTATGTCTATGCTTCCTCTTGGTGACCCCCAAGGGAAGTCACTGTGGGTGTTGTCCTCTGAGCTGTATTTGGGGCAGCAAGAGGAGGTTTGGTGAGTGCCTGTCGCTCTGCAGGCTCTAAAGCCTCAAGCAACAAGGGTTGGTTTGCAAATCCCAAGTGAGTTAGGAATAAATCAGGGTCTTAAAAGCCTAAATCCCGAACATGTGCACTTCAGGTGTGTGCATGCTGCAGTTATGAGCACTCCATAAAAGCAGCCAGTAGGGCTGGGTAAGAAAGCCAAGGGTGGTCACCCCCTTTTCCCTCTATTCCCATTTCAGCTCTGTATCCATGTCAGCTCCTCCCGCCCTGGCTCCCGCGCGCTGTGCCGGGCTCTGTGGGCAGTGGCGTCACCCTCCCGTAAGTCACGCTCTGCCTCTCTGCAGCCCGTGCCAGCTGATTTGTGGAGCTGTGCTGGGTGTTTGCAGAGGAGAGGCCTCTGAAGGATAGTCCTGGAGGATGGAAAGCTCTCACTCAGCACCTTAAGCCAGTGTGCTACTAAAGATGCTGGGACAAAATACTGCTGTGAAAGTGATGTTCAGGTGAGACCTAGCAGGAGCAGTTCCTGATTTCCGGGGGATGTACAATCCCTTCATTTCTACCTTACTTGCTATGCACCTAGGTTATGGATAGAAATAAAATTAAAGACTTAATAGGGAAATTATAATTTACCATGGGAAAAAGAAAAGTCTTTGCTGTTGCCTTGAATTAAAATATTCCTTTGTCATGTATTGTGTGATCCTCTATATGCAGTTAAAGGTAATTTTGTGGTAAACTCCATGAAATGCATAAGCTTGATCTTTATTTATAATGTAGATCCAGAGCAGTGATTTTTGTGGCTTAGGAGAATTAGGAGTTGGAGCCTAATTGTGCAGAGATATTGGTGCTTTTGCTTGTTCTTCCATGGTTATCTTTGTGCTGGGAAGGATGTGTCAGCTGTTCCTTTGCTGAACTAGGACCTGCCTCCCGCTCTGTCTCTCAAGAGTGGCAGCACACAGGGGACTTGGCCCCTCTTGTCACTCCCACCCATAGCCCACCCTCACGGAGCAAGCAACTGTCAGATCTTAGCAGACAAGTGACTTCATCCTTTTTAAAAATTTTATGTTGTTTGGGATGTTGTTATCTTGCTGTTATGTTGTCTGGTCACTAAACCGATAAGAAAATACATTTTGGAAATAAGGTGAAGCACTGAGATCTGTGCAATCAAGTTTTTCCCTAGAAACCTCCCCAGGCAGACACAGGCAGAAACTGCTTTGGTGAGGATATGCTGGTTGATCAACGTAGCTCCTGCCCCAAGCTGCCTGTGGGTCACACAGAGGCAGAGTGCAGTTGTACCATGGAGGTGGAGAAAACACAAGAGTTGTGGGTTTCCTGCTAGTTCATTGCTCCTGCAGATGTCTGTAGTGCAGAAGCACTAGGAGAGACCTGCCTTTCCTGCTTCCCAGGCTTTTCTGCTGCTGTTCAACATGGCACCTGGCCCCATTGCAGCACTGTTACATCTCATCCTGAGCTTGTTTATCTTCAAGTCCTCTCTGTCCTGTCCTTAGCAAGGTGCTGCTGCTCAATCCTGCTTGGTAAATCTCCGCAATAATCAGCATCTTTTATTCCATGGCCAGCATCCTCAACCTGTCCCAGGGTTTGAATTTCAGGGTGCAGAATATTAGATAAATGTCCCTTCCTCTCCTCTTCAGCAGCAGTCATTGCTGCATCCCTGTCTCCTCTCAGAGATGAGATCCCATCAAATCATCCTTGCCTTCTCCTGGCTGAGGTGGCAAAGGCATCCAGGCACCCTCCTCTGCTGTGCTGTGTCTGCCTCTCCTCTCCTCTGCTGTCTTTGTAATTTTTCTGTTCATGGGAGTGCCATCCCCCTTTTCCCATGGGCTCTTCTTCCTAATGATGCCTGTTTCAGTCCAGTCCTGCTCTGTATTTATGCCTGCCTTGGGAGCAGTGCCCTCTACCAAGCAACTTACAGCTTCTGAGATTTATTAAATTGAAGTGGTGTGGAAGGGAAACAAGCATAAGCCTTGTTACCTGGCTGGGCAGCCTCCTTTGTGTCCCCTCTATACATTCATTCTCTGACCACATGGGAACAGAGCCTTTCACTGAAGCTCTGGGTTAGCAATAAAGCACAGAAATTATTTATCTCCTCCTGTTGCACTTGGTGTTCCCCCACGTTTATTTTTAAGATGTCTGAAACATTAATCAACAAGTAAGTGCACGATGCCTCAGGTCGCAGTGTTCCAGTACTTCATAATTCGAGCTAAGTGTATAAGGATGCGTGATCTGCCTTCTAAATGAAGAGGCCTTTTGCCAGCCATCCCATTAGAAAAGGTCTTCTGGTCCGTGAAAAGAGATGAAATCAGGGAATCACTGAAGGATAATTTTGTAAATTGACTGCTGACAGTGAGTTGTTTAGGCAGTTGTATCCCTACAACTGTAAAACAATTACTAGCAGCAAGTTTTTCTTTAAGCAAGTAAATGCCTTTGTGTGAGGTACCTTTACCCAGATTCAGATAAGAAAGGATTCTGCCTCATTCGCTATTCCCTTTTGTTGTCATTTGATCTTTTTCTGGAGTTGGAGTATTATCAGAATTAAAATGAAAAGTCGTAATAAATGACCTGATGACTAATGCATGCCTTGGTCCAGAAGAGCCAAAATTATCATCCTGCCCCATCAGATAGGGACAAGGAGGTGAGATGAGGATGACTGAAAGCACTGGATTCAGATTTAAAGTTCAGTGGTATTTTGCACTGCAGGCACAGGCTCTTACAGGCATGTGTTCATAGGACTTGAGAACCAGGCATGTCTTGGATGTCAGAGCTCTGATTGACGTCCCCAAGAGCGTCACAAACAGCCTGCTCAGCACCTTCCCTGATGGTGTGGGGGCCACACTGCGGTGTGGGGGACCCTGATGGCTGTGGACATCGAGGCCAGAGAGCACAGTGACAATGGGATGTGCACAGCCTGGTAAGTGTTGGGGCTTCAGGATGGATGTGCAGTTGCAGCTCCAGGTCCAGCTGGGTTTACTTGGCATCCATCACCTGCTGAGGGTCCCAGCCCTCTTTTAATTTTCTATGTTTGAACCTGGGGTTAAGGGCATAAATCAAGAGAAGTAATGTAGAAGTAGATCACACAGATGTGGTTTTGTGCCTATATAACCTATAATCTGGGTTTTGCAAAAAAAACCAGATCAGAGTAAATGACACCAAGATATTGTCCCACAGATTAATTTAGTTGTCAAAAATGTATAAATAAATACATTTAATACCATCTATAGCAGCAGTTGCTTCATAGAGTATTAATTTAATTGAAGAAAGACACCCAAAAGAAAAATTACATCACTCACCTGCCAAAGCTTTCTCCATATTAAAAGGAATGTTAATAGTGAGCCCCGTGGGAATGGTAAGAATTAATAGCATCAATATTCTGTATCTCAGGTTGCACACAAAAAATATCTTTGTACTCAGTTACCAGCCATTTGTATCATGCCATTGAAGGTGCCTGGATGTGGACTAAAGCTGTTTTGTGCTAGCATAACCATAGAATAAAAATGCTTCTTGTCCTGCTGCCAAATTTTTACCAGATATTAAAAATGAGTATCAGTAATGCTGATCAGCAAATAAGGAAGCCCTTCAAAATAGGTGCACCATTACCTAAATTAACTCTTGAGCTGTCTAGAAAAAAATGTCAGGGAAATGGGGGGAAATAAATCTCAAACGTAATAGGCATCTCTTAATACTTGGCTTAGCTAATGTTGTATATTAAGCCTATGAAAATAGCCTTGCCACAGTGTTATGTGCACTTTTAAAACTGTGATGAAGCAGAACATTTTTAATAAACCACGGTATCAGTAGAGGCTGTATGTCACTGCAGCTGAGGCAGAGGTACTCTGGGCTTTGTGTATTTGTTAATTTTCCAGAGAGATGAAAGCATGAATGTCTTGATCAACAAGATCTTTTATTTCCTTCCTGCAGTGCCTAAGCAGAAATGCTGGGTATGAAGTCAGGGGAATATTTGTTCCTGCCTGTGCTGTCCATTCTGCCAGCAGCTGAGAGCAATCTCTTTGTGTAAGCTCACAACTCCTCAGGAACACAGTGGGTTGAAACTGCTGTAAGAGAGATTGGGATTAGATACTGCTGGGGCCAGTACAGCCGTGGTGCTGAAGGGGCCGGATGGCCTGGGCAGGCAGCAGCGATGTCCTGGGAAAGGTCAGGCAGCATCTCTGCGAGCTGCAGCTGCTGACTTGGCTTTGGGGTGGCACGGGCTCCTCGTGGCCCTGCTTACCTGGCTGCCTGCACCTTGTGCCCTTTAATGTGCCCTTTAATGCCCTTTGTCCTGCGCGGTGACACGGCCGGTACCAACAGAACCTCGCGTTGTCCTGGGGCGTAACTGCGGCTGGAGCTGCCGGCAGCGCCTTCGGGATCGCAGGCGTCTGCCCGAGCTGGAGACGTCAGGTGCAGTTCACAGCTCAGAAATGAAGTCTGTGTCCTGAACTGCTTGCAAATTTTATTAAGCTGGCAGCATCTTGCATCCTGCCTGCCAGAGAACGAGCTTCAGACAGAGCTGTTTCGGATTGGATAGTCAGTAGAAGGAATAAAAAGTGGTCAGCCCCTTGTTTCAGGGTGAAAGAATTAAAGACAAAAGATTGGAATAAGCATACACAAAAGGGCCACCATAAGAGCTCCTTTCCTCTGCTCAGTCCATTATAAGAAATATTAGCGATATTATTAAATTAATTTTAGAATATTAAAATATATAAATTACTAAAAGAATATAAATAAACATATTTATTTTGTACACACTGTTTAAAGCATATAATTTCTAAATAAACTATTTGAAATATATTTTACCCATATGTACATGGGTAATCTAAATGCTGAGGAAGTTTCAGTAGGAGATTCTTGCTGCTGAAATCAAAGCTGACTGGGACCAAAGGAGTCTCTGCCCACAGACATCTGTAAGATGTCAGTGCTCAGTGTTTGCACCCAGCTGTGGGTGGTACCATGCAGTAACCCCAGGCCCACAGGAGAAAGTTCACCCAAACAAACCCGGCCCAAACCCCTCCAGGCAAGGGAGCCCTGTGCAGGATAGAAGCTGGGGATGGGCAGGAGATGACAGAGTCACCACTTCCCATGGAAATCCAGAAACTCATCCTTGCAAAACAAGTTGCTTCAAGCTAGCACCCAGAAGTCTAAACAAGTCCAGGTCCCAAATGCAAGGTGCTAATGCAAAGCCAGCTAGTGAAGGGACCTTCCCTGTCCCCAGAGAGTTTATTATCAGGTACAGAGATGCAGGGTCATGACATTGTCATGGCTATGTACAGAGGGAGAAGTTATACTTGGGAGTGATTAATTTGCATGAGATCATGCTGGAAATAGCACAAAGCTGCACACTGGTGACAAGTGCACCAAGCTGCACAGGTACCATACTCCTGAGGAGGCAGCATGTACAGTGTGATCCCTCAAGACAAAACAATTCTGTTTCTCTACCACTGCCAAACAACTACAGAATTAATTTTCAATTCTAGCTTCTTGAAGTGTTTGAGTGGTGATGCTGAGACCCTCCTTAGGACCTGCCATAAGCAGTGAGCAATCACCTCCAGTCCCTACAGACACACGAATCCTGCTCCCAGAGAGACTCTGCAGGCAGGATGGCTGCTGGGCTCCTCCAGCAGGCAGCAATTCTTTGTAAGGGCTTCATTAAACCCTTTGATTCAGTAGCAAAGGAAAGGTTCCGAGCATATTTTCCCTTCCAGTGGAGATGCTGTCTCACAGCTCGTGGCTGCTCCCTGTCCCTGCAGCGTGCTGGCACTCACCATTAGCATCTCAGGCCTTTTGACATTCAAGACATTTTTGGCAGTGATCTTAGCCTTCATTAGATAATGAAAGATATTATCTGAGAACTCAGAAGGAGATTTTAGAAAGACCTTAAGTAACCAAAAATTTAATTTTGAAGGATAACAAACAGTAAGAGCCGTTGGCCAACCAGCATAGGAAGCACAAATATTTGAGTGCAAATTTCACTGTTGCTTGTGCAAAAAGGCATGTCACAGCTGAGCTCTTCCCAGGAGATTTCTTGGATCAGATGCCCAAATCTGGAAGCCCTGAGAAGCCAGCTCTGGAGAAAAGGACACTGACCCTTGGTCCCTGTTGCAGAGTAGTAACAGCATCAGTTTGCAGTCACTGCTGTGGTCCCAAAGCAGAAGCAGTCCTGGTGCAGCTCAGACTCCCAACCCCTCCAGGGATTTCACAGCCATGCCAGTGGGAATTGGTGGCTCAGCACTGCACTGGGGTTGCTCAGAGGGGCTGCTCTGGGGGTTGGCTCTACTTGAGTGCTGTGCTAATTGCCACAGCAAGAAGAGGAGGGGTGTATGTCTTGTGTAATGCATACAATCTCTGAGTAGCTCAAGACAAGCCTTTGTGCACCTCACAGTCTTGAGATGTTGCTGTGTCACCACACATTTAGTTGGAAAAACCCTTACCAGTAGGAAAATATTTCTGAAATCCTAAACAATTTAAGGAAGTTTAAGTCCAGTGACACTGAGTAAAAAGTCTAATGGGGGTGTTTCAGATTCCTCAAGAGGTGTTTTTTATGGCCTGCTGTGTTGTGGCTTCATCCTCCCTCAGACTAGGGCTTCCCTGGCATAAGTGCAGCTGTTAATTACATTCAGGACCTTATGGACAATTCAGTGAAAGCTCAGCACAATGTGTTGAATTGAAGCTGAACTAGACCAAATTTGGGATGAAAAAGCACTGTGAAGGCAAGTTCACCCTCTAGTGTCTGAAGAGTCCTGGGTAGGAAGCAGAGAGCAAAAAGAAAACCCTGCAATACTTAATAGAGTAATAAAAGGCAAAAATTACAGGAAAATAGAAGGGCTAAAAAGAATGCATAAATGGGTTATAAATGTAACCTACCAATGGTAGGTGACATTTCAGATTTTGAAAGAAAGTTTCTGGTAGGCAGATTTCAAGCGACTTGTTTGGGTAATTAATGTTATTTAATTATCTTGATAATGAGAAGGATGCAGAAAATGGGAGCACACAGATAGAATCTGCTGATGAAAACAGCTGAGAGACTTCAGTGTGGAGGGCAGCACAGAGAAATGGCCTGGGCAAGGAGCAGGGGAGATGGGCTGAGTCAAGGCCCTGAATAAGGTACGTGGTTGGAGCTCCTTAACAAGAAACACCTATTTTTGTACTTCAGTTCTGCCATTTTGGCACTTGGGCCAGGGAAAGGAGTCTTAAACTGATGTTGTACCTTTGTGAAGGTGGGGAAATAGGGTACAAATCAGTAGAGCCTACTACACTGTAGCAAGTCTTGAGCAGTAAGCCGGGAAGTGGCTTTGTAAATTGTAGGAACAGTTTGTGGTAATTGGGGTGGGGCTGTGGCTGAGCCTCATCCCCAGTGGGTGCAGCTGTGAGCAGCAGGTGAGCAGCACTCAGCAGTGAGCCAGGGAGTGCCCAGGGGCACTGACCCATCACCAAAGGGAACAGAGGGCACACAGTGCAATGTGTGAACATGAGGGGGATAAAAGGCTGGGCTGAAGACTAAGAAGAGCACATGCTTGCAGCCCTGGGAAGTGGGATGATGTTACTCTGTATGGGCAGACACTTGAAGCTGCTGCTGTGGTTTGGTGTTGCTGTGTGTGGGTTAAAGCTTTCTGACATTGTATGATGTGCTCTGCGTATCGTGGCCATCTCAGCTGTGATGTGTGCGGTGGCACATGCTGCGACAGTTAATGGGATTTTCCATTTCTTCCCCTGACAGTGGGCCTCTGGGCAGGAGAGCTGGCACTGGTGGCTGGATCCAGGGACCTGCAGAGAACTGTATTTCAGTCCCCTGGGTAAATTTTCATGTGGGTATAAATTGTAAAGGTGAGAAGTCCACCATATATCAAATCCCTCTGTTCTGCTCTGGTAAAGGTAGCCTGAATTCGCCAGACTTTATCAGGGCCTTGTGTTGCCAAAAGCTGCTTTATTGCTGAGGAAGGCTGAGCTGTGCTTGGGTGCTTTACCAGCTCCATGATTTTAAGCAAGTCCCTTTAATATTTCTCCAGTATGTTTGTGTATGTGGGCCCCACCAGTCATGATGAGCCTGTGTGAATGGCAGCGTCAATAGTCACTAAATCTTTGTTGATGTTCTTTTAAAGGGAAAATAAAATCCCTTGACTCTGACATTTACAATAGGAATTATCTGCTCTCTGACATTTGAGCTCATAAACTGAGGTCAACCAAATTTCTGTTCTTAACTTACCCTGCTGTATCAGACCAGATATGAACTGACTGGCTGTCCCTTCCTCTAAAGAGCAGCCACCTGCCCCTTGCTCCCAGCACGTGAGTCAGGAAGCCTGGGAGTCATTTCAGTGATGATGGACTGGGCCTCAAGGAAAAATAAATGAGCAGAGGGGGAACTGGCTGAGGGTACTCTATAGCCCACTCTTGCACCATAACACATCATTTCCTTGCACCCACAGGCATTCGGGAGGTCTGTGTGCGCTGACTCAGCAGCGCCGGCCGGCAGCAGCCGTGCCGGGTGTTGTCAGAGGCTGCGGTGGCAGCGCAGCCGCTCCCGGGGGGAGTTTCGAGCCGTGCCGTGACCCGGCTGCAGGGGCTGCGTGTGCAGGCAGGGCCGGCCTGCGGCTCGGGAGCTGCCGCTTCTGCCTGCAGGGCTGGCCCCGCCTGCAGGGGGATGCTCCGGGCTCTTTCCTGAGGCTCTGTGATGGTGGTGGCATCACACTGCTGTCTCTGACGTGCAGGCATGGTTTTAAAGGGATGAGAATCAGGACGAGGTTTTCATGGCTCCTTTGAAGGCGGGTCCCTTGAAGCGGCATTAACAGTGGTTTTCTGTGTCTGCATTAGCCTGGTGGAGAACAGATGAACAGAAACAATACAAGACTGCCCTGGGCTCAGTAGTTGGGTGAATAAATGTAGGGGTAAATGGATCACTGTGGAGCTCAGAAATACAAGGCTAAGACAGGAGCTGAGGCAGAGCATGAAAAGGAGAGGGTTTGCCTGATCTCCCTCTTTTCTTTGAGAGTGGACTCAAAATGGTAGCAAGTGCTTCAATGAAGTTTTTATTTTTAAAGAAGGAGAGTAACAAAGATATAATTATGGTGGCACAATACTCTGTCCTGTCCATCATTAAGACAAACAGCTTTGAACAAGAACACTTACTCTGCTTTTAATTTGGCATGTATTGGGTTCGGTAAGCCAGCAGCACATTGGCCTTACCCTCTGCTCTGAACAGGAACCAAACTCGCTGTAACCCAGAGCTGGTCCAGCATGACTTTCTCCTGGCAGCATTCTGGCACTCGTGTGCAGCACAGGGAGCAGCAGCAGCTGTACAATTTGCACAGCAGTGTTAACCCTGCTGAGTGAAAGGCAGGTAAGGATCAGTGGCATAACTAAGCTTTGTAATGGGTTGTGCAGTTTTGTTTGCTGATGATCTCTAAAGGGAAACAGCTTAGGAAGAGTGCTGCAAGAGAAATGGAGGAGACTGCTGGGGGTTACAGTGCAGTGATGCTGGTGTTAGAGCAGGGCCCCCTGTCCAACCCAGCAGCTGATGTGTCAGTGCCCAAGGCAGGAGACTGGGGAAAGCCCAGCATGCTGGCCCCCTACCCTGACCACTCTTCCATCACACCCCAGCTACTTCCTGATCACATTTGTGCCTTTAAGCAGCCAAGGCCACACAGAGTCCCAGGTCAAGTCACTGATGACCTACTCCCACATTTAATAAGCACCTTTTTCTCTTGGGCAGGGCAGAGGTGGGGAACAATGCAGAACAGGAGTGTCTTTATTCACCTTCCTGTTACTATGTAGAGAGTTTCCATGAAAAAAATCTTAGCCTTGCTGCTGGAGGAGAGTGGAGGTAGCTGGTATGAGGCTTCCAGAGATCATGTGCTGGGTGGAGGGCCTGTAGTTTGTCTGACATTAGCCCAAGTTGTTTGCACTAGTGAGGTTTTTAATCAGCCTGTTATAGCAGGGCTGTGAAAGGTTGCAGTTTTCCAAGTCCCAAGAAAATCATGGCAAAGAGAATGGAAAATAATATACAGTCTGTATTCTGTGCATTGTGCATGATAACCAGCAGCTGAGTGGCACTGGTCACCACAAAGTCCCCTTCTCAGTAAGGCACATCCCACTCACCCCAAAAGCTGTATTGGCCTGAGTCTCCAATACTGTGGTGCCAAGGGAAGCAAGCTCTCAGGGGTAGTTTAAAAACAGCAAGGAGGGGAGAACATGCTGGGGGAGAAGGCATCACAGGCCACTGTCTTTTAAACTTTACTGGTTTTAGTTATTAAAACTATTATTTACTGTATTTACTGTTTAATTTATTAAAGCTATTTTCAAAAGAAAATGGATTTACATTACTCTTGTCACTTTCAGGGCAACAAAGGTGGTGAAGAGTCTGGAACACAAGTTCTACTTGTTGTGTTCTAGTTTTAGCACAAGGAGCAGCTGAGGGAGCTGGGGTGTTTAGCCTGGAGAAAAGGAGGCTCAGGAGAGACCTTATCCCTGTCCACAACTGCCTGAGAGGAGGTTGCAGTCCGGTGGGGATCGGCCTCTTCTCTCACTCAGTTAGTGACAACGGGACATGGCCCCAAGCTGCGCCAGGGGAGGTTGCATTTGGACACAGAATTTTGTACACAGAAGGGTGATTAGACATTGGAATGCACTGCCCAGGAGGTGGTGGAGTCACCATCCCTGAAGGTGTTGAAGGAAAGACTGGACATGGCACTTGGTTGGTTGGATTTGATGATTTCAGAGGATTCTCTGAGGATGATTTCATGTGATTCTTTGCTTATGCTGCTGATGACAGAAGCTCAGATTACAATGTATCTTCTTTAGTTTAGTCTGATGTATCTTTATACACTATACTTTTGCCCCCTGAGAGTTCCACATTGCAGAGATCTCAGGCATGCCAGTTTTCAAATCTAGGTTTTTTTTAAATTCAGTTTGTAACAGGTGGATGATGCACCAAGTTAAAAAATTATTTTGCTGGTAAGAAGTAATTTTTGCTACCTCTTCCTTTAAATCCTTTAAATAAATGAAGAGCTGCAAATCAGCTTAATCACTACAGTTGCAGTTTGTGTCCTTCTAAGTGCTTAACGTGGTCCCAGCAGAATTTACCATTTAGTGCAAAGAGGACAATGACACACAGGACAACTCTGTGTGATATCATAGCTGAAAACAGTTGTAAAAAATCTTGTGGAGAGTGAGTTAGGTGGAATTTGCTCCTTTAACTCCTAGAGCCAAAAGCATCCTGTTCACTGGGCAGTTGTGTGTAGAACAGGGGTGCTCCCGAGAGCAGCTGAGTGCCAGCCTCCCCTTCCTGAGGCGTGCAGTGAGTGCAGGCAGGCTGCCTGCAGGGGTCACACTCGGACTGCACATGGCATAAATGCAAGTCAGGAGCAGGTGGGCCTTCTGGTTTGTTTCTTGAATCAAAGCAACCTCACATGTTGCCTGTTTTAGTTAAAAAATAAACCTTAAATCCAAAGTTTGTTCTGTTCCAATCAAAAGAGGGAGAACTGCAGACAATAGTGCTGACATGGTCATGACCCATACCTGTTTTAATGCAAATACTTCTGAGAAATAAAAAAGGTAAGTTTTAAATTATTGAATTGTGCACTCTGCAGCCATCTCAAGACCAGCAGCATATGCCTTTTCAGCCTTCTGCCTCCTTCTACGTTCATAACTTTTTTTCCTTCACCACTGCAATTGGGCTGCCAGAGGGGAACACACATGAAATGTAAGAGGACCCAAAGGAGCTGTCACACCTTCCCTCAGAATGAGAACTGAGAAAAATACTATTTCTAATCCTCAGTCTTGCAATATGGTGATGACACTAATTATAAACAACAGTTTAAAACAGAAGAGTTTGTTACAGAAACCTACTGAAAGAGAAGTGCAAAAGGCTAATAGTTACCAGATTTTGACAGTGCTCTACTTTCCTGAAGGAATGGGGCAAATGGTACTTGACTGCAGACTAAAAAGTGGCAATACCTTTGACAAGCAGCAGGTCTAAAGCCAGTTCTCCATAAATACATAAATACATCAGTTAACTAGCAGGAAACATTTTAACCTACTGGCTTAATTACAAAATAGGGGACTATGCTGGGATAAAGGATTAGTTAGAAGTTTTATAGCTTAAATTCTTTTAAACTTAAGTGGCTACCAAATAGAATTAAACCTGCCCTTATTAATACCAAAACAAAGATGGCATTCACATTACTACTGAATCCATTGCTTTATAACAAAATGCAGATTACAGAAAATTACCAAGTTCAAAACTAACTTCTTGCTTGTATGTGAGCCAAAGATGGAGGCATTCATATAGAAGGTAGATAAAATGTGTACTTATCAGTTCCAAGAGGGCTTAGTAGGTACACTTTTACATGGGTCAATTTTCTGCTAAATGCCAGAATTTTCAAAATAAAGTTTTGTTTCATGTGGTGGTCTGAAGTCCTGGAAAATGGAAAGGAAGGCTTGTATACTTCAAACTGCCCATACAAATTTCTCTGGATGCAAATTTAGAATATAGTTTTTCACGTAAATCTGAACTATGCAGGGTCCTTCTGGAACAGAGGCATGAGTCCACAGATTTTACCCAAATACATTGTTGCACTCAGTTCATGAATTACAGCAGGCAGAAACCAATACTGGTAACCTCTAAAAAAGGAGAATACAGTTCCTGAAAAATAACCCAACCAACCAGACAAAAAAAACTCCATAAAATATCCTCTAAATTTCTAAAAGATTTTAAAAACACTTTGTTGTAGAAATAATGATCCAGGAAGTGTTTTGTGGTAAGAATATTTTATATATTTTTTTACACTTTTAACACTTACAAAAACATTCAAACACAAAAAAAATTAAATAACTTTGGAAGCAGAATAAATCCTTCTGCCTACACACATACATCAATTCCAAGCTGTTGGCACAAAAAGTAATCCACATTCATAAAACCCTTACTACTATATCAAACATAAGTTAAGTAAATCATAGGCACTATTTTATCAAATCCATATTTCCACAATTCTGCAGTAAATCTCTAAACACAGAGCCCCATGATTTCCTGATATCAATGAACTGGTAATGCACAAAGGCTTTCTAGCAAACAGACAGTCTGTCTTCTCAGGAAGTCATTTGCTGTATTTCGGGGAGAATAGCAGAGAAAAAAATCCCTATAAAACTCAAGCTGAATTTACCCAAGCGATGAATTACTTAACTTAAGGAAACGTACACAAGTTTGATGCAGCCATGGCAAAACCCCCAATATTGTCACCTAAACTGACTTTCAAAATTTGTAAGTCAAGTGAAGTTTGATCCAATCCATCAAATTCCCCTTTCTTCAGTGAAGACTGCAGCACTGAGTTGTACAATGCTGAAATATTAAAATTCAGGCTTTACTGAGAATATGCACATTTGATCTAGTCCTGTTTTCTGCTGAACAGTGCTGTGAGATACATCCATTCCCTGTACCTGCAGGTGACTCAAGGCTGCATTAGTGGTATGCACTGCTCTGTGCTGGTGAAAGGTGCTTTCTGCTGCAATCTGACAATTACAGTAAATTTGACACCCCGACTTTGAAGTCTTAGCACAGATCTTGGTCTGGTGTGTGAAATCACCCATCAACCCAGAGCTTGCTTGAGTAGTTTAAGTTGCAAGTTAGTCTCCACTCCTTCCTATTTGGTTTCTTCCAAGTCAAGTAGTATTGAATGGCTTTTCATCCAGGAATATGTTAATGTTGGCCTAAAATTCAAGTGCTAGAATTTCAGGATTAGTTATCCTCTTAGTGGTGAGAGCAAAATACACCAGCAGTCCCAAACTCAGTTACTAATGGGGTTGAAGGCTACCTACCGTCCAAGCTGACTTGTAGTGTTTGTCAATCATTGCACAAAGGATTCACATTCTCTTACTTCATCAACTGTACATCCAAAATATTGAAAAACCTTCAAACAAAATCCCTTCCGCTTAACTAGTCCCACTCAATACAACTTTAGGTACAGATTTTTCTATGATGTCTTCCAAAACAGAAAACAATGGTTCAATGCTAAATATATCAGTTGTTCTGAGCAAAATGTATTAGAGTAAGTCAGAGCCACCAGAGGAGTTTAATAGCTTGTAAACAGACATAGCAGGTTTCATACTCTGTTACCAGTAATGTAAGATACACATATGTAAGGCAAAGTACATATTTAAACACACTTACATGGGCAATATCTTCTGTAAAAATATTTACAATTTAAAATAAACCAATTTAAGAAATGGATGAAAGTAAAAAAATAGGATACAGAAAACTCCCTCATACCATGGAACATCACCTAAATGAATATCATTTGGCATCAAGAGTCAACTCATTTCCTTAAAATTTGTATGTTACAAGTGCATAGTTGTGTTTCCTTCTCCTTAACTATCAGCATTTACAGTTGCTGCAGGCTGCATGTATAGTGGTATGGTATTAGAATAAATCAAAATTATCACTTGCTCTTTCTTTTGCAAGGAAACCTGCTATAAAATTTTTTCCCCAAATAGCAAGCCATGTGTTAAAAATGTGGCTACAATAGTGAAGGCCATCTTTCCTGAGCCAGGAGTTTAAAGTTAGAAAGATTGTACAACTGATACTAAGCCCTTTTGGCAATCGGACACAGGAGTAGGTAAAGCCAATAAATCAACATAGGAAAGATGCAATCTATACTATTGCATTGTGTGTGTCTGCTACATTCAAACCTTTTAATGCAACAGAAGTCATGGCTACAACTGCCTGTCTGCCCAATCCTCCAGAGTAGCTGCTGATTCTTCCTGCAGAACTGAAGGACAGATCCAGCCCCAGTTGGGATCTCATACAATTGATAAAAGCAACATTTCCCTAGCACTGTAGCAGTCTGCAATCAGAACATGAGCTCTGATTTATGTAGCCTTGTTTCAATAGTACATATTCAGCAATCTTTCTGCTGAGTTAAAGCAGGCTGAAAATGAAGTTTTGGATGATGTGTGTTGATAGTTATCCTTGCTGTTTTTCAAGATGGGCATTTCTTTGGCATTCATTCATTTTTGCCCTGACATTGGCCACTCTCATAAATGCTCATATTGATAACATTTTTAGCAAGCAATAAAAAAGCCCCCAGAACTGATAGCAATTTAATGTAGAAGTGATTGTATGACCACCAAACATCTGATGTTAGATGTCATTAAAGTGCTGCTTTACAATAATCTCTGCCAGTTTGTGCTAATTAGAGACAGAGAGGTTTGGAATTTTTACAAATTCCAAGAGTCACATCTGAACAGTTTGTTTAATCAAGCTGTCTTTTCGCCTGGTGAGGAAGTATCCATGAGCACTGGAACTCTGCATTAAGCTGTGCAGATCAGTAGCAGCCATCTTTCCAACTCTCATCTTTCACGTTGCCATATGTCTTGGGAGTGGGTAATGATCTAAAATGAAATGAGATGTTTTTCAGTTTCATATATCTGTTCAAGTCTCTATCTACAATACATAAGAATTTAAACATTTTATAAATAACTGAAATATACACTTCATTCATTTACTTCTCTGCAATACAGTTTACTTAAGATAATCTCTAGAGTATATTCGCTTTTAGGTTTCATGTGTTGTATCTTGGCAACTACCATGCCAGGAAAAAGGCTAAATAAATAAACAGATAGATGTTATTATGCTCTGTGAAAATGCAAACTTAATCTGCTTCCACCTAAAATGGGCCATTTTCTCAGTGATGTATATAAACAGGCAAATCCTTGTTCAGAATATTGCATTTTGCTTACATCAAAATCTGACATTCCTGGAAACTTGATTATTGCACTGTGTATAGAGTCTGCATTACAGAACCATGGAATTGTTTAGGCTGGAAATGACCTGTAAGATCATCAAGTCCTACCATTAACTCAGCACTGCCAAGGCCACCACAAGACCATGTCTCAAAATGCCACATCTACACATCTTTTAGATATCTCCAGGGATGATAACTCCACCACTTCCCTGGCCAGCCTGTTACAATGTTTGAGAACCCTTTCGGTGAAGAGATCTCTGCTGATACCCAATCTAAACCTCCTCTGGTGCAAGCTGGGCCTATTTCCCTTTGCCCTGTGCATGCAAACTTTAAAAAAAATAATTTATAAAGTCAGTTTTAAAAAAGTTTAGTAAGTGAAACACTTTTCTATAAGCTGTGATTTGGACAACCACATTTCATTACTATTAGCAAACTCCAAGCAAAACAATTGCTTTTTATTCCACAGAGTTCTGTACTGCTGATCAGTGCAGGCTTTAACCACAAAAGTCAGTGCTGTGACAGTCACTTGTCATTCCCCTGCCTAGCACTCACTGCAGAGCAGAACTTTTCCACTGTGCTATTTTACCACCATTTTGTCTTTTTTACAGTACTACAGACTAACTGTTTTCCCCTCCTGTTTAAAAAGATTCTTAATATTTCTCATGGATGACCTTCCTTATGTCAGCTTCTACTTAACACCTCCAGTGAAAACCAACATTTACAGTTAATACTCAGTCTCTCCTGCAATAGTTTTCAAAAAGACACATTCTATTCTTGGGTGTTAGCACAGTTATGTTGAAGCTAAAAACGCTGTTTCAGCCTGGGGGTTAACTGCAGTGCTTTTTATGTTAAGTTTAGCAAATGCTATAGATGTCTGTTGCATCTTCCTTCTGGAAGTTTCCAGCTGCCCAAGGAGAGAAACTACTCTCACCATGGTACTGTTGCTTGAGTTATGGAGGCAAGCAGTTCTGACTTCAGAATGTGTCATTCTCTTGTCAGCTGTATTTTGGTAACTTTTTACCACATGCAGACAAATTCTTGCTGCCTTATCAGCCCAGACTAACATTTTATTTACTTAGTTCAGTATCTTCCATTACCGATTTCACTTTCACTCATTTACTTTCACTCTCTCATTAAAGAACCTTTCTCTCTCGGTTTGGATTCAAAACTGTTTTGGAAATACTTCACATGGAGGTCTCCATTTCTGTTCTGAAAACCTTAAGATCAAAATAACAATTGCAAGAAGCAGCAGCACAAATACACAGTGAAGAAAATTAATTTTGAAAACTTCAACCTCAGACTGCCTGTCAGAGACTCACCTGCGAACAGGCTGTGCAAGTTTGCTGCGAGGCACTGGGATGCCCCCTGTGGAAGGGGCACTGGGTCTGGGCAAGCCACTCCTCATCCCTGCTGGTCTGGTGAGAGTCGTGCTGTTAATACTGCTGGCAGGGCTGGGCAAGCCCGAGCTCTGGGCTGCGAGGGGCCCTGGTGAAGAACTGCTGTGCGTCAGCTGAGCGGCTTCTGGAGAGGCAGCCGGGCCCGGCCCGTGGGCGCTGAACGCTTTCACCGGCTGCCGCAGGGCCAAGGGCGACGGCGCCGCGGGCGAGCGGAACTTGCTCGAAGAGGGTACTGCAAAATACAGAAGTCACTTTCAGCTTGTGTTACAGTATCACTGAAATGAACAACTGGAAATTACTTTATGTGATTGTACAAACAATATGGAATGTATAATGGAATACAGCCAATCAAGCAGCAATGAGAAACAGGAATTCAGATGTCCTCTTTGTCATGTGTTTTTGATATCATAACTCTAATGCCCTCTTTGCTGACTACAAATATTTATTTGGATTTCTAAGTGATCCTAATCAGGCTATAACTGTTGTATCAGTTAAGTCAAAAGAAATAGAGAAGAAGGCTTAAGAAGAAATTTAACTACTTCAGAAACATGTGAACATAATTCCCATCTGTGAAAGAACATGTTGAAAAATACAGTATTCTAGTGTGACATGGGCTTTAAACAGATTCAAAGTCTATGTTAGTCTTCAATGTTGAAATTTTGAGCACAAAGCATCTTGGTGTTTCTTTAATGCTGTTCTGTTTAACCACTGAGATAGAATTCATCTAAAGATATAGTTACATCCCACATTTTCTGGCAGGTGGAAAAAAAAAAAAAGATGGGGTTATCTGTCCTGATTTCAGCCAGGATAGAGTTAATTTTTTTCCTAGTAACTGGTATAATGCTGTAGTTTGGATTAAGGATGACATCAGCCAACCCCCAACACCAAAGAGGTTAAGGTGCTGCTTAATGAAACTTAAACCAGACAACTCTTAACAATTTATAGCCTTCCTCTTCTTACAAACATTACCTAAATGATCAGTACAACTAATACCTGTTTTCTAGTACTTTGTACCTGAGGTGGTATGCAAGGTTTTGTTATCAGTCCTTTCTGGGATAGGTTAATAAGACAGAATATTCAACAGTCCTTTGATAATGCCAAACCTTAAGCATAATTCTTCACAAGTATGAGGAATATTTACAAATTACGCATAACTTATCACTGAATAGAATACTTAAATAAACTCATCATCTTAGTAATGGAATGAAATTTCACCAGCTTTTCGAAGTGATTAGGGTGAGTCAGTAAGAGTCAACACAGGATGATCAAATCAATCACGTGACAAAAGCATGTTTACATCTAGTAAATCTCCATTCACTATACTTTCCTCTACTAAATAATTGTTTTATACTGAGACCAAAGTTGCATCGTTTTTGAGAGATGTTGTGCATAAAGAAGCTGGTCCTTAACACAGCTTTTATTATAATTTTCAAGGTAGATCCAGTAAGAGCATGAGGAGTGAGAAAGGAGACAGGTAATGCAAGAATGCAGCATCCCAAATGGGGTACAGAAGAACTGGTAATTTTGAGATTGTATTCTGAAGCTGTTTTTTATAGGGGATGTCTAGGAAGATTAATATGTACCTCATTAGAGATGTGAATTGGATTTGATTCCTTTCTGGATTACCCAAGGGGGCCTTTCCCCTGACAGCAATATCAAACACAGCATGAAGCCGCTCATGGGAAAAGCTGACAAGAAAAGGTGACAGAGAGGTCAAAACCACGTGACAGTTGCTAAGTGGCAGGGAGATTAAGTAAAAAACCTTAAAATAAAAGCTGGCATCAAGCCAGAGTATGGATTAAGGAAAGTATTACCAACGGAATGACTGGACAAGAAGAGCATCCAAGTGCTCCTAGGACTAAGATAGATTACAGGTTGTATGTTTTTAAAACGTGACCTCGCCTGCTAACATAGATGCAATCAAATCTGCAGAATTTCCAAGCGACTCTACAGTGTAAATACTAGGAGCTTTTATCACTGAACTCCTCATTACAATGCTTGGAACACAAACACAGCACCACGTTAGCAACTACCAACAAAGCAACCCAGTGTATAAAAACTGAATACAGCTTCGGGCCTCTTACAGGCACAACAGGGAAAAAGTTTTTAGGTAAAGAATACAAGCAACAAAAAGTTGCAACAGAAGTAAGCTTCCAGCATTCCCAGCAGAAGTAAGGATCCAGTACATTAGTCTTCTCCATCCTCTTTAACCTTCTGCTGGCCATATTTTACCGTGCTGCAAACTTGAGCTGTCAATTCACAAAACATTTCCTGTCAGCACAGCATTGCAGACATTGCTGAGAGCTATATTCATTCTTGTGCATAAAGGAATGAATTGTCTTCCAGAGCAGCCCACATGATGCAGTCTGGCAAACTGCCTAATAGTACTGTTCTACAGATAAAGAATTTGGTCTCAGAGCAGTTTTTGATATTCATTATAGTCAGTTTGGTCTATCTGTAAGACAGGATCACAAAGACTGCCTCACAGACTATCTGGTAACTGTGTAACCATGTAGAGTATTTAGCTGATCCATGTTCAACAAAAACATGTAGACATGTAAGTGTAGTGCTTAATAATTTTACACAACTCAGTCTCCTTATAAAGTAAACTAGAAACAGCTACAATTAAAACATCTGGCAGCCAAAAAAAAAAGAAGAAGAAAAAAAAAAGAAATTAAAAGGCATGGTGCAGTTATGATATTTAGATGTCCTACCCTCTCTGGATTCTGTCCTGGATTGTGGGCAGGGAGCACGAGATCTCCATGTGGCAAAGTAGGGTGCTGTGAAGCTGCAAACTTATTTGGCTTGCACTCCAAGGCCAGCTGCTGCACACCAACTTGAAAACAGATTAAATTCTAATGCAGTTGTTAAACCACAACCATTATGATGAGATGAATCACCCCAATATGAAAGAACAGATGAGGTATAACTATTGGAATCAATAAACTGATCTGTCATCTCAGTACAGGAAAGATGTGGACCTGTTGGAGCAGGTACAGAGCATGGATGAGTATCTCTCCTCTATCTGGAGAGAGGTGGAGGTCTTCAGCCTGGAGAAGAGAAGGTGCTGGGGAGATGTTACCACAAAGTGGTAAAAAAAAGCCAACATGTGTGTGAAAGGTGTCAAGCTATGTAATGAACAGTATTTTAAGAAGGTAAAATAAATTGTCGCTCAGCTGTTCATTTCTCTGCTTCGTTACTATTAAATACTTCTACACTCATGAGGATCTCAGATCAGAAGAAAGAAAACCAACACATTAAGGACTATAAAATAGCAAGTAACTGAAAAAGACAAAGCAAGTAACTGAAAGGGTCCTCATTTGCAGTAAGGAATGACAACAGCCATAAACTGGAATATATAACTGGCAGTGCAATATGCTCTGTTCCTCATTCTCTAAGGTTTAATAATTTTTTACAAACAATATAAACTCAAAGAAATGATTTTCTGTACATTCCTACAGGCTCAGACTAGGCCATTGACCTAATAAGTGTTCCAGACAGCCAGAGGGGGGCATGGCCAACTGGAAAGAAAGCAAAGAAAGCTCTGCAGAGGAATAGCAATGGTGCTCTTATGCAAAGCAGAACATTGGGAGAACTTTATCTGGTACGAAGTATGAAAACTGTTAAAAGACTTCCTCTTAAGACACGTGAATCTGTTCCACAGGCCTCATACTCTGCTAAAACTTTCTGCATGGCATGAAGATGACTCTAAGGAGTTGGCATTGGCCCCAAGAGAAACATGTACATTCTGGCAGTCCCTCATGTCTGCACCAGTGACTCTCACAACACTCAGAGGATTCTAGCATCTACAAGCTTATGAATTAGTCTCAAGTGTAATATGATTTTTAAAATGAGATCTTCTTGATTGTAATAGACAACAGACCAACTATGCTTAAAACCAGAATCATTGTTTACCTTAACTGTGAAACTGAGGCAGTGTCACATACAAGGCTGCCAGAGCTGATTAAAAATCAGATAAAACTAATTGTACTAGAGACTCGATATTTCATTGTATTAAAAAAAAAGTCAAGTTCAACCATTAGCAAACTGGAATATTATATACAAGAGTCTCTAATTCCTTGAATCAACAAACCTTAATTCATCTGTTTCATGTGTTGGGATTAACCTTCTGTTTTTGAGAGGAAAAGAGAAAGCACAAGTACATGCAAAATAAGTTGACAGTCTACACTCATCTTCTCAAAGATAAATTTGTTATCTTTTGTTCCCAGCACAAAGGATTGTATGAGTATTTTTACAACTTCTGTTTTAAAAACTGTATTTTGCCATTTAAAGAATTCCTATACAAATGCAGCCCTAGTGAATATGTATTTAGGAGTCTACTTTTCTAATCCCTATTTCCAGATTAATGTTAAAAAGTCACTGTTCCTTGGATTTTTATCTCAAAATTCAATCTCCTATATAACACAGAGTTTATTTTCAATATTTAGACCAAGAAGTTAACTTTCATACAGCAAGGACCACTTGGTTAATCTCTACAGTAATTGCAAGAGCAAGTTTAATAATCTAGAACACGTGAGATTTAATGCAGGCGAACCATTATCTGAGATTTGCTGGAGCTTGATAAGAGGTTGTAAGTTAATTACCTCCTTTTGTAGATGGAGTTTGAAGAAACTGTTTGGTTTTGAAGGCAGCACGAGGCAAATTTTTCTGCCTTTGCAGAGCTGTTGAAAGACAAGAAGTGTTATATTTGTCTAAGAAGAGAAGAAAACTAAATTTACTGGAAATTTCAGAATTGTATCCACTTGTGAAGCATCAAGAAACTGAGTAAAACACTCTAAAAGCTGTTATGACTCTGGAAGTGATGGCGTTTTGTGAATGGTGCTTGCTCTTAATGGCAAAGAGTTGCAGAGGAGTGTGTCAGAAATTTTGCAGTGCAAAATGCGCAGATTTGGTAAGAGTAAAGCTTCCTGCAGGGCAAAAAGCCCAGAAATGCAAAACAAAAATTAAAACACCAAAGGGAGAACAAGCCACCTAGCAAACATGCTACAGCAATATGAGAGCAAGATTAGATACAGATGAAAATTAAACTGTTGTATTTGACCTAGCAAGACTAAATTTTTAATTTTAGAAGTGTTTTCAAAAAAATATTCTAATACTATAAAAAAGCATAAATCTTTGTCTAATATGATCATCATATAAACAAATTGTATTCTTCAGTTATGGAGACTTAAGCCTTCTTGAAAGATGTCTTTTTTCTTTCCTCTTCAAAAGGTATGCAAGAGGACTTAAGCTTAAAATGAAGACTTAACACTAAGATTTATCAACTGCCAGCATGTACCCGGCATGATGGAAATTGGTTTTTGTTGCTCCTTTTCTCCCTCATCCTGCCTTTTGCCTAGTAACACTCAGGGCTGGTGCTGCCTTGAAATGACCTCACTACCTACCAGTTACCAAGAGAGAAGCCAATGTTCCAAGAGCTGCAGAATCTTGGCATGGAGAGAATTACTTATTGCCAGAAGGAATGCACTGACTCAGCCTATTTCCATCGCAGCACATTTAAGGGGGAGAAGGAGGAAAGTAGTCAATGAAATAAAGCTTTGACTACACAGAGACTTCATAAAATGATAATGTATGAATAAACATCTCTGCTTATCTCAGTGTATGAAGTTTAATAGCAGCATAAAACTGATTGCACTAGCAAGGCTTATTTCCATAGTGAGAAGGAAGAAAGATGGGGGAACATCTGTGCAAAAAGATCCTGACCCTGAGTGAGGAATAATCCCATCACCAATTACTGAATATTGCTATAAAGAAGGTGGGGGGGAATAATCTGAATCCTAATATTAGTTAATCCTTTTGTTTGATAGCACATAATGATTACTATCACCTTTCCTATGCTTCAGTCAGTGCAAAATACACAGTATTTTATGAACTATTAAAAATTCATCATATGTTTTATTAACATCATGCTGAAATTATGACTAGGTGGGCTATTCAATTTAGTCCTAATAACTAACTAAAACTGTCATCTTCAACAAAGAGCAAAAAGGAATTAGACTGTTCATAAACAGTAAAATTCTGCCTGTGCCTACTACTAATAAAAACATTATTCCTTTTACCTACTAGAATCTAAATAGCCTTGGCAATATGTAATTCTTACTCAACTGGCACATGGTCTTCCTAGAAACTTTTTTTAAAGCATACATGTGAATAGCCAATTAAGTACAGTATGGTCTCTAAATATGGGCACAATTCCTAGAAATTTACTGAGGCAGACCACTAGGCAGACTGCTTCAGTCCTCAAGTATTCCACTTTATTATTTTCTACAGAATCACTGTTTTTGTTATACCACACAAAATGAAGAAAAGCTTCTTTCTTCATATTTTGAATTTGTTTTGTCCTAATCCACTCAGATTTCAATATACTACTGCACATGGCACTTTCTTCCCCCATCATTATTCACACTTCTTGCAAGTCAGAGAGATGGGATGATATGGAAAGGATTTTAAATACGCATATATCAAATTCCTTCCTTCTCAATGGAGACTCTAGAAAAATAGACACTCAACAGCAAAACATTTCTGTGCACTGAAACACTGAACAGAGCTTAGGCAGTACAATCTGAGCAATGCTGAGCAAACATGCAGTTTGAGATAAGCGCCCAGTGCGTGTTTATCCACACCACTTGCTGCTCTTGAAGTGCTCTGTGTGCTGTGACATTCCCTGTCACAGCTGCTGCGTGCTGAACTCATGTAGTTACATTTACTTCTGATCAACTAACTGGACAACTTGGTCTCTTCAAAACTTACTCTTCCTCCTTTTACGCTGAACATGCCAAGCAGTTGGATCTTGGCAAGCAGACCAGTCACTTTACTGACAGTTTGAATCTACAGCTCGAGAAAGTTTTGTATTTAGCTCTTCTTAAAAGCATCCATGTGCTCATAGTGCCACTAAGTACAAAAGCATCACACAGAATTCAAAGGCAGGTAGCTCCTACGTGGAAGTCACCCTACCATTTCTAGAGCTTTGTACAATCTATGTGGTATAGGACCCAAACACAGAGATTTCCTATCACTAACACTTTAGACAATACCTATTCCTTGGGGAACACACATATTACCATATCTTCTAGTGTTTTAAGGTGAACTATTTACTAGCTTTCATATTTAAAAAAAAGTACTTTCTGCAGAATGGCACGGAGACTCAGATGTAAATGAAGAATCAAATTGTTAAAATTGCTACTTAATTCAGTCTCTCTTCAAAACCAATTTGGATTGTTCACGACACTGCAGCTAAAAGTCAAAAGGCCTATGTTTTCATGTTTACAGTTGTACTGCTGAACACATCACATGTGTCTTCCCTCTCTTCTGTAAGCAAGCAAATACAATTTGGCTATAAACTGCAAGAGGAATTGTCATTTCAGAAACTTACTGGATTCCTAGCTCATTTTTTGAATGCCAGCAACCATAGCAAGTTCAGTATTGCAGCCACAGCAAATGTGCAAGTAAATTATGAACCGCGAATCTTTGACAAGGAGCAAAGTGGTGACCTCGGGTGGCAAGCCAGCGTCCTTGCAAAGGTAAGCTCATGCAAAACTAGCAGCTGTATGAGGAAGCTTCAAATCCCAAGACCCAGAAATCATTGCCAAGGGAAAACAAAAATTTGCTGCAATTTAACAGTGCTTTGTGCAAAGTGACAAAATATAAAACCAATAAAACAAAAAGTATACAATAAAAAGGACACAATTCTGGAAATCTTGATACAATGTACAGTTTTGCAGAAAATTTTTTAATCCAGACTAAGCAAAGATACTTACTCATCGACTTCACACACAAACCGTTTTACGATTGTCAATAGCAAGACTCTGACAAACATCTGTAAGAGCAGGGAAACTGTAAAAGCTAGAAATCTGGCCTTTATTAATGATATTTAACTTACATTTAAATGTAAGTTGGTCTAGAGTGGTTCACATTTGGGGAAATTGTCTACGAACGAAAAGCAAATTTACCTAGTAATTCTTAATGCATCCACAAGTAGAAAAAAAGAAATATAAACACAATCAGACCACTTTGGTTCCTGCAATTGTAACTGACTAAATATTGAATACTGAGTCTTCTGTTGTCTGGTCTTTCTGGAAAGTTTAGCCATGAATATACTTTTAATTCTGGAAATAGCCTTCTAGCTAAGTTGCTCTCTATGCTCTTCCCTTTCCAGTTCACTCAATTCTAAAGCACCAAATGAAATCTGTAGAGATTTTCACTAAAAATATTTTTTCATTAAATTTATTTCAGCTTATTTTGATAATTCTTCCTACCACTGAAATAGCACAGCTGTACACCAGCTGCCTAACTGCTCTGAGTGCTTTCTACTTTGATAAGGCTACCAAACAGGTAACAGTTGTGCATTTGAACTACACAAATGTCCTTTCAGCTTGAAATCCCACCTTCTGAGTGCCTGCCAAAGGTGGAAGAAGAGGGCCAAGGTGGAAGGATGCTGGAATAACTTATATGAACAATGGTAAAGTCACACTAACTTCTGTCTACTGCAGTATCACACACCTGGGACTGACTGTCCACACAATCCTTACATCTGCTCTGAGGCTGAACAAAGATGGAAACCTTGGAGTCTTTGGCTTGGTCTCTACTCCTTATTCTGTATTTAACTGTACTTGGTAGCTTTAACACATTGTTTTGAAAGTTTTAAGACAAGCAACTAGGTATGCCACTATGGCTTCACTGTTCTATAGGTAAAATACCCCTAGTGAAATTCACAAACATCATTTTTACATTTCCTGCCAAATATTTAGATTACTGATGAACCTTTATCACAGAATTTTACAGTTCAAAGCTCTTCACATAAAATATTCATAATGTGTTCTTTCCTTGAAAATGTCACACAAGGTTATTAAATTCAGAAACTTGTTTTAAAAGAAATGGTCAGGAAACATTTAAACAACAGGAACTGGCAATATTGGCATATAAAGAAACACTGAATATTTAATTTTCATTTGCTTTAGCTTCTTTAAGGTCACCATTTTCAAGAGATTTGTGAGAATAGCAGTACTTTCCCATCAGCAGTTAACTTTTGGAGAAACTAGGAGAGCAATGGGAGTCCAGCAATGGGCTAATATGTTTTATGAGACACAGGTTCACCCAAACCATTTTTAGGAAGTAACTGACACTTTAAGTAAATAAAATTGCCAACTGGATATATAATCCATATGCCCAGAAAAAAAAAAAAAAAAGAAAGAAAGAAACTGCAGACATGGGTTAACTTAAAGGGCTAAACTGAAATTAACACTTTCAGGTCATGTTTCACTAGTTAAAAAAAGCAATAAACATCATCTAGGTGTTTTTTCAGAGCCTAGAAAGAAAAGTTTTGGACATGCTCAAATACTGTATTTATAATTCTTCATATTACTTCTACATATACTTCTGGGAAACTATGAATGACACCTTAATAAGAAACCAGACTTCGACTATATTGCAAACCATAAAAACAGATTCACAAAAGTCTGATTACAAATCAAGATTAGCATCTCCAGTGTGGCATGCAATGTTCTGCTTTGCCCTGAGACTGGGCAAAGACAGCTGAATACCATCACTTAACTCTGAAATTCCCACTGAAGTAGCACTAAAGGTACTTACTGGCTGAGGCTTGAGGTTGAATGCGAGGTATTCCTCCATTTGGCACTTGGAAGTTTGAGTCACTTCTGCTGTTTTTCACAGACTCTGCTTGGATGTTGGATGTCCTGGACAAGTTTGGAAGACTACGCCTTAGCTTTTCTGTATGAAATAATACAAAGGTACAGCGTGTAGTCTGATGCTGGACAAAGGTCAGGTTGTGAACCTGTGGCTGAGCCCCAAATGTAAGTAGCCATATAAAACTACAATTTAAAAGTATATTTTGTTACATTACTTCTTCTATCACATACAAAATATTTATGTATCTAAAGAGTAAGAATGTCTGTTTCTCACCTATGGTGAAAAAAGTCAAGCATATTGCATTTTGAAATTGAAACATATCTGGATTGTGATTCTCTGGGTTTTATGGTAGTATTATCAAAGCTGAACAGACAAACCAAATTTGCAGTTTTGCACAGTTTTCCAATTATTTACCTAGAAGGTTATTTGTAATAAAATGCTTGCCTGAAGAGTAAAAACAACATAGATGTTTGAGTGAATTTTTGAGACTGCCCTGTCCCATATCAGTCCATTACACAACAAATAACAGAGTCCCACTTGGTTAGGACCTCTTCATACACAGCATTATTCAAGTGTCCAGCTATGCTTCATCTTTCACATATGACTTGACTTATCTACTCAGCTAATGCTGATACATCAGGAGCCTTCTAATATTTGTACCACTGTTCACAGAACATGAAAAGATGTCATTAAGTACTTCTCAAGTCTAATGACATTCTGTTTATCTCCAACCCATGCAGAGCTGGGTTGATGACATACTTTGGACAGAGGACTGAAGATGCCTTGACAGGATGAGTGGCCAACCTGATTCTGCAGAGGGATGCAGGGAAGAAGTAGGTTACAATGCACAAGCACTAAAGGTGAAAACAAAACTAAGTCTTCATTGGCTGAATATTCCAGTAAGTGTACTTTCTTCATTTAGCACTTTGCATTTCTTTGTACTGCACTTGGTACACTGTTGAGCCCTGTCAACCAAATTTCCCTCCAATCATTTTAGACAAATAATATTAAAAAAAAAAACAAAGAGCAAACCTGAACAACTTTTTTTGGCTGTTGCTGTATCAACTCTGAATATCCAAGCAACACTCAACTGCACAAAAACCACTGCAAGGTAACTTCTTGGAAGTGTTTCAGAAACACATGATCACATACTCTATTTTGATTCCTCTGGTATGTGGGATACTAGCTTTTGGTACCATTCCTCTCATAGGATATTTTTACTGCAGCTCATCTAACACACATTAAGACGTTCATTTTAAGAAATGAATGGGAAAGGAATTCTTGATTAAGTTACAATATAATTGATTAGCTTGTGTGTTGCACATTTTCCTAGATACCTAAAATTTCCCCAAACCACTATTACTAGTAAGGGGAATTCTTAATATTTAAATGTATATTCTTTCTAAATTTAAAATCTTACTTGCTGGATAAAAAATACATTTGTTGAAAGGGGAACTTGCTTGCAAAATTTCATCCCAGTAAAAGGAGTTTCTGCCAGATGGCTACTAGGAAAAAGTACATTCAAGAAGAAAAGTTGTATCAGGATTATATTATTTTGTTCTATGCCAATATAGTATAACTCTACTGAATTTACTCCAAACTTTATTTATTACATACCAGTTTTCACAGATTTGAGATATCTAAAATATCCAACAAATGCATGAGTTAAGTACTAGTATTTTTAAGACTATGTTCATGATTGAAAAGTTTCAGAGTCCTGTGCAACCAGAAGAAAGCATTCAGCTGCCTCACAGGCTATTGGCATGCACAAATTGCCATGTTACTCTTATCTGACCACAGTTCCTTTCCTCTGCATTTTGTTCTGTCATCTGCAAGGCCTAACTCTACTAGTAAATGAGTTTTCCTGCTTTATTTTAGTGCATTTGCCTGCCAAATATAGACCCTGGTCACTATGAAACTCAATTACACTCATTGACTGGATAACATCTAAAATAAATGTAAGCCTATCAACTCATCTGACTGTAAGGGTGCCCCAGCAGAACTTAAGCTTTGCTTGCTCTGCGTTTTCTTCAGCAATTCAGACATCAAACCACAATGTTACACAGGCACATTATTTTAGGACTGCACACTGACAAAACTCCTTTATACAGAAATTACACAGCTACTCGTGTAATGAACTTCAAACAGTTTTTTACCTTCACTTTTGACATTACTAGTCTGCAAGTCTGTAGGATGGCCCTGAAGGGAAAGACGAGGCTGCTGTAAGCGGCTGATCATGGGCTGCGGTGACACTCTGCTGTACTCTATGCTTCGAGCAGGTGATCGGGAGCGAGGCGAGTTTCTTGGGGATTGTTTTGGTGAAGGCCAGGGAGAGCTGCGAGGTGATGGTGAGAACCTGCTGACAGCAGGGTGCACTGTGTGATGTGTGCCATCCTCCTCATCTTCTAAGCTCTGTGCATCAAGCTCCTGGTCGCTGAACGTGCCTCGCCGCGTGGAATTGCAGGAGGAGCCGGAACTACGCCGAGACGCCGTGGCTGCGTACTCTTGCCGCAGGCCTGGCAACAACAAGAGCGTTGTTTACTTGCTTCCAGCCCACAAATGGTTCCAACTAGAGGCTGTGCACACAGATACCTGCACAGATCTCAAACTCAGATTTGGCTCACCTTAACTCCTTTTATCGGAGCTATTAAATAAATTCCGATCAGTACCAAAAAGTTATCGACCAGCTAATAATGACTTGAATTACGTGAGCTCATTCCTTTTCCTAGTAAAGCAATCACCAGTATAGGTGTAATGTGTGCGTACATGTTCATCTTCTCTCTCAGGCTGCAACTGGCAACACAGGCTACATCATAATTCTGGTATCAAGTAACATCCTGTAACAATTACAGCAGCCACAGTGAAATGTCTCTTGCAATGTGTTAGTGAATCTAACCAAAAAAGCAACACAATAAGCTACTCCTAGAGAAGCTGGAGGTGTTAGATCAGTGGTCTCTGAAGTGTGGTGCCCACACCTTTGGGGATATACAAACCAATCCACTGGCATAAAGCAAAAAAATTCTGAACAACTGATATTCTTAAAACAGCATTTATCTTGTCTTTATCTCATACTTTTAAAAATTATATTTTCGTGTATATGTATGTGTGTTATACATTAGATTAATACACATCTATAGTTTATTAAAAAGTACATATATTAGGCATTTGGTTTTGGTTTTTTTCACTTCAAAGGACACACAATAAAATAATCTGGAGACCACCTAGTTAGACATCTGAAATTATTACCACTGCAAATTCAGAGGGACAAAAACTCTCAACTAAAGCTATAATTAAAGACAGACATCTATATAGGCACTTTTCTAAATAATTCTATGCCATATTGACTTTATAATTCAATGATTTAAATTATGATTTAAGCATTGATGTGAACAAGACTGGATTACATCAGGAAGGCACCAGTCTCCTTAGAAGAATGGTGGCAGACAGTAGTCCATTCAAACAATCATCCTTTTAGCAAATACTGTACCTTACAAAAGTCTTGTCCATTATTCCTAAAGAAAACTTCTGCACAGCAACTTCCTTTGTTTAGCCTGGAGGCTGAAGTCCTTAACCAGCTTTCTTGGGCAAACTACATTTGTACATCCATAGTAGAAGTTATAATGCTTTTCCACGCTTACTAAGCAACTACTACAGCGGTTATTAAAATAAACCAAAACACAACAGCTCTATTTGATTTCAGGAAAAAAACCCCACTTACTTTCTTCCTGCATTCGTGCTAAAATTTGCACATCTGTAACATCATTTAACTTGTAGTTAGACCCAATAGAGTCTTCATCCATCTCCGACGCACTTAATTCACTGTCCAGAGAAGACTGTGGACTTAGTGGAGGATTTCTATCTCCTGAAATTTTAAGATGACCTATAGAAGGAAAATAAAGTAACAGGAATTGTTGTTACTAAAAAAAAATTAAAAAAAGGCAAGGTGCATTTCCTTTCCTAGTAAAAACCATCAGTCTGAAGAAATTGCTACTGAGACATTGATCTGACAAACCATTTGACACATTTGATTATTTTATTGCAAACCTAGGCTGAAAATGTAACTTACAAAAGCAGGTCATAGCCATTACCTTCTAAAAATGGGCAACTTTATAAAATCATTGCAATAGTCTCAAAATAGACTAGTGGCAAATAATTTGGTCTATCATAGCATGTTACAACTGCTGTGAAGTTTGCACAGCTCTACAAAAAAGCAACTGCATACCTGGTTCCATCTCTTGCTTTCATTCTCTCCTCTGTATATACCTTGTAAAATGTAAGTTTGGATCTTTCTTAACAATAACATTTTTGCTGATCCAATGAATATTGATTCAGTTTAGAATGCTTAAAATAGACTTTATGTGAAAATACTACCTGTTCCACAAACACACCTTTGCTAAACCATAACATGGAAACTATAACAAGGAGAAACTCTCCCTGTTCGCTGCCTTCCCACTTCCTGTTACATCTCTGTCCCTCAGGCAGACATGTCATTGTAGCACACAATGCAGAGCAGAGCCACCAAGATAAAAACTGGGTAATGGCTCTCATGCAGTGCACGCTTCTGTAAAAGTCCAGTGAACTAGTGATAGCTGGATTGTCAATGCAACGTTTGTTCATCTTTCCTGTAAGCTAACTTAAATTATATACAATAGTCATGGTTTGACTAGGAAGGAGTGAGAATTCTGAGAAGCTGTGGTTAAATTAATGAAAGTTTTGGGTTTTATACTGACACTTGGTGTAGTTAGTGGAGTTTGGACACACTTTTGAGAATACACAGGGGTTAAAAGCAGGGCACTGCCCTGGCACTTCCTCTTTTGGACATCACGGCGAGGAGTTCAGATCTCTCTCCCGCCCAGCCTGTTGCTGCTGGGCGGGGGAGGGGCTGGCCATGCGGTAGCGGTAGGCTCGGGGCTTGGACAGAGATGGGGTTGAGGGGGCTTCGGGGGGGCTTCGAGGATGGAAGGGTGGAAGATCTCAGAGAGTTAGCTCTCTTTTTCTTTTTCTTTTAGGAGAGCAGCTAGCTGGGAGGAGAAGGAGGGAGACTGCTTGGCCGCAGTGGCAGCAGGTGTGGGAGTATCATCGTTTTAAGATAGATAGAGACTGAAACTTTTAACTTTTTTTTTTTATGATTAGAGCTTTGTAAAAATGTTAATTTTCTTTGAAGCTGAATAAGAAGAGAAATAAGAGATGAGATGTGGAGATGATTAGATGGGGAGAGATGATTTGGAGTGGCCTTTTAGCTGGACTTTTCTCGTAGCTATGGACTCAGTTGTTCCTGTGACACAGACTGCATTTAGGGGGAGGCAGTGCCTCAAAACCAAGAAAGTTCTTCGTGAGGACCCCCCGGCCCCAGGGAGTTAGAAAAATATAGAAGAGACAGAGGTCCCAAAAGCAGAGACTGTGCCTTTTTAGAGTGAGACAAGACATCCTTGAAAGACAACCCTAAAAGCAGCTCTAGTCCATGCCGTCAGTGGTGAAAGCACTGGGCATGGAAAGACGATGTTACAAGCGGCAGAAGGACTTTTTTTCTTCCGGGCGGTGCCGAAGTAACAGAGAAGCACACGAAGTTCTCAGTGTGTTTCCAGAAAAAGCCTATAGAACGAGAAAGACTCCTTTCCTCTTCATGAACTGATGTTTGAGTATACTAAAGTGTCGTGCCGAGCTGAGCAGTTGTTTTGAGAGAATGTATTAGATTGAAAAAGTCAAGTAGTGGGAGAGGAAGAAAATAGTTTTTTTGTAAAGTTTTCAATTCTTTTTCTTCTTTTTCCTTATAGTCTCTCCCTATTTCCCTGTAGTTTAAGTAATAAAGTAGTCTTTATGTTTAAGTTAGAGCCTGTTTTGCTTATTCCTGGTCACATCTCACAGCAGACACCAGGGTGAAGCATTTTCATGGAGAGCACTGGCTCTGTGCCAAGCTCAAACCATGACATTTTTTGGTTCCCTGACCGGGAATCGAATTACAAAAGAATGATGAGATAAGCTGTGAGACGAGACCAAGAAGAATAAGAAAAGCATGTACTAAGTTAAAGTAGATGAATAGTCATAGTGAATCTAAAGTATTGTTGTGTAGAAGTGTTTTGTAATTTTGTTGATAATTTTAGAAAGTGTATTCTCAGAGGTGAAGGGTGGAGTGTCATGGTTTGACCAGGAAGGAGTGGGAATTCTGAGAAGCTGTGGTCAAACCAATGAAAGTTTTGGGTTTCATACTGACACCTGGTGTAGCCAGTGGGGTTTGGACACACCTCCGAGAATACACAGGGGTTAAAAGCAGGGCACTGCCCTGGCACTTCCTCTTTTGGACATCACGGCGAGGAGTTCAGATCTCTCTCCCCCGCCCAGCCTGTTGCTGCTGGGCGGGGGAGGGGCCGGCCATGCGGTAGCGGTAGGCCCGGGGCCTGGACAGAGATGGGGTTGAGGGGGCTTCGGGGGGCTTCGAGGATGGAAGGGTGGAAGATCCCAGAGAGCCAGCCCCCCCTCCCCCCCCCCCAGGAGAGCAGCCAGCCGGGAGGAGAAGGAGGGAGACTGCCCGGCCGAAGCAGCAGCAGGTGTGGGAGTATCATCGTTCTAAGATAGACAGAAACTGAAACTTTTAACCCTTTCTTTTCATGATTAGAGCTTTGCAAAAATGCTAATCCTCTTCGAAGCTGAATAAGAAAGGAGATAAGAGATGAGATGTGGAGATGATTAGATGGGGAGAGATGATTTGGAGTGGCCTTTTGGCTGGACTTTTCTCGTGGCTATGGACTCAGTTGTTCCTGTGACACAGACTGCATTTAGGGGGAGGCAGTGCCTCAAAACCAAGAAAGTTCTTCGTGAAGACCCCCCGGCCCCAGGGAGTTGGAAAAATATAGGGAGGACAGAGGTCCCAAAAGCAGAGACTGTGCCTTTTTAGAGTGAGACAAGGCATCCTTAAAAGACAACCCTAAAAGCAGCTCTAGTCCATGCCGTCAGTAGTGAGAGCACTGAGCATAGAAAGACGATGTTACAAGCGGCAGAAAAACTTTTTTTTCTTCCGGGCGGTGCCGAAGTAACAGAGAAGCACACGAAGTTCTCAGTGTGTTTCCAAGAAAAGCCTATAGAACGAGAAAGACTCCTTTCCTCTTCATGAACTGATGTTTGAGTATACTAAAGTGTCGTGCCGAGCTGAGCAGTTGTTTTGAGAGAATGTATTAGATTGAGAAAGTCAAGTGGTAGAAGAAGAAGAAAATGATTTTTTTTGTAAAGTTTTCAATTCTTTTCTTCTTTTTCCTTATAGTCTCTCCCTATTTTCCTGTAGTTTAAGTAATAAAGTAGTCTTTATGTTTAAGTTAGAGCCTGTTTTGCTTATTCCTAGTCACATCTCACAGCAGACACCAGAGTGAAGCATTTTCATGAGAACACTAGCTCTGTGCCAAGCTCAAACCATGACAACAATAAGCCAACAGTCTGACTTCAGAGTAGAATACGTTCCAGGCACCAAATTTTTTCATGCAAAGAAAGTGTCTACAGAGCAGAATAAAAGTAGAAAACATTGCCAGAAGTTAATGCTTCCACTGATGGCTACAAAGGCTTATGGAATGCTTAACTGGAAAGTATGCTTCTTCCTTATATTATATTCACATCTCAGAGGTATTGCTGGATACACTGCATACCAAATGTTTCAGTTAGTAAACAATAGGATAGTTGAAAAAACTTCACAACTAACCTTTGAACAGCTACCATGGAACTTACACCCCTGTCAATTGACAGGGTCAGTTCCAGAAGCCACCTGGAACTCTACAGAATGATCTCAGGTGTTTTGGTCTAACTGCTAATCACATACATCAGTAATTCTTGGGTGACAGACACCCAAAGAAAACATTTTACATGTTTCTCATGCCAGAGACTACGCAAAAATCCCTTCCTGAAAAGCTTAAAATGTGTGATGCACACATCCTACAAAACACTGGAAAGTTCTGGAGTCTTTCTTACTCTAGTTCGATGCAAATGTTGTCTATCTGAGCATATTTGTGAAGGAAGAGGAGGAAGAAAGGAAAAGACCAGACACACAGTGCCTTACCTGAGGTACCAGGAGGTATGAGCTGTTTCACTAAAGCAGATTTCACTGGTGTTGAGGAGGGAGAGTTGAAGCCACTGCTGTAGGGGCTGCCGGTGTTTGGACTGTAGGAGCTCGCGTAACTGACCGCGCTGAAAGGGCTGCTGTACAAACTCTGTCTCTTGAGAGCTGCAGGAAGAGGGGAAAAGTGATGAATTATACTCAATGAAAAACAAATACAATACTATATTGTGTCTTCAGTGAGATTTAATTACTATGCAATTCAAGTAGAAAACTTCAGTCACCAGAAAGTTTTTCCACTGCTTTCTTCACCCCTAGGTATAACCATGAAGTGAAAGGAGTGGCAGAAGAGGGCAAGACCAGATAGTGACAAGTGTTTTCTTTTCAGAAGTCAGATCTAAGATCACTACAGCTGATGTCTTTGAGATGTCCAGTGTAGATGCTGGGAAGCAGGAAGGCAGTAGTAGCTCAGTTACACTAACACACACCGCACACACAACTACATACAAACCAGAGCACAGCAGGAAGTCATGTTCTCAGAACTCTCAGACCTCTCTGAATCACACAATACTTCAACAGTAACTCCAAGACTGGCACCACACAAGTAAGCAGTATCATCTACAAAATTTCCTTAAGCATATGCTAAAATCAAAAGCCACTAAGTAAGGCAAATGCTTCTGTATAGATTTGTGGGTACCAGAACATACCAGACTAAAGCAAATTGACTATTTCCTACAGTTAACCTTCTGTTCTAATAACTTGGGATTTTTTGACCATAGGCTTCAACCTCATATGCAATATAAGATGTAAATTTGGTACTTTCCTCTGCCATTTGTTCTAAATGAAGAATTTTCAGATTAATTTTAAACACTGGTGAACATTAACAGTGGTGAACAGTGTGATACTGAAATTCCGCTGGCTGTCAGCTATATTATTTGTTTAGTCACTTGACTATTTTGTTCAAAAGTTTACATTTTAAATGTAACAGAAAATGGAGTTTCAGCTACAGAGGTAGTGGGATATTTAAGATATTTAGACACTTTTCCTACAAATCAGTTCCTTCACTGCTGGAAGTATATTAATGCAGAAATGTATGTAAGGACAAATTAAATTGCAAAATGTTAAGAAGAATAAGCTAGAAAAGCCAACTTGATGTTATGTAAATCCAGATTAGATTTAGTTGCAGCTCACCCAGCTGCTGAAAGTAAGCAATTAAAAAATATTGTGTGACATTTCTCTTAGTGAAAAGGAGCTTCAATAAGTAAGAATTAGGCTACTGATAGCAGTGGACAGAAAAAAAAAGGAAAGGAACCCAAATTTCCTCACTAAAAATCATTGTAATTTGACATTAGAAGCCAAAATAGATTACAGCTGCATGACATGCTGCTTTCAGCAGCCAAGCCCAGCAAAGCTTCAGCTTCTCCCCTTTGCTCTTGGTCACTACATCCTCAGTTGTCCAGTGCAAACATTGGTGGGGCTGCACTATTATCTGACCTACTAAAGCAGATTTAAGTTTAAAAATATATTATTTAAACTGATTTTAACTGTATTGCAGCACTTAATCAGTTTTGAAGAGTGCCCCCAAAAAAACATAACATTCAACCTAGCCAATGGCAGAATACAGAGGCAAAAGCAGCAGAAATTAAAGCTGACTTTGCAGCAAATTCCTAAAATCACATCTCGTGCAAAGATCCTTTCTAAACCAATTAGTATTACCAGTGTTTTAGTTAGAATGAAAAGACAGTTATAGATGAAGGATGAAAGGTTTATATTTCAGCTTTCACTGCAAGTCTTAAACAATATGTGTTAATTTCAGCAAGTTGTGACTTCACTAAATTCTAGCAAGTATTCATGAGGTATTTTCAGTTTATTTTGAGTGTCAGAAGGGAAAACCTCCATTTGATTACAAAGCTCAGTAAACAAAGCCAGTAATTACAACTCACTCTGATCTGGATGATTATGATGAGGCCTTTGATATCAACTTCTAGCATTCACAAAGGAACCCCAAAGCATCTATTCCAATTGAATCTTTGTTCTCACACCAAAAAAAAAAAAATCTACTTTTCATCTCCTGCTGAAAAAGTCATTAAAAATCCCTAAGATATAAGTCTGCACAACAGTTCTTTCTTTTGTATTTATTACACAGACAAGTATTTTAAAATATTAACCACACATTAGAAAACAATTCTACTACTGTACAGTCTTCAAAACAGGCTCTTTGTATACATCCATAATGATACAAAGTATTTGATCATACACAGTTGGGTTTTTTTTGGATGAAACTTAGCAGGATTGTGCTACATGTAAAAAGTTTGCTCCTGTATGTGGCGAGACTTGATACACACAGTAGTTTTGATGGTAGCTAATGTGAACCTTCATCAGCACAGTAGATTTTCCAAGAAAAAAAAAATCTGGATTCAAATCCATTTTCTGGACCAGAATTCCTAAACGTTTTCCAACAGGGATTTTTGTGACATTTCTATTTTTACAAATAAAGATATGGTATTTATTAAGAGTGTCAGACAAAACTAGTAAGACAGATAATAATTTTAGAATTAAAATGATCCTAATATTAAACACTAGCTTACAAAAGATTACACTTAAGATTAGCTTTCAAAACATCAGAAGGGAGGGCTGATAATCAGCAAGTTCATTATAACATAAATTTTCTTTTATAAAATACAGAAACAGTATGCGGCATCTAACTCCTTTAGTTATGTTTCTGCTGAAATGGCAATGAATTTCTCTTTTGCTGTAGAAAACAGAAAAATTTGAGTACAGAAGATACCTAAAGTTCCCTCTAGTCTGAACACACTTCCCACACTGAGCATGACTTGCTCTACAAGGTAAACCTGACTGCTGACAAGGCACTGTGCATCAGTAACTGCCAGCAGCAGCATGGAGCTGAGAGCTCCGTGCTATTCTTCCCTCCTTGATTGTCATGCAGTGAAAAATACGATGGAAGAAGAAAATAAGATATACAAGAGAACATTTGAGACTGAAAAAGAGGAAAAAGATATTAAGATTAGAAAGATCTAACAATGTAAAAAGACTAAATGCAAAAGAAGAATCATAGAGTCAATGCAAAAGAAGCATCAGCAAGGATTCAGGGAAGAAAGTTACAGACATTGAACAGCCTTATCCATGGAGACTGGAACCAGAATCTATGAACTGAACCAGTAGCCAGTAACAGGTTAAGTGATGGGTCCATGAGGTACAAGTACTATGCAAAATGCAAGTTACACGATACTCCTGAAGTTTACAATAGGAAATGCACACAAAGTTACAAGAAACACCACTTGTCTTCTCCAGTGGAGCTCCCTGCTACCCTTATTCTTAAAGGAGGCTGGTTGCTCTGAAAGATAATTTTCTGTTTTGTTGAAAATTCCTTTTTACATGCAATCTGCTCCAAGCAGCATGTGCCCCATTTGTATTTCCACCAATTAATACTACAAATTGTGTTATTCTTACAAGTATCACTGCCAGAAGCAGATTCACAGATCTAGGGGAAAACAAAAAAAAAAGAGAAAACACATCATTGGAATGTTAAAACTTTGAAATGTATCCATTTCACAGACAAGTTTCCTGCCATTCTGCTTCAGCTATGAATTTTTAAAGATACCCTGTGGGTAGCAGAATTAGTGGTATTTCTGGAAGACTTCTACTCAATTCTGAAAGAAGTTAAACCACAAACAGAATTATGTCAATCAACAGCTATCCATTCATAAATACTCAGTAGTATTCAGATTCCCAAACCTGTATCATCCTTCATAAATCCCTGTGATGTGAGTGCTTTTTGTTGTTCACAATCTCAGTCTTTGCCTGTATCTAAGTCATGTATCATGTTAACTGCTGAGGTAAATTTTTAATAGACAATTGTCCAGGCAGCATAAAAAGCACAAGAAATAGGGAAATATTTAGGGTGACTCGTACTGAAGGCACTTCCACCACTATGCCCATGATTTTCCTAAGAATAAAGAATGGATTCAAATTTTATTAAGAACAGTTTTAGTACAAACCAGAATAAAGACTGAACTGCTCCAAAAAACAATACAAGGACAGGAAAGAAGTCACAGCCAAATAAAGTCAGCACAAAGTTTACATATAACCATGGAAAGGAGGTGGCTGCTGGAACCACTCCTGGAACTGTGTGTTCATACACTCTTAGCTCAAGTCCAACTATTCTGCTAATTCCTGAAGATAACAGTTTAACATGTAGCAGTAGCAGACTACAAAAAGAGGCAACAGGAGGAGAATAGCTATTAATAACAAGAAAGTAAGTTTTCTCAGCATAATTTAAAAAAAATAGGTTCCAACAAAGAAACAAAACAAAGCAAGAAACAAGATGGACCGAGAATTCAAATCAGACCTTCAGGATTTTGCTGCTGGTTTGACATTAAAAAGTCTGGTAATAGAAGGATGGAGAATGCAGACTTGCATTCTCACAGGGTCAAACACTCTCCAGTTTTGAATATAAGCAACTAATTAGTATTAAGGAAGAATCAAACTCTGGATTTTTTTAAAATCTGTCTGTAACTAGATCTCAGGTTCCTGGGAATGTGAGGAGAAGAAATCATTATCATCTCCCAAAAGTATTCAAAAACATAAGCCTCCATTTCTTTAGATGAAGCAAAATAGATAATCTAGCAGAAAATCAAGTTTCATGCTAACATACTGACAAACACCTAACAATTATGATATCTTAATATAGGCTTCTATTAAAAAAAAAAGAAAAAAAAAAGAAGATGAGAAAACTTTTTGAGTTAAAACCATTGGCTTTTCCTGAAAACATCAGACCAAACTATGCAGGTATTACAAAACTCTGAAATCATGACTCATGATCTAATGCCTTCTTTCATTTCATTCATATGAGTAAAATGAGTAGAATTAATGACTTTATAAACCATAATGAAAGCTTTAGACACAAGTAATTGATAGATGTTTTTTCTCACAACCATTAGCTAATTTTGATGCTGTTTCAGAATAAATACATACAACCCAGGGGTTTCAGTGTGCAGAAACTCACCTGACATTGTTTGTTCCAGCTTGTGGATCAGTGACTTCTTAGCACATTCAACATCAGGACTTGGGTAATCCAATACCTGTCTGCACCAAACTAATGGACTGACACTTTTCTGCAGTGGATTTTTTTTCTTCTTTGGAGATGTATATAACCTGGAAAAGAGAGAAAAAAAATAAATTATAAGAACAGACAGACTGAGCATAAGATCAGACATGCAACAGAATACCACGGAGTATGCTATTTCTGTTTTTATACTCTACCTACACTATAGTACAATCCCAAAAGATAAAGAAAGCACAGCTTTGACCCTACAATTAACTATTTTGGATAGAGTGTAACAGCAATAACATATGGCTACCAAGGACTTCAGACACATCATGGACAATTTCACTGTCCATAATATACATAAACATACAAATGAGGATTAATCTTTTCAGATTCACCTGAAAGAAATTAAACACTATGCAATAGAGAACTCTTGTTTTCCTAAGCAAAGGAAGCAATAAGCATCTTAATAGCCAAGGAGCAGTGCTAAAGTACACAAAACACAACTACTGTTTCAGTAGCTTTAAAATAAACAATTTATTTTTGTTTATTATTTCTATCCTAGCACCTGATCTTTTCACTCTCTTTGAGCACAGAACACAGAAACTACCTCTGTCCTAAGGAGGTACACAGTCAAGCATTAGCAACAAGGAAAAAGAGATAATGCACACAGGAGAGTGGAGAGAAACAACAAGATCATATTGTTTTGCCAGATATACTGAAACCTTTGTCTGTCTGCATCTCCACTCATTTATTTTAACATCAACATTCCATGAAGAAAGCAGTAGTCCAGTTTAAAAACTCTAGAAATTTAGCTGAAAACTTCTCCTCCCTCAACAGACAGATCAAAGGAAAAGTCATAACCAATCACACACTCACAACAGGGAACTTCAAGCTTTACTCTGAATTAGAACCAAACTTGGAAATGTGGTTCAGCAAAAGACAAAAGTGAATTGCAAGACGTAACTCTTAACTAGAGATTATGCATGTGTAGAATCAGCTAAACAAGTGTTTCTTCTAGGGTAATGACAGACTTCATATTCCAAGTGAATATGATTGCATGCCACACAGCGTCACTTAGGAACATCTGACAATCTAATCAGACATGCTTCTGCACAAAACACACAGCAAAAGTTGTTCTCTTTATGCCAATGACATTAGCAACACAGAAGTTATTTCCTACAACTTTCTCTCTACAAGATTATCTCATCTCTCCTCTGTAATTCTAGAACTTGAACTGTTTGTGCTATAATAGCTTTTAGAGATTTTTTGTAATTACTACCATTAAGCTCACTTCTTACAAAAGCTTATGTTCATAAAACCACCTCTCACCCAAAATACTGATCTTTATTAAGAGCGAGCTCCAAAACACTCTTCCCTCTAACTCTGAAATTAGCAAGCTATGCTTGCAGATCCAGGCAAGAAAATATTTCAGCTGCCAGGTTTTAAAATAAAAATGAAGCTGTTTGTAACAATCCAAATAGTCACTGCCACTTACTGTAGTTCAAGGGGTTTATGCTGTGGCCAATATCATGCTGTCTGTCAAAACTGCTTTTGTAGAAACGCCTGCAACTGGGCACTCAGCCCAAAGGAAAAGCTAAAAGCTCTTCATGTATTTATAGCCCTGAAGATCCTTGAAAAGCACAAGAGTCACTCAATTTTCACAGTTGTGTAAACAATTACACCACTTTCTGTAATTTTTAGGACATCTCCATACCATTAAAAGTAATGTTTAACATTTACTATCTCTCCAGCATTTAGAATTTACTGTCTTTTTAGTACTTACCTGTACTCCTTTCTGTCCTAAGGTATGTTTATACAATACAGAGAAGTGTCAAAGGCAACAAGGCCAGCTTTGCCCAGTACAGGCCAGACTCACTGCTGGTGCTCTGGATAGCTGGCATGCCTTGCTGTGTTTGAGAAGTTCCATGCACATTCAGTTTACAGTAGCAGCCAGTAAAAAAGGCAAGAAATTAAAATGTATGTCCTCTTTGAGGACTGGTCTAATCAAAACTCTACCTGATATTTTAAGCTTCAACACATTCTTTTCAGGAATTCCCAATTGTTTCATTTGTTTTACAAGTAGTTTATTTGCTGAAGCAATCCAGGCTCACACAGCTCCCTCCCTCTTTTCCACCTCCCTTTCTAACCAAATATATATTGCATATTCCCCCCAGCTCTTCTGACTCCTTTATCAACCTTTGTTTCATAACTTGGACTTCAAGGAAAGGCAGAACTTGACAACATACATGCAACTCCAACACACACACACACACACATACACTGATGCAGTGCCAAAACATCTCTTTCAGGGCAGTTTCTTGCACATCATGCAATTATCAAGTCTCACTATAAAGGAGTAATCTTAATATTCCACCTGACAAAGAACAGCCAATCTCTAGTCTTGAGACTGACTTAATTCTACTTGCTTTGCCTAACTTGGATTTTACAAAAACAAAAGGACCAAGGGCAAGGCTAAGAATCAGAGTGATGCCTCTATTACTTCTTCCTCTTTGCCCAACATCAGAAAAAGAACAGATACATGAAGCTCAAACAAGTAACTTCACACAGCTAAGTGATCTTCCTGGTCAAACTGTTTGATCCAAATGATCTAGGTCCTCTTTAGCTGAAGAACCTTCCAGAAGAGATCCCATTTGTACCTGTCAATGCATTCTACAGCAACACAACAGCACTGACTGGCAGTACAGCAACTTCAAGACAGAAGATTATCAGAATGACTTCATACATCTTTAACCACTGTAAATCAACTCTCTCAAATCAGGAAGTTAAAAATTATTGAGGAAGCTGACAAATTACAGTTGCCATCCATACTACAAACGTTAACACACCAGAAATATATACTCCAGTCTCTCCTCAACAGAGTAAAGACTCCACAACTCAGTGACATAAGGTAAAGCAAAACAAAATGGTACATTAAGAGGAGCTCAGGAGCTTTGATCTACTTTGGAACAACACTAAGGAGACCAGACACTATGACTCTGCTGCAGCCATTAATATTTCCTTCCTTTGGCTCTTACTAGTCAACCACAGCAGAGCAGCACCAACCTGAGGCTGAAAGCAGCCAGAGGCTCTAGTGATTAGTTCCAGGAAGATGCAGCACAGAAACGGGCAGAGCTTTTGCAGGAAGACTGCCCTGACTACAAGCAAACACGATGTCAGCCAAATGGAGCAAGATGCAGCACGTTGCACTGGGACACAGATGAGTCAGAAAAGGCTTTGAAGAAAGAGGACACACCACTGCAGCAGGAGTGGAATATCTGTGTACAGATTACCTCACCTGAGGAACACCTCCCAGTGCATTAAAATACAAGAGGCTAGTTGCTACAGGCATGAAACAAGAAGCCTGGAAAAAAAAGGAAGTGCCTTTTTGTATCAAATCCTTCCACTGCTCAGTACAAGAGTGAGGGAAAACATGAAGTCACAAATCTGAATTAGAAAGAAGATGGCAAGTGGAAGGAATCTGAAGTTAGAGCTCATTTATTTTAGTTACATTAGGTTTAAGCAAAAACTGGAAGTTACAATAAGGGAAATTAAATGGGAGCACACAAAACATGATGCATGCAAAAGCAAGATTAAAAACCTGAAGACATGATGAGGAGAAAAAACTGAAATCCAAGGATAAATCAATAAGAAATGCCCCTAAAATACAAGAAAGAAACTTCACAGTGAAAAGCTAATGAAAACATATAAATCAGGAGACAATAATACTGGGCAGTCTTGGAAACAGACAGTTTAGAATACAAAAGTGTCAGTCTAAGCTATTTTAAGATAATTAAAAAGATTTAGGAAATCCTATATTTAGTGGCTTAAGCATGTTAAAATTTAAGACAGATTTTGAATGGACAGGTAATGATCTGAAAAGCATCTCTGGCTGAAAGACAAATCAATCAAAAAATTAAGTGACATCCCTGCACTTATGTGGCCCACAGATCTCCTTTCCTTCTCCCTACCCCACAAAATTCCTGGGCCACAGCTGTGGCTGACTAAGATACACATTGTTTAGCTGCAATTATTAGTTTTCAGCTCTACTTCACGGAATACTTCTAGTTCTGAGAGACTGCACAAACTACAGCAAACTCCAGTCTATGAATATAAACTGCAGAGTATGAATACTACAAAAATCCTTTGACAGTCTCATTAAACCTTCATATTACAGTGGTACATCTCAGTTACATAATGAAATTTTAAAGTAGAATCAAGAATATCCAAGAGGTTACAAAGTGCAATTTGGAACACAACTATCTTTCTGTGCCCCACAATTAAAGCTAGTTAGCTGTGCCCTGGCTAGTTGCTGGAAATTACTGCCATTATTCATTTCCTCATCCAGAAGAACGTTTGTGTCGGAAAAGGATCTTGTACAATGGGAAGTGGGCCATCAAAGCCACCATCATGCAACTTCTCCAGAACTATCACACAAATTGTACAACTGTCCACTATCTGAGAAGCTTTTCCTAAGAAATTTGTTAGTGCATATGTACTTGAACATAGCATTGTTCATATTTACATTCAAGAGAGAAAAGTTGAGAAGTTCTCAACTTTGAGAGTCCAAATAAATGTGCTCCAAAATAAAATTCCTTTTAATGACTATGCCTGAGAGCTCTACCAACAATTACAAATTGTAGAAATGTGAATCATGCCTAAACAAGACATGATTATCTAGTAAATTTCAGGAATATCATTAGGACAGTAAAGGAAACCCATATCAAAGATTTCATTATATCTAAATATCAAGCATGTTTAAAAGCTGTAATTATCACAAAAATGGTCAGAAATTGAAATAGTTCTTTCTCGGGATTCTTCCTCCAGTCCTCAAATATCTGTTTCACAACAAATATGGATATCTCAAAGACAATAATCAAACTGAGTATTATTTAATGTTACCAGTTGTTTTTCATTATAACACTGATGACTTCCATAATCCCTGCTTTTCCTACACGCTTCTTTTCATATTATCTTCCTAGTTTGTGAAGATGTTATCTGAATTTGGTTAAACCCCAACAACTTTAAATCAAATTGACTTTTTATGTGCCACAAAATGAAAAGCAGCAATTTGTCTTTTACTTACATCATGGAACAAAAATTGATCACAATCTGTCCGGCTTCTAAGGGGCCTAAACCACATTAATTCAATAAAATTTAACAGTTAAACAGGAAATGCTGCAATGCAATTTCAGCAATGGGGTTTCATTCAGGTGGAGCTCTAGCCTAAAACAGTCACAGTATACTTTACCAGCTCACTATGGCAAACCAGGATTCCAAAACAGTGCTGGTGCTCAAGGGACATCCAGCAATATGAGATGGAAGACAATCACTACAGACGACAATCGTGTATCGCACACCGGCCCTTGGCCAAGTAACGCTAATGGATGGCTGGAACGGAAACTTGCACTGTTACCAACAGGTGCAAATTAGAAATAGCTGCTGAACGAGAGTGAGTGTAACAGCAAATGTATGTGCCTTCCATTTTAACTAGGCAGGATACACAACCAGCCTGAGCTCTTAACAAACACTGAAACTATTACTTTTAGCTATTCAGTTAGTAAAAAACCACCAATAATTTAATTTTAAATTCACAATAACCGCCTTTTGTTAAATGACGTAAATCAACTGTCAGCTATTTTAACCCTACCAAGGAGACTTGATGCTGATATGAATACATGGGTGCTAGCGTTTATAGCACTGTCATTTAAAGAGGAACAACTGTTCTGAAGTTTGCTGAGCAATTACATGTACAAAACAGATACACAGCAAACTCTATACTCTTATGCACATGCTGCAAGTAAATTTTGAAGAAAAGTACGGCATGCTTTGCTTAAATTTAAAACAAAACTTCTCAGAGAGCTTAGTCTGGGAGACCGTGCAACAAGTTACCACAAAGGAAGTTACAGTGGGTTCCCAGCACAGTAACTCATCTAGAGTAATTGCCCACGTGTGCACACTTATCCTGCAATAAACTCAAGACCCAATAAACTCTTTTTAAAAGCAGCATGGCAAGCCACCCTGCACCCTGTTATCCAGATAACACATCCACACCCAACCTTACCCAGCAAGTCAGGCAAGGAGGTGCACACCACTTCTCTGAAGATTTCTCCACTCTGGTCACCTCTCCTGCCCTATTGTCTTTTCAATTAATTAGTAAGAAAAGACCTGTTCAGACTGAACTTGAAAAAAATTAAATTTGATGCAATCTGGTTCAAGAACAGCTAAACAGGAACACCCATAGAGTAGATTATGAAAGTTGCTGATAACTGGAGGAAATAATCAGCAGGCCTAAAGCAAAGTCTCCATGGGTCTGTGCAGAGCTCAGTACAGTGTGCAAGTACAGATGTGCCAATCTGCAACCTTCAGGACCTTATCAGGAAGAAAGTTTCAGCACATTAAACAACTTTCAGAAGCATATAGACAAGAAACTCAATCTAAATTCACTAAAATATTTTTAATAATTTACCACATAATTTGAAGATTGTCTGATGCAAAAATGTTTAAAACGTGAAGTGAATCTGGATTTAAGTAAGCAGAGAGAAGAAAAACAATCAAGCAAAAATATAAACAATCCCAAAATTCACTAATACTGTATGGATGTTTTAATAGCTAATGCTGCTATTAAAACAGCAGTGTCAAAGTTCCTTTGCTTGTTTGACAGTTGCACCTTCTCCTTACTTTTTCACTTGACACTTCTCTTCTGTTCTTACCTAAATGCATTTTAAAAGCTAAAAATAACTGATCAACTCTACAATGTAGATTTAAAGAAACATGTCACATTCTAGTATCAATTTCAATCACAGTATCAAGTGTTCTGTCTTAAACTCACAGCCACTAATCTCATGTAGGCATTAAATGTAAAACAATTTTAACAGTTAAGAAAAGTATTTATTCTGCCATGACAAAACTGCAGACAATTTCATAATGGGGTATGAAAATGTCTGTATTACACAAAACAGAAAAGAACAGTGATAACCAGCACCCTTTAACACCTATTACTGCCCACAGCAAGGTCCTTTTGAAATCAAAAGTAAAGACAAATCTTAACTTCTAACACATACAAGCAAAACATGCAAGATGAATCAATTTTTTATGAACAACCAATGATGTAAATTTAGTTTGTTTCCACAAGAGGTGTCCTCAGCTGCTAAGAGGTATTTGATTTTGACAGTGTATAATCCCATACTTTAAACAAGACTTTGGGTTAAGCATTAGTGATCCAATCCATTTGAACCTCAAAGAGTTTCATATGGGACTTAAATTTCATTGAATAAATTCACCCTTTCAGTTGATTAAATTATTTTATGAATGACCTTGCATAGCCAAGGTCTTAGGAGCAGGATATTTATGAAACACTTTAAAGGAAACCCACTTATTCATACCAACCCCTCCCAAAAGAAACAGGCTTGTTACTTTTAGATTGCTCCATTAGCCCTCTGAAAATTTCAAACTTCACTAAGAGCAAAAACTCCATCAATCAAATGCATAAATACAAAGGCATCTTACCTTCATAGGATAATAAAAGGGGTTGGACTATTTAGTGTTTCAACAGTTGAATTAGAAGGTGTTTAGAAATTCCAAGAGCTTGATTTCCATTTTTATTAAGCAATTTGGAACAAAAAAATCATCATTCTAGCCAAACTATGTTTATCATTAATTGTATATTAAACAACATCAGGAAAACACTTTTTTTAAACAACCACATATCCATATTTTGTGATATGTGTGACAGTTTGCAAATTTTTACAATGACTTCTTTTGTTTCATGCATTTGTGTCTCACTCAGTGTCCCATGCCTGAGAATGAAAATTAGCAGCTAAAACACTTCAGCATTATAGTTGCCAAAATATTAGTAAAGGAATCAAGATGAGCAAAAGACTGCCTATAAGTTTTACTGCCTTTTGAGCACCACAACTTGCACAGCAACATGAGGGTGCCACAATAACCGGCAGCCAAACACCTGACACCAGCAAGGGCAGCGCCCCGTGAGTGCCCAGAACTGCGTCAACAAAAACACAGCACTAATGCCACCACTGCCACCATACACTGCCACCACACGCTCTGTCGGGACATTCACTTTCACTTAAGAGACTCATTATGTTACCCATGATTTAGAATTAATGTATAAAACAGTAAGATCTATTGTCACTAGAATTCATGACATTTACAAATAAATTTGGCCATGCCACTCCAAACCTGCAGTGCAAATTTACCAGATTCTATTTCCATCAAGGGCTGTAGGCCCTTCTAGGTTACCAGGAGAAATAAGTGAGAAATAAGAGTAGCTGCCTTGCACAGACTCATCTTCTGGGAGATGATGCCTTGTGTTAATTTAGTGTTGGATGAGAATAAACTTATGCTCTCATACTTCTCCAGTGGATCGGGCTGAATGTCAGGCAAATGATTTCTCCAAGGAAGCGCACATGCCGTCTCCTCCCTGAGCAACTAAAACATTGCTCATACATGGAGTCATTCCAGAATTTTTAAAGGCGTTCCTAACTCAGCAAGACATTTTTGTTTGTTTTGTACATTTGTCTGCATGTCTGCTTCCAGAGACCTTCGTAGACGGACCTACAATCAGTTCTGTTGCAAGACAGTTTGCATGTCTGTTTAAACAAAAGTTTACACTTTTTGTCCCTGTACATGTCTCCCTTGCATTTCTCTGTGGACATGGCGCTGACACGGTGCTCCTCCCCACTATTTCTCCTGCAGCTCTGAGGCTGCCCCTCAACAACTGCCACAGGAAACTTCAAAACGACAGCTGGAGCCAGTGTGATGTTTGGAGAGAGCCAAGTCTCCTTGATTCTCAGTGGAAGCTCAATCAAGTGTTAATAATGACAAGGCAAACAGCCACCTGCAGCTGTTTCTGCTGGAGCAGCAGGGTAAGCAGTCCATTTATACCGAGGAACCACCTAAGGGAAACCGTGATCCTACATCATTAGCAATAAATTAGAACGCCTAAGGGCAACACGTTTATGAGATGAAAAAGTGCTACATTTGCTGCCTTTACAGCTGAAAGAAATCGAGGCATTAAAGGTGCCCGATGCATGTCTGAAGTCTAACAGTACCTGTGGGCCAATTCTATACCAGAAATTTCCCACAAGTTACTCAATGCCTCTCCACCGCTTGCACTCCCGAAAACACTGCCGGCTCGTTCTGCGGCAGCACCGGAGCCCATTTGGGTCCGAGTGCCCCCAAGTAATGCTCCCCTCGCGGCCGAGCAGCAAGCAGGGCAGAGCCGCGGCCTCCAGGGAGCTTCACCGCCGCTTGCAGAAAGCCAAACACCCTTCCCTGGCAGGCGTCTAGTCCAGCTCATTAAGCCCTTCACCCAGCCCAGAGGGCGAGGCTGCCTCCGCACACAAAGCCCCAAGACCCCCTCCGACATCAGCCACACGCCTGGAAACAGCCCCTTCCCCACCCAGGCACGGCGGAGCCCTGCTCACCAACCCGCCCCCGCCCCATCCCCACCCCGGCCGCCTCCTCACCAGCCGGTCTCGTCCTCATCGCAGCCGGCCAGCCGCTCCAGCTCCTCCGGCCTGAGCACCGCCGCGTCGTCCAGGAGGCCATTGCCGCCGTTATCCCCATCGCCACCGCCGGGCTCCTCGAGGAGCGAGTGCCGGGCGGTGGCCCTGGTGCTGAGACAGCGGCCGTCGGGCGACGCGGAGACGGCGGGGGGCGGCGAGGAGGGCCCGGCGCTTGGCAGGCGCTTGGGGCTGGCGGGGGCGGCGGGCAGGGCGCCGTGGCGGCTGCGAAGCTGTTCATTCTGCTTCTCTAGCTTCTTCACCAGCTCCTGCAGCTTCCGCACCTCCGCGTCCGCGTTCACGCCCGAGCCCACATCCTCCATGGCGGCCGCCGGCAGAGCGGCGGCTGCGCGGGGAGAGGCGGCCGTGCCGCCCCGTCTACGCGGCCCGGCCGCCGGCGGCGGGGCAGGGCTGGGGCGGGGCGCAGGACGCACATCCGCCGCCGCCATGTCACCGCCTCCGCCTCTGCCGCCGGAACCGCCGGCCCTCGCGCCGCCTTCTCTCCGGGCGGCAGGGTACGGAACGGAACGGAACGGCGCGGCACGGCACGGCGTGGCGGCGGCTCGCGGCCCGGCAGCGGGAGGCTGTGACTCAGCCCCGCCTGGGGCCGTGCGAGGGGCTCGTGCCGTGGGCTCGCTCCTGAGGGAGCGGCCTGGCCTGGCCTGGCCTCCCGTGTCTTGGGCACCGCAGGTCCTGGACAGGAGTTGAATGGAAGCCCCGGAATATCGTTCAAAACCTCTGGAGAGTACAAGGCTGCCCATGGTCCAAGGCCTGGGTGAAAGTGTTGGGCCTATTGTGTATGACAGACGTGTGAACTGAACATCCTTCGAGTGTATATTTTGTATAAATAGATGCATATTCTTTTAAAGGTTGTGGTGATTTTGCCCTCCATAGCAAAATTTGCACCTTTAGGTTTAAAGAATTAGTGGGGCTTTGGGATTTGTCACAGAATCACAGAATGGATAATGTGGGAAGGGACCACAGTCGTTGATCTGGTCCAGCCTCCCTGCTCAAGCAGAGTTATCCTAGAGCTCAGGGCACAGGATTGTGTTTACTGGGCAATGTGTTCCAGTAAAGAAGTTTTTAATATTCAGCTAGAACTTTTTGCCCATTGCCTCCTGCCCTATTTCTTGGGATGTTTTGTGTCTTGTGACGAATTGTCTCCAAATTTCATCAGCTGGCATTGTGGGGATTCTCTGTGTCCCCCTTCCCTGAGCCACTGAGTGACACTGTCCTTAGTCCCACCCCTTCACAATTTTTATCTCTTCCCAAGTTCCATCTACTCACCAGCTTCATTTTGGAGCCTGGTTTAGCAGAGGAGAGGAGGAACGCCAGCAAGTGGCCAGAGGATGGCTGGAGCCTGCAGGGGATGGCACTGCTGTGAGCAGTTTTTACCAGGCTCAGGAGGGGAAGAAGGAAAATAAGACGGGTGCTCAGACCTGCGGGATGTGCTGAGAAGTTGCAAAGTTTGGGGGCATTTAATGCCACACAATCTGGTTGTGTTAGGTATAGTGCATGGACTGCTGGTGTGTTGAAACTGCCAGGCATGAGTTTACCACATCCTTACAAGACTGGGTCACTTCCTTGGCTTGCACAACACTCTCCCCTTATACATTCAAAGAATACATTCCATGTATGTACAGCATTATTTGAGGGTTTATTCTGGGGTGGTTTTGCACTGTTAGCTTCTCACCAGAATCCAGGCCTTTGATCCATACATGCAATTTATGTCATTGTTTTCCCAAAACAGTTATCATCTTGAGTGTTTAACTGCATTAAAATACATCAGGGCTGCTATCTTTCAACAAAGCAATTTAATTACTCCTATGGTAATGTCTTCATTATCTGCAAATGAAGCAAACTTCTTATCAACAGCAGATTTTGCCACAGATTTTGTATAATTCTCACAGTTGTAGAACTACTAAACAGTTTTGGCCCATGAGCTGAGACTTTGGCACTCTGCTCACTGGCACCACGTTAATGACTATCATAACTCCTTAGGGACTGGTCTGTAAACCAGTTTGTAAATCCAGCTAGTTCTCTGTGTCTGTATGATATGGTACAAAGTCAAGTGCCTTAAGGGAATCCAGATATATTCTGTGAGAGCAGTTACTTATCAACAGAATTTACAGTCCTACAAAAAGGCCAAGAAAACTATAATATAAAGGTTTTTTACATTAAGGATCTTCCATGACCCCCATACTTACAGTGACACTGCTGATGATTCAGTAGTTGGTGGGTCTTAAACTATGCAGGGAACTTTATTCCAAATTAGAGCATTTATAGCAGGACCACGCAATAATAACTTCTTTCTTCTTCTATGACTATCCTCAGGCCAAACATCAGTGGTGTGAGAAACCCTCAGTCATTTGAATTAATCATGCTTCTATGGTAGCAACAGGAGGAGTTTAATCCTTTCTGTAGTGCAAATACTGGGACCAGGGTGGGACTGGTGGCTGGAACTGGGAGTGTCACAGTGTGAAGTGGGGCTGTGGCAAAGGGCTCTGCCAGGAGATGCAGACAGGCAGTGCAGAGGAGGACCAGGACCTCAGAGACCCGGACTCCTGGGAGCTGCTCCAAAACTGCAGCTGTTCCTGGTGATTCTGTCATGTTTAGGGGCCTGCTCTGATAGCTAATGGGGCACCTCTGAGAGCTCTTTAGTGGTCAGTGCACTGCCTGCATCCTGCCTCTCCTCTGCTTCCTCTTCCCTTCCTCTCCCACCAGGTCATTTTATGGTCTGTCTGTCCCCCAGATTTCCTACTCCTCTGCTGCCACCATTACTTTGCTGCCAGCAGCTGTAGCAATTTTTTTCTCCCCACAAGATACACTCCCTGCAGGTGTGTGTGGACAAAGGGGGAGGAAAGTGAGAAAAAAGTCTCAGAAAAAAGCTTCAGAACTGCTGAATCATCTGCTATTTTTACAAAGAGTAAGGACATAAATGAAATGAACAAGGGGAGTCACTGCTTAATAGTCACCATAGTCTGTGCTTTGAATAGCAAGAGCCATGATTCTGCTTTCTCATTCATTCCTGCGCTGTGAGTGCCCTTCTCATATGCTGGGAACTGAAGAGCAGCAGGGCTTGGTCCATAAGCTTCCCATGAAATATCAGGTCAATAATAGGCTTCCACAACCTTCTTGTTCCTCAGATTCCAAGCTTGCTCTGGCCAGAAGTGAGACCACACCCAAGCAGAGGCCCCTGGGTGAATATATAGAAATAGTATTAATTGATAGTAATGCTACAAAAATGAAACCTTTCCATTGTGTCACAGGAGCAAGAGAAATTCCTCTGTGTGCGAAATTAGATCTGTTGCAGAGTTTTTTGTGAACAGCTGTGGTTGCACCCACGCTGTGTTTTCCCTTTTCACAGAGAGGGAGGAAAAGCAGCCTTTCCACAGCACTATTTCCAGATCTCAGGACATGCATGGGTGCTTCCCTTGTCTGACTTGGGGCAGGTTCTAAACTCACAAGATGAGAGAAAATGAGGAGCAGTCTCTCCAAAGGAAAGGAAGTCTGATCAAGGCTTTCATGTCACTCAAATAGTTCAACACATCTTTCTGACAAGTGGATCCTAGAAAGAGGCCACCAGGAGCCTTGTTTTGCTGACCTTTGAGCTCTCTAGCATGGACAGCCCTATGGTTAGTTTCTCACAGTGGTGATTTGCTGAATCTTTGTCTTTACATCTGTCAAAACCGTTAGAATCTGACTTTGAAACCTTGATTTCACTTGTCACCTGGGATGACAATCCCTCAGGGAGAATAGTACATGAAGATGGGTAGATGTGTGGTGGGAAGTTAACATTTGTTGTAAATATTTAACTTGATGCCTGGAAAAGTGGACTGGTTTTTAAGCAGCTTTGTTTATTCTCCTGCAGAAGGGTTGTTGCCTGCCAGACTTGTCAAAGGAGGTGTTCGGCAGGCCCACACATGTTTGTGTTCAGCAGTGTTCAGCTACACCTTTGACAAAATACAAAGTATTGTTTATCATTACAATATATGGCACATGCAAAAATTGAATACAGAGTGGAAGAAGCATGTTCCTGTCATAACATGTTCCTTTCAGAATTAAATGCAGAACTGTTACTCTGGTTCTACTAAAAGAACCAACATTGTAACTTCAGTTATTTATAAAATACACCTCTGAGTACATCAGGCTCATCAGTGGTGAGACAGCACCAACAACGTTTAGCCCTTTAGATTGGAGTTTGGAAACTTAAAAATGTAGTCACTCTGCACACATCTTCAGTACCCATCCCCTAAAAACTGTAAACAGCAGTGAGCTGTGCATAAATACACTTTAAAAGTCTATATAAATAATTTTTAAAAAGTGTTTTCTGCTGACAGTGTAGTGGATGATAGACTCATGATCAGTACGTTGGTCTCCTTACCAAGTTACAAGGCACTTAAGAAAATTGAGTTGAGCAAGCTTAAACTTTGCCAAATTTAAATTATTCAGACAGAACAAGGTACTTACTAAGGCATTGATGGGAATTTTTTAGTCTGGCTTACAATATATTTTGAGGAAAGGAGGGAGGGAGGAAGGAGCAAATTCAGTTTTGTCATGGCATTAGCTACCCATATTTCATGTTTATCAATCACTTGGGAATAGTTTAGTTGCTCTTTAAAAAACTGCTGAGTTCAACACTCTTAAAATGCTGTGGTGACATGGAAATTGAATTGACATTGTGGTGACTCAGAACATTGGGAAAGGATTTTTTGTTGTCAAGAAGATTCATGATTGATGTTCAGTTGTGAGTGCAGTGATTTTAATCACTTGGGTAACAGTGAGTGAAACCTTACATGTCTCCACCCATATGAAGCAATCTTCTGTTCTATCATTCAAAAAAAAGTTCCTAAATTTGCTCTCCCAACATGGCTTTACTAACGGGCCAAGGCTGGAAGGAAGAAGACTTCATTGCACTCAAGAAGTTTTTAAAACAGTTTTCCTTCTGCACTTTTTTTAGCATGATAAAGCACCAAATCTTCAGAATGCAAAGTAATTGGAAAGTCAGGAACTTTCAAATGTGTTGAAAGTTTGAAATGCTGCATACTGGAAAAGCTAGTATGTTTTAAATGTCTTCTTGCTTAGATTTGCAGAAAAAAATTGTTATTGAATAGGAGAGAGAGGGTATTCACATTGCATAGACAAAATTTTGCAATTAAATTAGGTTTATGCTTGATTTATTAATGGCTAGTATTTAACAAGGCTCTGCCTCTGTCTGAAGACAGTATGCTAATGCTGACAAAAGTAATTGAGATTTGCAATCAGAAAAGGAAAATGTGTGACCGTGAGTAACCAAAATACTGTATGCAAACAAAAGAATTATCAAAGAAGCCTGAGATACTACGTTGGTACTTGAGTCTGGAGAGAAAACGAGAATGTGTTATTTGAGATGTGCCATATCACTGTATAATGCAACTTCTGATCTTTTTTTTTCTCTTCCCTGTTCTCTTTTGAGAAAGCTTTTGGCTATTTTGCACAGTATCGAAGGTATCCATCGCCATCTAGTGACACCACGTTGTGGCTGAGTCTGAGCCTGTTACCGGAGCGTGCCCAGGAGAAGCTGGTGCCCCAGGACTCCTGCCACCCTCGTTCAGAGGTCTGGAGGGCAAGAGACCTCGGTCATGGCTTTGGTGGCCCAGGGCTCACTCCTGAGGAGCTGGCTCAGAGAGGGGACAAATGTGTGTGGAGAGTTTCTCGTGGGACAGCTCTTGCCATGCCTGTGCAGTGAGGAGGTAGCACAGGTTTGTGTGTGCCCTGGCCTCTGCACTGACATTTTCCTGCCCACATTTTGGGGGCACTTGGAGAGGACACCCTGCACATTCCACAGTGAAAGGAGTGCCCTGTATTTGGAGGATGCCATGAAGGAAATCCTACCGTGTAATCAGTCCCAGCACTTACTGATCTTCTTTTCTTCAGGACCGGTATTATTTAATGCACTGTCATGATGTTTTTCATTTGGATTCTTGTAGGGTGATTTTTTAATATATCAAATGAGGGCTGATTTTACCCAGCAGGGGTAAAATAACAAATAATTCATAAGACTGGCTAAAACATTCCCTCTGTGGTCCCTGCTGCTCAAATAAATGAGCTAACCTCAATGAAGAGCTGAATTAGTCACTCTTGCCCTCTATCAGCAAGGACAAGTGAAAGGGAAGGCCCTGCAGGGAAACTAAAAGAAAATTAAAATTCATTTTTTTTCCCAAAGCATGTTTTCCAGGGCCTAATTAAATGCATACCTTTTTGCTGAAGTCCACAAGAAGAACTATCGTTACATTTCCCACTGCAAGAATATTATAGGGTTTGTAAATGAGAAGCAAATTGGGAAAATATTGTTTAGAAATCACACTGGAATATAAGAGCAGGCTGTCCAGGAAGGGGGGCAGGAGACACCTCAGAAGGGCTTGCAGGCAAATGGCCCTCTCATCATGGCTCCCAGCAAAGTCAAAGGAAAATAGTCTGGCCTTGATATTGTTGTTATCATATTTCTAGAGTCCCATACCTTCTGGATGGTTTTCTCACAAGCAGCTCTTCACAGCAATGTTGCTTCTGCCTCTCCACCAAAGCTCTCCCTGAGCAGCCAGCCCACCCTCTTTTATCCCAGTTACCTTCATTAGCCACAGCTGCTGCCCAATTAAGGACATCACAGCTGCAGCCCATTTAGAACAACTAGGATTGGGGCAAGGCCACTTATACAATACATAGATTTTACTAGGACTCCTACTGTATGATATGACAGGTCACTCACCATAAGTCAGTAGGCTTGATACAGAGATTCAGCTGCCCTGCTGCAGGTGGACCTTGATAAACAATTTGATGTAAAAAAATCAGGATAAATGTATTCCATTATTTCTCTACTGAATTATTTGCTTCCCTTCTAATATTATCACAACATTCACCAAGCAGACTGGGATTTTTTTCTTTTTCAGTAATGATTGCAACAGCAATATCATCCTTTAAGGTATACAGTATCACAAATCTTATTTATTTTTCTCTGGTTTTGCTTCATTTTACAGACACTTTAGAGACTACTAAAAATTAGAAAAACCAGGCTGATAAAATGGTCTGTGTTCTTATTCATGCTCCTGCATGTATAATGTATTTGTGTTTCTTCTGTTTCTGTTATTATCTGTCGGGGGATACAGTATGGGTAAATGAAGGTGGTATAGAATGTAATCTTATCCCCTAAAGAGTTGCAGCTGAACCAATTACTAAAGATTAGGAGCAGGTCTGATGTTAACAGGCCACAGCTGTAGCCAATAAGGAGAGTGTTATAAAAGAGTGGATTGGTGGGAACTGGAGCCAGTTGGCTGCTATGAGGACAAGGCAGAGCTGGTGCCTGGAGGAGCTGCCTACAAGAACCGTCAAGGAAGTATGAAACTCTAGCAATATGGAACCCTTGCAATGTAATGGTAATAGAGCTCTTGCACTATGATGACAACAATTATCCCCTTTAGATTATAAGATCTTTGTGTGGAGCAGTTTTGCTCCAACTTCTGTTTTTTAAGTGCTTTGTTTTTCTCTAGTACACCTAGTAGAACTACTCAAGCATAAGTCAAGCTCTGCAGAATATAACTAGCTGAAATATTATTTTAAAAATATTTGTGCTACTCAGCTGATTTGAAGCCAGAATGGCTCAGTCAGATAACTGTGGAAGCTAACTGGAATTCCTTTAAGCCTAAGTGCTCCAGAAATTATCTTTAGCATGTATCCCAAAGGGAAAAAAACTATGGAAATAGCTCCATTCACAATTAGCTGGGAAACCCTGAACTTTATAAAGTAAAGAGTGAGTCTACAAGGAACAGAAAATGAAGAAGTGTCTTGCTAGACAAAAGGCATGTGAAAATGTCAAAAGTCAAACTTAGGAAGAGGCTGCAAAAGAAGCTTAAGCAAATAGTAAAAGGTACCTTGGCCATATAAACAACAAAAAAGGAGTGGATGCCTTATAAATCATGGATGTGGTTGCAATTAAGGATAATTAAGGTCCCACCCCAAACTACCTGATTATTTGGCTCAGCATGAGAAATGAAAACGCTGAAGTACGCAGAGCTAAACCCAAAGATGTTCATGAGAATGGGTGTGGAAAGAAATTGTGTGAGGTGAAAATGAAGGGCAGAGAGCTTGCCTGTCAAGGAGGCCCAGTGGCAGAGATAATAAATCCAGCAGTAAGGTTTTTACTAAAACAGACAACAATACCATGGGATTAAAAGACTAAAAAGTGAAATAGCAGTATTTAAGGAAAAAAGTGATGCACAAAAATGCATTGTGATGATTTCAGTTGTCTGTAAGGACTCAATGTTTTTGTGAAAGAAACAGCTATGAAAGCAGATAAAAATTGGAGACAGTTGCCAAGGATCAACTTGTATTTTTATTTGCTGAAATACACAATGTTTTAGACAATTGCAATAAAGCAAATCCATATAGATTTCAGTAAAGTGACTGACATGGTGTTACATGGAAATCAGTGTGATGATGCAGGAAAATTAGAGGAAAGAAACCAGCCAAAGAGCAACAGCAATTACTGTACTTCAAGGAAACTACCCTGGCTATAGGGGATGGTTTATGTAACTGGATTAGAGACTGGTGCATTTATTATTTCTGTTAATGGTTATGTCCAAAGACAAGAACTAATTAATAAAATACACTTGTGACCAAAATAAAGTATCTGGACTGAACTGCCATAAAACAAAGTCTTAATTAACAGAAGTCTAAGGCAACAAAGGCAAGGTACTTATAAGTGTAGGAGGCATTTCTTCAGTAACTACAGATTTATCAGCTGCTGAATAAAAACAAAGAGAAAAGCCTGGCTTGAAGTATTTTTGAAACTGTTTAAGCTGAGACCTTATGGAGATTACTCAGAACATGTCACAGTTAAGAAACATAAAAATACTCTGAGAAGTTTAGGAGATAGAACCTTAAAATGACTAAGGAAATGGTGATACCTTAAGTATAGGTCAGGAGGTGTCTTGTTGGGCTCAACCAGATGTGGTTTTAGACATCAACAAGGTAAACACTGGGGAGGAAGAACTATGCAAGTCAAAGAACAGTGCCTCATGAGCAGGTTTTCCAGCTTCCTCCACATTCAAGTTGCAGTTCTACACAGTCTGAACATTCCCAGTGCAAACAATACATTAATAAGCCATGCATTGATGGTGTGCTGTAACCAAAACCTGATCTTATACTCCCCATTTATTCCTATTTTCAGTGGGAATTAAAAGCTTGTAGCATCGGGATCCCTCAGGTGCCTTTGTAATTCAGGTAAGTTGCAAAAATGCAATATTTAGTGTTGGGTTTTGATAATGCATGTAATAATTATGAGTGTCAGTACACATACCATGTTGCAAGTGTTCACTGATGTATTTCTCTGTGTATATATATGTATTTGATTTCAATCAAAATGTTAAGCTGAGGTATTAGAATATAAGTAAAATAGCAGTAGAAATATTCTACCTCGCTGCCACTAGAATATAAAATTTTTAATACTTTTAAACAATTATATTTCTCTCTCAAAATTAAAAAGGAGAAATAATATTTGAACATGTAGTTACCATCACAGAAAATCTGTTTATTGAGGGCTTGACAATAATAAGCACAGCAGAACATGTACATTTTATTAGAAGTTACCTACTGTATGTATTCTTTGTAAAAATCCCTGGCTCCTTGCAGTATTGTACTTTGTACACATGCAGTTTAACTTATTTTATCATTTTCATCTTGAAACAGTCTTTGGAATGAGCTGTAACCTTATAAATGCCTTTGTTCCTTGGTGGAAAGGCTGAGTCACTCATCATGAGGGATTGATGGAGGATGCAAAATCAAAAGAATATATGGGACAGATTCAGCCCAAGTGTGGCTGACGTCAGTGGTGCTCTAGGGCTAAATATGAGCCACATTTAGGCTTTCTCCAGGAGAAGGGAACTGTCTTGGGCTAAGACATCTTACCCCCACCACAACCAAACCTGCACATCGGGGCACAGTAGGATGCTGGTGTCTGGTTCAGTAGGACACATTTTGCACTTCCTCTGTTAACAGGTTTGAACCTGTTCCACTGCTGCACAAATCTTTAAGTATAGAAAGCCCTACAAAAAAGGTAGCTATATTCAGACCTCAGATGATGTGCCAAAATGACAAAAGTCAACCCTTAGTGGAAAGTTCAGAGTAGAGGGAAAATTCAAAGGCCTCTTATTTTTAACTGAGAATGTAGCAGTTTGTCTCAATTTCCCAGCTCAAACAATGTGGCAGGCTGGTGAGAGTGAGATATTTTCTATGGGCTCAGTTCCTGGTATTGTTTGCAAGCCAAATGTGAGGGTAGATAGCAATGTGTCAGCCCACTCTCAGTCATGGCACAGGCATCTCCTACTAGTGACAGGCCTGGCTATTAGAACAAAGAAACACATGAGGCAAGAGACTTAAAGACTTCTTCCTTTCTCATAAGCATTTTGGCAAGAAAATTTTGAGAAAAACATTAAGGTTTGTCCAAGGAATATAATTATTATTTAAAAAACCCAAAGCTTTTAATGCTCTTGACGATTAATTTTTTTTTCCAAAGAAATAAGTGACAGCTAAATAGTTCTCTGAAAATACTGGATTTATGACAAAGTCCAATGAAGCAGAGAGGGGTATTGATTTGGGAAGACTCAGGTTATGATCTGTTCACATTGCCATATTTCAAAGTGATGAACCATATTGTGTTGTTTTAACTTGTCTTTCGTTAGATGTACAGCAAATAGTGTGTGAGCAACCACACGTGTGTATGTCTATGCTCATACATGCACACACACACACCTGTTAAACACCATATTTGCAGACCATGTTGGACTTGAAAAATTGCTAGAATGCCGGAGTGCAGCTTCAGGAGGTTGCAAGGAAGCAACAATGAAGTATGAAGTGGAAATTCCCTCTTTATGACACTTGAGGGTCTCTAACTCTTCCTATACTTCAATATTAAGAGCTTTTAGGAACAATGAAGGCAATTTTTTCAGCAAGACCATAGCTTTAGACATGGCATTGCAAAGGATGCAACATTCATCTTCACTCAGCTTTGTTCACAGCAATGCACATTCACAGGGGTTGAATTAGAAAAAAAAATTACATTTTATGTCCCTACTTCATTTAATCAGTAAATATAACTTGAAAAGTGATCATCAGTTAAATAAAACTTTCTAACATGAAGTTGCAAATTCTTTAATAACAAAACAAATGTTACTTGCTGCAGCTGTTTTGAAAGTTTGTAACATTAGTGTCTGTCAATGAAGGCTGGAAAATGGGTTTTAGAGGGAGTGTAGAATGTCAAATTCACTCTAAAATAATAGTAAGGTCATGTATGTGATTATCTACTCTGAATTGTCATCACTGGGATGCCAGCCTGATAAGGGCAGAAATTAGGGTCATGTGGCAAAATGCTTGGACTGAAGGCTGCTGCCATACTACTGATTCCATGTGTTGAAGTGAACTTTTATTGTCAACTGGATGCATGGTTCATTTTATTTTGCAATTGTGTTAGGGAATGCCAAATACACTAAAGCTCCATAATCAAAACCACAGTCTGACCTACGTGTAAATTCAGAATAATTTAACTAGGAACACAGCTATAATAATATCACAATCAGAATCTGACCTTCTCTTGGGGATTTGGCATGATAGGCTTCTAATCAATGTGGTTCAGCTGCTTCTTATAATTAAATCAGTATAGCATGGTTATATATACAGTGATAAAAACCTCTCAGAAATGGAGATAAAATATTCTTTTCTCTTGAGAGAGAAAAATTGTTTGCATTTTTGCTTTGCTTTCTAACCTTACTCAGTCTTACATAATACTTTATATACAAGCCAAAATTATGCATTGACACCTACTTTTCCATAGTATATTCCAGTTCAACAGATCACATCTTGACACAACATTTCCTTTCAGCATTTTCCCTGTAAACTTGGTGTAACTCCCCTAAAGCCAGATGTGAAATCCCAGTTTTGATGAGCTCAGATTCTGTTCACTGAGCACCCATATTAATCGGTTACATTTTGCTTTGCCACCCATATCTAAAGGCTAAACTTGCTTTTGAAATCTAAGAGTTGCCTCTTCAAGCAGACTTAGTGTTTCCTTAGCAGCAGCACGTGCTAAGCCACATATGATGCTATCACAGTGTCTGAGGCTGCCCTGCAGTGTCACCTAGACAGTTTTTGCCCACAGCTCCTGGTAGCTGCGTGCTTCAGACAGTCCACACTGACTACATTATCTGGCAGGGCAGTAGTTTTCAGATCTAAAGATCCTTGGAGAGTGAATCCTACTGTGGTCCTTCTTGGTTACCTCCTAGGGGTCCTCTGACAGGTATCTAGAGACTCAGAGAGCACAAGCTGACAATCACCAGAGCTGAGCAACCCAGCATACTAATCCACATCCTTGTCTTTTTAGACAGTTGTTCTTTGTATCAGGACTGGCAGAGAATTTCAAAGTACTCCTTAGCACTACTGTTCTGACCCTGGATGTCAGGTGAAATGTGCAACTAAATGAAGACTCTACATTCCCTTCCATGTTATATATTCATGTTACTTTCCTGTCATGCTATTACATTAGCACATCAAGCCACCACTCAAATCAGGCTGCACTGTGCTGAAGACAGGGCCCTGTTTTTAATAACTAACTCCTTTGTTTGTGGCAAGTTGCACTGCAGCAGTACACCATAGCACAGAGAAAGAGGAAAGAAGGGGTTGACAAATGTGTGTGGTTGTGTGATTTTACCAAACATTGTGGTCAAGCAGGCCCACCACTTACTAAAGAAATTTCTCAGACTCTGCAAGTTTATGGGTCTGGTAGCTTTAGAGAGGTCTATGGATTTTTGAAGGCTAATTTAGCCTGATACATGCTTCTTTAACCTTTTGTTCATTAAATCAGTAACTATATTAGAGTTCCTTGCAAAGTCTTGTGGGTTTTATCCTGGCATATCAATAACCTCACTGTTTGATAAACTATTTCCCCAGTTTCTTTTTCCTACATGGAGTTAGCATTCATTTATGAGTCCTGCTAGACTGTGGATATGAAAATCGCAAAATGTCAGGTGACACAGCTGCACGCCAAAGGAAAATCTGGCATCAACTGACAACAGTTCACACTGAAAGGATAAAAGGTTACCATGGTGAAAATCACCCTGCATCCCCAAGAAAATTAATCCCAGCTAGACCAGCAAGGTTATCACCACAGTAGGTCAGGGCCTGCCCCTTCCCAGCCATCCAGCAGCAGCAGCTACATCCTCCCACTTGGAAACACTGGCTTCCTAGGCCAGAAAGGGAAGTTCCTAGAGGGGACTTTTCAGAGGAGATGGTGATCAAGGAAAGGACAAGTGATACATATGGGTAATTGCTGTTCCATAAATCTAGATTATAACTACATAACAAAACAAATGTTATGTGGTTGTATGTTTTGTTTGTGCACATTGCCCAGCACAACATGAAAGATCTGTGTACAAGCTATGTTCACAATGAAAAATGCTATAATATTCTAAAGCTGTGGGTAAAACCCCAGATTCCCTGTATTCTAGAGTGCTTTCAAAACTCCTTAGTATTTCAACTGTACCTTCCTGTTGTGACTACGATATCTTGTAAATCAAAGAATCACAGAATCATTTAGGTTGGAAAACACCTCTGAGATCATCAGGTTCAATCTTTGACCAATCATCACCTCATTGATTAGACCATGGCATCAAGTGCCAGAAACAGTCATTTCTTGAGCATCTCCAGGGATGATGACTCCACCTCCTACATGGACAACCCATTCCAATAACCTACACCCTTTCAGTGATAAAATTCCTCCTAATGTCCAGCCTGAACCTCCTCTGGCATAACTTGAGCCTATGTCCTCTCATCCTGCCACTTGTTACATGGGAGAAAAAACTAATCCCTACCCAACTCCAACCTCCTTCCAGGTAGCTGTAGGGGGCAATAAGGTCCACCCTGAGCCTCCTTTTCTCCAGGCTAGGCACCCCCAGCTCCCTCAGCCACTCCTCATAGTGCTTGTGCTCCAGACCCTTCACCAGCCCCATTGCCCTTCTCTGGACTCACTGCAGCACCTTAATGTCCTTCTTGTAGGTAGGGGCTCAGAACTGACACAGGATTTGAGGTGCAGCCTCACCAGTACAGGGGGACAATCCCTGCCCTGCTCCTGCTGGCCACACTGTTGCTGACACAGGCCAGGGTGCCATTGGCCTGCTTGGCCACCTGTGCACAGCTGGCTCATGTTCAGCCCCTGTCACCAGCACCCCCAGGTCCTTTTCTGCTGGGCAGCTTTCCTGACACTCTTCCTCCAGCCTGTAGCACTGCACGGGGTTGTTGTGACCCAGGTGCTGGACCCAGCACTTGCCTTGTTGAACCTCACACTACTGGTCTTAGCCCATGGATCCAGCCTGTCCAGATCCCTCTGCAGAGCCTTCCTGACCTCCAGCAGATCAACTGCCGCCTAGCCTGGTGTCATCCATGAGTGTGCTGAGGATGCACTTGATTCCCTCATCCAGATTACTGACAAAGATATGGAACAGGACTGGGCCCAGTACTGAGCCCTGGCAAACACCACTAAGGACTGCCACCAGCTGGATGTGGCACCATTCACTCTCTGGGTCCAGCTGTCCATACAGTTTTTGACAGAGTGCACCCATCCAAGCCATCAGTTGCCTACTTTTCCTAGAGGATGCTGTGGGAGACAGTATCAAAGGCTTTGCTGAAGTCCAGGCAGACTACATCCGACTGGGCCAAAGCTACGGAGAAAGGAAAACCAGCACATTTGCTGATAGGAAAACCAGATAATGAAGAATGACTGAATTTTTTCTCTCATTCACAGGATTCCCTCTTAAGAATGTTATCTCTGCCCACAGCAAGCGAGGGAAGAGTTATAAACAAAGGAAATGCTCAGTGACTAAATTGACAGAATCCTCTGAGAAATTAAGGGACAAAGAGGATTTCACAGGCATGTAAAGGAAAAAGAAAAAGAGCCTCTCTGTGATCAAGGAACTGACCAGAAATATTAGAGTGGCTTTTTGAACACAAGAGCACACCCAAAAGAGCAACACTGGCTTCAATGAGAAAATAGGCATGAACCATGAGATGCTGAAGCATCAGTAGGTGAAAAACTGCTGGAAAAGGTGGTCTATTAAAGTTGCCATCAAACCTGTGTATTTGCCTTTCTCTCCTTGGTACTTTATGTGAAATTTCATTAGTCTCAGTCTTTCCCAAAGTGGAGACTTTCTCCTTGAGACTTCGCCACAAGGACTCTTCACCATTACTCTTTTGTTAGTAGTAGAGCAAAATCCTGAGAAGCAGTGGCATCCTGTAGTTGCTTTGATTCCACCATCCTGATTATGTCTTTTGTCTCCTATTGTGGTAGAAAAAACACGGAAAGGGAACTGAGAACTGCAAACTCCATAAAGTTTGCAAGCAAGTTTGTGTTCCACAAGTCCACCACAAATGCTCTGTCTCTTGGCTGATCAAGATCAAAGTAGTTAACCCCTGATCAATAGTTGTAAGAACAACTTCAGCATGGAAATAGCCAAATGCTTTGAACCACAGGGATGTGCCCTGCTGTCCCTTTGCTTCTGCTGCAGCTCTGGAGTGAAGCCTCAGTAGTAAGGTAGCTGCTGCTAGTTAAGTCATAGTGTAGCATAACACATAATCAAGTTCTCTGCTAGATGTCACTTCTTTCTAGAGCTCAAAAAGGGCACCATATAGGGCAAAGCTATTTCAAGTTCCTCCTTTAAGCAACTTTTTGGTTTTATTGCCCTTTCCCTGTGCCACAACAGCAGCAGAGGGGGTGAGGAAAGGTATAGCTGCCATTGCTTAAAAAATGAAGCAACAGTTGCCTGTTTGCAAAACTGACCACATCAGTGGCAGTGGGTAAAGGTGTCTGAATGGATGCCTGAGTGTGTGCTACCACAACTGCGTGGATGTGGAGGGAAGTGGGAGTGGTGACATGGGCTGGTGGTACTAGTCATCATAAAGTGGCTGCAAGGAGACTGCCCATTTATTTAAAACAGGCCCCACACACCAGGCATTCAGCCCTGTGACTCCCAGGTCTCAGCAGTAGTGTGACAGGCATGGGCGACATGGACACAGGGCCAAAGTAAGTTGGAGGAAATCCCTCAAGTGAAAACAAAGGCTCGGTAAGTCATTTCCTCTGAGCTGAACAGAAAGACATCTGTGTTGATACAGCTATTACACACTAATCACAACAAAACAATTCTCTTGTAAACGGCATAGACCCTGCTTGCTTTCCTCTAGGCTGACTGAAATGTGAGAGACGTATTTCCATTGAACTTTACAAGATCTTTTTCTTTCAATGTGGTTTTGCAGTGACAGTTTCTGTAGGTCAGACTGGGCTAAGAGGGTAAGGAGGTAAAGAAAAGAGCCTACGTGCCATTTCAGTACACACCCTGAACTCCGAAGTTCAGCAGAGGCACCTGAGGTGCACAAAAGCTGCTTCAGTTATTCTGGCTGTGGGTTTGAGGTGGCTGGATGTGACTGTTGGCATGGTTAATTACGAAGGAAGGCACTGAACCCCGGGGTCACTGGGACACGAGCAGATCTGCGATGGGCATTGAAGAGGAGCAGCCTCGGGTGCACAGCCCATTGGGGATGGGGGAATGCTGTGCCCACCGCCACCGCACGGCCCAGCCCGGAGCCCTGCGAGCACTCCTTCTCCCCGTGGTTTGGTAAGAGAAATGCTGTAGTCAAAGCATAGCTTTCACACAGTTTACAGCCAGCTGGTGCCAAGAACATAGATTTTGAGGGAGCGTTTGCAACTTGCTCCGAATTACGTAATTTGCCTTTTTCTTACACTTCTCGGACGGGATTCGAGGGAGCTCCCAACGAGATTTGGTGGGCGTGGGACACCTCAGTTCAGCCCAGCCTCTCGCAGCGCCGCACCCGCCCCGGGCGCCCAGACAAGCGCGGCCGCCCCGGGTTGCCCCCGCTGCTTCCTCCGCGGGGAGCCGCGCTCGGCGGGAGGAGGAGGAGGTGCCGCCTTCCCGTGCCGGAGCGAGGCAGTGCGGTGCCTCTCTCCCTTCCTCCCTCCCTCCTTCCGCCGCCCTCCACGCCGCCGGCGCCCGGACTCCTTCCGCGACGGCGGCCGGGACACGCAGGTAGGGCAGGTGAGGCGAGGCGGGGGTGCCGGCCCGCTGAGGGAGCGGGGGGGTCCCAGCGCCGACAGCCGCGGAGCCCTGCCGGGTGCCGGCACACGGAGCCCCCCTGCCGCCGCTGCCAGCCCCAGAGCGTGCGGCACTGCCGGGGCCGAGGGGCTGCTGCCTCGGAGCGCAGGTGTCACAGCAGCCCTAATCGGGAGCGGTGACAAAAGCCGGCTTTGAAACCTTTGCTTAAAATTGCTCTAACTGCGTGATATATAAAGGGGCTGTGGTCCAGGCTGCCAAGTACATTTGAAAGGCAACACTGATGAGTATTTCTTTATGTGACTTTCTTCTCTGAGTCTTAGCTCCATGCAACCAGTGTGCTTTGCTGAGACTGTTTTGCCTCGTCTCGTGGGAAGAATTGCCTTCTGTTGAGTTCAGTTATCCTAATAATTCCTCCTGCTTTCTGTCCCACATGGAGTTACCTTTTGTTGGCAGTGCATACTCTTACATAGCCTTGTGCTGGGATACAGCACACCTGCTGCTTGTTCAGTGGGTGACGAGACTCGCGTGGTGCTTTTCCACAGGCTTCCTTTCTGCACCCTTAAAAGTTGGAACGGGCAATTATTTGTGCTGTAAACTGAAGTTTTAGTACCGGAATGGCAGTGAGCTCCTTGCTTGAAATGACAGATGCTGATCTGAAATACTCAGGGTTGTTTTTTGAGTCAAGTACATATTGGTTTTATAGATGGAAAAACTGACTGTAGTAGAAATGCAGGCAAAAAGCTGTCTTGTGAGTACCTGCTACTGGAGCTTTTGTTTTCATTTTAGCGTACATGTTTCTGATATTCTGACTGTCTCACCTTTGATAGAGGATGATGTTTTGTTCAGTTTCTCAGAACTCTTCAGAGACTGGAAGATGGGTTATTACTTATTGCTGTTGCATAAATGTTTAAAGTATTTTGAGCTATCAGAAAGCACGTGCTTTTCTTTCCTTCTGGCACACCAGCTGTGCTGCTCAGATCATTTCAGCTGTGCAGAGGAGGCCCTTCAGGTGTCCTGGTCTTGTTTGCTGGGTACTGCTCTTGTGTGTGGGTAGGTAGCTCCTGGACAGGGAGTTGCTTACAGTCATTTGGTGGTTATGGTTTGTAAGGGGACTGCAGCAGGAAAGGGCCCATTTACTATCAGACTCTCCTCTGGTATTCTTTATGTTTCTCTGAGGTTTATTTATGTTTTATTTGTTGTGAGATACATTTTATCATGAAATGATCACATTTATCTCTGCACTTAGTTCTTATTGAAAGGGTGCCTTATATGTTCCTCTAAATTTCTAAATTAATATTATGATTATTTTGAACCAAATGGTTGATTTCTATGTGAGCTTGCCTGCTGAAACCACTGAAAGCAGAGCAGCATGATTATATTTGGCATGTTTTTTGTTTTGATAAGATAATCTCATAGGTGCGCAAATCAAAACCATACTGGCAGTTACACCTCTGTCTTGAAGGAACTCTGGTTATCAACTGCCAGCCCTGCTTTTATTAACCCTTCTAAATTTGTAGGAATACCACATATTTTTAATGTTAATCTAGGCTTTTTACAGTCTTTGAAATATTTTAAAACCATTTACTATGAGGTGGTTTGAACTATGTCCTAAGTTAAATCACATTTTAATGCTTAGCTGTAGGCATTGTGGATTTGGCATTGTAGTGTTTAGGCTGTTTACAGTAGATAGAAAGAGAGAAAAATAATAGAGCTGATAAAACAATATTAGTTCCGTATTTTTTTATCTTGCCCCGAAACAACATTGTATTCAGAAACACCATATGTGATAACCTGTAATGAAGTTAAAATAATTGAGAACTGGTTAATTTAATAGAATTACTTGGAAGCATCAAGAAAAGTCTTCCCCTCACCAAATATAGGTGCAACTTGTATATTTGATTACCTCTGTGTTGTGTTAGCTTATAAACTGGATGCCCAAGATAAGGTGCAGAATAGTGTAAGTTTCATACAAATATTTATACCTCAAATATGCAAAACATTTTCTGTTTCTTAGACAATAGAAGTCTGTGCTGCCTGCTGTCAATGCAAAGGTCATGGAAAACAGTCTTTAGCCTTTGTTAACCATTGATGTCCAAGATGTTTTTTTACTTTTGATTAGTTTGACTTTTTTTCAGTAACCTATTACCTTCTTGCTGCCGAACCTGGAACTATTCTTTGGAAAAGGAAGATTTGTGCATGGCAAAGGATCGGTTGTAGCAGTCTACAATGACTCTCTTGCAGAAATAATATAAGGAACTATAAAAACTGAAAAATATGGAAAACAGTACTCAAACATAGTGGAGTACAGGTTGGCATAATGAAGAAAGCCTGAGGTGGTGGACCTTTTATATTTCTAATTACATATGTGCTCCTGAAGGACATGTATCATATATTTTTTGTGCTACATATATTTTTATTATTATCTAGATGCATCTATTTGCTCAGAATTACCGGGACCTTGTCTGGAAAGTGTTGGCAATGGTCAGTCAGTTGCTGCACCATGGAAATTAGAGTGATGAAGTTCATTAAATGACCTGCTGATACCCATTATGCAAAGTGCAAGGGAAAGACTCTCGCTACACCGGCTGCTCCTTACTGCAGAGGGATCAGCCCAATTTACTCTAATTCTGGCCAGGACTTCATGGCAGCACTAGGCATTAGAGGTATTACTGATATAGTGGGACACAACTCTCCAGAAACCCATGAAATTGCACCAGTGTTTTAGCAAATGGTCAGCCAGGTCTCAAGAAATGTATTTTTGTTAATAGAGCAGTTTACTTCTAGCAGCAAATCACTGGTTTGCTCTGCCAGCCCTCAGGCAGAGGAGCATTCTGCTCTCCTGCTTCTGGTCTGTTTTTTTAAGTGTATTTTCTAAAGGAAAAAGCATTAGGAAAGAAAACAGTGTGCAAGTGAAGGAAACAAGTGTTTGGGTGGACACGTCTGCTCTTTGTCTGGTGTGGCAGAAGAGGAACTGGGGAACTGAGCACTGCCCTGTGGCCATTACAGCTCTGGCAGTTCTCAGTCATCCCCTGGCCTGGCTCAGCCCCATGGGCTATGATTCAGAGTCAGGGAAAACAACATGTGAGCTAAAACCTTGAAAAATAGACAGGCAGTACATACCAGTGTGACAACAGTCTCATTGCAGAAGGTGCTTTGTGGGGAGGGGAGCATCTTTCTGTATTTCCTGGGCATGGAGGTGGGATGGAGAGAGAGACATTTCTTACAAGTACTGTGAAGTGACCACTGTGTTCAGATGGGGTCGTGAAATCTTGGGAAGAATTACAGAAGTCTCCTGAGAGTAGGTCTGTCCATCATGGGCAGGGTTTACCTTTCTTAGGAAGAACGACATCACCTAGAAGTTGTCTTGGGTTTGGTCAATACCCAAACATTTAGGAGGAAATGATATTGCTGAAAAGACACCTCTTGGTTGCATGGCTGTCCTGTATTCTGGGCAGTTCAGTAAAGCTCATGCTTAGTGTGGTGTGGTCCTGCCTTTGTGTGTGAGCAGGAGACAGGGTTTTCAGGAGCAGAGAGAGGAGTTGCTCCAGGAGAGTCTGAGCCTGGCCAACAGCTGATGTACAAGAGCTGTTTCCCATCAGCTGTGGGACTCAGGTTTTGGTGAGGGGAAGGAGAAGTGTTTGGCCATGCTAGCAGTCACAGCTCCTCTGCTGAAGCAAAGCACCAAGCTGCCAACTGGGTTACTCTCTTTCAGCTCTTAAGGTAAAAATCCTGTGCAACATTAAACAAATGCAGGAAAAAAGGAAAAAAAAAAAAAAGTAGTGTGCTGAGGCATGTGGGACCTGAGCAAAGGCTTTCTTGGCACTCCTGCTTTTTCTCATTTCCATTTCTCTTATCAGCAGATATGTGAATGGGTGCCACTTTGCCACACATAGGGTACAGCTTCATGTAGGCTCAAGTAGGTCACAGCTGAGTTTCCTGTGAGGAGGGGTTTTGTTCAGCCTTGTGCCTATTGCAAGCTGTGATCTGATTAACTTGTAAGATCTAGGCCTTCTTTTCAATTGAATGTAGGGCAGAAAAGCATGGCTTTGGGTAGTAAAGGAAGCAGGATTCTTCCTTCTGAAAGAGGATCTGGCCACAACACTGGGACCCTGCCCTTCTAGGGGCACTTCCAGAGTGTGCACTGTACACTAATCTGGGACAAACTCCTGGCCATTTATGTTTATGAAACAAAAAAAGGTTCTCTTTGTTGTCTTTGTTTTTTTTTTTTCCCTCCACAGGATAGCCACATAACTCACCATCAGACCCAGGTGATATCTGCTCCTTCATTTTAGTTAAACATTGTATATCTGTCCTAGGCAGCCCTGTGAACAAATCTTGTCAGATTCACTGTGCTAGTTTACTGGGTAGGTGAGATAATTATAATTAAGTTGAATCTATCTATCTATCTATCTATCTATCTATCTATCTTTATATATATATATATATATCTCTTCATATATATATATATTCATATATATATCGATCTTCATATATATGTATATATTCATATATATATATATTAATATATTCAAGGTTGCTACTTGTCCTGTGAATTACAGGATGTCTTATATCACAGGGCAAGCTCCATATCCTGGCAGAAAAAATAACTGTGTTTTCCCTGCCTCCCCACTCTTATTCTGAGCATCTCTTCCCAGCTGAAGTGGCAGGCCACATCAGTGGTCTCCAGTGCTATGGCAGGAGGAGAAGAGGGGGGACTCTCCTGCTTTGAATTGTGTGACCCAGTTCAAGGGATGTGCAAAGTAAGTTGAGCTGAATGGGCCCTTTTCTGTCCCAGAAGAGATCTCCTAAACTGATAATTTTACATATACTTTGGGATCTTTTGAAATTAAAATTTCTACCAAAAAATATCCAAAAGATGCTTAAAATAATATTTTTTTTAACATGAAGAGATCTAACACTCCAGTATTAAGAGTGGCTGGTTCAAAACTGCTATTGCAACTTGAATTCTCCTTGCTTACACCTAATCTGTTACGTGTTTAATTCTGTAGCCACATGTGATTTTGCTGTTTCATTCAGCCCATGGCTGGTTGGACTGTTTCAGTTTGCTTTGTTGTGGTCAGCCATGAGGACCATCCTCCTCCTCAGAGCTGCCGGCTGGCAATCAGTCCTCCTCAGTGGTTGAATATAGCAGGTTCGGTTGTTGGAAGCAGACATATTTACAGCTCCAGAGTGTCAGATGAACTGTGAGGGTCTGTTTTATAGCAGGGAGTTTGGGAGAATGGCACGGTGAAAGGCTGTGGAGTGTGAGAGCAGTGGGAGGAGGCCATCGCTCTGTGCAGGCAGCCTCTTTGCCACCACAGCAGCTTTCTCTTCCCACCAAGGCACTCTCTCCAACCATGAACGGGATTGCAACTTTCTGAGGGAAAAGTAAAAGTAAAAGTCATGGGCAAGCAGCAAAATTCCCTCAATTTGGTTTAGTTACTTTTCTGGATCTCTTAACCTGAAGCTAACTCTGAAAGTCAATGTGATGCAGGCACTCCCCATGAAAAGCTGAGACCTAACTATAAATCTTACCTTTGCAGTGCCTTAGCTTTACTTCTTGTAATTTTGGCCTCAATGGGACTGGATTATGGTAGCCCATGTTGTGATGATGTTTGGTTGATTCTCCAATATCCTTGTGTCTCACCATGGATAAGCAGAGTGCAGTAAGGTACTGTGAAGCATTAATGACTGTGTTGCATGATGTCTCAAAGAGTTTGAGCTGAATGCTGTTCCTTAATACCATAAATGTCTTGTGACTCCTCACAAGTGCAAGTCCAATTCCCTGTTTAACTTGCAACAGTTGAAACACCTCAATGCATCTGAGATCTGATATCAAGGAGAGCAGAGATAACAAGCTGCTTTGCTAGAGATGCTCACTACCTTGCATTAACCAGAGGAAAGGGAAAACACACGACCACAGCCGTGTGTCAGTTGTGTTTGTTTTCAGATTCAGTGAGAAACTTTTCCCTTGAATTAATACTTATATATTGACATGAATGAAGCTGAAGTTCTTTGGTATTCCTTGTTGCTTAGGGTGCACTCTATGTGAAGAAGAAATTCTTCAAGGTCACAGCCTGGCTTTTCAGTCCTGTGTAGGGAGACTTTATTAGCAAGTAGCTGAAATGCAAGTAAAAGCAAGGGTTTCTTTCACCACTTCCTGTGGGTAGGCAGGTGTCCAGCCATTCCCAGGAAAGCTGGTCTACATCATGCAAAGCAGTTTCTTGGGAAGACAAATGCCATAGCTCCAAATGTCTTCCCTTCCTCCTTCTTCCCCCCACTTTGTATACAGAGGTGATGTCATTGGTGTGGATAATCCCTTTGGTCATTTGAGTCACCTGTCCCTGCTGTGTCTTCTCCTAATTTCCCTTGCATCCCCAGTCTCCTTGCCAGTGTGGCAGTACAAGAAGCAGAAAAGGTCCTGGCTCTGTGCAAGCACTGCCCAGCAATAACAAAGCCATCTCTATATTATCAGCACTGTGATCAGCACAGTTTCAAAACACAGCTCCATATTAGCCACTGTGAAGAAAGTTAACTCTACCCCAGCCAAAATAAGCACACCTATCCAGCATATCAGGGTAAGAGAGTCTGGAATCACAAGATAAGCAGGCTGACCTTGCCAACACCACTGCTTTGCCACGCAGGGGAAGGGCAGAACACCATCTCAGCTGAAATGTAAATGGTTGTTCATTTTGTGTTCCATCTCCTGCGCTTGTTTTGTAGCAGAGGGGATGTGTCCTAGTGAAAACAACATGGGGAAAAGGTGACACATGGAACTTGGATATTTTCTGTTCCCCACTCACTGCCTTGGTTTTTTCCTGCACAGAAGGCAGTTCTGACCTGTAACTTTAGACATATTATTTAGATATAGATAAATGTTGCTTTTTCACACCTACTGAGCCCTGTCGGGTGGGACTAGTCAGTTGCTCAGTAGGTGTGAAAAGGCAACATTTATCGACTGACCTTATAATACTACCTCAAAATAATTACTTTGAAGGTAAATACATCCATTGGTCGACATGTGGGATGGGCCAGTAGTTCATCATCTGAGTCAGCTTCTCAGCTTTGTCTTCAGCAAAAGTTCTCATGTTTGTTGAAGCATTTCTTACTGTGTAGCTTCCACAGAGTCTAGCATGTGGAGATCAAGCAGTTCTTTAGTAGGTGGACAACAAGCAGTTGTTTAGGGAAAAAAGATCTTGGAATGTTTGGAAAGAGAAATAACTCAGGAAGTATTAGTCATTCCCTGTGCATAAAGACAGTCATAATTTGTATGTATTTCAGTATCTTAGTTAGACCATGTCAAAACAGCTGAAATAAATTGAGCTTGTTTTTGTATAATCTATCACATGCTTATCTGAGATTGTATAACATTTGAGAAGACAAGTTCAAATTGTGAAGAAAGTTAATTAAGCTGACTCCTTTGTGGTAGTTGGAAAGAAGGATACCCTCAGGCACTGTTGACCTATTTTCTTTTTATATTTTTCTTTCCTATAGATTTGATTTGTTTTTCTCATACTTGCAGTTTTGTGTACAAAAGCAATTGTCCTACTTGACAGTGAGCTTTAGGATTCCTTAACAGAGTTAGGTTCAACCTCTGATTTAATAGTGCTTTTATTTTTCCACCCCTCTAAACCTTCAGCTTCCTGGAGAAGTAGGAAAATCTTTTGCACAAGCATCACCCATTTATTTTTCTGTTTCATTGCCAAATCTCATCTTTGCCTGTTTCTTTAGAAAGTGGGTGTTACTGTTTCTCTTCCCTTCTCATCAGTGGGGGATTTTTGGAAAAAGCCGAGGCAGCACTCAGCTTTGCTGAGTGTCCGGCCAGTGGGGTGATGGTGGCGGGGTAGCCTTGGCCTGTGTGGAAGTGAAGCAAATACACTCTGCTCTTGAGGTGCTTCTGCTCCTCCAAACCAATGCCAGGCCAGTTTGGAGTTAGCTCTTCCACATCCCTCTTTAAGCTTATTTTGGAAACACTTGCCAGAATAAAGCAGATTGTTTCCTTTCAAAGGTACACAACCATGTGAAAGGGACCAGTACACCTCATGCCTCTTCCCAGTCCAGAACCTGTCCTTCCCTTCCTGTTCTTACTTTATCTTTTACCTTTTCTCTGCCAGGTGAGGGTCAGTTATATTTGTACAGGTAAACCAAGCCAATATTCTTCACCAGACCTTTATGCTGCACAAGTGAATTAAGCAACTCTCTTTATGCTCTGCCTCATTGTGCCAGCTACAGTCAAACCTTGCAGCATCCTGAAGTCCTGGTGATAGCACCACAGAGGGCAAAACCTGCTGGATGACAGTGGAAAATTGTTTGCTATTTTCACTTTGCTTTATACATGGTATTTAGAATAAAAATAAACCTGAGTTACAAAGTCTGGACCTAGGAAAATCTGCTGTCTCCCTTTTAAGGGTTAATATCAAACACTGAAGTTTCAAAGTCTTTTTTTTTGTGCCTTGCTCTCCCATGTCCCAGACTAATTTTCAGCTTTATTGTCTTGCAGCAGAGAATGTTACAAGTGATAGAGAGTTTTGGTCTGAGTACACTGAAGGCAAAATAGTCAATGCAAATTTGTAAATATTGCAAAGCTTTTTGTGGGAAAAATAAAACAACTAGAAGTACTCAGCTCTAGAGGAATGAATAAAAATATAAGAAGTTGATGAGGATAGTGAAAAATGATCAGTCCATCTTTTGTATGGCATCTCATAGTGCTGCTAAATCTAACTTAATACTAAATAATTTCAAGTAAAAAATGCCCATGTCAACATATTTCCTTCATCACGGATGGTAATAATGTAATTCTTGTTTCATAAATTTCCTGAATAATTTAGTTGCGAAGAAGGTGCCCTCTAAAGCTGTGAAAGGATAACTTAGTAACTGGAGTGTGTGGCTTGCAGGCAATCCCAGTAAGGAGCAGCAGCTGAGTTTATAAATGACTTGGAGACCTGGACATGCCTGTTCTACTAAATCATCGTTGTAAGGGGAAAAGAAACCCTTTTGGTGCTCCCTGAGCTGTTCTGTGTACTCTCTGGGGTGCATTTCCCTTTTGCAGTGGTTGATGCTCCAGTTTGGTGTGATAAACACCTCAATGCCAGCTGACTCTAAGAGGGACCATGACTTGTCATCGTTTTCTTTACTTGCCCCAACTACCTAAGCTAGAATGCCAAAAGGAAACAAACGATGTGTTTTGTAAAATGCAGTGAGCCTGTTTCCAAGAAATTTTGGGAAACTGGTTCTGATTGTGATAAAATGCTCCTTCTGTGTGTGTACATGAGTACCTTCCAGCTGAATAAAGGATATTTTGCAGTATCACATGGTCTCAGAATCTCCAGTCAGAGTTGTCACAGAGTTGCCCCTTAGCCTGTTTACTTTTAAACATAAATTTCATACAGGCAAATATAAATTTTATTTTTGCAGGGTTTGATTGTGTATATAAAATTAGCCATTTGTTGTTTGGCTGATTTTCAAAGAGAAACGAAGCTTTTGCAAACCTTTGGCTATAATTTTGAAATCTCTTAGAAATTAGTGCCCCCAAATTACATTTTTCACAGTTAAAAAAACCCCCAAACTTGCATGAGATGGAAGTGGTGGAAGTGGTTTCTGAGAGTCTGCTGTTAAAAAAAAAAAAAAAAAAGGAGGGACAAAAGTAAATCAAGTAAATCTAAATATTTCCTAATGTTTTTACTTCTCCTTTTTCTGGATATGATACATTTTGTATATTATTACAGTATTTCCCCCGAATTTGATTTTTAAAATTATGACAGATTTTTGCTAAAGTATATTTCTTTTGTATTTGCATTTCTGTGAAATTTACAGAAATGTATTTCTGTGAAATTTTGAACAGGGATTAGTAACAGTTGTATTTTATTTTTTTGAGTTTGAATTTGCAACCTTAGATGTGGGACAAAAAGGCAATACAAGAGTGTATTTTGCAACCCTTGCTGACACTGAGTTGTAATTATTCAAATAAGCCTGTGCTGGATACTTATGTAAATGTTCACATGTAACTCAGTTCATGGTAAAGCAACAGAAGCTCCAGCAGAAAAAAAAAGGGTACGGAGTTCTCCTTTCCTTGTTCCTTCTGCACTGTTTCTGCTCTCTACCCAGAGGAGCTCTGGGCTGCATTTTCACTTGCCCCACTGCAGACATTTGCACAATCTGAGCTTGGTCAGTAAACTGATCTGAACTGATTAAAATGGAGGAAAAATATTCTGAAATGTACAGATTTGAGGAGGGATTACAAGGTACCAATTGGCTTTTTAAAACTGACATTTTGATTGGTACTTTCAAAAATGGAAGTAGTGAATATTCTATAATTTTTTTTTCAGTCTCCTGCCCTAGGAGGTACGTTTTCAATGTTAAGTATCCAGATCTGGAGTTGACATGGGTTTGGATTGATATGTCCCAAATCTGAAAAAGAGCAGTTGTGCATGATGTATGAACTCCGAGTCAGAAAGCTGAGGATGTTTATTCCTTAGAGGGATTGTCTGCCTTGATCGCCATCAGCTTAACATTAAGACTTTGCTCTGAAGGACACAAATTCCTAGGGTCATTTTACCATCAGGAGGTGTTGAAACTCAGAAAACTGTTCCATCTTGCTTTCATTTTTCTTTTCAGCTACCAATATTTCCTCCTATGTTCCTTTTGTATCATTGTGATAAGTAGGTTTTTCAGAATGTGTTTTTGTCTTGTGAGCCCCTCCATGACTATGTGTGGTGCAAAGATTTGTGCCTTAAAAAGTGACAATTACTTGTTGCATTTGGCTGAGAGGAACTCTGGTCAGACTGGATGCACTTTCTCTTTTCTGCTCGCTAGAATTTGTGCTGGGATTTTCATACCTTTTTTTCAACTTTTTGAATGTTGAAGGTGTTACAGTCCAGCTGGCTTACAGTGACTAATTGTTTCAATAAACAGACACAATCTGGGAGCTGGGAGTGGGAACCAGAAGATGTGTGGGGTGGGTAGTGTTGCAACACCTGAGCTTACCACATCACTTGGTGGCTCAGTTTTCCCCAGTGAAAACTGGCAGAGGTGGCATGCATAAGAAGCTCTGTGTACAAGTGAAGATGTACCTTGTGCATTTGGACCAATATTGACTTAGAAGGCTCATCTGAACAGCGGTTTTCATTTGTTTTGAGGAGGTGTATGGTGACTTCATGGCTGTACAGATTGATAATTGTACAATGGGAAGATGGGAAACCTGAGCTGATGCAGATATTTTGAAACTTAAAGTCGAGGATGTTTTTCTGACCTCAGAAAAGCTGAGAATCTGTAACTCTTTCTGATTTCTGCCGTAATTCTGAGTCTTCAGCATCTCTGCAAATTAGATTGTCTTTGTTATTGTGTAACTATGGTTGGCAGGGAACAGGGCAATTCCTTGGCACCAGTCACATCGTGAAAAGTTTACATTGGGTGTCAGCCTGAAACTCCCACAGGTGTTTATAACAAGATAACAATGTGTCATGCAAACAGCTTCGTGTTCTGAGGGTTGGTCTGGGAACAAAGGAGTGGCTGGGGGGAAGTGGGGCAGGGAAAATGTGCAGGAAGTGTCTAAAACTCTAATGAAGAAAAGTAGTGATATATGGGTTTGTTAAGGGTAGATGTGGCTGTTACTCGGGCTTCTTAATGAAGTATTGCTATTCTGAAAAAGAACTTTCAGAATAATAGGTGAGGGTTCACTTATCCTGAGCCAAACAGAAATGTTTCTAGAGCCATTGACTTGGAAATAACCCCAAATAAGGCAGGTTTCTGTGAGCAAATGCAGATTCAAAGGCTGATCTAGTGACCTGGGAAACTGGTTCTAATCTGCTGAAATCTTCATAGCAGAGATAATTCAGTGTAGCAACCAAGAGCAGACATTTACTGATGTTTTTATTTTTTACCCCCAATTTTGTCAAAAGGATTTTTTTGATTCTTATGTCATGTTAATGTAACTTAGAGAGAAATTAAATATATTAGCATTATCAGTATTGAGATTTGAAATCATAGTTAACTTTGAATCCTTCTTGTGCTCTGTAATGCAGCACTCTAGGGATCTAGAGATATGATGGATAATAATTATGTTTTTCTTAAGTACAAAAAGAGAATTTTTACTATTGAGAACAGTAGAATTGTTTTGAGTGGGAGATTGTGTGATGGGAACTCTTAAAGTTTTGTATGCATTAAGCTGGTCTGAAAGTTAATACTGAATTTTAATTTTTTTGGACAATGTTTATATGTTCAGTTTATGGTAGTATTCTTCCTTCTGCAATTACCTTTAAGATTGCGAATTTATTTTTAGAAGGGCAATAAAACAGAATTGGTCAGCTTTAGTAGTTAAATAACATATCCAAGTCAATTACTTATTAAAGTTCTGCCTTTTTCCCAGAATGCAATATGACAGATTACCAACAAAATATATCTGTATGTATTTCAGAAGAAGAGAGATAACAAAATGTAGATTATTCATAATAATCACCATTTGCAGTCCAATCATCATCTTTTACTTATGCATCCTAGCCTTGTCTTATTTTGTAGTTCCATTTAAACCTGTTGCAGAATGATCCGTTTGTCGGGGATGAGCCATTTGTCGGGTGCAGGGAAAACTCAGACACTCAATATGAGTGTTCAGCAAGCTCCGTTTATTGAAGAGAGCATCAGACACTTATACAGCAAGTAATAAGCTCATGAATATTCTTTAATTTACACCGTCTATTGGCTGCACTACAACATCAGCTCTTCCCTATTCCTTAGGAGTTACATCCTTCTTTTCTCATGTCTCTTTCACTATTTGTTATCATACTACAACTAAGCCTAAAGACACACTATCTTACAAGTGCAAGACTTAGAATTAACCACAGCCTTGTACTTTTCCAATCTCTAATCAACTAAAATCCTAACATAAACCACTGATTTTTTTTTTTGACATATGAAGAGGTATTCCTAGGAAAGAAAAGGATATTTTAAAGCTGTTAACAGTTAACAACTACTTCCAGCTGTTAAGATAGCAGCAGTATGGGCTATGAGAGCTCAGCTGATCAAACCAGGGAGTGAAAAGTAGTATTGACGCTGGACTGGAATGCAAAGAGTGTCACTTCATGTATTGTGACAGCCATCAATTGCTCACAAAGTGAGACACACTACAGTGAGTTTGTTTACATTTGTTTTTATTAAAAATTATATAGTGTAAGGCAGTGTTGTGAAGAGGTTTGTGGTTTTTCAGGATTCTCTGCCACAATTCTGTGAAACGTACTGTTTTGTCCATGCTGAAGTTATGTTGCCTGTAGAGACAAACGTGCATGCCATTTCCCCAGTGAATTCTGAAATACTCTAAGTAGCAAATAGGTGCATAAAGCAAGCCCTGTAAAGAATGAATTATTTTTTTGTTTCACTCTAGGGCTTTAGTTTGGGTTATCCCCCTACCCCCTCCAAACAGCTGAGAGATTGTTCAGTCACTGGTGCTTCAGCAGATGCTGCTGTTCCTTCTTCAAGCCATGGCTTCAGCTCCAGCCGTGCTGCTCTAGCCTGAATTGCTCTCCAGGTCTGTGCCTGCAGCTTCTCCTGGCTTTGGAGCACAGCTTCAGGCAGGGAGGGCAAGTGGTGCCATGGGCAGGGCTGGCAGAAAGGGAGCAAAGCAAAAGGGAGTGGGGAGGTAGATTTCTGGGACAGCTTCTGCACAGCCTCTCCCACAGGTTTCATTCCTGCCTCCTTGCACTCCATTTAATGTGTCTGTGCAGGCAGATGAAATGTGTCATATGCTGCATGATGAAATCCTCCTTGGATCCCTTCCCTAACCTGCTTCCCAGCCTGGCAGGAGGAACACCTGCACAAGGCAGGGTGGCATGGCAGGACAGTGGTGGGTTGATGAGGGAGGAGATCAGCTGTGTTTAAGCTGGCATCATTGTGAAGAACAGAGAAATTGCCTACGGCGGAACCCAGGAGCCGGATTGGCAAACAAGCAGCTGTGGGTGCATTGGTTTTCATGGACTGCTAAGTTTGTCCTACAGGTATCAGTCATGGTGTAGAGCTTAAAGCAGCTGTACTGAGTGACCACACATTACTGAGTGACCAAAACTGTGAATCCAATTGCTTGATTTTGATAGTCAGCATGAAGTCTTTCTCAACAGAAGCTGGAAGGCATATGCTTAGCAGTTTCTGAAAAACAAGCTTAAGTTCTTTTTTCTCAAGCTGATTTCTTCTAAACAACCATTAGTGTCTAAAAATTTTCATTAATAAAATTGGGGTAAATTTTCAAAATTACTTCTACTGATCCATCTTAAGTAGAAAGGGTTGTAGTAAATGGGATTAATCAGGCTGATGACTGGTCATTAGTGGAATTCTCCAGGGCTTCATTTTAGGCCCAGCATTCTTCAACATGCTCATAAAACACTTGGATGCAGGATTGAAAGAATACTAAATGAGCTTTCCCAAAATACTAAATTGGGAGTAGCTGTTGACTGCCTCAAGGGCAGAAAGAGGCCCTGCAGATTACAGAGATGGGCAATCACCAACCATTTGAAGTTTGACAAGGGCACATCGGGGATTCTGCACTTGGCATGGGACAGCCCTGGTTGTCTGTATAGACTGGGGAATGAGAGGCTGGAAAGCAGCACTGTGGAAAGAGGCCTTGGAGCTGTGGTTGATGGCAAGGTGAACATGAGCCAGCAGTGCCCTGGCAGCCAGGAGGGCCATGGGTGTGTCCTGGGTGTGTCAGGCACAGCACGGCCAGCCAGGCAAGGGAGGGGATTGTCCTGCTGTGCTCTGCTCTGGAGCGGCCTCACCTTGAATATTGTGGGCAGTTTTGGGTACCACAATGTGAGAAAGACATTAAGCTATTCAGGAGCATCCAAAGGAGGGCAGCAAGGATGGTGAAGGGGGAGGGGAATCCATATGAAGAATGTCTGAGGGCACTTGGTCTGTACAGTCTGGAGGAGGCTGAGGAGAGACTTCACTGCAGTTGTAACTTTTTTGGGAGGGGAGGAGAAGGGGCAGACACTGATCTCTTCTCCCTTGTGACCAGTGACAGGACCCAAGAGAATGGCCACAAGTTGTGTCAGGAGAGGTTTAGGCTGGATATCAGAAAAATATTCTTCACTTAGAAGATGGTTTGGCACTGGGACAGGCTCCCTAGAGAAATGATCACAGCACCAAGCCTGACAGTTGAAGGAGCATTTGGACCATGCTCTCAGATAAATGGTGGGATGCTTGGGGCTGTCCTGTTCTGGGCCAGGAGTTTGACTTCCATGATCCTTGTAGGTCTCTTCCATGCAGGATAATCTATGATTCTATGATCTTCAATTTTGTGTATAGAACTCTTTTGCAAATGACATTTATACATGCACAATTATCATTTGAAATTAAATTAGCAATTACAACTTCTATACAGGTTAGAAACTTCTGTACAGGTTGGAGGTGAAGAGCAGTTGTGCACTGCTGCTTGCCTGGAGCACATTTCAGACTTCTCACACATATTCTCTGTGACACAGGCTGCAATGTACCTGATTTCATCCCAGTCACGTACAGCTTTGGGCTTCCTGGGAATGTGCCAGTGCAGCCCTCAGCTGAGCAAAGCCTGAACTTTTTAGTCTAATAATTAACTTTTGTAAACTTCCATGTGAGCTCCAGCTTTCTGTATATTCAGGCAGTTTCGTTTATAAGTAGAAGCTCTTTGTTACAGAAGTCTCCAATTCTGTGATCCTCCTAAGATCTGGTAATGTTTTATTCCTCATCTTCACAGGAACTGATGTTCAATGGCTAGAAGAGAGCTGACAAGTGGCTGAAATGAATACGACTACTATCCTACAAGAGATTTTGATTAAAAGATCGCAGCAGAAGAAGAGGACTTCTCCCTTGAACTACAAAGAGAGGCTTTTTGTGCTTACAAAGTCTATGCTAACATACTATGAAGGTCGAGCGGAGGTAGGAGACACAGATTGCCTTTGTTCCTTTTTGCTTTTGTACCACACTGGCTTTTTTTCCTACTGTATGTCATACTATCAAGAGCTGATCAGGGAAATGGTCTTTAGTGGCTGTGAACGTGAGCTGGCACTTCTCTTATTTATAATGCAAGGTGGCAGAGGTGTAGGTAACTTACCTGGCAGCCAGTGTGAATTGGTTCTCAATAGGAGAAGTAGTGTATAGCCAGCATTTAGAGGTGGTCATAAATGACATAAAACAGCATTTAGAGGTGGTCATCAAAGCTGATTTCTTTCTCTCTCCAGAGAGATGAAAGATCACTGCTAGGATGAATTGGGAGAAAGGTAGAAAAAGTTGCAATTGCAGTTTCTTGTAGCCATGGGTACTGTGAAGGTCATTACATTAACATCTGGCAATTAACTGCATTTGAACAGGAGAAAGATCATTTGATAGGAGCAGTGCATTGCAGACCAAGTTCAGCAGAGACAAGATCCATTAGAGTGGATCATGCAACCTGGTGATTGAAATGAAGCTGGAAGCAGTTTATCTTTGACCATACAAGCAACTCATCCAGATTACCACTTTCTGTGTAAATTCAGTTACTCAGAAAGTCATTAGTGTAAACCATGCAAATCCTCAGATCAGCATTTTTCCAAATAATCTTCAGACTCAGTTTCTTCAAGGTCACCTGCCCCCAGAGTATAGGTCACCTGCCCTGTCATATCCTCAGTGCTCAGGGTGAGATTTTTTCCCCAGGTCATCTGCCCTGTCATATCCTCAGTGCTCGGGGTGAGATTTTCCACTTAAGTGAGGCTACTTTCCATGTTTGTCACAATGCTGAAGAGGATTAAAATGACTGCAGTAGCTTGTGAAACATGTATACCTTGGGAAGCCATTTAACACATAAAGCTTAATGGAGGGAACCCTGCAACCTCTTGTCTTGGCTGTCTTACCTGTACTAAAAGAAGAGGGTAGAGGAGAGCTAAGGCTTGCTAAGCATGTTTCTCTGCCAGATGTTATGGTTGCACCAGAACTGAGCTCACTTACCATGCTGCAAGATGCTCACAGCACTTTGTTCTCTGGAAGTAGCTTGGACACAGTCAGGGATTAAGAGCAAGACCACAGACTGAGGCTGGAGGGGGCCTCTGGAGGCTGTCTGATCCAAGCCCCCTATTCAAGTAGGGCCACACAGAGCTGGTTGCCAAGAGCCAGCTGGCTGTCAAACATCTCTGTCCAGCTGGCTGTTGAGCATCTCCACTGATGGAGTCCTCACAGCCTTGCTTGGCAACCTGTGCTAGGGCACGGTCACCCTCACAGTAAAAAAAGACCAACGTTGTTTCCTGGTGTTCAGATGGAGCCTCTTGTCTTTCAGTTTGTGCCCACTGCCTCTGGCCCTGTCACTGGACACTGCTGGCAGTAGCCCAGCTCTGTCCTCTTTGCACACTCCTAGAGAATAAAGAGGTGGGGGCTAGGAAGTCCTCTGAAATATGTCTTGCCTGCTTATCCCATGCCTTACATTCAGATCAAATAGAAATGTGACAAACAGGTTTTGCAGGTCTAGTTGTCACCCTTTAAGAAGTTACCATTTCCAGCTTCCCCTCTTCCAGTCTTCCCCTTCCAGTTTTCCCTTTGCCTTGCAGGTTAATGTCCTCTGGCTAAAATGCTTTTCCAGGAGACTGACTTGTAGATCTCTCTGAGAGGGGGTTTAAACTATCAGTTTCATTTGCAGTGAGATTGAACAGGGCAGCCCATAGTGCCATCAGCTGAGGATGCAGTAACTTCTTAAAAAATTTCTGCCTCAGATACAGCCAGTTGGGCTGAAAAGATGCGTTATGCCTATGCTATGCCATCAGTTTGCTGCTGAAAAAGGCCATTTTATCCCTGTCCTAGACCTCCTAGACTCCCCTACTCGCTTGAATTCATACTGGTCCTTCTTGGAATCCATATTACTCTGAAAAAATTTGCTAACCATGGAATCAGAGAATGTCCTGGGTCAGGAGGGACCTTGAAGTTCATCCAGTTCAAGCCCCTCTGACCCTGGGCAGAGATACTTTCCACTAGCCCAGATTTCTCAGAGCTCCATCCAACCTGGCCTAGAGCATTTCTAGGGATGGGGCACCCACCACCTCTGTGGGCAGCCTGTTCCAGTGCCTCACCACCCTTACAGTAAAGAATGGTTTCCAGAAATCTGATCTCAGCCTACTCTCAGTTGGAAGCCGTTCCCCGCTGTCCTGTCACTGCCTGCCCTTGGAAACAGTTTCTGTCTTAGTTGCCATCTCCTTTCGGGTGCTGGAAGGCTGCAATTAGGTCAGCAGGGAGACATTGGATCTGGTTTTATTTTTGCTGGATTAGTGTTCTGCTGGGTTAGCACGCTGCATGACTGGGTGCAGGACCTAACAAGTGCCAGAGGCTGTGCCAGGTGGTGGAGGAGAACAGGATGCTCCAACTGTTGACATCAGCAGGTTGTTAGACTGGCTCAGCCATGATGCATTACTTTCCAACCTCAAACCATTTTCATTTTCACTGTTCCTCTCATTTTACATTCTTTTAAACATTAATCAGCGTTTTATTTTATTAACAATGTTGTCTGAAAATAGTGAGCTCTGATCTTAAAGGGGTGTACTGAATACTTTTATCTCTTTAAAAAACCACAACTGTAAGACTAAGATTTCTGTGGCACAGTTATTCCTTAATGTCTCTGGAGAACTTTAATGGCAAAGATGTTTGTGGGTTTAATTATTTGTTTGATTATCGTTTGGGTTTTTTTAAAGCCAATTGTGGTGGCTATAAATATGTAAACTGCATATTCTGGCTAATTTATATGAAGAGAAAAATGTTATTAGCCATCAAGATAATTCTGCCCCCTCTGAATAACTGGGGTTTGTTGCTGAAATAAATGTGACTCCTGTGTATGCTGGTTGAATTTAAAGACTTGACAGATGAAAGGATAGGTACAGACTGATTTAATTTTGGGCTTGGCAGTATTCAAAGTCCAGATTGGTAAAACAAGCATGGAAATCCCAAGCCAAGAGGATCTCACACCCTCATTTTAATCCCACTACTGCAGTGGTAGCAGTCTGCCAAGGGTGGTTGAGTTCTGCTCCTCTAGGCAAGTGTGCAATTCCCAGTTTGATTGTTGGCCAATCTGAAATATTTTCTTGTTTTCTTCCATTTTAACTTAATGGAAGCTCAATAGAGAGAGTTCAAGAAAAACCCAGGGTTTGTGGGCACGTGAATAATCATACCACTTCTTTTTTAAAACAAGACTGAAGTAAATCTTGTTAACCAGATTAGTCAATACTCAGAGTGTGGGCAGGTTGGGATTATTAATAAAGTGACAGAATTAGACATTTTGTATGTCTGGTGACAGAAGTGGAACATTTATGACAACAAAAAGCAGTCAACCACAGCAAATAGTATTCATGTAAATGCTGCTGAGAGATTTAATTGTTCTGTGCAGCCAGAAGTGGAGCATCTCTGGCTCTTTGAACAGAAACTGCACGTTATAGACATCACACTTCTCTGTTTTTTCCTGTCCTGTGTACTGAAAAAGTCCCATTTACCTTACTTGGAGCAATAAATGATTATCTCCTAAACATAACTACTAACAACAGGCTAAAATCTTGTTTTAGCTTGCTCAGTACTGGTTTAAATCTTTCTATACATGCTTTCAAGCAGATCAGGCCACCTGCCATGGCACAATGGCTGTGCATGCCTGCAGTGAAGCTGGAACTGCACTGCTGCCATGAGAAGGAGAAATACAGTTTATTTTTATAAAGTGATATATCACTTAAAGATACCGCTCTGCTGTAAGTCATGGAGCAGGTGCATCAACTATTGATGGAGCACAGCTACAGAATCAGTGAAGAGGCTGCATTTCAAGACTGGTTTCAAAACACAGAAGCCTGAGGAAGGAGAATCCTGGTTTGGGTCACCTGTGCAAAGCTCTACAATTATGATTAATACCATGGGAAACTTATTTTGCATAGAAAGCCAATAGGACCTTGGCTTTTACTGATTACCTTCTGGGCATGATGCTATTGGATAAAAAATGTAGAAGAAGTATCACCTTTAGGTTTTTTAAAAAGATGGACATTAAGAAGCTTGAAAATAAAAATACATCAGGAACCAATGTGCCTTAAGTGTCATGGAGATAGCTTTTTAATGTCAGAAAAGAGAAATATTCTGTTTAAGCTGGGATGTGTTCTGGTTTTGTCTTTTTTTCTTGGTCATAAATTCTGAGAATTAGTAAGTGAAGCTGTTGGGGAAATGGCATCATTGCACTATTGTGCAATATTGGACCAACAATGATAATAAGCAAATGAAAAGGCTGAGCTGATGTTGTTTCTTGAAGCTCCTAATGGCTTATCAGCTGTCATTGTTGGAAAGAGTATTTTCTGTATTTTTTCCTAATGTTGCAAAAGTGGCTATTGAAATCTGAATGTGATGTGGTCCATTTACAATGAAGACAAAAACTCACTGTAGTAAAATATAACTGCATAGGTCTCCAAGGACAGAGTACTGGTCATGAATGTATAAAAATATGGAAGAAGTAAAATATCTTCCTATTCTGAGCATGGAGATGTACTATAAAGTACATCTTGCTGGTTATGCTGCAGTCAGAAAGACTTAAGATATCTACAGTATTCTCAAACATGTATGGTAGACTTAACCAAGCCAGCTTTAAACTCATTTATGTAGACAGTAGTAACTAGTTTGAAGTGGGAGGTGGTATGCATTTTTTCACAAACTGGCCCTTGTTCTTGAGGGCTGCTGCACTATTCTTGCTGGTGTCAGCTGTAGTAAAGGATTGTAGTACAGCTTTGCTGGATAATCTGGTTGTATAGCAAAGGCAGTGTTTGTTTGTTTCAAATGAGAAAACACAAGCATGAAATATTTTATTAGAAAATCTCTTTTCAATTTTGTGTGGTTTGAAAACTGAGGATAATATTTCAGGTGTGCTTCTGGTAATTTTCCTGAACTATTTTCTTTCAAGAAATCAAAACATACTAGTCAATTTTAAATTTATAAGCAAATTCAAGCAATTTTGAAATTATTTGACTTGCTTGAAGATCAAATATTTCATGCAGCGATTAAAAAAAATCTCATTCAGAATGGCTTTCTTTATTTTTGACCAGCAAAAATTTAGCTGAAGTTTTAGTATGACTTTTTCCAAATTGCTAATTTCATCTTGAATGTAGGAGGGTAGATTTGAATTCCAAGGAGGCATTTGTGGAAATAATACAACATATGCATGGCCCTAGGCAAGTTTAGCCATTTTCTGTCAAAAGTGAGCTCATATGTTGAATATTCAACTTAAAATTCCCTGGAGTTTATTTTCAAAGGATCGGTGCATTCTCACTTTCATCGGTGTCTGTTTGGAAAATCAAACCTTAAGTGTTTATCTAGGAGCCCACTGAAATTGTAAACACTTCAGTAAATATCAGAAAGGAGGACTCATTTTACCAGCATGCCTGGTGTCACACAGTTCATGTGTCCCCCACACTCCTTTGCAGGCTGGCTGCAAAGAACAGCATCCTTTATTCCTCTTGAGTTTGCCAAGACCACACAAAAATTGCATCCAAGCTAGTGCATCCATCAGGCTTGGCCACCAGCTACTTGTGGTTTATTGGCTTTCTCCTTGTGTGCCAGTGAGTCTGGCTGCTGTGAATCCTTTCTCAGCACACAGTGAGAAGGTTTCTCTCCCTGGGCAGCTGGATGGCCTCAGCTGGGGCAGGCTTGCTGCTGCATTGCAGAACAGCCATGATAGCAAGTAACACCTACTGCACACAAGTTTTAGTTAGCTAGTACTGGCAAGGCATCTTGCTTGAACTTAAAAGTGCCAGCAGACTAGAGGTTTTTGCTCTAGATGGCATTTTAGGCAAGGGAAATTCGTCACGATGAAGGAAAGAGAGTAAGTGTAGGTGTTAAAGTACTTCTTGCAGTGAAATAGTTGAAAAGAGCTGGTCTGTGCAAGTGAGATGTCCTACCAGTTTGTTGGTTTGAAAACTTTCACATTGATGTTTCTCATGAGTGTGGTGCTTCCAAAAGGCGACACAGATCTGGTCATAATTTTATCAATCCTTGTCAATGTGTAAACTGTTAGTATCCTCATATATATTGAGCCTGTGCAATGTTCCCTTTCACCATGATATTTCTCTGTCACTCAGCTTGTTTATCAGTGATACTCTCTAGTTTGAAAGTGTGCTGGTGTGTGTGGTTTGGTGACTGTCCTCCCACACAGGGCACAGCATGCTTGAATTAACCTTTCCATCCAGTGCAGCTTGCACTGACCATGAATGTGAAGCTGACTGTGAGCTTATGAGCGTTAAATTTCTTTATGCTTTGGCATCTTTATTTTTTGCTCACGTTTGCTGTATGGATGACAGTTCACAGCAATAAATAGTGTACATTGGGTTTTGCATCTTCTAAAGGCATAGGCTAAATCCTGGTTCCTGTGGTTACCCTGCATGTGTTTGGGTGGCCAGGAGTCTGCAGTGCTGGAAGGGAGGAAGAGAATGGGGCAGAGTTTGGGCTGCAGTGCCCACTGGCTCTGGAACTGCTGCACAGAAGATGTTGGAGTAGGCACATCACTTACCTGTTTATTAGTGTGCAGAAACCATTTGCTTCTACAGAGAAGGCAAATGATAGTTCCCTGAGGGAAAACGTTTAAGAGTCTGAACTTGAGAGGTGCAGAACACTCCTGTCTTCAGTGGCAGTAGTGGTATTTGCCATTGGGATCAGACTCGTATGAAAAGTTTATTGTGTAAACAGGACTGTTACAAATGATAAAAACCAACCAGAATATAAACAAAAAAAGCAGAATACAAACCTGAACGTTTTGGGGAGTTGCTCATTTTGAAAGTCTCTTCCTAAGGAAAAAAGGTCCTTCTGTGAGGGTTATGTTTGGTTCTTGTAATTTGAATACAGAGGAGACAGAAGCTACTGAAATTACAGTGGTGATATTTTAAGGAAGGAAAAATGAAGCTCTGGGGCCCACCCCGAAGCTGTAGGTTTCAGGGTAAACTTGTGTAGCTTCATTGCAACACTAATATTGTGCAAATACTTCATTTGGAGCACAGCAACATTATAGAGTTCCAAAAAGCTGTGCTTCTTTCTGTCCTTTTTTAATAGAAGATTAATTCATTCTACTGTTGTTTATTCCCATAGTACTTATCCTTTATAATTTTTTAAATAATTACCCTGATTTATGGGATTTCCTTAGTCATTGCATAGGTGATTTAATTATTTTATATAAATGAAAGCACAATTCAGTATTACAATGCTTCTGAAATCAGTAGGTTTACAGAGAATTTTTTAGTTCCAAGTCACAGGTCATAATGATAGAGCTTTCTTCAAACTTTCTTCACTTGTGAGTGAAAAGTATTCAAGTTGGAGACATGATGTAAAGCTATTCACGTGAATGGGAGCAGCTTAACAGATGCATGGGAATGCTCACTTCTAAGGGGCAATTCATAAAGAAACCTAAGTTGTAAAAAAAAAATTGTTATGTTGTAGTCATGATTCCCTGTTTTCTATAACAGCTACTGAAAGAAAAGTCAGCTATAAAATGAGGATCTGCAGTAACTATCCTTCTACAAGAATTTTGATTTTTATGAGATGGAACAAATGAAACGTAGATGAAGTTGAGGAGCAGAGGTTGTTGAGATATAGAAAAGGCAGGAATGAGAACATTTACCTTATGACTGGACAGGAATGGATGAGTCTTAAAGGTCTTAAGAAGGAAGAACTGGAAAATAGATAGAGAAGGCTAGAGAAGTCCTAGTTTTTTAAAAAGCGTGCAGAAGAGAAGCTGAGAAACTTTAATCTGTGAAGATAATTTAGAGAAAAATGCAAGAAAAACCAGGCTTGTTGAAGGTACCTAGAAGATGCAGAAATTGCACATCAGCTAACGAAGAAACACAACAAAATAAATAAACAAAACAAAATAATCTCAGATTTATCTATGTCCTGTCTGCTATGAGGTGACAAGTCTTGTGGATAGTAGAGAGCAGCAGAAATCCTGTGTTTTCATCCCAGTAAGGGTTTTTTGACACTGCTGAATGAGGCATTTTCATATGTCAGCATTAAAAATTACCTATATAAACTTGTGTAAATCTGATTGCAGATCACATGGGAAGCTGCTACTGTGTTGAACAGGCATTGGTGGCTTGTTTCCAGATTAAGAGCCTGTCTTGAATGGGATGTCCTATTCTGCATTTTAGTATTTTCACTGCTGATACTGTTGTTGGAATAGAAGCTTGTGGAGTTGTCAGGTGAAATAAAACTTGGAGCTGCAAATATTTTGACAAATAAGTCTAGAAATCCATGTGGTATATTTCGATTAGGTATTAGGTGGGTTTGATTGTTGCTCTTTTAAAAAATTTATTTTGTATTTTGTTAATTTTATTTTATTTTAATTTATTTTGCAATACAGTGTGGACAAGTAAAAAGGCAGGAATGCTGAAATGTTCAGATACAGCACAGCAATAAGTAGCCAGAGAATTTATTTTTGTGCTTTTCAGTCTCTCCAGTGCTGGTCATTGACATCTGCTGAGCAGCCAGGCCTTGGTAATGGATTCTCAGTTTCTTAATCTATGAGACAGGGTTTGAAACTTTCTTCTTCTTAATTATGTCTGTATTTTTTCCCCTTTAAATTCCTTCTTGCAGACAGATATTGGATCAGGTCAGACTAGATCAGAATAGTAATCACCTTTCACTTTTGCTATCAATTCTAGCCACTTTCAAAAGGTAAATGAAAATACTTGATACTTGCTTTTCCTAATAATTTAAAAATATAATTGAAAGGAGAAGAGCATTCTTCAATGTATTTAACACACTGGAAAATATAGGAATAGAAAATGTGGCCACCTAGCACCTAGCTACAGGAATTATATTCACATAATCCGTAATTGCTTGCCTCAAGAGGGAACTGCAGAAGTATCCAGTCAGTGCTTCTTATTAATAAATGGCAATATTATGAAAAGGAAAAAAACCCAAAAACCTGAAAGCCCAGCCTCCCTCCCTGCAAAGAACCCAAAAATGAAAATACCCATACATTTGGCTCTGGAGCATATTCTATCAGAGCAGCTGTCTGTAGGCAGTGTTGGCTTAGCCAGGCTTTTTGTGGTTTTGCAAAGTTGAAGAGACACTCCATAAAAGGAGATAAAAGTGGTGCTGTGATGTGTTGCACTTGTGAGAACCCAAGCTCCATGGTCACATGCTGATGACCTCAGGATTTCCTATTTGGGGGTAGGCATGGAAGAAAGAAATAGTAAGTACATCAAGGAAAGAGAGAGCATGGGGGAGACAAAAATCTAGATATTTCTTGCAAGCTGGGCTGACTTATGCATGTTTTCATTGAGGCTTTTTTTTCCAAATTAACATCCTTTGTATTGTTTAACAAACACCCCCACATACACACACACTTCTGCAGGGGTAAACAGTGCAATATGTTCATCAGCAAAGAGGAAATGCGCTGAAGAAACATTTTCATCTGATAGTGAGAATATGGGCTTCTGTAGCTGTAAAGCATCTGTATTTAGCAGAGGAGGAATTCCAGATGTACAGAGGATCAGCTGTTTGTACACTTATCTAACACTTGGGTATTTCTTGTGTTACTGTACTCTAAGATTATTTTTTAAAGAATTGTGTAATCCTGTATTTGTTCCGTATCTGACAACATAGGTCTAGTGTTATCACTTCTTCATATTACTGTTTAATATGCTAAAATAAAGAGGAATAGCTTATTCTTTTGAGATTGTATGGAAACAAGACTTGGTCATACCCATTGTGAGCAAGGAGCAGGACTTCTAAAACTATAAATCAATATTTTGAAACATAGGTAAATACGAAATGTGTACAGCATTTTGAAAAGCTTTGTATAATAGTTTCTGTATAGTCACTTCCCTTTTGTTATTTTCAGAAAGAAGATACATTAAAAAAGAAAACCCACACCAAAACTCCGACCTTTAGTGTCACTTTGAAGCACATATTTTAGGTTTTCCTTATTGGGATTTAGTATTTTTATTCCTTTATTACTGTTCTAACCATATTTGCTTCTATAGGCCTCCCTCTAGAGGCATACATTTATCTTTAGTAAAGGAGCAGACCAGGTTTGATAGATCCCTGTGTTTCACTGACCTGTGATTCTTCCAAATCCTCTCTGAATACTTGTATCCCATTCAGAGAGCATGCATGAATGTTCTGGTAAAATACTGCTACTTCTACAATAAATCTATCTTTTTTCTACTCTATTAGCCATCTTCCACCTAAAAAAAAAGAATCTCTCAAAATGTCCCTCTGCTTCCTACTCTTCAACATTGCATGATTAGCCATTGCACTAATTTTGTCTCTTTGTAGCTTTTCTTGTTGGAAAGAGTGGTTATGGTTGGATTTCTCAGGGCTGGCTCATTCCCACATCTCTACTTCCCAACTGCTTCAGGGCTTGAACTCTGCTTTGATTCTGCATTTCTGCATTTCATGTTTGCTGTACAGCTGGGTGTAGAGCCCATAGAACCCATTTGCCTGGAGAATAAATGCAACACAGTTATGGTATGCAAGATGTCCTATTATTATAAAAGGAAATCATTTAGGTAGGGAGGAGAGAGAATTGCAGTGGTCTTTTTAGCATTTTTCTTGAGTCATTCTTTCCTGCTTCTGTGCACCATAGTTTATATAATGAGTAATGGTCAGCTAAAACAGAGCTGCACACTTGGCATTAATAACTGTTGCTTCTGATGTGATCTGGAAACGTCTTGAGCAGTAGGTTTGTTTTTAATTTCACATATGCAAGGGGGGTTTTAAATCTATAAAATATAAATATTTTCTAAATATAAATGCAAGAACAGAAGAATCTTTCCTGACATTAGGTTTAATAAGGTGGATTGCCTTGTAAGGTGGGTCAGCTTTGTGTTAGCTTAATTCAGCATCTTGTGATGAAGCAAACTGAGCCACTCTTAATCAAGAAAGCATACAAAGGTAGGAATTAGGAAATACAATTACTAGAACGATGTGCTGTACACTAGGGGATTTCCTTTATGTTTTTCCCCCAAATGTTAGATGGTTATCTAGTTGGGTTCCAGTCCTTTGTCCTCCTGTCAGTGTCCTCTGAGTGAGCTCCCTGAATGCAAGAATTGACATGAAAATCTCTGAGCCCAGAAGGAGGGTGATTCAAGATAAAATAATAGTGTGTTCCTCTAAGGGATTTCTGTGATTCTGGACAAAAACCCCCTCCAATGTGTATTGCCTGTCTGTCCTGCACCCTCAGTTAACCAGTGGGTGGGATCCAAGCAGTATGGGCACCCCTCTGGACACAGAAAGCAGGGTAGATAACTTACAGGAGTGGTGTTTCTTCTTTGCCTGTTGTTGTGCAAGAAGGAATCTGGAGAGGCGTCTTCAGCACAGTTATGTGGGTGTTGAGTTCTGAGGTTCATGAAAAAGCTGATCTTGTTTGGACCCTCCTGTTCTGCCCGGGCTAACCTGGCATCCCTGAAACTGCCAGGCAGCCACACAGTGACAAGGAGAGGGAGAGCCAGTACTGCCGCTCTGCCAAGTGGTGTGGATTTCAGTAACAACTTTTGGCTTTTGCATAACTTTAGGGAGTCAATGTTCAGGTAAGGGGATACCATAGAATATACTGAGTTTGGAGGTGACCAACATAAACAAAAAAGTTAAAATGATTTTTTGGTAAAAAATCCAAGGTTGCATACTTAGGACAAAATTATTTTTCAGTGTTACTTGATAAATCTTTGTAGTGCAACTCACAGTAATGTTTATGTTTTACTTTTTTCTTTATGCTTGGTTTAAGTGCCTAATTCCCCCATACATTCCCCTTACAAAACCTACCTTTCTTGTGTGCGTTGGTTTTTCTGGTAACAAATAGCAGTTGCAGCTTTATCTGAATTTATCCCTTGTCATTCTTCCTGATGCTGACTATGATGTACATGAATTTTTTATTCATGTTTTCTCTGCACTAATCTATGTAAGACTCAGAGTGCTAAATGCATTTTAAGTGCTGATGAAGCTTCATGGGTAATTAACTGTAGTGTTTCTAGGGTGATGGAATCATAACTGCTGTGTTTGAAGTTGTTCTTTGCTTCTGTCGGCAAGGCTGTGTTTTCCATTGCTTGTGATTGTACCAGACTTCTGCTATTTGGGCTAAAATTTCCATCCCCAAGAGAGGAGCTGAGTAAGGATTAGCATATCTCAAAGAATTCAGTAATTGCTAATTATTTCCACATTGTGTGAACAGTGTCAGTCTTTCATAAGATGTACTCTGGACTGGATGTTCTGGATGTGCTCGGCAAATCAATTTTTTTGATGTGTATTAATTCAGTACCAGCCATGAGCTGCTACTGCTATTTTTTTGTTCTGGATTCCAGTAGAAACTTCCTCTCCTATTAGAGATTTGGTTGTCCCAAAAGTGAGAGGTGGCACTGTACAGTCTTTCTGTGGATTTCAGTGTGGACTAAAGCCCAGTACACCTTCCTCTCATTATCAGCTCTTCTTCCAAGGGCTGCCTCTCCAGAGTGTTGAGCTACAGTGTCATTACATGCACTGTGTAGCACCTGCTGAGCACCTTTGCCTTTTTTAAAATGCTCATAATTATCAGTGAAGGTGACTAAATCTCAGATTTAGTCTGTGCTTTTGACTTTGCTTCTCTGGGCTTCTGCTAGCCTTGTTCAAAGAAGTTCCTTCAACACAGACCCCACTTTGGTCCAGGGTTACGCCTGCATCTTCTGCCTTCTGTCTCATCAGGGACTTGTGTTGCCAGTGTAGCATCCAAATTTCTCTGGAACCTTAGTGGAACACAGCAGAAGCCTCCAAATGGGGGAAGCACTTCAGCAACAGAGCAAGGAAGCAGATGAGATTATACCAGTTTTATTCATAAACTCACCAAGGGGGAAGCACTTATTTTTTCTCAAGTTATTTTTTGTAGAGAAGATTATATTAAGCTTGCAATCACATCTGATTGGAAACTTTCTATATAAAGAATTGGTACTTTTCACTAAGCAAATTTACTGTACTCAGTGCATTTTCACAAGTGCAGATCTTTATGCTTTCAGTTTTCAGACAACTTCTCCAGTTAAAGTCACATAAAGTGAAATCACTATTATAAGTGGGAAAGAAATCAAGGTGTCTCTGCTGAAAAAAAAGATAATTAGATAAATTGGTTATCTTTTAACAAATGTTTTCTTTCTTTCTTTTCTCTTATAGAAAAAGTACAGAAAAGGTTCTGTGGATGTTTCAAGGATTAAATGTGTAGAAGTTGTAAAAAATGATGGTATTATTCCATGTCAAAATAAATATCCTTTTCAGGTATGTTTTTAAAATATAAATTAAAGTGCTCTTTTCAACAGCACCAAGTCATTTGGACATAACCAATTTAATCTAAAGTTACTGTCAATTCCAAATAATGAGCCCATTCTCTGTCTCTTTTGGGCTGGTAGGAGATAATTCAGGATCAGTGGTTAAAACACATCCCCTGCAAGGGGGATCTGCTGCCCTTGCAGTCCCTTGCCTTGGGAGGTGGGCCACAGACACTTGGTTGTTTTCTTTTTCTCACCCTCTCAGCTTGAATTTTGACTGGAAACTGCCTTGCCCTGATCTTCTGCTGGAACAGGAGAGCTGACAGCCCAATTTACCAGTCTTCATTCCTTCACATTAAATTAAATCTAATTGCCATGAAATTATATAGGAATAAGAAAATCAAAATAAAACTTGTTGGGGTTTTTTTTTTTCCTGTTTCACTGTGAATTGAATGGAAGTGAAAACAGAAAACAAAGTGCTTAGAGGGGAAAAAGAAAAATGTGGGGGTTGGATGCTTACTATTCCCTCCTTACTATAGAGGGAATGGTTGGAGTGAGGAGGAATTCCACTGCTGGAGAGGGGCAGCAGTGACTCTGTTCCATTTTTGCCACAGCAATACTCTTTTTTCTGCCAATACAAGCAGTGGAAATATGCAAAAGAGTCACTCCAGGGCAATACTGAATCAGATGGGAGAATGTCTGATTGCAAAGTAGCTTTCATTCATTAAACAGAAGGGTTTTTAGAAAAAGCACAGTGAAGAATGAACAAAGCAAAGCGTGAAGCAAGCATTTTAAGGAATACTGACAAGATAAAATACCATTACAAAATTCTTCCTAATTCTCCTGAAAACATCGTATCAGAATAATTGCACCTTAATAACCTTTCCCAGTTTCTGTATTTCTTGCCTGAATACACTAATTTTGCCAAATGCAACAGTTATTTGTCTTACTCTGTTTCTTTAGAAAGAAATGAATGTATTTTGATTATTTCTTTTCTCCCCTCCAGGTTGTATATGATGCTAATACACTTTATATTTTTGCACCAAGTGCACAAAGCCGGGATCAGTGGGTGAGGAACCTGAAAGAAGGTAATGGGAACTGCTTGTACTTAAACCCTAACATAGGCAGATAGCTTTGCCTGAGCTGTCTGCATGGGTTGGACTTAACTTGGTGCTGTGTTTTGGATTTGTGGCCAAAACACAACACTACCAGTGTTGTGGTTGCTGTTGAGCAGTGCTTGCACAGCATGGAGAATTTGCCTTTTTCTTCCTCATTTGCCCACACACACTGGGGGTGGACAAGAGGCTGGGAGGTGACACAGCCAGGACAGCAGGCTTGGTCTGACCAAAGGGATATTCCAAATAAAGTTGAGCTCAGCAATAAAAGCTGGAGTAGAGGAAGTCAGGGATAAGGGTTTTTCCTTCCCTATTGGCGGCTGCACAGGGGCTGGCTGGGCACTGGTCTGCTTGTGGGAGATGGTGAGGGATTTACTTTACATTACTTCTTTTTTTCTCTCTTTTGGTTATTAAACAGTTTTTATCTCAAGCCAAAAGTTTTTATCTCTTGTTCTTTCTATTCCTTCCTGCATCCCATTGGGTTGTGAGAGTGGGTGAGTGCATGCATGGGTGCTGAGCTGCTGGCTACATCAGCCCACAACAAATTGCAAAAATGAAATGGTAGAGTTTTTGCTGCTCATATCTACCAATTTTAATTTTTATTGGACCAGCTCATTGCTTGCATACGCAGGGTGTGGTAACAGGTACTGAGAGCCTCAAATGCTCAGACTGATCTAGTTTGATTTTGTGAAGTGCAGCTGCAATCAGAATTTGACTCTGCTTTTGCACAATGAGTTAAAAAGTTTATCCAAGCTAGCTGATGGCATCACTGGAAAGTTTTATTTGAATGTAGCTAGACAACACTGTGGGCCTTAAGCTGATGTAAAATGATAGGAGATATCTCTGCTGAGATGTGATTAGATAGTTGCTTTCACAGTAAGTAAAGGTGTTTTTTTTAATTTGCCTCTTAATGCCCTCTCTCACCATCAGGTGTTCACATTAATTACAGGTGGTCTGTAAAGTAATAAGAAATTATTTCTGGGCTGGGGTCAGGGGGCAAGGAGCAACCTCTGAAACTCAGCAAGCCCATAGCATGGGGTAAGGAGCCTTCCAGGCCAAAATGATGAATTGTGCCACGGAACAGAGATAAATATCAGCTCCCTTTTCCTCCAGAACACTGTTTGTAGATGAATTTGAGTCCCTTGCAACAGCAACAAAGCCTACACAGCTACCTGACTGATCCCAGTGGTGCAGGGTCTCCTTTCACTGATGCACCAAACCCCTGCTAGGATGGTTGGGGACGGGGGGGGGAGTATGGCATACCCTTCTGGAATTAAGTTACTACCTTAAACATATCCTCTGTGATTGTTTTATCACCTCCATGTAAACTTGCAAGAAGAGATGCCATGCTAAAGTAAGGGCAAGCAAAGATTATGCCTCATGTTAAAGATATTGTAATATGTATTAAAAACTACCCTCTTGCAGACTTCTTTTATTGTATCTTTCAATGTATGCTCTTCTTCTTCTTGTAGAAATAAAGAACAACAGCAATATAATGGTAAAATATCATCCTAAATTCTGGACAGAGGGAATTTATCAGTGCTGTAGGCAGACAGAAAAATTAGCACCTGGCTGTGAAAAATATAGTCTTTTTGAAAACAGTAAGTACATACGTTTTCTTATGAAGTTCTTCTGGTTCATTTTTCTGTATTTTTATATGATCCTATTGTCACACCTGAATGCCCTGGCTATTAGGCAAATTTGTAGAGCAGAGTCAATCATTGGTACTATGCCTAAAGTAAGACAAAAATAATTACCAAGCATTCTGTAAGAAATAGAAAAGCCAGCAAAATATCCTTGCAAAAAAGAAAAAAAGCTTAGCTAGATTTGAAATAAATTATTGAAGTTGCTGAATTTCATCTGGTTTTTTTCTCCCATTTGAAACTTATTTGACCTAGGGTTTACCTTAGACTGAGGATAAAACCTTATGGTAAAAAGATTCAGCTGCAAATCTTGCCAGCTCTTCAGTTATTTATTGAAACCTCTGCATAGCCATATGAAAGAATTATAACTGCATTGCATTCAGTATTCCTACATCAAGCTAAAAATTATACAACAAGATTTAATATATTTACAGACACTGGATATCCTCAGATGTTTGTAAATGCCCCTGTGCTGAGCCTGGATGAGCTGTGACTTTTTCCAGGCTCCAGACTGCAGGTTCTGCTGATTCAGCAGTGGATGCTGCACTGTGCACTGCTGTGGCACTGCAATATTGTCCAACAAAGGAGCTAGTAATTATTCAGTGCTTGATTTAAGGAAAATTCTCTTGTAGGGAAAGAAATTGAGCCATTGTCCCAGTTAAATCTGTGGCACCCAATGATTTCTTATGTTTGCACAGGCAGTCAGGGGGACCTGGGCATTTAGTAGCATTAGAAGACTTGCAGTACAAACAGGGGCTCATGGCTGATTTGATTCAGCAAAGTGAAAAGCATGACTATAGCTCAACATTTTAAATGCATGAAAAAAGCATTGCAGGGGGGAAAAAAAATTGGATCTGAGACATGTAATAAGAAAATACCTGCAACTGTTATGCATTATTTAGCAAGGCAGGGGTCAAGGGCTTATGTATTTTAAAAGGGCAGATGTTAATACTAACAGACCTTTAGATCATCATGCTGACAAGAACACAGCTTCATTTTCTTATGCCTTTTACATCTCTATCCCTTTTTTATTTCTCACAAATTTTTGCATCTGAGGACCGGTTCCGAGCTCTCTGTGGCATGCTCTGGTGTGCCATAGATGTTGCCAAATCTGTGGTCAATGTAACCTGCTGGCTGATTTGGGATGTTTTTGCAAGAATATTGAATCACTTTTCCTATAGCTTAATTGGAGTTGTCTTTGCTTTCTGAATTTCTAAGCCATACTGAAGGCTTGTTCAAGCCTAATCTGAAATTTAAACCTTTTATTTAATTTTGAGATTTTTAGCTAAATGAATAGGCATAAATCCTCTCCTGTGCTTTGTTTCTAGATGTAATGAGATTGTCCTCTTCAATGCCAGAAAAAAGTGCGGTAGGTAGAATCTTTAAAATACTGAACAGATAATTACTGCTTTTTGAAACAGCGCTTACATTTCTCAAAATACTTGCTGTATCCTGGAGCAGAGGTCTATTTCTGAATGCATCAATTGGCAACATGCTCTATCTCAGGGTGAAAAAAATCCCACTGAAATTTGGCTGCATCTGTTAGCTGTGTCTGTACTGCTGGTGGAAGATGCGGGCAAAAAGCAAACGCCAGCCAGCTTTGCTCTGTACTGGCAGCTGCAGGGCTGCAGCACAAACCAGCCCCGTGGATGGCACCTGCATGGTTTGCCTCCCCAGCCCCAGCTGCCCCCCAGGCCTAGCCCAGCTTTTGCCTCCAGGATGCACAGGTGGGATGGTAAGGGTGAATGGGGCGGGAAGGTGGAGCAGCGTGGGACGATAATGATAATTTATAATGGTAATGATAATTTAACAATGTTGTGCTGTTTTCAGAGAAGGCCTCCCCCACCTGTTCCTCCAGTTGAAGAAAATGGGAATGAAGAGGAGGAGATAGTGGTAGCAATGTATGACTTTGAACCTACAGAACACCATGATTTAAGATTAGAGAAAGGTGAAGAATACACAGTGATTGAGAAGAATGACATTCATTGGTGGAAGGCGAGAGACAAATATGGGTAAAAATGAGTTCCTTATTTTTTGTTATAAAGTTTAAAAGTCTGTTTTCATATTGTAGAAGTTCATATTGACTATGTATCAAGAAATAACTGTGTTAGACTCTACATTATGCCCAGGCTCTGAAATCTCATCCATGCATTCTCATGCAGAAACCAATTTTTAAAAGGGCAGTACTCGACAGATAGATTGTGGGACCCAAGTGCAAAGACGGTTCCAGAACTGGAAGCCTTTCCAATTATGTTTACTTTCCAACTTTATAGTTCCACAATTAAAGCAGTTCCACAATTAAAGCACCAGCCATCCTTTAAAACCTCACTAGACTGGTAAAGTATTCCCTCTTCCCTGGGGAACATCTCATTAGGGAGCAATATAGTTAACATTTAGCTCAGCAGGCTCTAACTTCCAGACTTGAATAATCATCATTTTACTTAATAGCTGGATCATTAGGGACAATCTTTGAATAAGTTGAGAGAGAATTGCAGTGAGATGCTGTAATGGCTACAACTTCGCATTCCCTGTATTAGAATTTTCCCTGCGGTTTCAAAGATGAAAGTTTTCATATTTCAATATTTATCAGGTTCCTGTTGCCATATGTTATGGGTAATTGTGAGTTATCAGGCTGTCCCAGGTTCCACACATATTTCCCCTGACTGACAGGGCTTCTGAGTGCAGAAGAGTGACAGAGCAGCAGAGAGTTTCTCACTTTCCTTCATCCCTTCTGCTGTTTTCTTGGACACTTTTGCTGCCCATGACACTTTTCTAGGGGTGCTGAAAGTTAATGTGGGAATGCCGATGCAGAAAATTAGTTTTTGAATAATCAGTAGTAGGGTGGGTGGGTCATGAATTAATAAGTTACATTGAGAGACCTCTGATAATTAGCAGAATGAAACAACTGTCTTCTAGGCATGCAATTTCACATGCTTTCACTCAGATGATATATTCTACATTTTTTTAGAAAACAAGGATATATTCCAAGCAACTATGTAACAGGAAAGAAGTCCAACAACCTTGATCAATATGAGTAAGTTGGAATACCATAAAATGAAACCTATGCTTCAAGAATGACAATGTATTTTTAACATTTTGAAAGCAACTGTTCAGCTAGAGGTTAAACTTAAGCAACTGAAATAGGCATATATTTTTTCACATTCTCCTCATTGGTTTTGTTGGTATTTATAATGTAAAATCAAGTCAGCAAGACAGCCATCAGCCTGTGGTATTTAGGCTATCATGGTTAAAGCAAAATTCCCCTCTTAATTTTCTGGTAGACAAAGGGAAACTTTGAAGGAAATTTACCCATTTTAAGTGTGCTAAATGTTGTTTTAATAGTAAAGTGACATGTCTGTCCAAAGTTTGTAGCAGTAAACACTAGAGGAGAAAACAGTGAAAGTCACTCCAAATAAACATAAAAGTTTGGATATTTTGGAAGCTCTAGTTTTCAAGAAAATATGTAGTTCAATGCATTTCAGTGTAACTTAACAGCTATAAATGTCTAGCTTTTTTTTTTTTAAATACTTTTTCCAGTTGATGTTTAATTAGGGAGTACTTATTTAAGAACATCAGGGTAAAATTTAAGATTATAGTCTCCAAACCTGTTCTTGATGCTCAAACATCATTGTAGGATAAACTGTTATGTCTGAGAATTTAGGACATACTTCATGACTTTTAGATAAAATGGAGCTGTCAGAAAATAATAAATAAAGCCAATGCTCAAAGCTATGTTAGTAGCTCCAAATCTTTACTCTTGGCTATATATGGCTCCTACTTGCCATGTTTTGACAGAATACAGAATTTCATCTGGGATTTTGCCCTTAGCTTGACTAGAGGGAATTCTTTGTTGCTTTCTCATCTTAAAAGCTCTTGCTAAGAGCTCTGCTCAGCTGTGGTCTGGCCTGCAGGGCTTGCAGAAAGGGAAGGAAGGAACTGCCTTATCTGGTCCAGAGACTTTGTGCTTTTACCACCTTGGGGCCAAAATTCTGAGTCTCTGTGCAGTCCAGGGAGCATTGCTCCAGGTCATGTACCAACTGCAAGAAACCACTGTCTCTTGAGCAGGCACAATCTGATTAAAGGCTGCTGTGCCACTTCCCTGCTTGGTTACTGAAATAACAGCGCAGCTCAAAACAACTGCACCCCTCCATTTGCAAACTGCCTGGTTTTCCTTTTTTTGTTGTTCTCTGTGGCTGGCTGACATGCTGGTGCTGCTGTAGGTGCTTTAAGCTGCCCATGCAGCACAGAGCTCAGAGATATGCAGCCGTGGCACTTAATTCAGAGTTTCTGTCTCAAGTTTCCGCCTCCCCTGTGCTAGGTGGGTCCTGCCTGGGAGCCCAGAGGTGTGGGGTACTGAATGGCAGAGCTGTGTGGCAGCAGCTCCACGGGTGGTTCGACCGGTGTGCGGGCAGCTGCTTCCCAGGGCTGCCAGCCTTCCCCTTGGGCTGCTCTTCACAGCAGCTGCTGCCATCAGCCTGGGTGTGTTGGACAAGTGTTTTTTCCAAAACGTCACTTCCCTGAGTTTTATGGGCTTTTGTGGGATGGATTTGTTTCAGGGCTTTTTTTATGGGACAACTGCACAGTGTGGTAGAGACTTATTTTTGCATGTTATCAAAGGTTCAATTCTTGATCTTCATTTATCATGAAATTATTTAATCTCCAGCTTCATAACACTTTGCTTACAGCACTTTAGGCAAATCATGCACCTTGAGGAAGTTTTATTTACTGATGTTGTGTTGCAGGTGGTACAGCCGAAACCTGAACAGAAGCAAGGCAGAGCAGCTCCTCAGAAATGAGGTGAGCACATCAGCCTGGTGGTATCAACTGTAAAATTCACTTTAAATAGCTTCTTTAGTTAAAACAGAAGCTTATTTTGGCAAGTGCATATCCTGGAACCAAGAGAAAGAATCATGTTGCTTAAAACCAGTTGCTCAGAACTGTCAATGCGCTTGTGTTTTAGGATAAAGAAGGTGGTTTTGTGGTGAGAGACTCCAGTCAGCCTGGCCTGTATACTGTTTCCCTTTACACAAAATTTGGAGGGTGAGTTTCTGTGTTTTCTCTGCACACCTTGTCTCATCTGAATCTGTTTGTATCTGTATCCAAATTCATTGACTGGGGGAAAGCCAGGACAAGGCTCAATAAAGAAATGGGCTGCTGATGAAAAAGAGGGGTGACTAAAATGAACTTCTCAACTCCATGGTTAGCTCCCATTTGGTTTAATCCAGCATACACCTTAACCCCAACCCACAGCAGGAGGATTTGCTCTCCCACCCCATTTGGTCTCTTCTCTCCTGCCAGCCTGCATTTGTGTCTGCATGTGTGAACTGGACTGGGGAGCTCACTGGGCTGAAAATTAACCTTTTCTGGGTTAATCTTCAACTTGGTTTGAGCACTGAGATGAAGGCGAGTCGCCAGTTCTTTGGATATTTGATATTCAAGCCATTCCCAGAGCATGAGGTGCTCTGCAGCTGTGCTGGCCCTTTCAGTTTACTTTTCCTTGTCAATGTGCTCCTCTTAAAAAAATTCACCACAAATTGCATATTATTACTAATTGCTATTGTTGGTTTTTTTTTTTCAGGGAAGGTTCATCAGGAATAAGACACTACCATATAAAAGAAACCATGACATCACCAAAACAGTACTACCTCGCAGAAAAACATCTCTTTAACTCCATTCCAGAAATAATTGAATATCACAGCCATAATGCAGCAGGTAGATGGATTGGATTCTTGCTATCACTTAAGGTTGATTTTAAAAGGAGCTTGAGACATTTTATTGTTTGAATGAAATTTTGGGGGGATTTGTGGATCCTTCCTTTTCAGGGAAGCCATGAAACACTGCAGTTTCACATTATTTCAATAATGACAGTAATTTGAAAGGTTTTGTGCATGTGTGTATGCATACATATATGTGTACATATGATGTATAAAACGTTCCTTCCCCAGAGTAAAAGAAGAATAGTTGTATCAAGTCAGGAAAAATTTTCCCCTTAGCTCCACATAGTGTTTCTATCAGCTGCCTGTAACCCACAGTAGATGGATAGGGAAAGTACTTCCCCAGAACACTCTCCAGGCCCTACCTTTTTACCTGCTGCTCACTGCCACTTGAAATAATCTAACCTTCCCATACAGCAAACAGTTGAGGGGAGCAGTAATGTGTTGTTCAGAAAATCCCTACTCCAGATCCATAGCTGATGGCTGATGCTGATCTCTGCCCTCTGTATGATGGAATGGGGAGAGGATAGGAATTGAGTTCAAGGCACAGATACTAATACTTCTTTTTTCCAGGTCTTGTCTGTGCATAAATCTCACTCAAGAGCTATAATTTCCAGATCTTTGCATCAAACTCAGACAGCTCAGCATTTCCTGATGCCCACTTGTCATTTATTATAACTGATTTTTCTACATATTCTTAATTGTAGTCTGCAGTGGACAAGAGGCTGAGTTGCTGCCTGGTGCTGTTTCAGAAGTAAACTGTGTCTCTTGAATTGTCATTGAACCTCAGGTCTCGTTACCAGGCTGCGCTACCCAGTGACCCCAAAGAGGACGACAGCACCCACAACGGCAGGATTCAGCTATGGTGATTGCCTGTTATCTTCATCTACACTTATTCTAATCATTTCATCTATGCTGAGATGCTACAGTACTTTCTAAAAGTTTTTAAAAGATCTCATTCTGTGCTTTGATTGGCTATATGAACTTACACTGGTCCAAGCTGTACTTTCAAGACCCTTGTACAGAGTATCAGCATGCAGAGGCACCACGTGCCACTGGTGCTCCCGGGGAATTTGGTCTTTTCCTCCATATTTTCTGCCATGGATATCTTGAGCTTTGCCTTATTAGAGAGCTGTGCCTTTGGTTCCTTCGTTAGTCTCCAGACTTCTGACTCAAACTTGACCCTTTGATCCTTGTCGAGGGGTTACTGTTTTAAAATAGAAATTTAGAATAGCCATTTTTAAAGTGTGGTGATGTGAGCAACTTCTTTACGTTGGCACAACTTTGTGGTGGCATTTTGTTGAAATCAAATCTGATCGTATCAGTATGTAATTACTGGCCTCAGGAAAGTTTGAATTTTGACTTCTTTATTAGTCAAAAACTGCTTAAAGGTCACATCCACCTAAAAGTTTGTTTTGTGAAGTACAGAAGTGTTGAGTTTTCAAGTTAATTCTCAGACATTTTCTACCTAAATTACTTAATTTGCTACTAGTCCACTTTCTCTTTCCTCTTCCTTATCCTCTACCAGCTCAGTAGGTTCCTTAGCTGTTTGTTAACTTTTTTTACAGAGAAGTGGGAGATCAACCCCTCAGAGCTGACCTTCATGAGGGAGCTGGGGAGCGGCCTGTTCGGCGTGGTGCGCCTCGGGAAGTGGAGGGCCCAGTACAAGGTGGCCATCAAGGCGATTCGGGAAGGTGCCATGTATGAGGAGGACTTCATTGAAGAAGCTAAAGTAATGATGTGAGTTGTGTGCTTGGCACTTTGATTTCCAGTCCTAGGCCTCTGATGCTGTATACTGATTATAAATAAACTCTGGGGGAGGTGGTATTTCTGCAGGTTTGTGTGCTGGAGGACTAGCGCTGCGTGGAGGAAGTAATAACGACATGATCTCAATCTTTTCAGGAAGCTAACTCATCCTAAACTAGTTCAGCTGTACGGTGTGTGCACACAGCAGAGGCCCATCTACATTGTGACAGAGTTCATGGAGCATGGCTGCCTTCTCAATTACCTGAGACAAAAACGGGGAGTTTTGAGTAAAGACACTCTGCTTACGATGTGCCAGGATGTATGTGAGGGAATGGAGTACCTGGAGAGGAACAGCTTTATCCACAGAGACCTGGTAACATCCCATTAGACAATACAGTCCTCTTTGAAATTTTTATTTTTGAATGTACCTATTCCTTTTTGACGTGGTCCGGTTTGTTTGCAACTGCTTCTGTTCTTGCAGAAAATTGAGTGGATGAAGTTGGCTCTTTATGGTCTAGTCAAGTCTCTAAAACTGCTCTGTACAAAAAATCATGAGAGATTTTTCTCTCCTAAGAAAATGGAATAAAATCTCTCTGAAATATTTATAAATAGTAGCAATTTGCACTGATATAACAGCCTATCTCCTTTCTATATTGGTGCCATTTTCACCACACATTAATCCCTTGAGATGATATTTTTTTCCTGGTTATCTTTTACACAATAGTGTAGTTGTGAAAATGGTACTATCAAGAGGAGATGCACATGTACTTTTTATAATGAGAATACACCACTGAATGTGGTAAATGGCTTAACTTGCTAAGCAATGAATACAAAGACATGATTAGATTGCTGTAATTTGTCTGCAAGAGACTCCAAGTTTTCATCCAGCTCTAACCATTCCCATTGCAGGCTGCCAGGAACTGCTTGGTGAGTGACTCAGGAGTGGTCAAAGTCTCGGATTTTGGAATGACAAGGTATGTGTGAGTGTGCAAATGCAGTTATGGAGATTTGGGAAAATTCACCTAAGCCTGGTACTTGGGCCAAAGGCAACACAGACCAAGCAAAATTGCATACAAAAATGATCTTTTTTGACCTCTTCTTTTTGGTTTTTTGGGGTTTGTTTTGCCTTTTTCTTTTCTAGTGTCTTTAATGCTTGCTGGTTCTGTGTTGATTTCCTTACTCATTTTAAAAAAGACAGAGTTTGTGTTTCAGAGAGCAGAGCTGCTGCAGAGATAATAGTTAAACTGTATTTTGTTAAATAAATGTTAGAAAGAGGCTGTTCAGTGAGTTTGGGATTCTCTTGGGATCGATGTTTCAGAGTTGTGCTGGCTGAAGGGCTGGGAGATACTGAGATCTGGAGGGGGGTTAATTTCCTGCCCTTGTTAGCACCTGCGTGGGTGATGTGTTGGTGAGGCAGTGGTGGGAACAGCTCTTCCAAGAGAGGTGTTAAAGCACTGTGGTTTGAATTTTGCCACATCTCTGTGCTGCTGAGTTTCTATGTCCCCTGACAACTGAACTCTGGCTGGTGAAAAACAGAACATGAAATTTCTGCTTTTCCTTCATTTTCTCTCATAATAGAGACATTTAACTAGCAGGTGGCCTAGACCTGTGTTGTATAGCTAATAAATCACAAGAGAGGACTCTGGGGTAATATGAAAAATGAACAGTTGTGGCTGAAGCAGTAGTACTGCCCCAGGGAAGCTATTTTTATCTTGTGGTACTAACGCCCATGGCCATTAGGTGGCAATATGAGCTTCTAGTACTCCAATCCAAAGCTAAATTAAAATTTGCACATTTGGAGACTGACAGAAGGATATCAGAAGGATATCATGTCTCTCTTTTCTTTTTTTTCTTTTTTTCTTTTTTTCTTTTTTTCTTTTTTTCTTTTTTTCTTTTTTTCTTTTTTTCTTTTTTTCTTTTTTTCTTTTTTTCTTTTTTTCTTTTTTTCTTTTTTTCTTTTTTTCTTTTTTTCTTTTTTTCTTTTTTTCTTTTTTTCTTTTTTTCTTTTTTTCTTTTTTTCTTTTTTTTTTCTTGTTTTGTGTGTGTGTGTGTGTTTTAGGTATGTCCTTGATGACCAATACACAAGTTCTTCAGGGGCTAAATTTCCTGTGAAATGGTGTCCCCCAGAAGTCTTTAATTACAGCCGATTCAGCAGCAAGTCAGATGTCTGGTCATTTGGTAAGATATTCATCATGGAAAGAAAGTGTATTTTTTTGTATTTTATCAGCAGCAGTTAAGCTCTGGTTATTGGGAAGGATTCAGACATCTGAGAAGAAGCTCAGAGAAATCATTTGCCATGGTTTTATTTGTGATAAAGTTCCAGAGACACATTTAGTTCTGTTATTCATTAAAACCCATGCTACTAGAATAACAGATTTTCAGTGATGACATATGTGAAAAGTGTCTAGAATATGGATCTCAAACTATTTATCTATCAGAAAGCCTGAGTCCAGGGCTCAAAATAAACACACATGTTTAATGAACACATATGTTTAAGAAGTTATTTATTTTCTTTTTTTTTTTTTCCCTGCAGGTGTTTTAATGTGGGAAGTATATACAGAAGGAAAAATGCCTTTTGAAAAAAGCTCCAACTATGAAGTGGTAACAATGGTTAGCCAAGGACATCGCTTGTATCGGCCCAAGCTGGCCTGTAAGCAGATGTATGAAATGATGATGATGTGCTGGCAGGAGGTATATATTCATATACATCTATTTAAATTTTGTTTGGTCTTTGAATTGAAATAAAGGTAGATCTAGAAACGGCAGTTATGTTCTCTAGAGCAGCGTTCTGAGTGCATCCAGGTCTCTCAGCTATTCATGTGCAACTGAACTAGAGCTCTGACAAGATAAAACATTGAAGAAATTTCTATTAAATAAATGAACTGTCAGATTAAGTATGTGAAGGCATTTAGTAACAAAATTAAATAATTTCTTATTTCAGAGGTCAGAAAATACAGCTGATATAAAAGAGGCATTAGAGAATGACACCCAAAATTCTTAGGAGCATGAACAACTTGCAGAAAGAAAGACTGGAGAAGTTCATTGGGGAGGGTGGGAATGGGGAAGAAAAATAAAAAGGTGAAACTATGCAAAATATTTTATTATATAAAGAGTGTAGTCCAGCTACACCTATTTATGCCTTTTCAAAACATAAAGAAAAGTGTGGCTTACTGAGATTAAGTGATACATCCCAAAATCCAGACAAGGAAATATTTTTACATTTAATACTTAATGAAATGCTAAATTCCTCACCAAAGAATGATGATATGTGTAGTAATTTATCAAAATCAACACAACTTTATTGATTTCTGATCACAGCTGTGCATGCTTTTTATTTTTAGAAACCAGAGGAACGCCCAACTTTTGAAGAGTTGCTTCATGCAATCATTGACATTGCAGAGGGTGAAGATGCTTTTTGAAAAATGGCAACAGCAGCACGAGCAGAGAAAATCAGGCACTTTGCAGAGATTTGTGCCTTCGTAGTTTCTTTTTAAGAACTTGATCCTGTAAGCTGTTGGGTGCTGCTAAATAAACAATGTGAAGAACCTGTAATATCTGATGCACTCCAGAACAAGGAGAATTTTCCATGATGTCGGGAAATGAGCACAGTATCTTCAGCAATATTATCAATCTCTGTATTTTCTCTGAAAAGTCAGCATAGCTGTAAAGTTTAGCTCTTTATGGAGGTAGAAAATGTGGCCAAAGGCCAGGAACCTCATTTGTATTTAGTAGGTTGGGTTCATGTACATACAGTCCACATTTCTGGGTTTCTCTTTACATGGGCAGTAGCATTAGTAGGGATTTGCATGCTTAAAAATGGAAGGTATCTATAAATGGCTTTTTACTGACACTGAAATGTTTCCAGAGATTCTCCAGAAACATTCTTTTTCTTGGTTGATGGGTGTTTATCGAGAAGATGAAATGCACCTCTTGCATTTGCACATAGTAAGTTGTTGCCAGCTCAGTTTAGCATAACACTCTAAAAACTGTGCTTCATGAGCCATGGTATGCCTGGAGTCATTGTAAAGTTGGTTTACCAGAGATCTCCCATGCTTAGTCTTCATGTTGCTAATGAAAAATAAGTCCAAGATTCACCACAACTGGCTGTGAGTGAACCATAGTACCATGTTTTGGATTTATTATAAAATTATTTATATGCTGTATGTACTGTAAATATATAAATTGAATGCATTTATTTATATAAAGTGGGGGGGTTTTGTTTTGAAATATTCAAGCAAAAATTTGTCCTTCCTTCACTTAAACACACAATTCTATACAGGGAGCTGTAAATGAAAGAAATTCTCGAATGTGTTTAAGGAGGGCTCGTGTTTCTGTCTGTTGTCTGTACATACAGCGATCAAACTTTTGTTCATAACAGGAGATATCATACTGCATGTGTGTGTAAATAAACTGAATGTTAACTATTGTTTGGAACCAACTAATTTGTAGCCTATAATTTACTGTCAATGCATCATAAGTCAAACTAATTGTTCACATGAATATGGCATTATGGTAGGGCATGTATATATATAGATATGTACATATATAGATATATACACTTTGGTGTATACATACACTCTCTGTCTCTTTATATATATATATATATATAGTGGAATGAATACATGTTTAAATGAATTTGGCCATGATGAAATGTTCAGCATTACCTGAACTTTCCTTGGAAGTTACATGCCCTGTCCCCTCTGCTGGAGGCTAACATCTCCACAGTCTTACTGAAGCCTACCTCAGTTAACCTCACTTTGTAACAGTGCATATGAGGACTATTTGTACTCTTGTTTCACTGTAGTCACCTTCTAAGGAGCTCAATTGTTTTCATTTTCTGTTGCTACTTGTGCTGTTGTGCCATGTGTAATAGCAAATAGATAGCACCAAAAGTTTTTTTTTTGCAAGTAGTCAGAGAGAAGTATCATGAATTTAATTTCCAATGAAGTTATTAAGAGTAACCATAGTTAGCTTAATACATTCCATCATTCTGCATTGGAGTATTCCAGTAATCAATTTTAGAGATGTCCAGATTTCCACACTGCTTTGCCTAATGTTTGCCTTTATGTTCAAAAGGAGGAAGCCTCCTCTTTTTTGGAAGAAGTGCTTTCCTTTTCTCATGCTATTCTGTTGAAAAGCTGCAGGCTGCCAGAAAGGTTCAAATGCCTATTTCCATCATGACAAAGTCTCAAAAGATTATTGCAACCATGCAAACTAACTTGTTAAATTGCTGAGTCCAAAACCATTCTCCAATCGATACCAACAGCAAGCATTGTTGAAAGGGAAAATCTAGTAGAAAAAGTAGTGGAAAAAGAAATGTGGAACATTTAAGGTAAGCTTTCCTTCCCTGACTCCTTCTTTGAACCCCACTTTTTCTTAAGATCCTCCAAAGTATGGTGCTGCTAGCTCTTTCAACAACACATCATGTCATAAGTAATGTTTCCCTTAAAATCCAAATGAAGCTTAGGAAAATCAGATTAATTGTTTGCAATGAACCTTAAGCCCATTTCTTTGCAATAATTAAATATTTATCAATAATTTATATTACAAACCACAACCTAATTGTGTGAAGATTTGGCAGCAGTTTTCTCAGTGGGATGGGTGCTTTGAATCTGAACCTTTCACTTGCCTCTTCCCATTACCGGAAGATAATCTCTGCCTGCTTGGTAATGGGGTTGATACTGAGGATGTCAGGAACTCTGAGGCACCCAGTTTCTGGATGAATTCTTTTTTTTTTAGTTGAATGTAGCCTTAGGTGGCTAATTTTAGAAGGGATCAGAACTCCTCTGGAGGCAGCTGTGTTGCTGACTCTCTTAAAGGTATGCTGAATCTTTAAAGGCAGGCTGAAATGCTGTAGCATCCTTTCTTCTGGATGAGCTCACTCACCCTTAAGCAACTTCAGCCCTTCCTCCCATTTTTATTATAACTGAATTCTGTCAAATGTTGGGGTCAAAAATCCATTTGAACAAAACCATTCTGTGATTTATATCTGCTGTTGGTTTTTTACTTTAAAAAAAAATTAGTTAGACCTAGTGGTAACAGTTTAATAACTTTTTTTTTCTATAAAATGTTTGATACTAGACCATTTTTTCTCCTTCTACTCTGTTTTTTTTTTTTTTTTTTAAATAAAAGGTAGGTAGGCGTGGTCAAGCAATATTTGTGGTTTACCCTGCTTCATATCAGAGCAAAGAGCTCAGTTTGGGCTGTTTTACTGGCACAGCTGATGAAGGGAGGTTTGCATTTTCATTTTGATATAAACGGATAACCAGACATGATTCTTTCTACCTGTAAGTAAACTTGGGTGCATATTTTGATCTTGTAGTTTTGTTTTGTGCAACAGCAGTGTACTTAGCAAAGGAAGTATTTAAATATTGCTATAAAAATATCAATCTACTTTATCTTGTACTGCTAAGGGGATCTCTGTTAAGACTGCTTGTCTTGACTTTCAAAATTAACACACAAATATTAATCCATTGTACCACAGATTTAGCAAAGCAACTGTTTTTACATATAGATGGGGAGATGTTTCCAAATACTGTTCTTAAACTTGTGAACTGCATAGACATGGACATGGACAGAGAGTTTGGTAGAACTATCTTTCCTCGGAGTAGAGTTAATTCACAGGAAAGACAGGAAGCCTCAGCTTGCACACATCTAAAACTGAAAGCTTGTATTTTAAAATTATTTTAGAAGCAAACTATACTGTGGCTTTCTACCAGGTTATTGATTTTTGTAGTAATGTTGAAAACTGACAGATCAGACCAGGAGGCACACTGTGTTACAGCAAAGGTTTGGTGAGTGAAGCTGAGTTTGTAGTGTTGAACACAGTTAACCTTCTGCTCCATTGCAAGAGCTTCTAGCAAAACATGGTGGAAGAGTGCAAACCTTAGATGTGGACTGGAGTGTCTTCAGTGTTAGTAGTGCTTTGGGAAACTGATTCAGAAAAAGGGATTTTCTTCTCAAATGAAGAAAATGGTGAAATAGCAAAGTTATAAAATGCAAATGATAAAAATTAATTTCTAACTTGTTGCTTTTGTCTTTGATGTTACCTTCCTAAAGCTGCCATTTACAGTGAGTAACAACTGAAGAGGAAGATGGCACATATATGTGTGAATTTGCCATGTATACAGACAGCATTATCAGCCCAAAGTGTACTCTGGGTGTTGTGGGACTGTATCAGGCCATAATGTGTTTTCACTCTACCTCTCTGTTCTCATGAGACTGTCTTTAAGCTGCTTAAGCCAGTGGCTGTTCCTGACAGCTGACCCATCTTTTTCTTCTTCCTCTTGCATCCCATCTGCTCTGTTGTGCACAGATAAATTTATTTCCAGGACTCAAAAGTTGGTTCAAAATGTCAGCTGCACATTTTTAGGCTGAGTATTTGTCAGATTAGCTTCAACACCATTTTCCTAGTGTTTTTACTTTAGCCACATGCTTCTCATGCCATGGTTATTTCTTGTTTTGAAAGAGAGCATCGTAATAGGTCTGATGTACAGAACTGTCATGGTTCTTGCTGGTGTTGGGATTTGTGTTTTCTTGCTTGCCTGTCATCAGGGAGATAATGTGACACTGCTTTATAAACAAGTGTCTTCCTCATAAACTGCTCATTCCCAGAAAGAAAAATATATTAGCAGTGAAATGCACTGTATTTGTTTGTTTCTGTGTTAAATAACTTTGTCTAAGGTGGCAAGCTTTCATCAAAAATTGCAGAAATAAAAAATTCTGTATACAGTTTAAGAAGGAAGATGGCAAGCTCTAGATTCAACACCTCAAATACTCTTCTCATTTAACTTAAACCTAGGTTTTAAGCTATGAGTTTAGTTTTTCCATCATGACTTACCCCAAGGATCAAAGCAATGTGTGTACATAGCTTGTGTTGTGATAGAACTCAAGGGAATGTGAACTGGAACATTTAATGGGGCTGTGGGTGCTGCAGAAATCTTTCTTGGTATGGATTTAAAAGAAGCTAGATTTGAGTACCTTTTTTATTTATGGGAAACTTTTTAGTTAGGCCGGAAACAGAGAGGTGGATTCCAAAATAATTGATAGCTCCATAAGTACTTTATTTGAAAAGACATCAAAATTAATTTACTGTTAAAAATTAGAGACTATTTCTTCCTCTTAGCCTGTATTTCTTTCCTGTGTCCTGTCCAAGCAGTCTGTAATTCATAACATGGCAAATCTAACTGGTCTCTGTTCTCTTCCAAATATGGAATCCAAAGTGTGACTTCCTTGCTGAAGAACAACTCTCAGTGATACCATCAGTGACTAATCTTTAATTTATGAACTCTTCAGTGTGGTTACTTGAGCTGGGGACCAGGGGATCTAGGCCAGCTAATATGTGACTCTAACACTCCTTGACAAATCCAGTGTATTGCTTAGGAGAATGTCCTTGGTGAAAAACTAAAGGAAATCAGATAGAATTGTTCCACTGATTTCAGAGATCTAGCAGAAGGGATAATCAAGAAAAAATGTTTTAAATGAGTAAATTCTATTTTCAATGTATTTGTATTTTAAATTATAGCTTTAAAAAAATTGAAATACAGGAGTTTAAATATTAAAATTCTTTCTTAGTTTTTCTGATGGGTGTTGAGAAAAGAGAAAGGAAGGAAGAGCTCAAGACCTGAGAGAGTGCATGTGGGGGTGAGAAGTGTCAGGCAGGAAATGCCATCTTCCTGCTGTGTGACAGCACACACTGCTGTGCAGCCCTCAGTGTCAGCATCTTCCTTGGCCACAAGGAGAGTTAAATCAAATTGAAGTTAAATCAAGTTATTCACTCAGTGCATCAAAGCTTGCCCCATCTGTAGTGTTGGCCAAAACAGCATCACAGTTTGGGCCTACTTTCTGAAGTAAGTTATGAACTTAATAAATATGAATTTAATTGGGAGGGAAAAATGTACTTCAAGAAACTTACCAATGACCAGGGAGGATGTAAAGTGCATAGATCAGTATGTGAGTCTTTGCTCTAGAACTGAAATTCCAAGCCATTAGGTCCAAGCTTCTGGCCTTAAGTCAATTTAACTAAAGCAGGACTGAGCTCTGCAGAGCTGAAGGCCTTTTTCTATGAGCTTTGATAATGTTTCCTTGCAGCATTGACAAATTTCCAAGGAGAAATGTACAGTTTGCACTGCATTCATTTACACTTGTACTAATTTCTACTGAATTAATTCCACAAATACTCTAGGATTGATGGAGGGACAAAAGAATTTCAGAAGTGACTGAGGTTGCTGAGAAAAGATGTATAGAGACAAATTAATTCTCAAAGAACTGGAAATTATCTACTTTAGGATGATATCTGCTGGATTGGTTGGCTGTGATTTCACACTTTAAATACTCTACTACTCCACTAAACTTTGGTAGGACTGTGCAGTTTGTGCTGCTCCTCCAGATCCTGCAATTCACTTCAGTGTGGTCTTGTCTGATCCATGGCCTTTACCTAATCTGAGCCTTAATTTACAGTCTGCAGGATTTATCATCTCCTATTTTGTCATCTTTATTAGGTTATACACTCCATCCTTGGAAAAATTGCTCACCAAACGAAGCACAGGAAGAAATATCATAATTGCAGCTTCAACATATACCTTTTCTATGGTTTTATGGACAGGACAAGAAGCTAAATATTCAATATCATATATGCTTAGGGTATTTTTTAAGATGTCACATACAGTCATTCATTACTAATAGCTTTTAACACAGTAAAAGGAGGGGGTCAGACATAAAAGTCATCCATTAACAGAACAAGTCTGAGATTCACTGAAGGCAAAAAGGATTCCTGACCTTACACTATAAGTATACTCAAATTACTGGGCTCATAAAGAAAACAAACCAGAATTACACATCCATGGCATCTGTCTGAACCCTTGTTTTCAAGCTAACAGCCAAATCTTTAAAATCTAATTAGAAGATTATTCTAGTGTTACAAAGAAAGTCTGCAGTGCTCTTTCTAACTATTTATTGTAAATGTTTTATATGGAGAGCAAAGAAACTGAAGAGAAATAATGTATTTAATTAGACTAGATGGTTCAATGAGAAGAAACAGGTTTTGAAATATCATGTTCCTGTTTGCAAATAACAACATACTTTATAGACATTGATTAAACTTCATGTCACTGGCTGAAATAAACCCAAGACTTTCTTCACCCACAGTGTTGACTATTTATGAGGCAGGTTTAAATGGCCAAGGGACAATTCAATGTACACTGGACAATTACACAGCAAATCAACTTCATTGACAATATCTTTTTAGTCTGGCTGCTTTGAAGAGAATTGTTGCTGTCAGCTGCTTTGGGTATTTTTAATTGCTGCATTTTTCACAGCTGTCACTGGAAACTTTTATCAAACAATTGATGGTGTCTTCTGATTACTGTCAGCTCATCCATTTCCCACACAATAGATTCTTCACGGGATTCAACACTCTAGGGGAAACTTCACCATGACTTTCAAGAGAGTCTAAACAAACTACTTATGAGACAGGGCTCTTCCAGCTAAGAACTAGATTTGATCTTATCATTTGGACATCCAACATTTTAACTTCTTTTATTAGCACAAGATTTGCTATGCTGTGTACCTTCATAGGGAAAACTACATTTTCATAATGTGGTACAGTTGCTTAATGGTTTGAATGCTAAGATCCATACTCTTACCACATTTGGCTTTCAGTTGGTCATAGGCAGTGGCAAAAAATCTCACAGGACACCAGAAGGGACATCCCATATTTATTCCAGGCTGGATTAGGTCTTTAGGATCAACAATGCAAAAACCTAGGCTAGTGCATTTATTATATTAATGGCTGCAAGAGAAATAGGAAAATCAGTATTAAATTCAAAGAAGTTATTATAGTGTGGCTCATTTAATAAACCTCAAAATAAAGAAATGCTTGTCATACAAGCGTGGTTTTGTATTTGGCTTGAATAATCTAAAAATTATGTCAGTGCTAAAGGGGACAGTTCTCCATCTCCTGTCCCTGACAAGATTCTCATCCCCCTCACTGCACTAGGCAGAGCTTGTGCAGGGTGACGTAATCAGTCAAACTGGTATGAATTTGGCTGAAAATGTATCTTTTTTTATCATTTATTTTTGCTGATTTAGTGAGCTGATTTAGCTCATACATATAGCCTCATGATTGCCAAAACATTGTAAGGGAGACTGTGGTAGAAAAGGTCTGGCTGGTTTTCAGCCATAATGATTTGCTAGACATCTCACAGCAAGACAGAGCTAACAGTGGGTGTAAGCACATAGGATAGTCCTTAATTCTCTAAGTTTTGTGAACAAACTGCAAATATGGAAAATGTTCTTGTTCACAGATCACACCATCCAGTCTGTTTTCTGCTGCTGCTGCTGCTCAGTGCAAGAAAGGTATGTGAAATGCTTAAACTTTTCAGTAGTTAAATATCTACACATAAAGGACTTCTTAAAAATCCCTATTTGCAGTAGAAGAGCAAATATGAGGAAGTTTAAAGACACTGTACTCTGCATACCTCTAATAAAGGAAGGCATGGATGGCCATGGATATTTTTATGTGGATGTTTACAGGTAGGCATTCACACCAATGCTTCATGTTTTTCAAAATCAGGGAAATGAGAACAAAAGTGAACCTGGAGCCTGACGCTGTCCTGGTGACCCAGTACTCTGCCTCACAGCCAGATGTTTCCTATGAATCTATTTGGAAGTGTGGGGTAAGTAACATTTTGGCAGGCGAAAAGAGAGAATTGACACACAGTGGCTTAGTACCAGGATAAGCAGGGAAGTAACTAGCTCTTGAGCATACAAAGTTCTTTGCTGCATAAAAATTACAGAGTAACTAAGCAATCTACAGTAGAGAGAAAAGGCTAGTTATGAAAAATACTTTGATTTTTCAGCAGCACAAGAGACAGTTTAAGGACAAGCCATTACCTCCTCTGCCTCCTGAGGCCTTTGAAGACTACAAGGACAAACCCAGAGTTATTGCACTCTATGACTTCTTTGCTAGAGGACCTTTAGATTTACCTCTCAAGAAATCAGAAGAATACATTGTCCTGGAACAGTATGATCCCCTCTGGTGGAAGGCAAGAGACCAACATGGGTAAGATCTATTTCAATCTCCCTTCACAGAAAGAAAAAACCCTTAAAGCACCCTGTACAAAAGTGAGCAGATAGAATGAGACTTATGGGACTATTTAGGAGCAGTCTTGAAAGTGTTCAACTATATGTGAGGCACACAGATTGACTGGGGAGACTTTCAGCTGGGCTTGGCACCCCAGAAATGGACAGGGAATTAGAATCTGTTGGGAATTCAGAGTTAAGCCCTACACTCAGTAGGTTCCTGAGCAACATAAGGGTGTTGCTCAGGTTTGAAGACCATGTGAGTCACTGGGCTCTGGGCCATGTGAAAATCCAGCTCCATATTTCAAATGCTCTACAATGGAGCATGTACATGTAAAAACTTTATGAAACCACAGAGATTATGAAGACATACATGAAACACAACCTCTTCCACAAAATACCTGGTTATTTTAGAGAGCTAAATAACTTCAATTAGGATGCTTTTCACACTTATGTTTGTTTTGTGTTATTCCTCTCTCTCCTTTGCATTATCTTCAGTATAGCCTTTACTCTGATATTGGTAATGGTTGTATGTATATGGATGACGTATATCTTAATCCTACTAATCTTTTGCACCATACCATAATATTATCCCAAATATGTTGTTTCAGGAATGAAGGTCTAATTCCCAGCAACTATGTTATAGAGAAGAAAAGCAATTTAGAAACATACAAGTAAGTACCTTTGAAAATTATAATTGGGCTTTTATTTCTAAAAATGGATTGCAGAAATACATTTTAATGTTTGAGCCTTCAAATTTTTATTAGACATGTTTATCAAAAGCTTTCTTTTTTTAAATACAAAACATTACTCCTAAAATGAATTTAAATTCATGTACATGAATCATAGTGTCAGAATCCAGATTTTTCCTGTTTCTGTACACCCAATGCATAATTCTGTATTCTGATTTTTGCCTGTTATGATCATGTAGCTAGTTCCAACTACTATAAATTTAAATTACTGGAGAGAAGATAAAAATTCTGAAAAATTGTAGAGAAGAAAGGCTTGACACATCATCCAGGACTGTAAATTTCATCACAGTTTGGCATAATTTTTTTTCCCCCCGGGGTTTCTTTTTCTTTTTTCCTTCCTTTTTTTTAAGCTAATATTTAGTCACAGTAAATTGGGGCCAAAAAGTTCTAAAAAAAAGTCTAATAAAATAATTTCAAATGAAGACATATTCATATACAATGATAGTTCTAAACATGTTTTTGACTTGGAATAATGCAACTACTAAACTGTGAAACAAAGCAAATATTCATTTTTACTGTCTGAAATTAAGGCTAGGTTATGTCCTTGTTGCAGGTGGTACTGCAGGAACATGAACAGAAGCCAGGCAGAACTTCTTTTGCACCAGAAGGTAATTCAGCTTGCACATAGAGCTAACAGTACTGAAAAAATACCTATCAGTAGAGCATCAAGAGCATTATCACAGTCAAATCAAAATCTGTTTGGTATTCTGTAAGAGAGAAAAGTACATTTGAAGATTTCTACCTTAAAAGGAAAGGCTTTCTGGTGTAAGTGTAAAGTGCAGACTATCCAGACTTCACAAAGCTTTAAGTTGTAGCCCCAGCAAATTCTATGTAGATTTTCCATGCCAGATAAATCAAATTATGTGGCTTACTGTGCTTGTCTGTTACATTAGACATTAAAAACAGAAATCCATGTAGTAAGCTAATTAGCTCTGAGTTTAGCAGAACTTAACAAACCACTGCATCTTCCTTAAATATAGAGCAAGCAATCCACGTTGCATTCTACCCCCTGTCAGTTACCAAAGTCAGTTAGTTACCTAACTCAGTCAAACTCCTTGGGTCTTTGCTCAGGCCCAGGACAAGGAGGACCAAGGAAGAACGTCTCAGACAGAATTGTTTTAACTGGATTTTTTTCTAGTGATTTGTACAATTTGATTTTTTAATAAATTGAAGCATTTTCACTACCTCACACTGAAGAGTATAATTCAGCTAAATTACTTATCTCTAAAAGTTTTCTGACATTTATTATTTTCTCTTGGTTTATTTTGCTCTGCCATGTACCTGGCTATCCAGGTACATGTTCTCCACGTCTTGATCTTCCTCCCAAATAGTCATAGGTATTCTACAGAATTTGGTAATCAGCTGCAAGTCCTGTCTCAAGGGAGCATTACTGAAGCTCAAAAGATTGAAATAACTCTACCTGGATTTCTTTTCAGCCCAAAGAAGGTGCCTTTGTTGTCAGGGACTCAAGCCGGCAGGGTCTTCTTACGCTGTCCATGTATTCGCGGGCTAAGGGGTGAGTTCCTCTGAATGGTTGGGGTTTGAATCAAGTGGTGATGGAAAAGCTTCCTCCAGACTCCTCAGAATAACTGGGTAGGTTGGACATGCAGTGCACAGGAGCAGGGAACCACTGGGATGCTGTTCACGCAGAGTTAATCACCCTGTGTGCAGAAAAGATCAAGGGGGGTGGTGGATCTGGGAGTCGGAGTGCAAAGGTCCTGGCAAGACAGGATCACCTGCACTCCCTGAAATTCTCAAATGATCTGCTGTGGAAACCATGCCACAGCCTTTGGCCACTGCACCAAACTGTTTCCTTTCTCCACAGGCTCTGTGCACTGTAAATCCACCCCAGACTCTTCTGTGCTCAAACTTCACCTGTTTGTCTCCCAAAATCACCTCACCCCTACTGTGCAGTCTTACTTTTGCTGGGCAACACCCACAGGACTCACACTTTCCCATATCAGGAGCAATCACCTACACCACTGATTTAACCTATTTCAAGCTGTCCTATACCCTCTTGATCAGCCCTCCCACATCCCCCTGTATCTACTGTGTCTGCTTTCCTTCTCTCCCTCTTACAGCAAGCCAGAGGTGAGAGCAGCTAAAGCACTGCTGTTACCTCCACCCTCTTCCTCTCTCCCTCCATTCCCTCCTTGGAAATCTGAGGCCAGCCCTCCCCACCATGCCTGTGCTGAGGTCAGGCTCACAATTTCTGTAGGCTCAGGAGTGTTTCTGACAATGACTCAGTAATGCAGACTGTATAATGTCTCTGTATTCTGAGCTCTGCTTGCTGTGTCCACAATTTAGAGTACTAACCTTCAGCAACACCAGCCTGAAATGCAAACTTAACTGCTTAATTTTGGGTGTCACAGAAGCAGGGGTAAGCAGACAGCAAAATACACAGAAAGCAAAAAAGACAGATAATGCAAAGAAATACAGAAAAACAAAGGTGTCAAATAAAAGCTCCAATGAAGACTCTTTGAAGAAATAGAACTGAAAATTTAATCTCATGCTATTCATGAATATGTGTTTAAATTTTTGGGGAGAAAATGCAGGTAATTTGTAACATTTTAATTTCAAGAGGTTGTATTCAAATGAATGTTGAATGAGGAGGAGCAATTCTTAAACACTGTGGCTATTTCTTATGAATGCATTGATACAGGCAACAAAAGTGTTTTTTTTTCTCTTGAAACAGTGTTCCAGCTAGACACAGCCATTCTCAGCTGAGAACTGTGTCCCAAGTTTTCAGATTTTTCTATGTTTTCATAGTGAAATTTAAGCAGATTTATACTATAAATTATTTTTACTGAAAATTCTAATGCTTTATTGATTTCAGAAGTCATAATGGGAATATTCTACATTATCAAATTAAACAAAATCACTCAGGACAATATTATGTAGCAGAAAATTATGTCTTCTCATCTGTTCCTGAGCTCATCGAGTATCATCAACACAATGCTGCAGGTAATGCATGTGAGCTGATAATGGTTTTACATCTTTTTCTAATAGCTTCCTTATAAAATCTGACACAAGTGTTTCTATTGGTAATGAATTCAAATATGCCTTGATTCTTTCTGCCAAAGTTATAGCTGTCATGTGCATATACCATGAGGGAAGTGAAATGACCAAACTTGTCTACATTATTAAATGAGTTTAGCAAAAATAAAAGACTGCTCTGTATTCTCCTGGTTCACATTTGATTGAATGGGACTTGGGTGAAATTTGATTGTAATTCTTTCTTTGTCTATGACAAGGACCAGCATACATACAATCTAATAAAAGCAGAAGCTATGCTGTGCGTCAGCAGGCAGCATTCTACTGATTTTAAAAAAACCCAAGCCATACCAGAAGCAATCAAGGGCAGCATTAGTCCTTGTGCTCACAAAGACCCTCTAACACTGACTTTCAGCTTACCAGGGTTAGATACCCCTTAACTGTTGGCTAATGGCAGATTTTTATAATTTTTAGCATGAAAAATATCCTTCACCTTGGTTCTGCCCATCATTTTAATAAATATAAAATGGTTTTACTCTGAAGGAGGGAAGATGGGAAAACACAGGGAAATCCCTTGCTCTAGAGAGGAAGATATGGGAATGGACACAGCCTTTTGCTGGAGGGAGGAGAATTGTAGGAAACACTTGTAGCAGAATTGGCCCTAAAAGTAGTAGTGGGAAGAATCAATGAACTCAGGGAGTCCTTGGTGAAGGATGTATTCACTAGTACTCTTGGCTTATTAATGCAAAGAAAATACATGAGACACAAAAATATTTCAAACCTGAGAAGTCATGCGACCCTACTTAGGTCAGTGATACAGCATTTTAGAGGTCATTTATGCTTACTATCATGGTACAAAAAAGTAAGAGTATTAGTGTTGGCTTTATGAAAGTAGAAATACTTTCATAGTCAGGGCCCTATTAAATAGTCTTTCTCCATTTCTTCTCACTGTAGTGTTTTATCTGAGCAAACTGTAACTTCAAGAAATAAGAAATTTACTTTGGATTCCAAGCAGTTTTGTTTGAGGAGAGGTATGATATAGCATATTTTAAAATTAAGTACTTGGTCAGCAGAATATTATGGCTGTGTCCCCTACAGGTCTTATCACACGTCTCCGACATCCAGTGGGATCAGATGGATGCACCTCACCAGAAACCACAGGACTGAGTTATGGTAAATTTTTTATCTTCTTTTGTGGGAGATTTAGCTATCTGCCTAGGCAAGAATTTAGCTCATATTCACCCAGTTTAATAATTAAGTTGTATCTGTGAAATTCTTTGGTAATACTAAACACATAAACAGTGTAAGGTGTCAGTACCAAATGAGACACCTGACTGAGCTGCTTCTGTGACTGTTGTGCTTCTGTTACAACCCCCAGTGCATTCAGAGCTATTCGGACTTTTCTAAGCAAACCTAAGACTCAAATAGACATTTAATAGCTTTTGAAAGGCTATTTGATTTTTGTAAATGCTTAGGAAACCAAAATTGAAACCTGAAATTAAACTATTTATGGAGAAGATTTTCTTTGTCGGTTCTGCAGGTTTTAGAAATAAGAATGGAATCTTATGTGGTATTAAAACAAACAAGCAATAAATGCCAGTTTTGTGTGTACAGATCAGGAATTTCATACTGTCTATAGGAACCTCCAAAACTGAGTATCTTTCATGTTCCCGTGATTCTCATGGCTTAATATTTCTGAAGGGTTAAGCTATTGTAGTTATTACAATAAAGGTAGCCACTGACTATTTCTGTAGCTATACTATCCATCTGGAACTGGTTTGGAGCTAAAAACATCACACATCATAGTGCCAAAAAAGTTCTCATGTGTAATCAAAGCTAAACACTTGCCTTATCTTCAAGCCTCAGACATTCCTACATTAGGCAAAATTCCTAATCACATTCTTTAAGCTGTAAAATAGCATTTATATTTAAACATATATGAGCCAGTAAAAAATTTCAGATATTTAAAACTCATGCTGTGACTGACGAACAAGTGTGATGCTTTGCAGTGCTCATTGACTGCCATCAGCAAGGCGTGTCTCCTGCAGCATGGCTCAGGAAAGCTGGCCTGACTCTCCTGACATTTTGGGTTGCTTTTGCAGAGGAGTGGGGATTAAACCCATCTGAACTGCTGATACTGAAAGAACTTGGGCGTGGGCAGTTTGGAGTTGTTTATCTTGGTAAATGGAAAGAGACTATCAAGGTTGCCATCAAAACAATCAATGAAGGTGCAATGTCTGAAGATGATTTCATAGAGGAGGCCAAACTGATGATGTAAGTACAAAAGCTATTCTGTCAATTTACCAAGAAATAAATATAACCTAATTCCATTTCAAACAAACAAAGCAGTTTGATGGGAATGGTGGATGTGTGGGACAGAAAGGCTGATGTAAAGGTCTGAACCAAGCTGATGCAGATGTTTCCTATGCCCAGACTCTTTCTTTAGAGCGTGCCTTGCTTTGTACTATGGAGCTGAATGGGGAATAAATGTTCTGGTAAAATGTAAATGTGCTTCTATAACTATTCTTTAATCCATACCTCAGTGCCTCAGGAACACTGGCAGAGCTTCTACACAACTAAAGCTTTTGAGAAACTATATTCCATACCTGCAAACTTTGCAAATTAAGGAAGTATCCACACGAGGTCTTGGCAAAGCCCAGAAGGGATGAACCCTTGCAAGGTCAAGGCCCCTGCCTGCAAACCAAGTGTAGCTAGACCTTTCCATTTTGCAGCAACCAAATCAAGCTTTGCATTCACTGCACTTATATAACTGATGCAGAATTAGGGGTTCACAGAGTGAAATTTTGTAGAAAGTTTTAGAGAGAAAAGCATTAAGTACTGGGAGAACTCTTAGTTCAGCTGAATAGGACACTGTTTATCAAGTAGTGAAAAATTTTTTCAAAGCCACCACGAGAATCAAAGGTTTAGTTACCTGCCAAGAACAAATATTAGCCTGTCTAAAATGTGATTTTAAACAGGAAACTCTCCCACCCAAAGCTGGTCCAGCTTTATGGAGTGTGCACACATCACAAGCCCCTCTATGTTGTGACTGAATTCATGGAAAATGGTTGCCTGCTCAGTTACCTGCGGCAAAGGCGGGGGAAACTCAGCAGAGACGTTCTCCTGAGCATGTGCCAGGACGTTTGTGAAGGGATGGAATATCTGGAAAGAAACAGCTTTATTCACCGTGATTTGGTAAGTACAATAGGTTTTCTGTGGTTCTTATCAAATATTTGCAGTACAGAATGCGCTGTTGCATTTTATGGGCCACTATGTATCCTGTAAGATTTCAGCCCTGCAGGATCTAGTAAGGAAAATCCAAACTTTTCAGCTGTTGTTTTGCCCATGGACAGCTCAAAAAACCACTTGAGAGAAGTTTGTCCATTGGAAACACCCCTTGAGAGCTCAGGGAAAATTAGGATATTGACATGGAACTAGCTGGTATTATGATATCTCAATGTGAAAGTGATTAGAACACAACCAGAATCACAGCATTACAAAATGTCAGCAACAATTAGAATTTTTTAAACTTGAAATATTTTTCTATCTATATTTTTTGGCTCTCTACAGCCATTCATTAATGTTGGGATATATGAGTGGCTTTTCTGCCTATAGGCAGGGAATTCGAGAAAAGGAGTTTGTTTCTTTACTCCTTGATACTTTTTCAATGCTCACATTTGGATGTAGAGAGGAAATCTTCCTCCTCTCCTGCCTAGTTGCATGAAGAAATGTAAAATCTTGAAAATTACCAGGAAGTTGCTGATTTCTGTAATGAAAACATCAAAAAACAAATTTAAGAAGTTACACTAATAGTCCCTTGTGTTGATGTTCAGGAAAATATCTGGTTGGATCATTAGACTCTGAAGCCTAAAAGTCTTTCCCTGTTAAGAATGCATAAACATATTGCAACTCATACTACAAGCATATAAGTTGCCAGGTGCTATGTATGTGTAACTACACAATAGTGAAATATGTTCACTGACTCAAAAATTCTTTAATATTTTTGACCAATACACTAATCTCCATTCAGATATAAACAGCATTCAGATATAAATCAGCTGCTGTATTTCTCTTAAAAATCTTTAGCCCAGATTTCAGATATGTTTCTCTCATTTTCCCCAGGCTGCAAGAAACTGTTTAGTCAATGAGGAGCACGTGGTTAAAGTATCTGACTTTGGCATGGCAAGGTACGAGGTCACTGACAAAGGTTTTGTGAGCACCTATTCTCAGACAGGTGCAGCATGATCTTTAGTTAACCTCACTGCTTGCTTCACTGGTTTGGGGGATCCCACTGTGGGTAATTTTTGAATCCTGATGAAAATTGTAATGTTGTTTAACCACTGTACCGTGAACTGGATGTCGTGTCCTCCTCTTGCTCTTGGTGAGTGCAAGATAGGTAAACACAGTGCTAGGTAAACTTCGAGGTGTTTATGGACAGAGAAATGCCCAGAGTGCACAGGGCAGCCAGAAGCCTGAAGAAAGAAGTTCCCCAGCTTTGCTGAGCTGGATGGAGGTGAGAAAGTCGCTAGGGACGGAACTGGAGCTGGTGCTGGCCTCTGGAGGCTGCGGTAGCTGAGTCGGTGAGGCAGGATGCAGGGAGGACCATGTGGGTAGGAAGTGTGACACATGCTGCTCTGGAAGGGAAGTGGTTTTTCTGCTTAGTGATAGAGCCAGCCAAAGTGAGGAAAGAGAGCACTCTCAACTGTGACAAGCACCAGCCTGAAAAACATAACTCTAGCCTCACAGACTTTCCTCAGAGGACACAGCTGAGCTGGCCAAATGACTGACTGCTGCCCAAAGAGGACAACAAAAGGTTGTCCTCTTGTAAGGCCAACACAAAGCCCTCTACTTTTGTGCTTTACTGGCTGGTTTTTCTGTGGGTTAGCATTAGGAGGCAGATGAGCTTGAAAGACAGTCAGGGGCTCTGAGCAGAAGGTTGTGGTGACACTTGTGGCTGCGAGTCGATAGGTCAGCACAGCCATGCTCCTTCAGTTTTGCTCCTATTTCTAACCTCAGGCTTACAACACCCTAGCAGTTTATAGCTAAAGAATTGTTTTTCAAAGGGCTATCCTGTACCATGGTTGTACTGCTCCCCAAAAGGGAAAGATCAGCATCAGGGCTCTGGACTCATCCAAATGAATGAGAAAATACAGGAAGACCAAGGTGGCTGCCAGGCTCCAGTCTAAGAATAATGGACCTGAAAGGCTCACTGTGGCCACAAAGTGGAGATCAGTGGTCTGGCTCTAGGACTCACTATCCTGGGGAGGCTGTGGAAACATGATGGGAACACAACCTAATTATTCAGAGCTCACACAACTGCTTTTACAGGTTATTTTGTACAGCTATTTCATATGTTCCTAATTCAATAGCCTCCCATGTTTCTGTGCCTGAACCAAAATGAGAAAGTGAGGCAAAAACATTATTTATTTCAATGTGACCTCCTTTAAAAGGTGCTTTAATAAAACTGCCTTTATGCTTTCCCTGAGAATAAATGTGTACTGCATGTCTGTGATCTGCTCAGGAACGTTAATACTTGGAAAATGTGCCCAGAGTTCATAAGGATGTTGGGGTCAGCCTAGTAGTCATTTAAAATGTTGCCCTATAAATGCCTGCATTAGGTAAATAATTTCATTTTATCTGGGAGGTCAGCTCCTGTAAGCTTGGGGAAAAACAATTACTTTAGTGCTCCTACAAGAACTGCTGTCTTGAATGTGATAAACATTTGTTTGTGTGCTGCTTTGGTAACAATGTCCCTGATATGGCATCTGTGAAGATGGACAGCAAGAGTCTTACTTGGGTAGAACAAGTGGTTGAAAAGGTGGATCCTTTAAAAAAAAGACTAATTATTTATTGCTGCTGATTTTCTTGCCCATGGTGATGTGTCTTATTGTCATCTTTTGGGTGTATATTAATAATAATCATCCTGTCACTCTTATGCTTGTATCAAAATGTTTTCTTCTGACATAATTCTGATGAATAATCCAAATCATTCATTTAGACAAAAATGTCTTTAAGTGCATTGCTATGGGGTTTTTTTGTGTGTGTGCATTTTATACTAAAATAGTGATATAATTTTGTTTCCAAATTGATACTATTTTTCTGGAATTCTAAACCATTTGTGGGAATGTCACTCATTCAAATTTGTGTGGTTTGCTCCTATTCTTCAGGTATGTCATTGATGATGAATATATCAGCTCTTCAGGTGCCAAGTTTCCAGTCAAATGGTCATCTCCTGAAGTCTTTCATTTCAAAAAATACAGCAGCAAATCAGATGTCTGGTCATTTGGTGAGTTGATTAGGTGAAAGGGCAACCATACTTCCCTAAAACTACTGATGTGATTTAGGAAAGTATAAATTTCTACCCATACTACATATCTGAAACTTCAGTCTTTCCCATTTTTCAAAGTTTGCTTATATTGGACAAATGGATTTTTCATTCGGAAGGTTGCACCTAAAAAGTAGATTTTGACTGAAATGTGCATTTCTGATGAGTCCTCATTAGCCAAATGTATTCATCCGAGTCTTATGGACCATCACCTTAGCTGACTTAAAAAGAGAGCAGAATTATATTAGTTGAAAATTGTTTGGGCTGTATCCTTCATTCAGCTCAGGCTGCCCATACTCTCATTCATTTTTCAACACACAGAAGAATCAGGAGTGTTTTTTATTCTCTAATTTTGTTGAAAACTTGTGGGTTTGGCATCTTTTGTTTTGTCCTAAACCTATTTTGGTTCACTTCTAGGTGTACTGATGTGGGAAGTTTTCACAGAAGGCAAAATGCCTTTTGAAACCAAGTCAAATGCTGAAGTTGTCTGTGAGATTTCTCAGGGTAACCGACTTTATCGACCACATTTGGCATCACATCCTGTGTACAAAGTCATGTACAGCTGCTGGCATGAGGTTTGTTCCTCTTGTTTCTTTCCCTGAGGTATTACTTTGTTCTTAATTTTTAACATGGATATAAGAGCAATCTTAAAAGCTCAAGGTATTAAATTCTTATTTCACATCTGTGGCATTCTCAGCATCTCCAACTTTTTCACAAATCACACCAAAGTTTACAAGCCTCTGCTTCTTTTGACTGTTGCAGCTGAGAAATACAGAGCACACTATCAGTACAACAGGTCTAGAGCATCCCTGGTTGGAAGATGCCACTGCTGTCCTGTTTCTCTGCTGGGAGCAATGTGATACCTTTTTTGTGCCTTTGTATTGTTCATGGCTTTCTCTAGATCTGCTCTGGATGATAACACACTCATACACCAAGTGGATATGCCCACTAAATGTAGATTTTGAAACCCCTTTTTCAAGTGTATATCAGTATCTTTGTACATCAGGGCAGCTCCTAAGGCTGCACCTCTCTCACCCTCTCCAAGCTGATTTAGTACTTCATGTTCTTTCACCATTTGTCCAGCACCTATTATTTCCTATATTGGTAACAAAACACTGATTTCCTCAACTTCTCCATCTGATTAATCCCTTAAGGGCCCTCCTTCTCTAGTCTCTAGAAGAAATGCATCTTTATTTTAGGTTAGAAGTCCTTTCAGAAGAGCTTTGTGTGCAATTTTTTCATGTAAAATTGTGGGCATACACAGTGAGTAGCTGGGGAATCTTGTTGCTACCATTGTCTCCTTTATCTCCCACCTTACTACTCTGAATAAAATTTTTAAATCCTGAGTAAAAAGAAAAAGCTTAAGAGATGGAAATCTAAATTGCATCCAGCTTGCCTGCTTTCTGCAAACACCCATTGGGGTGCCAGCCAGCAGAGAGATCATGGGGAAATTCTCTTTCCTGTTTGCCACCAGACAGGAGTTTGCTCCATACTGAGCTGCAGCACTTCAAATCATACAGCAGTGAAGATCCTTTTTCAAAAACACAGGAAGCATTCCTGAGTGCCATATTTTACTGACAGGTAGGGCTTTCCACAGACCTACTGCAGGGAGAAATTCCATAGGAATTCTGATCCAGAATTGAAATAAGTATAAAGAAATTTCAGGAAATTTTCACAAGTGTCTGTGCTCATGCTGCTGGTGTCATGAATAACAGATTTTTCTTTTTCTCTAAAATTACAAACTTGATTTTTTAAATTTGTATTCATAAAATGAAATGTAATTTTAAAGTATTATCTCAAATGTACTTATATCCAATTTCTGAAGTCTGGTACTGTAATCAACCAATCTGCTAACACAAGTTTATCCTCTGCTTTTCTTTTCAGAAACCTGAAGGACGTCCTACTTTTGCAGAGTTAACAGTGACCCTCAGAGATCTAGCAGAGATGACATAATCACAGATTTTATACCAACATATTTCCTGAAAGGTTAGCATTAAGCATGCCACTAATGAAGCTGGTACAGAAAACCTCAAGATTTTGGAGAGCTCTCTACCTAAATCACAGTACCAGCATCCTGCATATTGAAGCAGCTGTTTGGTCTTGGCACAGTTTTTCTTATTTGTGAAAGATACTCCAGGACACTGGTTTGGGATTCCCCCAGGCTTTGTTTTCAATGGTTAGGGAGAAAAATCTGCCTGAAGAGCAGTAACCAAGCCTACTCACCTTATAGATATTTTTATTCATTCTTTTGTTCAGAGTTACACTAAATGTTGCATCAATATTACATTATTTATTCTCACTATGACTCACGCACTGGAGAATAGTGACCGGCAGAGCAAAAATGATGGAAAAAGCTCTGATAAGCTCTGGCTAGTCACTTCCAAAGGCAAGTCCTTGTGCACTGCAGAGCATCCAGCCCTGGAGAAGCAGAGCAGGGCTCTGTCCAAGAGACAGCCAGCCCAGTGACTGGCTGCTGGGGCAGTGCCCACACGTGTGCCTGCACCCACTACTTGGACAAAGTAGTGCCTCAGCCCTCCCTTGCAAATGGCCAGGATGGTTCATGGGCAAGTTAAAACAGGAACCTGACAGCAAAGCTCAGATGGATCCTATGACACCTTACATGGACACATCTGTACCCCTACTTCTTATGCTATTATTCACTTTTAATTTTAAATCTTAACTATGGTCAACACAAATATGTTGTAGAGAAGGAAAGGTAGATGGAATTCATTATTATTTAAAACAAAATAGATCATTGCAAATAAATATGTTCCTGGAAATATGTGATTGCATTGTGAATTATTTATAGGTAAATACGTCACAATATTTAGTGTTTTAGGGCTTTGTAGACAAAGTATGTAAAGCATGCTAGATAAAGAATGAGTTCAATTTGATTTTTGTCACAAATTGAGTCACAGTTTAATTTTTTATTTCCAAATATAAAAAATAACTGTAACATTAAAATTAAATATAGAAAACCCCACAAAGTTTGGAATTTCGAAAGGATGATGGCATCTCATAATCAAATATAGTCCTGGCAGTAAGCAGTCATCTTTACTGCAATAGCATTTTGATAGTTATCAACCCAATGGGAAAGGAAATCATTAGTCCCAGTGTTTGAACATTTAGGAGTACCTTCAAACATACTTCTAAGCTATTTCTGCATCAAGTAAACCATGATATTCTCATTATTTCATGTAATTTTCCAGAAGAATTGATGCCACTGTTTACATTCATAATCAATTTATTTATGACCATTCAGTCCTTTATCAGAGCTATGACTGAATGCAGGCCTGTAACTGTTGTGGTTTAACCCCAGCTGGTAACAGTGCCATGCAGTTCTTGCTCACTGCCTCTGCCCTGGTGGGACAGGGAGTCAGAAAGTAAAACTTGTGGGTGGTTATCAGCTGAAACAAAGTAAAATAGTAATAGCGATTAAAAGGAGAGAGAGAGAGGAATAGAACCCAAGAGAACCCAGTACCAGCGCTCACTCCCTGCTGACTAATGCCCAGCCTATCCACAGGCAGTAACCAGCAGCCCCCAGCCAACTTCCCTCCCTCTCCCCCAGGTTGTACATTGATCATGACATTCTATGGTACAAAATATCCCCTTGGCCACTTCAGCTCAGCTGTCCCGGCTCTGCTCCCTCTCAGATAAGACTGAGACAACAACACAGTACACACATGGAGCTCACCACAGTTTATGCCCAGGCCACAGAGTACAAAGCTTTTCAGCAGATGATGCACTACCAATGTGGAATTCAAGCTCTCTCCACAATATAAAGTACATGGGGACTTTGAATAACATATGAGACATCTTTTTAAGCAGCTCTTGTAAAACTGGTTTTGCCATATTACTGCAAGTTAATGTGTAATACGTTACAGCACCCTGCAGTGAAAACCAGCTCCATCAGATTTATGTACTCAAAGCATCTTGCTCCTGCCTTTCTCACTCAGCTTTCCCATAGTGAATATGGGACCCATATTCATGTTTCCACCCATCCTAGAAACATGCTGATCTAATAACTGGAGCCAATAATGCTTGCCTACCAGGCTTCCACTTCCCAATATAATTTTTCTGTAGACTGCTAAGGCAAAAATTTGAAGAAGCTGTTATTAACATTCTGACACAGAATAAATTTAACAGCTGCTATCATCAAGCTGACACTAAATAAATGAAAAAGCATGAGAACTTGCTTCAGAAAGTGAAACTGGTACTTAATTGGCAGCAAGAAATGATCTGCAGTACAAAGGTCAGGTGTCTACAGTGCATTTATTTACCAGAACAACTACACCCTTACATAAAGACCAAGTAGGCCACCTTAGACCTCATGGTGACTGTGAGCTTAGGTCAAATTCCAACCATATTCTAACAGGCAAAAAACCAGATGAATAGTTAGTGACATCCTTATCACTAACCATAAAGAGATGTCTGTTTGCTGGTTTCTTTTTAAACTTCCATATGATGAAAATGGGATCTGGAAAAAGTAGTAAAGGAGGCACCTCCATACAGGGAGACACCTCCATACAGAGAAACTTCCATCAAAGGCTGTAGGAGTGTTCAGCATTTGTAAAAATTTAGCTACTATCTGCTGATCAAACATCAGAAAACTTGGAACAAGTCTGTATTATGGATGGGAGGAAAAGAGGCAGAACTCCAAGCTTTTGTGAGCCAGCCACATAGGATACATCTCTTTTCTATAAAAAGGTGCATTATTGACAAAATGGAATTTATTTTCAGAAAGTGAAATTAATTCACTTGTCAAAAGTACTCCTGAGAAACAATGCAGACCAATAACTAGTGTGTACAGGGCTGGTGACACTTGTTTCAGACCAATTCCTGCCTCCTCCCCCTCTCCCCCCCTGGCAGATTTCACAATGGGAGGCCCTGCAGGCCCACCAGAGCACATCACCATCCCTCCTCCTTCATGCACCACCAGTCTGGCTCCCGCTCAGCCTCCCACCCATGTTCTGAACCATGGCACCATTTTAAAACCTGCTCTGCTGGAAGGATATTTTCTAGCATGCTTTCCTAGCCAGTTTTATGTGGAGGGATAGAATGTAAGAGAATAGTGCAGAAGGCAATCTCACCCCTGAGGAGTTGCAGCTGCACTAATCAGGATTAGGAACAGGCCTGCCCTTAACAGGCCACAGCTGTGTCCAACAAGGAGATGAGTGCTACAAAAGAGTGGGGTAGCTGGTGGTGAGGAGAGGGATGGATTTTGTTGGTTGTGCTGTGAAGAAGGAGGAGTCAGTGTTGCAAGGAGCTGCCCATGAGAAATCACCGTGAAGGTGTTAGAGTTTTTGAAATAAGATGGCAACATTTTTATTTTGCTGGAATTTAAAGAATAAGAGAACAACATTTTCTAGGCATATGTGATTCCCCATATAGCTCCAGGGTGCAGCCTGATGAGTAGAATTTGAATTTTTGAATATGTACCCTTTGGGGTGAAGATTGTGTTGATAGCATGGTTCCTTCAAGTGTGGCTGCAAAATGAAGATGGTAGAGATTAACCAGATCACAGATTTCTATCAAAACTAATAACTGATGTATTTCCTTCCAAAATTGTACAGATTTTTTTAACCTATCCAAGTCTTCTTGACCTACCCAAATTTAGTTGGTGCAGCTATGTAAGGAACTTAATTGCCCATTAATTTGTCCTGAGATATGGTAATAATGAGTCGCTGCCAAGATTTGTTTAGTATCAGCATTTAAAAGCTGTAATTTGGTTAGCAATGTATTGCCTCTGAGGATTGCTTTGTTTACCTTCTTAACCATTCACCCTACATACCAAAACACATCTAATTACTTTAAGTAGTGTTCTTAATTTCATTGCCTGGGAAACCTGGCAACTCACTGAAACACTCTCCACTGAGACTGGCTGTGAGACACACATGCTTTGGGTTTTCTTCTCCAATTTAGAAATATGAATGACACTCTTTTTTTTATCTCTGTTTAAAAATCACAGATAATTTAGTACATAACCATGAATAATTTATTATGAGAGAAATATTAGCATAATTTCAAATAAAAAATCAAAGTTATTCTAAACTAGTAACTAAATATAAACATTTAAAAAAATAGCATCTCTTACAACAAATGTTTTTATATAAAAAATAATCACTAATTTATTTCTACCATGATGAACTTCTTGTATGCCACAAAAATAACCATTAACTTTGGTTTTTTGACATTGTTAGAAAATAACATTCTTTTATTATTAGTTGCTATTTATGTGTAATAGCAGATACACAGATCCAGTAGAAAACACAGGAATTTTGCTTGGTATAAGCTAATTATTGCCAGCAGCAGGTACATAAGGAGTCCACAGCCTTCTCAAAGAAACTATTATGACATATCTTTAAAAAATGCCAACACACGTCCATTCAAGAGCTGGACTGGTTGCTATTTCTTACAAATAACTCATTTGGTCACACCACAGCGATGACTCTGTAAGCAAATAAAGAGGCCATGAACTATGTAAAAGCATTTCTTTTTATCTTTTTCACAGTCAATATTTTCTTCAGTTATTCTTCGAATTGTGTAATTCAGAGTGAAAAGCAAGGTTTTTTTTAAAGAACAAGCTATAAAACCCCCTCCATCCTTGGTTTTATTTTTGTTTGTATTACTTGTTTTTAGCTATTAAGATTTTGAAGCTTGAATCTGGTCAATAGAACCAAAGTATTCTCTACATTAACTAAGAAGTAATGAAACCCTGTTAGTAGATTTTCTGTCTGAAGCTTTTTTAACAGCAAAGAATTGCTGTGAATTTCATCACTCAAGCTGAAAAATGCTCCAAATTGATAATTTATACAATGTCATTATATTTTGAAGGAAAGTACATTTTTGGTGAAAATGTCCCTTTTGCTGGGTAACAGTGATGCCACACAAATATATGAAATACAAGCAGCAACCCTTTTGTAAAGGATGAGCTTTCTTTGGCAGAACAATTTTCTATCCATCCAAACTGTCTTCTTCTGCTAAACCATTTGAACATCAGAAAGCATATAGCCTGCTTCATGAGGAAGTTCTGCTTGGCATATAAATTTCAGCTGATTAAAGCCAGTTTTTAACTGCTGAAGTCATGGCATCCTCTGGCAAACTTTCTGGACTCACACTTAGAAATCCAAAGATTGGAAATGCTACTTTCTGATGAGCTTGTCACCAACCACATGTCTGATTGCTGAAGTTACTTACTTACAAAGTGGAAAACAAAGATTGTAATGAGCAAACCATGGACAGTTCAAGTTTTTTTGTGACAGGAAGATCAGTGACCACAACTGAGGAACTGCAGTGTTACAGTACAGTTACCAATCTTCAAGGTCTCTGGTAGGTTAACATATTGTAAAATATCTAATAGAGGTGAATACTCTTTTTTAGAGAAGTCCAAACTCAAAAAAAAGACATTCTGACATTTCTCACCCCTTGCCTACAGCTCATCCCCTACCTAGTATTTTTAGAAGTAGTGCATAGATTGTAAAATGAATTTTGCACTAAGAATAAAAATTAACAGAACTGCTTTATTATTAATAAAGAACAATACCTTCCCAGAAAATAAGGAAAAAAATTTGAAAAGCTTATATGGGTTCTGATGGTTGTATATATGGGTTATAGATGGCTGTATAAGGAAGAATTATGGAAATAAGTAAAGCCACTTCGTAATCCTCAAAACTATATGAAACAAAGGAGAAAATTTTAATTGCAGGTTCTGTTTTTCTCCTGGATTTGAATACTTAATTCTATAACCTCATGTAATTTTTTAAGCCAGTAGCAGCTGTTCGCAGGCAAATGCATTTTTTTTTCTTAAACTTGGTCTTAGTTTTGAAATAAAAAAGTACAGGCACATTCAGGAATTCACAATCCATTCAGGATTCCTTGGGTAGAAAAGCTGAGATATATCAAGAATTGTATTTGCTAAAATTTTTTTGTCACATCCAATCAATGTTCATTGGAAGGTCATCAAAAGTGAAAAAAATCTTGCACAAAATTTTAAATGAAAAACTAAAATGGTTAAACACTGTTTTCTTCATGTTATGTCTTCAATGAATATCCTTCATGTAGAGTATTTACAAGCTTGCTTGGCAATAAATTACAAAAATATAAAGACAGCCAGAAATATTAAGGCCATCACAAGATAATAGCAGAGTACCTGCCACTTCAGCAAGGATTGTCTTTTATCATCAAAAGAAAACTGTATTTTTAAACATGGCTTACAAAGACCATTCTGTTTTGCTAAAATTTCCCAGGAAGAGAGGCTGCATTAAAAAAGGACCATGTTTTTAATTGTCTAACATATAATCACCACCAGGTTTCTGTCTGTTGTGCTAATTACTGACCATTTTCACTCGTTACTGCCAACAGCTGATAGAGGAGTGGTCCACACTTAACAGGCCCCACAGGCAAATTTCCAGAGGACTGCAGAAGAGTTGGGCTTTCTCGTAGACATGGGTGGGCTGAGTTTGCAATTCATGATACTTTGACGATGAACACTGCTTGAGTGTTTCACTGACTGAATAAAATGTTGTCCTCCTCATATGCCAAAGCTGGGTTTTCCATGCTCTCCAGCAAAGTGTGACTGGTTTCAGAGTCACGGTGTGGCGGTGACGATTCTTTGGCAACAGAGGACATCAGCTGACTCCAGGTGATGTTAGTGTTCTTGAAAGCGTGCAGTAGGAAGATGCCAATGATGATGCTGCAGAATCCACTCAGGGTTCCAATGATGTCACCCGGTTCCATACTGCTCCACTCCTTGAACAAGATGATGGAGCACGTCACCACTGTGGCAGTGAAGCACACGTAGTAAATGGGCGTCACAAGGGATGTGTTGAACACGTCCAGGGCTTTGTTGAGGTAGCTGATCTGAGTGCTGACTGAGAGCACCAGGATGCCCACCAGAATGTAAACCAGGGGATGGCGATAGACTGGCTTCCTCTGCAGCAGCTGCTTGATGGCAATGCCCAGACCCTTCACAGACGAGACGGAGAAGGCACCGATGAGAGAGCAAATTAAAATGTAGATCAGTATGTTTGTCTGACCTCTCTTTGGAGCCACAACAATGATCAGGACAAGGGCAACGACTGTCAGCAGAACAGCAAATGTAACAAACACTGTGAAAAAGAGGAAAGGGAAGGGTAATACACACAACATCAGACTATGCTCACAAACATGCTCAGAGTTGTTCAGTGTCCCAGACACTTCCCTGTGAACTGCAGCATATCTTCACTGCAATCGCATACAGACCTGGATCTTGCAGCTTTCTTTCCATCTCATCTAGTGAGGTGACCTCCTCCTCCTCTGGGGCATGAATAACCATGACTGTTGACCCCAAAATGCTCAGTACACAGCCCAGCTTTCCATGAATATTCAGCTTCTCATTTAAAAAATAGGATGACAATATAGCACTGTTTGGCAAAACAGAAATAAAATGTTCAGCTCCATCACGCACAGAAGACATTCAAAATCTCTCTGTGTAGCATATCGGAAAACCTCTTTTGAATTTGAATATATGGTAAACCAGTCTGAAACAATCAAATTGTGAGGAGTTTTTCCAAGAAAGTTGGTCATGACCAAGAAGGCAAGGTCAGGTTTTAGGGAGTTTAGCAACCCTCAATTCTTCCTTCCAGGTTGTAAAAGGGTCCAAATTGCTAAGGAGCCTGGGTCAGGGTATGCACTCTCACTGTAGATTAACCACAGAAGCCGTTTCTTTCTTCCAAAATTGGCTCAAAGCAGTTCATTTGGCATTACAACCAATGCACATGAGTGCTGGAAACTATTCCTCATCCATCCTCAGGCTCTCCCACCCAGGCACACTTTCTGCCTGGCTTGCCAGGGCTCCCCCCAAAACACAGAGAAGGCATGTCTCCCCCTTCAGAGATCAACCCCAGGATCTCCACGGGGTTGATTATTTAACCTGAGCACAATAACATGGCCTAAAACACCACTCACAGGGCATGATTAGCCTGTTGGAGAACAACCTCGGGCACAGACACAGGCTTAATGGTGTGTGAACACACAAATAGTTACTCAACCCACTGATCAAAACACAGACATTTTTTTCACACAAGGGTAATGAGTTCACTGACATGAAGTTCTAACAACCCCTCTGTCTCATGAAAATTTGAATGATTGCTCTCCCCATCAAAGAAGAGGGCAATAAAGCTCAAGCTGTTTTTGCACAGCAGCAGCCAGGCATCCTGCTGATCTGCATTTACCAACAGGCTGACCCCAGCCCCACTGCAGAGACTCAGTTACATTGGTTTTGGTTTTGCTATGACAGAACAGCTGCAGTTTGAGCAGGTGGATTATTCCAAGCATCCTAAGGGAGACTTGTTTGTTTGGGGTTTTTTTGTTTGGGTTATTTTTCTGTTTTGTTTTTAATATGTGGCACATGTTGTTTTAAACACAGTGCTTCATATAAAATACTCAGTTCTTAAAAATCAGAGTTTTACATTTAAAATACTGTAATTTCATTTTGCTAAAAGATTATTTCCTATAAGTTTTTTTATGTACAGTCTATGTCCTTTCTGCTGCTATGATAGCCATATTACTGTATGTGTTTAAGACCTTGGAATTTTTTTTCTTCATAGATAGGAAACAATAAGTCTGTGAAGGACATTTATGTTTCAAAAGAACCACAAATTTTAATTGTGGATACAGAAGAAAGCTTAGATTTTCTTTGCCTTCTTTCCAGAAAGATTTCAAAAAGACCAAACAAAACCAAATAGTTTACTAACTGTGCATTAATATGAAATTGTGCTCCTATCAATAGAAATGTTTTGAAAAAATTTTGTGAAGGAATGCTGTATTTTTATTTAAAATTTAGTTAAAGAACAGGATAACAGTTCATAAAGTTCCAGTTCTCTAGGAATAGCTAAATTACCTTCTATCAGCAGTATACCTTGTTTATGCTGATAAGAATTACTTTGTGATCTAGGTGAAAAGCTACTGGGAAGGCCTTCAGTGACCTTTGCAACAAGACTTTTGGTTCTATCTACCCAGATAACTCAGTTCTAAATAAGGATATATATATTTCCAGCAATCAACAAAAAACAATTTTTGCCCATAAATTGATTTTCAGTTTTTTTATTAAAAATCTCTCCTTTCAGCCAAAGCCAGTGTTTTTTCCCTCGGTGGTTCATTGGCCAAGGTTCGCTCCCCATTGGTACTGACCTTATGAGAACACTCAGGGCACCCAAGGGGGTAACCAAGGTTGCAGGTGCAAAGGCATAGGCAGCAAAGTTTGCAGCTTCTCCTAATCCCACTGCAGAAGAAAGAACATTTGGATCAGCTTGGAGGAGAATATTAAAAGGCACACTGTTGTAAATATTTTGTACGACAACTCTAACAGCAAATACAAACCAAAATCTTTTTTCTGCACTATACGTGCACATTTTCATTTCAAAATCAGCTGCCCAACTAATAAATGCTGGAAGAAAGTAGAATACTCTTCTCCTAAGTACTCCTAGAATCTGGACAGAGGCAATTCCATGGCATTTTACCAGATATTAAAGAAAAGATGGTTATTCTACAAAGAGCTCTTAAGACCAAATGCAGTATTTGAAAGATGGCATATGAGAAGAGCTTGTCATGAATGTGATTGAAAAGAAAATTTCTTTTAAGTGAAGGGAATGAAAAATCAGACAATAAATCTATTTAAAACAATCTGCTTTTTGTAGATTTACAGATAGGCTGAAAGGAAAGAGCTGACTTACTTGATAGCAGTCCAGCCCACCAAACCCATTCCTTCAAATAAGAATATCCACCTTGTCCTGAAAGAGAAAAAAATAACTTTATCTTATAGGAAACAGATCACCTTACTGTAAGAAACAAAAAGTACAGCTTCACATTTGCACTTACAAAGTACAAAAAGAGCATGTTACCTAGATGCAAAAAGAAGAATATTTGATTTTGACTGACATTTTATTAATGACTCTACTGCTTTGTGACTTGGGCTTTCAGAAAATGCTATTTGACTAAATATTCACAGAGGAGAAGTTTCAAGCAAAAGTAAAATGTTTATAAAGATTTTTGGTGAGCTTTAGAGATGTTTCAAAATGCTTTTCCAGGTCAGATCAAATATATTCATACAGTCAGCTGCAGTTTGACTCTCCTTTTACTTTAGGTTTGAAGAAATTAGAAAGAACAATGCCCCCATGTGCATGACTTTTTTTTTACATAAAACATAAGTATATCTAATATTCAGTATCAGAGTTTTTTCAAATAACCAAATTCCCTGGAATAATATTTTCCAATAAAGATAGCACAAAAAAGAAAAACTGCTAATGCTATGTATTTAAATCCATGCAAAGCAAATTAAGACATTAGTGCAACTGTTCTTTTTCTAGCTGTTCATCTGTTGACTTTGATGAAGGGATAGTTGTACTAACTGTAGAAACTTCTGTAATAAATGTCATTTCTACAACTCATTGCACTCATTTTAAGAAGCCGAGCAAAACCAAAAAGCTAAACCAAACTAAGACTTTCAATCTCAAATGAGGGGGAAGAAAGATTGAAGAAAGAGGGAGAATGGCATTTTGGAGGATAAGACAAATAAAGAATTTTATTTCGGTAACTATTTGCTCTCAGTGAGGAAATAGCACCAGCTCACTAGATGTAATATGCCCTGCATATTCCTTAGTCCTAAGAGTTCTGAAATCCCAGTCCCTGTAACCACACACAGAAATAGTATCATATCTCCATCCCTCACCAAGACAGGACTTCTGATCGCCATTAAAGTAATTTCAAACATGTGATCTGTGACTTGAACCTTGATTTTGTCAAGTTAGAAGAGGTGTTTGTGTCCCCAGCAGGAGCAAGGATGGCACCATCACCTACCAGCTCGGGTGACTCCTCTGTCTGCCAGTTTCAAAAGTCCTTTCTTCTTGAGTATGAAACTAGAACCAATAAAGATACTGGAGCCTATAGCCAAAGCCAAGCCAATGTAGAGGTGGTATTTGCTTCCAGAAGGAAGGGAATTGCTCCAGTTTGTTTGATTGCCAGCCCCCTCCATAGAGGTGAGGAGAGGAGAGTGTGATTCAGACACGCTGGTGATCTGGCACCATGCCTGGCAGGAGTCAGGGCGAGAAAAAGAGAGCACAGCACCTGGGAGCAGAAAAAGAAGGACAAATGATTCACAACACAGGCCCAGCACTGGAAGAGCCCTGTTCCCACTCTGCTCATTCCTTTTGGTGTCTTTGCAGAGCCCCTGTAATTTCTGACTGTGCAAATAACACACAAAACCCACACAATGTACACAGCGCTGCCCTGGGCCATTACCCACTCCTGTAGCTCACAGGTGATTACATTATTTTATATCCCTATTTTGCACTTCCTTGGCCAGACAGGCAATAAGGGAAATACCAAGGAATGAACCAAAAAAAATTAGCTTCAGTTTAAAATTCAACTCAAAATCTTAAAAGCTAAACTGAAACCTGAAGATGAAAGGGCTCCTTTTTGTTGTGCAGAGACCACAAACATATAGCCAAATCCATGATTTTGGACTTTGCCTGTTAAAGTAAGCCTGCTGCTATTCAAGGCTTCTGATTTTATATTGGTAGCTAAGATTGGAAAAACAAATGGAAAAAAAGGAAGGAAAATCAAACAGAGAGAAAACTCTCACTGCATATGGGAGCTAAGGCATTTTATAAAAACTGTTCAGCGAATACTGTGTGAGCCAAGTCTTATTTAACCAATGACAAAACTTTCAGGTGAAGGCCTCATTCCACTTCCCAGCAGATTTAATCCAACCTCAGAAAGCCCTGGATGGAAGTAGATCACAGCCCACAGGGGACAGCTCCCCAGGTATCCCTGCAGCCCTGCTGGAGAGCTGGGCGATCCCGAGCACAGAGCAAAGGTTCACACTCAGCCAGCCAAGCACTATCAGCACCACGATGATGAGTCTGTGGGAATGGCATCCTTGTAATCAGCCCAGATGTGTTTCTAAAGGAAGAGCAGGTACTGCATTTCCAAGAACAAAAGGAGTTGCTTTTTTCATGGGGAAGCTGGGGCCAGGCAGCAAAGCTGCCACAGGGCTTGGGCAGTCTAGGCTGACGTCTCAGTTTGTCACAGTGGAGTGCATCAGGCAGCCTGTGTGGATTACAGACTCTAGCGTTGAAAACCTTCAAGAACAATCTTTTTTGTAAAGAAAGCTTATTGTGAAGACATGTTAAAATATGAAACAATTTGCAGAAGTACAAAAGCTCAGTCCACTGTTATACATAGGAAGCAGGGGATGCAACAAATAGGTTTTTTTTCCCATGTTTTCCCTGTAATTAAAATAATACATGAACGATTCATCCTGAAGAGTGACAGCATCAGTAATACACTCCCTTTGTTTCTTTTCTTTTCTTCTCCCCTTTCCCAACTGAAGAAATGGCACTTGGGGACTTGGTAGAAAAGGATGTGCTTCTGTGTTCACACGTAAGCTCTGGAAATAAAAATGTTATATCAAAAGTACTTCACTGAACAATTAACAAGAAGCAGACTTGGATAATTAATTTAATACAGTTTACCAAAGAATAGTTAAAATACATAAGGTCCTGAAAATATCCTATTTGCTGTTGGCAATGCTGGTATTAGCTCTGGGAGACAGAACCCTTTTCAAGTAAGGAACTAGAGTGAGTACCTGCTCCTCGTTTTCTCATTCCATATTATACAACAAACATACTACAGGAAGTTATAATTTGATTTGCAGGCTGTGCAAACACACTTCCTTGTTTGCCAAGAATGTTTCTATATAACAGGAGTTGTTTCGTTTTAGTAAATTAGACTTAATAAAAATGTTCCCACAAGATAGGAATGTTCATATTCACCAGCTAAAGATTAAAATCTTAGATCCACATGCAGTTCCTGTTGCATAGTATGTAGGAGAGATACTATTCTACACTCATATCATTACTAGAAATTACAGTTGGATAATGTAAAAATATGGAATTAGCATTTGCACCTGAAAGTATTTTAAAATCCTAAACTATTAGCATAGTCTTAGAAGAAGAAAAATTTGCATATACTTGTTATGACAAAATTAATGAAGAATAAATCACAAAACAAAATTACAGAAAAGTCCTTTAAACATAACTATATTTTCTCTTTATAAACACATACCAGGACAAGATAAAAATGCCCTGCTCGTGGCATGGGGGTTAGTTTAAATAGTCTTCAAAGGTCCCTTCCAATCCAAACTATTCTATTATTCTGTGAAACAAAACAATGGAGAGATGAATGAAATCCCTTAGCTCCCAATACCTATACTGATGTCAAACCAGGATGGTGTGAGAAGCAGTAAAATTCCTTGCCTTTAATGGAAAGAAATCACGAAGATAAACACTCCTGATAAGTATAGTCCTTCAGTTTCCTGCAACAGTAAGGAAACTGTAAGGCAGCTTTCTATCAGTGCATTGGGTTTCTACAGTGAAGAAAATAACAATTTTCTTCCCCCTTTTTGGTGACTGGTGTACTTTCATTTAGCTGGAGATGAATGGCAGGCTTATTTTGTTTCACATGAAACAAAATGTTTTTCTGTGTGTTCTAAAGGTTTTCATTCCTTAGCATACCTTACGACATCAGAAAAATTTAATCATGCCATTTGTAGTAAGTCACTCAGTGACTGCCACAGGTTGTTTCTCTCCTTTCTGAATAACAATCTTTGCCCACATTCACAAAGAAATATTGGATTTATCACTGAGAAGACTAATTTTGAATGCTTATGATCTCTGTTTATTGGGCTGAGCAGCTTCTCATGGTTAAAGAAAAAAAAAAGTAATTTGTTCCACTTGCCTGAAAAGTGGCATGTAACTGCACTGATCAAAGAACCACCTGAGAGACAGGAAGAGGAGGCTGATCCAGGAATTTCTGTTATTTTATTACCCTGTGAACAGTCTGAAGATCACTTGGAGAAGCTGAGGAAGATGACAAATCACTGAGGCCACCTGGCTTGCTCAGCACAGAGTTTCTGTAGCTAAGCTAGTTTCACCTCCTACTTCCAAATGTCAACAAACATGAACGTGTCAGCAGAACTCCTCCTTGTAGAAATAATCTCTCCCAGCTCTGACTCAAGACTGGCAGCAACAGGAAACCAGTCTGAGCCAAGGCAGTTGCTGGTGTAACTTCTGAACTTTTTTTATGATTCAGCTATATTTTTTTCTTTTTTCTTTTTTTTTTCCCCTTTAAACACCTAAATATTCTTTATCTGAATTGGGCAGACCAGCCACCCTAGTGCTACACACTGCTTGTGACATGCATGACTTGCTGTCACTCTGCAGTTCAGGGCTGACTTGCCTTAGTTAGTGACAGCCAACTTGGTTCTTAACCTGCTCCTGAAGGTACCGCTCCTAGGTCATCTCGAAAACTAACTGCTTTGATTAGACACTAATTTAACCATTGCTAGCGAGCTCATGACTCAGCTCACCCCTGGCAGAAACATGAAATGCCTTTCTCGGTCACCCAGGAAATACCAAGCCCACCTTTGCCAAGGCGCAGCTCCTGGGGCCAAAAGTGGGTGTATCGAGAAGCAGCAAGGAATGCCTCCCTGGCACGCCTGGAGTGGAGACTCACCAAAAAGCACAGAACAAAGCTGACAAGATGTTTAACCCCAGGCAGCCGCGGCAGAAGCGCAGGAACCTCCTCGGCCCCGGACCCACGCCACTCCTCGGAAAACAACGGGGTGACACCGGGACGGAGGGAAATCTTACAGGGACACCGGGGCAACAGGAGCGCACGGCCGCGTCCGAGCCCCGCCGGCCCTCCGCGTCCCGAGCGATGCGCACACCGAACAGACCGGGCCGGCCCCGCCGCCGCGCAGACACCGACCCGCACGGCAGGACCGACTGACACTGACCCGCACGGCAGGACGGACGGACGGACGGACGGACAGACGCTGACCAGCACGGCAGGACGGACGGACGGACGGACGGACGGGCAGCGCCCCTCCGGGCCCACGGCAGCCAGGCTCCGCGGGCTCCGCCCGCCCGGGCGCGGCTCAGCGCACCTGGGCGCGCCCGCTCGCCGGCGGACGCGGAGGTGGCATCCCCTCGGCCTGCGGGGAAAGGGCACGCAGGGCTCCGGGAGCGACCCCGAGTGGGCTTCCTAGATCGGTATCGAGTCCCAGACGTGGGGAGTTCTGTGACCCCACCTGAACACTGAACCCAAAGAAAAGCGCGCTCTCCTGAAGTACCTTGGCAGCATTTGCCTCTCCTGGAGTCTCTACAGATTTAGTTTTCTTCCCTTTCGCAGCTGGGAGAAGAGATGAGCAGTCTTGATGTGCAACCACTTGTGTCTGTGACAAGCTGCCTGTGCTCGCTTTGGCGGTGGATCTGCGGGCAAGCAGAGGGATCCCCCGGCCAAACTATGGCAGCGTCCTAGAACAAGGGCAGTGCCTGGTGATGCACACCCTGAGATGACTCCCTGTGGCTTAACAGGCTCCAGGTTGTTACAAGAAATAATTACCTTTATTACCCAAGACCTTAGTTGAATAGTTTCAACTAAGGTCTTGGATTTGACATGATTACATGAAATACATTTACAAAATGTAAGGCTTAATAAAACATTACATGTTGCCCAGCAAATTTCTTGGGACACTCTGCAGACCTTTAGCATGCACAAGGATTTCTCTAACTGGAGTCAAAATTGCAAATTTAACACACCTCCACAGAGCACCACAGGGATACACAGGATTGAGATTAGAGCTGGAACTAGGCTTTGCAGCACAGTACCCAAACTAATCATCATTGGTTTTGAAAAGTTGTACCATTGGGGCATACTGCTGAAATATGTCATACACTGACATTATCAGCAAAATAACTTGGTTTTCCTTGGCTTAGGTATCGTTGACTTTGCAGTCCTGTGGTTAAACCAAGAGACCGGTTTCAATGTCTTAATCTCATTTTTTTATTTCTGTGTTTATTTTTTAGCATTACCAGCACTCTGTATGTTAGGAGAAAAGGAACATTGAATTTCCTTTTTGTGATTTTAGTTATCATTCCACTTTATCTTTACTGTGTCTACACTATAACAACTTCTAGGGAGGGTGGCCTGAATCCAGTGCAGGCTGCATGATAAATAGTTTGACTTCTCTGCTTTAACATTTCTAAAGCAGGTTACTGCTAAAAAAACAGAGCAAAAATTTTAATTTATATTTGAAAGAGTGAAATCAAACTTTAGAGCATAATCTGAAAGTCTGGGAGAAAACTGTGATCTTCTTGTACCACATAAGCATGCCCATAGGATAAAACCACATATATGGACAGATGCATGTCTGCAGTCTGCTTCAAATTCCTGCTTTTGTTCTGTGTCCTCTCACATCTGTCAACTCGGTTCATCTCCCTGTTTCTGCAAAAATATGTCAATTTTTGCTGCAATCCTGCAAGTGACTCTTGGCAGATCTGCTGAGAAGGGAGGTGGTAATATCCACAGAGCCCTGCTGGAGCAGCAGAGCAGGTGGGAGAGGGTGAGCTGCCAAAGACCACCTCTTCCTCTGGCACAGCCCTTGCTGCCCTCCTGCTCACAGCTTCACTGTGGTGCAGCACCCAGGGCAAGAATACTGAGAAACAGCACAGCTAACACTTCTGTAGGTGGGCCTCTGTACCAGCCAAGTCCTTTAGCAGGCCATGGACATCAAAGTCTATTTAATTATTGAATAAAATATTTAATCTGATTTACACATTTGTTGACAGCTGGCTGAGCATGAACCAGCAGTGTGCCCAGGTGGCTGGGAAAACCAATGGCATCCTGCCCTCTATCAGGAATAGTGTGGCCAGTGAAATTTTGTCCCCCTGAGGTTGACACTGATGAGGCCACATTGTGAATCCTGCGTTCAGTTCTGGGCCCCTCACTACAAGAAGGACATTGAGGTGCTGGAGCAAGTCCAGAGAAGGGCAATGGGGCTGGTGAAGGATCTGGAGCACAACTCCTATGAAGAGAGGCTGAGGGAGCTGGAGGTGTTTAGCCTGGAAAAAAGGAGGCTCAGGATAAACCTTACACCCCCCTACAACTGCCTGAAAGGAGGTTGTAGTTAGAAGAGGGTTGGTCTCTTGTCCCAAGTCAAAAGCACCTGGACAAGAAGAGATGGCTTCAGGTTGTGCCAGGGGAGGTTTTTCTTCACTCAAAGGGTTATCAAGCATTGGAACAAGCCACCTGAAGAAATGGTGCACACACCATCCCTGGAGGTATTCAAAAGATGTATAGATATGGTAGTGATGGGTACAGTTTAATGGTGAATGTAATAGTGTTGGGTTAAATTGTGCTTATTTATCTTAAGAATATTTTCCAACTTAATTGATGCTATATATTTATTGTTCCTTGGCTGAAAATCTTTAAATGCTTCATATTTTGATATTGTAATAAACTCCAAAAAGCACTATGAGACCCTTTTTCTTCTGAGAAAAAAATGTGAAGTCACAAAAAAATTGTGACTAACAATCCAAGTCAATGGACAGATGCAAAAAACTTGCAATCCATAATATTATTACAGAAGAGAGTAGGCATACTTCATATGTAAATATTTCAAGGATGATTAGCAGTTTTCACACTCAATTTGTTTTGAAGAACTTTGAGAAAATGTCAGGAAGAAACTAACTACATAAAAGTGATTTATCAACATTGATATATTTTTCTTTATTTTGAATGGCATGTAAAAGTCAAATGGGAAAGAAAATAAAGTATTGATATACAATCTTGTTAACTGACATAAAGAGAAAAAAAATGCCCTTTTGCCATTCAAAATGACACATATAACTGATTTAGAGCAATGCCTGGATCATGAGCTAATGCAAATCAGCACAGACCCATTTAATTCCCTGGAGCTGTGCCAGATGTAGCTAAGCACAGATCAACCTTTTGTGTACGAAGTAAAAATATGCATGTAGTAATAGTCAAAGCAATTTTGTGGCAGTTTCCATTTCTCCTAAAGAGGAATAAGTGTCTTATGAAACCCTGCTATGTCCTTCTATGTTATGGCATTATTCTCCCCCCCATTAAATGTTTGGAAAATGCAAGAGAAAATTTATGTTAAGATTATGTTACTTATGTAGTTACATAACTTCATTAACTATGTAATATATGAAAGGTTTCATGAAACTTTCCTTAAAGCCAACAAGCACTGACTTTAATTGTTGATCTTTCATAAAAAGGGAAGCACTATCTAGCCAATTTTGATCTTTTACATTTATAACAGTCATTGCAAACCCCATTTTTGTGCCTTATCTGTAAAGATAAATCCCATCTTTACCTCTGTGTTAGCCATGAACAATTTAATTACCATAATTTGTGTATCTCTTTGGCTTTGTTATAAATTTAATCTGGAGGATTTTTTTCTTATGTGCATAAACTTTGAGTTCCTTATGCAGTATTGAATTATATTATGGTAAATACTGAAGATGATGACAAGTTTCACCACAATTAGAAAACCTGTTCACTATGCAGCTGGTTCAGGCGCATTCAGGCGCAGACATGAAGCAAGAACTATCTCTTTTATTACTATTTAGGAAAATTGCCTGTGGCATTTTTAAGTCCTGTTATCATTACTCAGCTTCCCTGCTCTGCATTACTCTGCCAGCAGTCGTTGCTACACGACAGCATCCAAACATGAGTTCTGTTCAATACAGAAGCTACAGACAGATTCATTACCTTTCCTGGCATGTAGCCACACAAAAATTACTGAATTAAATTTGTGAATGAAGCTCTGACCATGGGAACTCTATCTTCTCCACTACATGGTGATTTAGTGCAGACCTGCAGGATCAATACATGTGAAGAAATTAGGTTCAACTGAGAAAAAAAACAGGTTGCTAGACCGAGGTGCAAAATTATTCGATTGCTGTACTTGCTGTGTAGAAATTAATCGTATATATGTTCCCTTACAAATGCCCACATAATGCCACCTTAACTCCTTCTATACTACAAAGAATGAATAACATGGAAGGCTGGATTTATTAAACCTTCTTTTATCACAGTGCACTTTCTACCTCTCTTATTGGTGGCTATGTCATATATTGATGATTTTTGTTTAATTAATATCAGGTTTTATTTACTAATATAAGTTTTAATTTTAATTTTTGTTTAATTAATATCAGTTGAATCACCTTTTTATGTGTAAATGTTTCAGCATCGTAATTCTGTGCAACCAAGATTTCCTATGTTATTTGAACTTGAAATAAAATTCTGCGAATCAGAAGTACTGACTGTACAGAAATTCTGGAGCTTCTGTAGGGTCACTACAATTATTCTTTATCCCAATTATACCATTGAATGAAGATCTAGTATTTCCCAGAGAGTTTTCTGATAAGCCAGTCTCTCTGTTCCTTGCAGGTTTCAGCCTGGGAGCTGAGGAGAGATCTCAGGGGAGAAACACTCACCGAACCTGGAAGACACAAGGATAATCTTACTGCAGGTTCATCTCAGGGCACAGAAGAAACTGCCAGGCATGGCCAGACACAGTGTGTCCACATTGTCACTTTTCAGAAGTGCTAGTCCCTGTGCAGAGTAGTCATGCAGAAACTAAGCTCTGGACCTGGAGGATGATGGTGAGAGGTTTGAGAGAGTGTTTGAGCACACCGTGCAGTGCTGTGCTCTGCGCCTGAGAGCACTTAGAGCGCTTTGTGATTCCAGCCTCATCTGCACATCAGAATCCAACTCACCAACTCTTAAATTGCTGTTATTTCACTCTCCATCACCCTAAAGTAAAAATACAGTACCACCTACTGGTGGAGACACTTTTGGCACCGATGGTTTTCCAGTCATCAAGCCTCATTGGGGCCAATTGAGCTTCATGACACTGAATTCTACACAAGAGCATAAGTAAGTCAGAAGCTGTGGAGTCTTCTCAGCTGCAGCACTTCCAACATGACATTAATTGCTGAAATCACATCAGCACTGGAAAAACCAGAACAACATTTGCAGAATATAAGCTGGTCAAAACTGTGATCCCAATCCAAACACTTGGCTGTTTACAGAACTTCAACATAGTAAGCTGAAAGGCAATGTGCCATTCAAACCTGCTTATTTATAAGTCATAATACATATGTTTAATGTGTCTAGTGTTTTGTTTATGAGTATCTGAAACTACATGTAGAATTAATAGGATTGAGAAGAATTACAGATGATGACAATGCAAGATGCAAAAAGAGATTATAGTTGGCCTACTAAAACAATAATCCATTAGTGCAGTCATTCTTCCATCAGTCAAGGTTACTTCACTGGAATACAGAATGACAGGAAAAAATCCATGAAAAAATATTGACAGTCAACTAATATAATTGTCAGTGAAGTCAATGAAAGCTATGTAACTGGCTTTTAAAGGAGGGCAGAATTGACACCACTGTGTTGAGCTTATCCAGAACTTGTCCTGCAAACTTCTTCACAGGTTAGTGAGGTCCTGGCCACTGTCAGACAAGAAAGTGGCCAGGCCTAGTAAGACTCATTTTTCTCTGTTTGAGAGCTTTGAAAAATTCCAGGGTAAACCAATAAAGAAAAAAATAAGTTAGTTTTGCTTTGTAGGACTTATTATTTTATAAGAAAACTGGCAGTTCTATACCAGATTAAAAAGGTGCATCAACTCTTTTGTGACACATAACAAGGCATATGTCCCAAACATTTAGTGCCACCACATATTCACAGAATCGCTGCTCAGCACTGAACATTGACATCTTTCAGACAGCAAGACAGGGAAAAACCCTGGAGAATGACAGAGGTAAATCTGATCAAGATTCAATACTGGTTGGATGCAGTAACTTTCTGAGATTCTTTCATATCTATGATCTTAGGATAAGAGATGCATTTCAGCTCTTCAAAAACAACAGTAAAGCATAAGCTGGAATTTAGAAGATTATTCACTTTATCTCTTTGTCATGTTGCATATCTTACTAAAACTGGTTTATGTGGCGTCCATTGTGCATAAGATTATACATTTCCGTGTTGCCCACTACTATTTTATTTAAGATTATTTTCATTCTTTAAATTTCATGCAGGTTCTCTTTTCTGGAAGATGGAATGACTGTCTTCAGAGTTGGAAAGTCCTAGCAGCAGAAATGTTTAATTTGCTTCTATCATCAGGAGGCTGACTTGTGCTGAGCTTTTGTTTTATGATTAAATCCATAAACTCAGTCACCTGGGCTGCAAGATTTAAGTTGGTTCCTATGATCCTATGATTGCTAATGACATTTTTTCCTGCTGCCCTGAGTTATAGAAACAAATGTATCATAATCCTGGAATCCCAGGGCCTGGACTGCTTTCCTGGATTCTACTTTTTGTGAAGAAAAGTTAGAATGTAATTCATAGAACGTAAAAACTTAAGCTATGTCTAAGTCGTGACAAAGACAGAAATGCAAATTTCAACATTTACCTGTTTTTGCTGCTTAAGAGCTTTTTTCTTTTTTTCTTTTACAAAAATGGGCTATATACAAGATTACAGATTGAAAAATGAATCACTCAAACTTCAGAGAACATTATTTTTCTCATTCTTATGGTATCCAGCAGTGAAATATGAAAGGTGAGGTATGCAAATACCATGTTCTCTTTTGAAGTATATCCTCATGGGGCCTTTCTTGACTCTCTAGCCACTACAGATGCACTTTTGCACGTTTCTAATGGAGGAGGAATGCAACTACTTAAACCATTTTGCAAAGTCATAATCCATACTGAAGTTGAAGATCAATTAAGTGTCTTAAAACCTCATCATCAAGGCCTTTTTACACTAAAAAGGTATCCACAATTTAAGGGATTTTAAAGCATCAAAATATGTTATATTATATTAAGTACTTTAAGTAATTTAAAATGTTATTTCCTTTTCTTCAGCCCTATGGTATACACATTAAAATAAACAGGAAATTTCCATTTAGGGTGTTTTATCTATTACTGTAAAAGAACTTGTTACCACTGCTAAAAAGCATCTGCAATATTAAGAGAACAAGTGAGCAGAAAATACTGAATATGTAGTTATTTACAATATTTTTTTTCAGTTTCAAAACAGAGCACACTCCAGTATTTGTCACTTCTTGTGCTTGCAGATAGGGCTAGTAAGCTTCTGCTCAGGTGAAGGATAATACTGACTGCCACTGTCACCTTCATCTCCCTCTAAATCTCAAAATCCATCACTAGGTCAAGGAAATCCTCCTCTAATAACCATGTCCTTCCTTGGGAATAATTCAGAGAACTGCACAGGGGGCTGGCTCTTTGTGAAATCAATCAGTAAGGGATCTATTTATGAAATGTTGATTATATTTAGCTTTTCATGGTAGTACTGCTTATGTAGAAAGGGAATGTGGCTGATTTAAAGGACTGAAATCTCTAGCAGAAGCAGCAGATTGCATTCCTAAGGTAAGCATGCACACTGCCTGTTGAAACTGCTTATTGCAGAACTGCTGAGGACTCTTAGCATGTTAGAAAAGACAGATCATGCTGTAGCATGCTGCAAATTTCAGTGTAAATGAATATTTTTTGCTGCTTTTTGTAAAGAAAAAAAACTAGATCTGTATGTGATGCCCAAATCTGTTCCAGGGAATCCTTATTTAAAGTATTTTGTCTATGAAAATAATGATTAGACATGTGAATGTAGTGGACCAGTAAAAAAGGGAAAAATGTGTAAAATAAAACAGCAGAAGCAACAGAAGCTGGTCTTCCATTCATCACAATCCTTCATTTTCTTGCAGCCCAAAAGATTTTGATGTATAGTGATTAGTAGAATTAGTTTTCAGCTCATAATACTTGAAAACTTGGTTGTTTATCATAGTAGTTACATTTTAAAAAATCCAAGTAGTGAAAGGAAACTATTTGGGATGATACAGTGAAAACCATATGGTAGAAATCTAAAATATGTCTATAGAAAGCATCTATTACTTTTTGAATTTGCTACCTAAATATGATAATGTGAAAATGTGCATCCCAATATTAAAAAGCACTGCAATAAGTTGTGACAATGGATCAGTTAAAGAAAAAAATATGTGTGACTACAGAATAGGAAACATGATAGTGACAGAATTTAGTAAAAATTTTGAAATGCTTGAAAATGCATTAACATGAATTTGGACCCAGGGAGTATAATGTGATATTTTCTACTGTGCCCAGTATGGGCAAATGCTGTAACAAGGTACCAGTAGTTCCCAAATTAGATTTAATTTCTGTGTCTGTCCAACTTGCACTGGGCACATGCTGCTTAGCACTTCTGTGTCTTAGACTTGGGAACTTTAACTCCCCACAATTTGCTTTTAGACTAGTGGAATTTGAAGATACTCTTGTGCTACACATCCTGACTTACCTAAGCCTGACATTCAAACTTGGTATTTTGAGACTACAGGATAGTTAATACTTCAGTTTCTATGCCACTTAATGTTTTCAGTGCCTCCGTAATATGAAATGTCCAGTCCTGCCTCAAATGGCAGCTCCTCTTTCCCAGCAAATCCTATGCATGGCTGCCATGGCAGAACACACAGTATCCCACAGTACCTCTGCTTACAACAGACACCAACAGAGCCAGAGGAATTTTTTTATTTGAAAAAATGCAAAGACAATCCTATTAACCTGAAGAAGATGGGAATGTAGAGGATACAGATTTTTTTCCCCCAGCCTTCAGGCTCCATACTCTGGATCGGTGTGATTTTAGACACGTTCTATTTTAACATACTTATCATCATCTTTAAACTCTAGAACAAGTGCAAATCAGTATGTCCGGAGAGCACTATGTCAATTTTTTTTTTTGAAAGTAAAGAAGAATCAAAGAGCAAAAGTAAACATGAAAAATATATGCCTATGTAGAAATGGTGGTACTGTTAGTACTAACATGAACTGACTGGTTTAGAGCCCACTCTGTTGGAGAAATTATTTCCCTTGAGAATAATGCATTTGAACTTGTCTGGTGCTGAGTTGGATACAGCTTTATTTTGCACCATTATTTGTGTGATCCTGTAGAGGATATAGGTTTAATCAGGATGGAATTGTGTGTGCCAGCATTAACAGAGCTTTCAGAGCACCTGTAAGCAGATATAAAGCTACTTAATTGAACCTGGTGTAATTTCAATCCTCTCACTTTCAAGCAGTAAGTCACTGGAAACCCTGGTATAGCTTTTAGTCTCCTGATGAATCTAACCTGCAGTTTACCATATCTTAGAATATTTTTATGTCTATTTATCTTAGACCTGATCCATGCTGGTAAACATTGAAAGTCTGACCAGTAATATTGGACTATATTTAGGACTATTCAAGGAATAACACATCTTAATTTTCAATCTTTATATCTTTCTATTGTGTAGAATGTTAGATCTCAGTTGATCAGAACGTAGTGTAATAACACCCAGACTGTGGATTTTATCCCTGTGTGGGCCATTCACTTAAGGGTTGGGCTCAGTGGTCCTTGTGGGTCCCTTCCAAATCAGAATATTCTGTTATTCTGTAATATTGCTGTATTATTTTTTTGCACCATGTGTCATTCATGTCTGATGAGTGCTGGAAACATGAATTTCCCCTTCTATTTCCTGTATAGGCATATTTTTAGTTTCACTGACAAAAAAGGGAAGTCAAGTCTGGCAGCAATGTCAGCTGTATCATTCTGCTCCTCCTTCATGGTGTGCCACAATAAACTGCTGTGAGACTGATCCCTATGGCATTTGACTTCACTTATCAGTGGTACAGACACTCATTTGCCAGCTTGTGGCTTACAGAGATCTCTATACTCTGATTTCACACATACAGGGATATTGTTACTGCAGTGGATGGCAGTATCAATATCTGCTTTATTATTCTCTCTAAATGGCCCTGGCAAGAACAAATCACACTGGTAGAATTCATGCCTGAAGAGCTGGCAATCTCACTGATGCCAAGATATAGTTTACAGCACTATAGGAATAAGTGGTGAAAAAGGAGAGCTTTTAATTACACCACTTCCCGAAAATTATGCAGTAGAATGCACAGTATTAGGTAGAAAACATTTTCAGTTTGTTTTTTTTTCTCCCTTGAGATGAACAGACCAGACATAAAGAGCCACTTACACTTCTATTTAGGTGTTTATATACCACCTGCTATATGAGTAAGGAAATCACTACATTAATCTTACCCTCTTACTTACAGAACCACTCTTTGACTTCAACAGAGTGTAACTCTCTGTTACCAGATATACTGAGATTTCTTTGGACCTACAACCAGGGGATACTTCTTAGTCTGGTTTTCAGGATGTATCTGCGCATGAATCTGTTTCTCCATCTTGATACAGTGTTTCTGGCCTTTGGTTCAAAACCCAGAGAAACAGTGGTAGATGTTTCAAACACGATTGTTTAAATTTTTTTCAAAGTATGTGTCAAAACTCAGGAGAAAGACCTAAGTTAATGTTTCCCTAAAGATGTGTACAACGTTCCCTTTATCAGGAGTTGCCAGGTCATTTTGTTGTCTGGTGGGAATGTCATGGGAGACAGGAAACCGCAAATATTCTTGTAGGGCTAAGAATATTTGAAAATTAATCCTTTACATTCTTGCTTTACAATCTTGGAAAGCAAGAATGTAAAGGATTCATTTTTAGAGGGAAATAAAAATAAGATACTTATTCTAGTGGTGAAATGATTTGATTCTTTTTTTATTCAGCCTTCTTCAATTACCCAAGTTAAAACAGTCCTGACCATGAAGGTAGGAGTGATTGAGACCCATCACTCCCATACAATTGTTCCCAGTGTGGTAGTGCATGACACCAGTAAGGACCATGGACTGATGCATGAAGGGGAAAACAGGTATGTCAAATATATTTTTTGTCCGTTTTTTTTTTTTTTTTTTTTTTTAGTTTGGTGATTTACATAGGATTATCTAAGCACATATACTTGCTATCATATAATTTTCTTCACTCTTAGTAAAAACCAAAGTTTTTAAGATTACAGTATATTGCTTATTGTAAATATTTAGGAGATTTTTGTTTTTTAAACTTCAGCAGATATCATATAACTGTGTTGTTTTGTTGTTTCCCAGGCAACAGTACCTACCTGGAGTATTTGCATGCTACAATATTAACAATAATAGTAATAAAGATGAGTAAGTATCTTTGCCATTTGATAAAATGAGAGCACTGCAATTTTGATTATAAAAGCAGAAATAAATAATTATAATAAATATCTAATTGTTTCATTAGAAACAGTTATGTCATTCAGGTAAGCCCAAAAGAGACTGCACATACATTTCACATCAGTTATGATGATGATCTTCCTTATTACCAAAGTTACTGATATTGTATCTATTGATTTATAACAAAAATAGTTCTAGGTGAAATAACAGCCAATAAGAAAAACACCTTTTTTTGAAGGCTAAACACACAAGTACAATGTTATCCTTACTGAATTCAGATGCTTCTAATAAATAGTTGTTGAAGAAACAGGATGTGAATCCCATGATCCTATAATATTTTTCTTTTTCTTAGAGAGAAGAAGAAAAGGAAAAAAGAAAAGAAGAGGTAAGATGAAGAGTAATATTACTATTTCTAAGAGATTTAGGGTTTTTCTACATATGTTTTACTTGGTCCTTAACAATGGAAAATGTTAATCTATTTCTTAGCAAGCCAGAGAAGAAAAAGGATGGAGAAACACAAAAGACCAAAGAAAAAAAGGAGAAAAATAAAAATAAAGATGATTTGAAGAAGAAAGAAAATACAGAAGAGTAAGTATTTTTGTTTAGGTCCAGCTATGTTATGTAATAAAATTGCTTTTGAAGTAAGAACAAATTCATTCACAGATGTCCTGTAAAGATGTTTATACTTTAGTGAATGAGTGTAAAAACTGCTGTTGTTCTTCCTAAAGCAGAGTTGTTTTGACTTAACTTCATACGTGGGCAGCAGAAATCTGCATGCGTGGAGGTGACCTGAAACATTAATCAAGAATATATCTCCTTTGGATTTTGATTGTCTAATATCTCTTGTACAACACACTGCAGCAAATGATGTGCCAGTATAAAGCAACCTCTTCCACATTTAAAGGCACCTACAAGCCAGTAAACTCTTCAATGCTCTAAAAGTTGTTGCTTTATAGTTTGCTTGGTAAATTCATAATTTTCTGGCTAAGGAAGAGAAACTCAAGACGGTGCAATAGAAACCTGTGTTGTATGACTTCCTGTTCTTTGGTTTCTTTATGTAAACTATGCCAATGTTTTATCTTCCTCAGGGCCAGATTTTCCCTGTGAGAAAGGCATGATTCATCTCATAATTTATATTTATCTAAAAATTAATTGTCACATAATCTTTTTTTTTTTAATGATAAAATAAATTATCAGACAAGAGAGTTATTTGTGTAGGAAAAAATAATTTAAAAATCACATGTGCCACTATGAAGTGGGACTGCCAAGCTGACTTTCGTCAGCAAAATTTAGATTCTAAATTTGTGTCACACCAAGTTGTACCAGCTTCATATCTTCCATGCACTTGAGCAAGGAAGTCTAACTTTGATAAAGACCATTTATTTCACAATAATAATTTCTGGAATGCTTAATTCCTCAAAAATGAGATGTGTATTTGAAGTCTCTCATTAAATTTCTTTCTTTCCCCTTGCTTACCACTCAGGAAGAAGAAAGATATTTTCACCATTGATCCAGCAGGAAATATATATTATAACTGGTTGTTTTGCATCACAATGCCTGTCATGTACAACTGGACCATGATTATTGCTAGGTGATGTACTCCTTTAGTGACTACATAGAATTTCTGGAAAATCATAATATCCCTGACTAGATAAAAAAATAATCATTGATTCATACAAGTATTTAATTTTTATTTTATGGTAATTTACTTTTGTTTTTTCATATTCAGAGCCTGTTTTGATGAGCTTCAGCACGATTACTTGGTGGCATGGTTTATTATTGATTATGTTTCTGATGCCATTTATGTTGCTGATATGTTTGTACGGACAAGGACAGGTAAATATACTCAAGGATTAATTACTCCTTTTTACATATTTATGCCAGTTTTTTTTTAATCAAAACCCTATTACTTCTCTTATCTGAATAGCCTTGATGAGGTGCAATAGTGAAAAAAAGACACTGAGTCAGATTTCTGAAAGAATGCAGCCTTACTGTAAAAGTAGGAGAAATTCTGATGAAATTTTATGAATTACTCAAAGGACACATAAAGTTTGAGATATGCAGGTACAAGCTGTTCTGCCTGCAGCTGACTCAACATGACAAAAAAAGAAGTGCAGCCAAGAAAGGATCAGGGGTTCTGAAAAACCAGCACCTAGATCTGGTTTTTGTATTAATGGGAGATTCAAGTATTTGTTTGATTTTTCAAGACCATTGAGCAAGCAAGACATCCCATTAACTTCAGCTACAACTATTTATTTAAAATACTAACCTATGGAGCTATTAAGTAGATATACTCAAGATGGAACTGCAATTCCTGTGGTCAGATTCTTTTCCTCATTAATCACCCTTCCTAGTGGAGGTTTCTTTGGAGGGGAAGATGGGTTTTTTTCACAGATGTTCACCATAGTGGAAAAATTGAGGAAAATATTCAGATCTAGAATTGTTTATCTTTCATAGCTGAACCATATAGCACTAAGCTGACTATTTGGAAATAAGAAATTAAATAGTAAAAAGAATTATGTTCCATATGAAATTTGCACCCAAAATATTTTTCAAAGTAGATTTGGACTGACCTTAAACTCAACATATTTGAACCTGTAGCTTCTTTTATTATTTACAATTTTATTTTAGGTTACCTGGAGCAAGGTCTTCTGGTGAAAGAAGAACATAAGCTACGAGAGAAATACAAGAAATCTTTTCAATTCAAACTAGATTTTCTGTCAATCTTACCAACTGATCTCTTATACTTTAAGTTAGGATTGAATTACCCAGAATTAAGAATAAACAGACTACTCAGAGTAGCTCGGATGTTTGAATTCTTCCAGAGAACAGAAACAAGAACAAACTACCCAAATATCTTCAGGATCTCTAACCTTGTCATGTACATTGTGATTATTATTCACTGGAACGCCTGTGTGTACTACTCCATCTCAAAAGCCATTGGATTTGGGGCTGACACGTGGGTCTACCCCAACACCTCAGATCCTGAATTTGCCCGCCTGACGAGAAAATATGTCTACAGTCTCTACTGGTCAACACTGACCCTGACTACTATTGGTGAAACCCCCCCTCCTGTAAGAGATTCTGAGTATTTCTTTGTGGTTGTTGACTTCTTGGTTGGAGTATTGATCTTTGCTACCATCGTTGGTAACGTGGGCTCAATGATCTCCAACATGAATGCTGCCAGGGCGGAGTTCCAAGCAAGGATTGATGCTATCAAGCAGTATATGCACTTTCGGAATGTGAGTAAGGACATGGAAAAAAGAGTTATAAAGTGGTTTGACTACCTGTGGACAAACAAAAAGGCTGTGGATGAACGGGAAGTCTTGAAGTATCTGCCAGATAAACTAAGAGCAGAGATTGCAATCAACGTTCACCTGGAAACGTTAAAAAAAGTTCGGATTTTTGCGGACTGTGAAGCGGGTTTGCTGGTTGAACTGGTTTTGAAACTCCAGCCCCAAGTATACAGTCCTGGAGATTATATTTGCAGAAAAGGAGATATTGGACGAGAGATGTACATTATCAAAGAAGGCAAGCTGGCAGTAGTTGCTGATGATGGAATTACCCAATTTGTGGTGCTAAGTGATGGCAGCTACTTCGGAGAAATCAGCATTCTTAACATCAAGGGTAGCAAAGCTGGCAATCGAAGAACAGCCAATATTAAAAGTATTGGATACTCAGACTTGTTTTGTCTGTCTAAAGATGATCTCATGGAGGCTTTAACAGAGTATCCGGATGCAAAGGCTATGCTGGAAGAAAAAGGCAAGCAAATCCTAATGAAAGATGGGTTGCTGGACATTGAAATTGCAAATTTAGGAAGTGATCCTAAAGATCTGGAAGAGAAGGTCGCCTACATGGAACGTGCTATGGACAGGTTGCAAACAAAGTTTGCCAGGTTGTTGGCTGAGTATGAAGGTGCACAACAGAAAGTGAAAAAAAGACTTACACAAATAGAGAAAATATTGAAGCCAGTTATAGAGGAAGAATTTGCAGCCTTAGAAGAAGCAGATCCATCCACAGATAAACCTGGATTATCAAAAGCAGAATAAAAACAATGGAAGTTGCCAATAAGACTGATGGTCAAATCCTGACTGGGGCTGAACACATGGATTTTTAATCTTTGTAATACCTGACTATTAATTACAAAACATTATTTGTTGAGACAATGCCACTGATCTCTGACAAGCAGTGCATATTTGGCAGTTTTGGGGCAGAAATAGAAGAATCAAGAATGAGAATGGAAGATAACACTTTGCTCTTGCACAAACAGGCGTTATTACCTGCTAATACGTTTTGTACTCTCTGTAATGCTGCTCTATGACAGATGCACATGCACTGCCACATACTGGCAAATATTGGAAGCTTTGCTGGTTGTTTTAAAATAATTTCTTTGTGTCTGCTTATGGAAAGAATGAAAGGTTTGGTAACAATTTGAAGTCATTAACCTTTATATTACATTTGTGTATAAATGAGCACATTTTAATATCTATTGAGTAACATGAAATTAATTAAGTATGCAATATTATATTAAAAAATAGGTATATCTACTAATATTATCTACTCTCATCTACAATGTAGATGTGACCACTGAAGGCTGTAAGATTTAGAAAATATTGTTACTTCATTGGGTCCACCTTGGCTGATTTCTTGAAATATAAGTGGGCAGATTGAAATATACCTTTTTCCAGGATAGTACAAGCAAAGGCTGGAATACAGAGAGGAGAAAATTCAATTTTATGCAAGCATCAATATGAAAGATATGGATGGCTCATAATCTAGTGTTCTTTTCACAATAAGAACAAATAATATACAAAAAATATACAAATAAAAATATACATTAAAGATTGTTCTGTTCTATGCAATCATGTGGCTGCAGAACATGGACTTCAAGTTTTGAAGATTTGTAATTAAAAATGTTTATATCCTTAATGTAACACTGGCAGAGTCCAAGGGGAAGACACAACAGCAACAGGCCAAATTCTTCCTCCAGGGTCTTCTGTAGATGCTGTTGGGGGAAGAATATGACTAAAGAGGCTGCTTTTCCCCACTGATAGAGAATTTCTGGTTTTCATAACTACTTCTGAGATAGTAAAGTCTGTAGATTCATATGTTAGATCAATTTTCAACTGCTTTAAATGCATTATCTCCTTGGATCCTTTTTTCTTTTTCCGTTTGCAAAAAAATAGTTTCCTTAGTTATGGTCTCAGCTGAGTGTTTGCAGCTGGGTATTTTCAGTAGAATTTGATCATAGGCACATAACATTGTTAAAGTTTGATGAAAAGGAGTGAAGCAAGCGACTGTAGAGAGAATGGATAATTCTCTGTTTAGGGAAGTTTGATTTCTCTGAGCAACTGGACTGCCACTCTTAAAAAATACATATGTACATGTTACTGTCAATAATCTCTCTACACTTGCATTCTCTGCTTATTGAGATGGAGATAATATAAATTGGGTATTTTATAAAGTGCATTCCTTTCTGGCTGTTTTATATTTTGTAATGTTGATGCTTTCCAGCATGCCAGAGATTTAGAAATAGCTCCTGATTTACTGCAAGGATGAAATTTTCTGAAGTACCTAATGCATGAAATATTTATAGAACAATAAGGGTAAATATAAACACAAAATGGCTGTTCATGCCCTGTTGATCTGTGCTTTGAAGGATAAATGGCTTCATTAGGTGATAAGGGGAAAAGGTATGCCATCCTGCCAGTAAAGGTTCTATCCCTGTACACAGGAACAAGGATTATTCTGGTATTTAGCTATATTGTGAGAGTTGGTCTTTGCAATTCAACATTCTTCCAGCTCAGGTCTTGAATATAATTTGCAATCTGTATGCCAGCAGCAACCTATCCTATATGGCTACTAGGCACTTAGAAAGCACTTTGTTGAAGTGCTTAAGACTTTTTATTAGATAAATGTGTGATATGAAGATTTAATTAAAAAAGGACAGATATCTACTGTTAACTTTTTTTTTCAGTATTGATTCTTCAGTCTAAGACATGAATTGTATTTACTAAGAAAGCTGCCTCTTTTTTGAGAATAAAAACTATTTGATTTAAACAATTTCAAAATAAAACATAAAACCTGAATTTCTCTCCAGTGGTTTGCTTACTATTTTCAGACTACTTATGATTGGAAATCTTCTATAACGATTTTCATGAGAAGGTATTTGCTCATGAAAGAAGGCTAAATGCAAAGTTTCCTCCTGGCACACGACATAATGCAATTGCTATAAGGAAATGGCAATAAAATTACAATAATTTCAACCTGCCACTATTAGCAGAACTTGGGAGGCACACGGGTTCCTCAATACATGTTTCTGTGCGCTAAAACTTTCTGGATGTGCTTTAGTCAAGTTTCTGAACAGGCTTTGTGGTCGGTTTCTAACTCTCATCCTCCAGGAGCTATGAAGTTGTAGGAGTTACAGGAGCTGCCCAGAAAATGTCTGTCTGCAAGAGCCGCGAGCCGCAGGAGCAGCCGCCCGACATTCCCTGCGGAGAAGAAAGAGGAGGCTCGGGGGCCCTGATCGCTGGTACAGCACCTGAAGGGAGGCGGTAGAGAGGGGATGGGGGACGGTGTCTTCTCCTAAGCAACCAGAGACAGGACGAGAGGAAATTTGCGCCAGGAGAGGTTAGATTCGTTTAGATTGCTTAGATTAGTAACTAGGTTTCCTAGTAACTAGGAAAAATTTCAGCCGAAACGGTTGTCAAGCACTAGAACAGGCTGCCCAGGGAAGTGGTGGAGTCACCATCCCTTGAGGTATTTAAAAGCCGTATGGATGTGGCACTTGGGGACATGGTTCAATGTTGGACGTGGCAGCGCTGGGTTAATGACGGCGATCTCACACGCTTTCCAAGCTGGGACACCCAATGACCTGGGCACAGCTCCGCAGCCCCGGCTCCGAGCCCGGCCGGCTGAGGCGGGGCCCGCCCGCCGCGCGGGGAGCGCCGGGAGTTGTAGTCGCGCTGCCGCGGGAGCACCGGCGGCGCCGCCGCCTCCACGGCCGGGCGGAGCGGCCAGGCCGGGCTGGGCCGGGCGGAGCGCTCCCCGGGCGGCTGTGCCGGCAGCGGGGGAGGCGGAGGGTCTGGTCTCAGCGCCGTCCTTCGCTCTCTGGGGAGGGACAAATGGAGGCTCAGTGGCGTCAGGGCGGCCGGGGTCGCGGCCGCGGCAGGCCCGGGGACGAGCTCGCCGCTCGCTCTGGGGCGGCCGCCCGGCCCCCGGCCGCTCGGGGCCGAGGCGCTGCCCGCGCTGCGGCAGCGGGGCCCATCGGCGACGGGGCCAGCGGTGAGTGTTGCGTTCCGCCCCCTACCCGCGCTGCCGGGCCCCGGGCTGGGGGCCGTGCCCGGAGCCCCTGCAGGTGCGAGGTCGGGGCTGGCCCCGGCGCCGCGGGGAAGGGAGGCTGGCGGGCCCCGGCCCTCTCCCGCGCTGCTCGGCGGTGTCGAGCCGGTGCTCGCCATGTGCCGGGTCCTGCCTGCAGGCTCCTGCCGGGGAGAGACGCGGAGGCCTCGGGCAGTGGCGAGGAGTTGAGGGGCTAAGCCCTCGCCAGGGTGCACTGGGTGCACCGTCTTCCTGAAGCATTAGAGGAAAGTGTGAAGTAATGGATGAAATGTTTCTGTCTGGTTGGAAAGAGCCAGGGGAGTTGCTCGGTAGAGACAGCGTTAGGTGCGCTGGTCAGCGAAACACTTGGCTCCGGTCTGGGAAAGGTGCGGGGGCTCGGTGTACGCGGCAGCTGGGAGTGCAAGTTCGTCCTCGGCAAATACAGCAGAGAAGTGCCAAAGACAGCTCTTTTCAGTGGCAGCATAGTTTCTTAAGAAAAGCCTTAAAGCTAAACTTGATGAAACCCTGGTAAATATATTGGGTCTAATAGAAAAATCTCCTGTGAAATAGCGTGAACACACTCTTGCAGTAAAGATTTATTGAATTTGAGGGAGATCAGTGAAAGTCATAATTTAAGAAATACCACATGCTGGAGAAATACCTGTGTGGTACCTGCAAGTTATAACAGCTGTAAATTTCTTATAAACAAAACTGTGGGTGGTGTTTTGTTTTTCTCTTCCTCATGTGTGTCACTTGTGTTTGTGTGGGATGTCTGGGTTTTTTTTAAGTATCCTTTTCATAAAGCAGCATTATAGTTGCTTCTGCTCTGGTATGTTAGGTTTGATTTGTTGGCAGTATTGATAGATAATCATGCTGTGAATTTTATTATAATGCACAGTAAAGAAGTAAATACAATTTAGCTCTTCTTGTGTGGTATTGAAATGATAGTGATGTAATACTCTTAAAAAAATTAAATCAGCAAACTCTTTAAAGAAAAGAACAAGTGAAAGTATGTAGAACTGAATGTGTGTTTACAATTAGCTATCATGATATTAATCATCATTAGTATTTTCTCTTAATAGAATTATCTTCACTGAAGAAATTTGATGAAATTAAGAAGGCCAACCAGGCTGCAGCAAAAAAGCTAATTGAAGACCAATTAAGCTCCTCGTCTGAAGATGATGATGAAGATGCTGAAGCAAAACAAGGGAAGATTTTGGACAAAACATTTACCATTTACACCAGTCAAACTGGTAAAGTTTTTTTCATTTATTGACTTATATTTTGGTCTGAAAGCATAAGCAATGCAGTATTATTGTATTAAAATTTTACTGTAGTGGAAGGAAGGCACTCTATCATGTCTTACATTAAAAATGTTCTTTCCCAGCAGTGTACTGGGTGTACTTCTTGTCTTTTCGTGCAGAAGCAATGGTATAGCTTTTAACTGTCTTTAAGTGTGGCTTTTTAAATAATACATGACTGGCTTTATTCAGAGAAAAAATACTTGTGCAGTAGTTTCAACATGTACAAAATAACAGATCAAATGTTACTAATTGCTTTAAAAATCTTTTTCCATTAAAGATGGAGATGCAAGTGAACTGGAACGTACAAGACAGTACATGAATGAGGCTTTTCAGTCAGGGGCCATGACATGTCTCATCTGCATTGCTTCAGTTAAAAGGAACCAAGCTGTAAGTACTTTACAGTAATCTTTTAGAGCAAAACAAATGTTACTGTCTGAATAACTTGTATTATATTATTGAGGTTATTATTGGGATTGATAGCTTTAAAATGGTAAAAGTACTAAGTGCAAATTTGGCATCTTTGGATTTTGAAACACTGAAAGATGTAAGTGGTTATATGTGTAGCTTGTAATCAGAATATGTCCTTTTTTTTGTCATATGTTTCTTATCATTGTGTAAAATAGCTATTATTAAGTTTTAGGTAGTAGCAGGTGACAAAGATAAGTGCTTGAATGCCAGTGCTTGCAACTGTGTATTCAGTAAGCTATGGAGTAGCAAAGCAAAACATGAAATACTAGAACATTAGGAGATATTATTGTTAGGCTTACAGCAGGGAAACTAAGATAAACTTCACTGCCCTTAATGCTGATCAGGTGAAAAAGAAGTGTGTGTGCCGGAGAAGTTTGTCCTATTTCATATAGGTACATTTTATATGGGAAAGATTTCAGGACAAATATTTTTTCCTCTTTCTGATAGAGGTACATGAACCAAAAACATGTAGAACTGTGATGCTTTGTGAAGGATGACCTGGAACAGAGACTAGGCAGAGCTAAAGGAATAAAGTAGGTGTTTATTAAAAGGCCTCAATGGACGCCCCTGGGGCAGTACAAGAGCCCAGGCAGGGCTACAGCCAAGGTGAACCCAAAATGGTCACAAAAAAGGGACAACCAGTCACGAGGTCTCTCACTTTTATAAGTTCTGGTCCATTTGCATATTGGAGTTAATTGTCCAGTTGCAGTTTTAGGTTATGAAGTCCCATCCTCCTTGTTTTTCTCTCTTCATTCCACTGTTGTTTGTGCTCTTGGGCCTGAGATTTGGATCGGTTGTCCTTGGGTCCCCAGCTGGAGAAGGAATTGTTTTGTCTAAGCTACTCTGTGAAGAGAGCTCACCATCCCTTAATATGAAGCTCAGAGCTCCCCACAAAGCAGTGCAGAATCTGGGAAATATAAAAGCTAAAACCTGAGGCATCAACTGTGTCTTTGACATGAAGAAGAAATGAAGTGAAATAATAATAATAAAAATAACAACAAAATAATAATAAATAATTTCAGAAAATATTTAAATTTCTTATTATAGATATACACAGACTACAAGTACCCAATCAAACTGTAGTCAGTAACTTCTTTCTAAAAAGAAATGCAATATATTTTGTATGAGTTCTTAACATATTTAATCCATATTCTTTCAGACCTCAATGAGTTTTGCTTCATATTTCTGTGGCTCTTGATAGAGTTAATCTTACCTTAGCAGAAGTGAGATGATTTGGTAACTTGAAAGCCTTCTTTTATAACTCAGTGGTTTGCTAATTATCTTGAATCTGTAGAATTTTGGCCAAGTCTGTTTGTTTATATAATGTCTCCTGCTTAGCTTTAGTTTTGGGAAGTTAGTTACCATAGTTATAGAAATTTAGTCATTGCCACTGTCCTCTGTAAGTTACTGGAGAAAATATCTGCATTTTCACAGTATTATTTCATAACATTGTCTGAAGTTATTAAAAAAAATTGTTAAAATTTTCTTCTGCACTTTTCTTACCAAATTGTTACAGCTTTGGGTAAAACCAAAGTCATCTTTATGGTGTCAGGTGGTTTAATGAGAGAGAGTGGCACAAACTGGGCCTTGGGAGGTGCAGTTTGGGTTCTAGGAAGGGGATGTGACAGTTGGAGTAGCTTGCTCCAATGGTGGTGGAGTCCCCATCCCTCAGGGCTTTCCAGCTTTGCTTGGCAAAGCTGTGTCTGAACAGAGCCAAGCTGGCAATAGTCCTTCTTTGGGCATCAGTTTGTGCTACACGACCTCCAACAGTGTTTAAATCAACATTTCTCTGATTATCTGAGTATTTTGGGCTCCATCAGCCTTGGCAAAAACTTCCCACGGGAGTTGGAAAAAAGATTACAGGTATGAATCTATGTACTGATCTAACAGTGGGTATAATCTATCTTTGAAAAACCATTTTGGAAGGGAAGTATTTCTTCAGATGTTACAGATTTTCATCAGTGGAAACAGAAACCTCATTTAAAGCAATTGATGCTTGATGTCTGCTCTTTAGGTCTGGAGCTGTTGTGGATGCTTTTGTATATTTCATCTGGTGTGTATCCAAAAGTGGGCCAAGGACAGCCTCTTCCTTGTATCTTCTCCTCTGACAGATGATGACTTTGGGAAGAAAGACTATCCCTGGCCATGGTGAGCTCCTCGTGGTACATTTACAAAGTTATTTCTGTTGGGAAAACCAGGAAAACTGGTGTTCCTTCAGAAGGAGTGGTACTTGTTCATCATGTGCACAGCAACAACAACAAAAAAATGTTCAGAAGGCTGACTTTTCTTTGCTTTTTAAAATTATGTAAGTTTCTGTTAACATGATTCAGAAAAATTTCACACTGTTACTAAAACCTTGCTGCATAAAATTTGTCTTAACATTTGGGAAGGTAACTTATCTGTCATGTGTCTCAACTTCTGATATTTATTTCTGAATGGCTTTACATATTTTTCACTTTTAAAGTTGGCACCATGAAATAAGTTTAAAAAATATTGTCAAATAGCAAGATGTAGGGATTTGTTTATTTTTTTAGTATCGTTATAATCCAAACATTAAATTAGGTCTTGCAGTTTTCCTTGAGATGGTATAAAGAAGGAGGTAATAATGTGGCTACATGAATACAGTTTCCAAAGCAGTTTTGTTTAGGAAATAAAGTGTCAGTTGTTGCCTGGCAGCATCTCAAGTTGATAATGCCTCTTCAGGCAAATGGTATTTTATTTTACATTTAAGGACATGCTAAAAGTATGCTATCACTATAGACAAATGGTTCATGGTCTGTAATATATTATATCAGGGCAAAGTGATGTTTTAATTGATAAAAATGAGTGCATAGGTCTTTCAGAGTCTTTCTGTTCTTCTCTGAGGGGGACTTTCTTGTCTGTTGTCTTTTCTCAGTGTAGCCAGCAATGTGAATTGCTTTGTTTCTCCTTCCTCTCCTTTGTTGCCTCCCTTGTTCATGGCTTTTGTGGGGCATGTTGGGCCTGTGGCACTTTATAAATCCCAGGCCTCTAGTGTCTGTCTACCTTTAGCAATAATTATTTTTTTAACTTCTCTCAACATCAGGGGTGAACAATGAAGGTGTACATCTTGAACCTAAATTTTTTCATATAAAATTCTAATTAGTATGCTCGGTTTTAATAGCATTGCTAAACTTTGTTTTACATGACTAATAGACTGCTACTAGTAAACCCCTGGTTTTTAATCCTTTTTTTAATTGGTTCTATTTAAGTAGGTTAACTGTTGCATAGATTCTTTTGATATTACTTGACATAAAAACTGTTCTGATTTTTGCTGTGCTTATTTTTGTCTATATGTATTCTTAGAGAAGAGAAATTGCATTAACAAAGCAATTCCTTAGACATTCTAATTAATGTAATATCTGACAAATAGAAAGACCTTTCTTCTGTGTTACTGTGTATTTTTGTTATTCATTATAGTAGCTGTAAAAATGTTAATTGGTAGCATTCAAACAGTCTTGGGAAGCCAAAATGGTAAAATTGCTTTTTTTTCTTTTAATTGTTTTAAGAAGTTGTTTTTGTTTTGACTCCTTTTCCCCTTGTTTTAGTCCAAAATGTAGGTTTGAATACAAACGCTCTGAAACTCCCAGTAGGTATTACTGTTACTGTGGAAAAGTGGAGAATCCAGCAGTGGACCCATGGCTGGTACCTCACTCCTGTGGTCAAATATGTGAGAGGGAATTCAAACCTTCCTGTGGTCATAAATGTTTGCTGCTTTGTCATCCAGGTAAATCCTTTGTGTTTCTTGGTTGTGTGACCTGTATTTAGATACCTGTTACACAGTTCAACTTAGCATCTCTTAAGTATATTTAAAATTCCCAGAATAGAAGAGATGTAGTCAATGCTGAATGGTCTTTAACAAGATGAATGGTCATTAACAAGATGCTGTTTTTCCTGTCATTAGCAAGATACTGTTTTTCCTGTCATTAGGACCGTGTCCACCTTGCCCAAAGATGGTCACAACAACGTGTCACTGTAAGAAGGCCAAAGCAGTGCCCCGACGGTGCAGTGCCAAGGAGTGGTCTTGCCGCCTGCCGTGTGGGCGAACACTGCTGTGTGGACAGCATGTTTGTGAGAACCCCTGTCATGCAGGTAGGCCAACCTTTTTAAATTTCAGAGCAGTAGCTGCTTCTGTTGTTAAGATACATCATTCTTTTGCTATTCCTATTCTCAGTGTCACTTTGCAATTGCATGCAGGAGATTGTCAGCCTTGTCCACGTGTCAGTAAACAACGGTGTATCTGTGGGAGGCAGACAGCAGAGAGGCTTTGTGCAAGCCCTCAGTGGCAGTGTGATCAGGTATGTTGAACCTATCCTTTTAAACAGATTTCTCACCTTTATAAAATTTGATTACTTGATGTATTAAGGATGGGAAAAACTTATTCAGTAAGAAAAAAAAATTAACTTTTGGAAGTGTACAAATCAAAAATATAAACAGCATTGTTTGAGTAGAGATTTAATTGGTGGCTCCATTAATTTTCTATAATAGTTAAAATGTTACTGTTCGGGAATTGTTCTGGGGTTACTCTAGCAGTGAATTGAACTGTATACTCTTTTTCTTTTACTTGAGGTTGAAATTTCAGCTGTTGCCTTCAAAAATAAGAACGAAACCATAGCTTAGCAGACAAGACTTTCATGCCTAATTTTAGGACTGTAGCAGAATGAAAGCTTTGTGATTAATTCTTTGAAGTGTATTTGCAGCCTGTGCTTAAGACCAAGGCTGTGGATTGACAGACTGGGAAAAAAAAATTAAAAAATAAGTGGTGGAGGGGAGGCTGTATCAGGGGGTATTTGGCCATTCTGATCCCCGTAAGGAAGGTACTTGGCCTGTGTGAAGTATCAGTTAAAATGCAGTTTATTTCAACTAACACTGTAGAGAAAAGGAGTATAATCTAAAGACTAGCCTGTCCCTTTAGATCTCTGGAACCCCAAGCTGTGCAGCATTGAATGGGCCATGATAGATGTGCAGCATACAGTGCAGACCCCACTTTGGTTGTTGAAGGTTATTGTAGGATCTTACAAGAGGAAAGCATCCTTGATCATAATTTCTACAGTCAAACACAAAGGCTATTCAGATGAGAACTTCTTGCTGCTCTTTAGATAAAGGCAAGGACATGCAGACAGCATAATCACTGGTACCAAGTGGGAGGTGCCTCCATTCTCTTCTGTACAGTAAGTTTATCATGTGCCCACAATGCAGGCCTGAAGGCAGAGCTGTAGGTGCAGCCCAGCACACACCTGCAACTACTCAGGTTTTGTGAATCACTAACTCCTCACTGTACTGTGGCCTTCCAGGCAGGATCACTGCAGGGACAATCAGTTTTATTTTGTGAATCTGGCAAATACAACATTTATTAACAAAATTCAGAAAAAGTGAAATTCCATCCAGAAGCATTTCACTCCTGCTTTTTACCCTTGGCTTGCTTTGGCTCGGTATGTAGTTCTATTTCATTGCATTCACTGATTTCTCTGAATTTCTCAGGTGTGTGGGAAGTGTTTGCCATGTGGCAATCACACATGTGAACAAGTTTGTCATGCTGGTCCCTGTGGAGACTGTCCTCGTTCTGGAAAAAGGTCCTGCCCATGCGGAAAAACAAGTAAGCTACTTTTTTTTTTTTAAATGATAAATTGAATAAAAAGTCCTCCAGTCTTTCACAGTCAGTAGTTTAGGCTAATTCTGCAGGGCAGGGTCCATAAAAAGTTCTTACTGTCAACCATGACAGTACATTAACTTTTTTTTGCATGGCTTTCAAAGCTTTATTTAGCACCAGGCGTTTAATTTTTGATGTGAATAACTAAGTAAATCGAAGGAAGCTTTGAAAAAAACAAGACAACTGTCATTTGAACTTACTATACATTGCATTTTTTTCCTAAATATTTTGGCTTTTTTTTTGTTTCCTAAATGTTTACTTCTACTTTTCTCTCTTCATCTAGAGTTCACATTGCCTTGTACAGAAGATGTGCCCACCTGTGGTGATAGTTGTGACAAAGTTCTGGAATGTGGCATCCATAAATGTTCACAGCGCTGTCATCGGGGTCCCTGTGAAATATGCAGACAGGTTAGTCTTACTTTGTCCAGTTCACATTTTGTTTGGGCTCTTCAACTATGTGCCTGGAACAGTGCAAGTCACCTGAGGAAATGAAATCATATGTACCACAAAATCTGTCACTCGTTTATTAAAAACAACATGTTCTTTCATTATTCCCCTCCCACCCCAACACAACTCTGAGTAAGTCGTTGAGCACTGTATTGAGTTGAGCCTGCACCTGTGGATGAGTGTATTGCTTTAGCTTGGTTTTGTTTGTTTTTTTTTTAATTATTATGCCCTAAAACACAATTTCCCCCCCATCTTTTCTAGCTTTCTTCTGGCTTTGTCTTTCTATGATATTCCTTCATTAGTGTGATGGAAGACGGTATAACATAACACTATTTTCTTCTTTGTAAGAAAATTAACAGTAAGAAATTTACTGTGCTCTAGATATCTCTGGAGCTTCTGTGGTCTGGCCTACAAAGCCATTGCTCTGTCAGGTCTCAGCTGTCTCTTCCTGAATCAGCTTTGGCTACAAAGTCTAGGTGATAGTAATCATCACTTGACAGCCATGATGAAGGTCAGATAAACCTGCTCATCTACTTCTTAAATTATCTGTATACACTAGGGGTGAATCTACTTTCATGTGCAGGAGAGGTACTTTCTTGTAGTAATTTGTTTTGCGGTTACACTTATCAACTTGCAGGACACGCTTGCCTTGTGTATGCAGTGTAATGCTACTTTTCCTCGAACTTTCCTTTACAGATAGTAGTAGAACATTTTATTTTCCTTTTTTTTTCTCTTATATGAAAAACACCCTGCTTTTTTTGCCTGTGCTGGTGCCCAGGAGGTTGAAAAGCAGTGTCGCTGTGGGAAGCACACCAAGCGCATGCCGTGCCATAAGCCATACCTGTGTGAAACCAAGTGCACCAAAATCCGCGACTGCCAGAAGCACCAGTGCCGCAGGAAGGTAAGAGCCCAGACGTGATCAGTCTCAAATGCATTGTTTAGCTGACTTGTGAAAAAAGTCTAGATAAAACCACATCAACTTGTTGCTCCACCTCATGTTACTGTGTAGCAAGAGGAATTTTCTTCCATGTCACTGAAATTAGTTTTCAATGTACCAGAATTCTCTGAAAAGGATGACATCAAGTAACACTCACTGGCCTTATAAGCAGGGAGGGGATTTTGACAACTCTACAGTTCCTGAAGGCAGTTTTGCTGTCAGGTTTTTGAGTAGTCACTGATGCTTTATGCTTTCTGCAGCAGTTAAATCAATTTATTTCCCTGCTTTGTAGGGACTTAAACACTTAAAATTTTGTCAGGGACACGCTCTTTATTTTTCACAGCCCAGCATTCCATCCCACATACACAGCAGTGCAAGCAGCAGTGGTCTGACAGTTGGGAATTGGAGATTTGTTTCACTTCTTATTTATATATATAAAGTCTTATTTTATTTATTTATATATATATAAATAATATAATATAATAATATTTTAATATAAATAAAAATAATATAAATAATATATAATATTATATAATAATATTTAATATAAATAATTTTATAATATAAATAAATAACTTTATTTATATATATAAAGTCTATTTACTTATATATAAGTCAAAAGTATCAGAAATATCTTTTCAGTTTATTAATTCAAGAGAGCCTGAAAGTTGCCTCCTAGTTTTGAATTAATACTTTGGGAAAATTGGACTACTTACCACAAACAGGCATGAAAAAATACAGTTTAACTCTTAAGTATTTTTGAATATTATTGTTGTGGTAAATTTATTTTATGTAAAAAGATTACAAAACAAGTAAATGCAATGTTGACACCTCCATGGTGGAAAATCGAGGTTTCTTGTTGGAAGGTACTTTTCAAGTTAATAGAAAAGGTGATGTTCTCTCCTGATACAACATTCACTGATGTGATGATTTTATGAAATTTTTTGATTCTTTCATGTTAGTGATTTAAGAATAGAAAATAAATAACTGGTCTTGAAACTATCTGCCTTTACTACAAAGGTAAAGGGTGTATAAAAAAATGGTTAACAACGTTTTTGTGCTGGGGACAATAGAGCATAAAAGTGGAAGAAATTGCAGAATAATGAGGTGAACTGTTAGATGTCCTATCTTCTGAAATTATTTGTGATTAAAATATTATAATATTTTGAGCTTTATGCTTTTTTGAAGCCCTCTGCCTTTTTAATGTGTTGAAATGATGCATTAAAATGTGTTCTCTTGTTATTTTGTAATAATTTTTTTTAAACCACTTCACAGGTAACCTTTTTTCTGGAATGGGTTTGAGGAAATTTGACTAAATTACAGTCTTTTTTTTTTAAATAAGTGTTGAAAAAATGAGATAGTAGACGAGGGAAAGTGTACACCAAAAATGTTAGTGTCCAGTTATTAGATTTCATGGGGCTTTTTTTAATAGTGCTGTTCTGGAAACTGTCCACCTTGTGATCAAGTCTGCGGGCGGACTCTCGGCTGCAGAAATCACAAATGCCCTTCAGGCTGCCACAGAGGTAAGATCAGGTGAAGAATCCCTGTAGTGATGGAATATTGCTTATTTTTTTGCCAAATTTCATGCTTATATGACTGTGTGTAGTGCTTAATAAATTCTCTCCATTGTTGCATGTGGGCTTTTTGTGGGGGCAGTGTGTTTGAAAGTGCTGATTAGAACTTAAGGACATAGTGGCAACCTGAATTTTTATGTGGTGATTTTGCTTAATACTTTTCCTCTAAAAATGCTCCTGTCTTCTTTCCAATGGTGTAATACAAAAGCCATGGCTTGACTTCCTTTGCTCAATAATTCTGTTCACTGAATCTGCATAACAAAGTCCAAATGCATACAAGAAATGACTGCTGCTGATTGAGTCTGGACAGTTTTAAAAAATCCTAGAATGCAACATGTGGTACAAGTGGGCTTAAAATGAAGAAAAAAATATGATGGAATTTGAATATATATCGGTATCCTACTGGTAAAAGAAAATAAGAACTTGTTACTGACTGAGAAGGATAACAAAAAAGTTTGCTTCGGAATCCAGTGACCTTGGTTAGAAAGATGCTGGAAATGGGCAAAATTACCTGGCAGATTGCTTGGACATTTGCTTGGTAGGGGGTTAAATTGGAATGACTGGAAAATTGTCTGCCCTCTCAGCAATTTTCCCCACAGAAGCTGCTGCCCTGCTGAAACAGCAGCCAAGCAGCCTCTGTAATTTTCCTTAGTATTCTGAAGTATAAATTGCAATGACTCAGGAAATAAATCACAACTTGTTTAGCCAGTCTTCCTTCTGAGGCAGTGACTCTTAGGAGAAGAGGATAGGTAAATGTGGTAGTTGTACCTGTTAACTTGCTATTAAATCTGTCACAATAAACTAGTAGTTTGGTTTTTCTCTGTATACTGTGCCCCCTATTCTCTTTCCCTTCCCTTTCTTCTCCATCCCCTGTACCTCTCTAAAATCTTGGAAATATGTAATTTTTTTGGTGTACTGTCAGAAGAAAACTGGTAACATTGCTTTTCCACGTTAGTTTGGTTGATAACTAAATTCTAAAATAAAATTCTGATTGGAAAACTCAAGAGCTTATGCTGTATTATGGGATAAGCTTTTATGTTGAATGATTGTATTTGGTGCTGCTGGCTAAAAGTGACAAAGATTTCTAGTAATTAACATGAAAACAATAAAGCAATGTCTGTAAGAAAACAAAAGTGATCCTTGAGAATGTAAATAACAAATATATACACTTTGAAGAATAACTTACCAAAAGAACATAATTGTCTATTTACTCACTAAAGTTGCATATAATGAAGGTAATCGCTAATGATACCAGATGATACATTTATTTTCTTTTCTAAATTCTGTGTTTTAACAAAATACAATCTTGTACAGTTTGTAATATCTTCATAAATGTAAGTATTCCTAATAAAGGCAATTATTTTAATATAAAAATATTTATATATGTTTCTCCCTATATACCAATATTTTAATAGCTACTGAAAGTTATGATTAATTTTTTTATCTTTAGTATATAATACCAGGTCAGGGTAATTTTCCTATGAGCTGTCAGATTGCAGTGACCACTGATATTAAAGGAAATAATGCCTCATAGAAAATAACTTCCCAGATGGGGTCCTTTAAAAGGCATCAAATCTCAGAATTTTTAGAGGTTGGTGATAATAAACACTTGGCCTTTAGCAGGAGTCCCTGGAAAAAGGTAACTTAATCTATTCTGTTCGTGTTTTTGTTTTTGTTTTTTTTTTTTTCCTTCTTTTCTTAAATATTTATTGTGCCTGCTGAAATTTACAGTGTGTTGCCAGAAATGTTTTGTTTTCTACTGTAGTACATTATAACGCTTGATTTGAGAACAGTGTGCTCTCACCTTACCTTCAGGCTCTCTGAATCTCTGATCTCTGCCTTTCTGTATTTTTGAGAATATTGCCAGTTGTCTTCCTTAACAGAATATTTAAGTGAATTGTAGACATATTAGCCACTCTGGGCACTATAGCTTTAGACCTTCGGTTTATTTTGCAAAAGTAGCTGGACAAACTTCAGAAGGGGGCCCTTGGAATCTCATGATGTTTACCAACCAGGTGCAAGGTGCTGCACCCCAGGGTTGGGGCAATCCCTGGTATCAACATAGGCTGAGGGATGAACAGATCCAGAGCAGCCCTGCTGAGAGGGTCTTGGGGGTGCTGTGAGAGGCTGGACATGACCCAGCCATGGGCACTCCAAGCCCAGAGAGCCAAAGGTGCCCTGGGCTGCATTCAGAGCCCCGTGGGCAGCAGGGGAGGGAGGGGATTCTGCCCCTCTGCTCTGGTGAGACCCCACATGAAACATTGCATCCAGCTCTCGGGTCCCAGCACAGGAAGGACATGGACCTGTTGGAGAGAGTCCAGAGAAGGGCCGCTAAGGTGGTGAGAGGTATGGGCACCTCTCCTGTGAGGAAAGGGTGAGAGAATTTGGGTTGTTAAACCTGGAGGAGACTGGCAGCCTTCCAGTCCCTAAGGCAGCCTACAAGAAAGATGGAGAGGGACTTTTTACAAGGACAGGCAGTGGCTGGACAAGGGGCAGGACAATTCTTTCGGTGAAAAGAGAATATGATTAGATTAGATTAGGTTAGATTAGGAAGAGATTTTTTACTGTGAGAGTGGTGAGGCATTGGAACTGGTTGTCCAGAGGATTTTTGGATGCTCCATCCCTGGCAGTGTTTTGAGGGAGGGACTGTGAGCAGTGTAGTCTAGTGAAATGTGTCCCTGCCCATGGCAGAGGGGTTGGATCTAAATAATCTTTAAGATCTCTTCCAGCCCAAATGATTCCATATTTCTGTGCATGCCGAACACTACAGTCTTATTTAATTTACTTTGCAATATGAAGACTGTAGTGCTTCCATCCTTTTCTCTTCAGCAGCCTTTTGCCAGTGAGATATCTGCTTCTTGAAATGCTGCTTTTCAGATCCTGCTAACAAGTCAGAATTGCTTAAAATTTTTTGCTGTAAATTTCTTCATTTGTTTTCTTTGAAGCTTCAGAATGCAACATGATTAGTAAGCTAAAATCTCACATCTTTGCTGTTTTAGCAGATTCATATTCGTGCTGTTAAATTACTCAATAATAAAACTTAGCAGTTGTCACTTGGTGAAGAAATGGTGTGGGAGATTTATGAATTAAAACATAGATCTTTTACAGATACAGTTTTTAAAATGCATCAGATTATTAACTTTATAGAGATGGAAGATGTTGTCAAGGAAGAAGCATTCATTATACATGGGCTGAACATGAATATCATACTAAATCTGCAAAACTTTATTGTACTGGTTTTTCAGTGTCCCTATTTGAATTTAGATGAAAGATGACATTTCTTCATAGGTAAGTAAGACTGAAATACAAATTGAAAACACCTAAGTGTTGTGTGATCCAAATAACTGGGTTCCTTTTATAAATGTGATAAAGGGGTTATTTCTGACTTGCCTTTCACATTGTTAATATATTTATTTTTAGGTAGTTGTAATCCATGTCCGGAGACTGTAGATGTGAAATGCAATTGTGGAAGAACTGTCATCAAAGTGCCCTGTGGCAGAGAGCGCACCATCAAACCTCCCAAGTGCAAGCAGCTGTGCAGGTCAGTATAGAAAGTGGGTCTGTTTCCTGTTCTTTAGTGGAGTTTAAAGTGTTCTTAAAGAAAATGGTAAAATATACTGTGAAAGGCAAAATTTGTTCATTATCTGATTACAGTTTTTACTTAGTCTTCTGAATCCCTGACTGTGCAGGTGGAGATTAGCAATAATGTCTCCTATCAGATACCTCTCTGACACAGAGGTTTCATGAGCAGCTTGCCTGCTTCATGGGCGAGGTTCTGTCTCACCAAGCTCTTCCAACTCAGTAGACCAGCTCATTTCTTCAAGTCTCCTCTGGTATGTTTTGAAGTACCTCAGTGAGGCGGTTTATCTAGAAAAGTAGCAAAAGAAAAAGAATATTTTCTGCTGGGATGTAGCAAGATTATGTAGTGCAGAGTAGAATTAGGATTGAAACAGCTGTTTGAATATGTAAATCAACTCTGATATTTTATTTAGAATTCCTCTCTGATTTTATTGTAAGGTTAACAACCCGCTGAAGATGAAAAGTAAACTAATTCACAAAAAACACCAACAGCTTTTTCATTTCAGTTCTTTTTATGTTGAACATACTTGCCCAGTGACTGTAACTTTGTATTTCCTGCTGTCTAATTGATTCATTCTTGGATTTTACTTCAGTCGGCCACCTACCTGTCACCATCCTACCCAGGAGAAACACTACTGTCACTTTGGGAGGTGCCCTCCGTGTCGCCAGCCCTGCCAGAAAACCTTAACCTGTGGCCATTTGTGCCCTGTTCCCTGCCATGATGAGGCACTAGTGAAGCAAACAGGCTCAGTAAGTAAACAGTGAAAAATGGTGCATTATTTGTGTTTGGAACAATGAGCATCAGTTTGACCTGAATCTTCTGTTTTGGGGCTTTTGGAGTTCAGAGTAAACACATAATCAAGCACAGAGGGTAGGCATACTGCTCAGCATGATGCTAAGTGGTTTTAGCTCCTTTGTTGCAATCTAGCTAATTTTGTAATACATAATTGAGTTGCTCAGAAAATGATAAGATTCCTGTTGGAGTTGTATTAAAAACATTTAATTTCAGCTTTAAGCAATTGCTTTTAATAAAAGAACAAAAAAAAATTAAGTCTGGTATTTACAAAACCATCAAATTTTGCACAAGTTAGAGGTCAGAAATTGGCAGTTTTTAACATAACATGTGTTATGCACTGCATGGTGGTAATTGAAGTAGCTTACTAGTTGAAATATGTTTACCTTTATTAACTGTTTTACTGGTCTTTTTCATTTGGCTTTGTGCTTAATTTTTAGCACTAGGAGCCACAGGACTTAATTTTTCTATCCCTAACCAGGCTAAGGATAAAACTGTAATTATTTTTTCTATATGGGATGTGGAGATTTCCATTAGTAAAAAGCTAGTTAATAGAAAGTGAATTTCTTAGAATTGGAAAGGCTTTAGATTGTACATTTATTTATGGTCAGGTAGATAGTTCCATTTATGTTTTGTGTTCAGCTGGTGTCTTTTGCTCTCAGCATCAGTCTGCAGGGCCTTGGGAACAGCCATCTGAGCCAGCCTTCATTCAGACTGCACTCCCGTGCCCTCCCTGTGAGGTTCCTATACCAGTGTAAGTAGTAAAATAAAAAAAAAAGGCAAATTAAAAAAGGAGGTTTTATATGGAAGGTAATTATTTTGTGTCCAAGAAGTTATCAGGGATATTTTTTAAAAAATAACTGTTCTTCGGGCTAGACCTCTGAAATAACTGAAAAATATGATGTATTAGTAGAGAAAAAGAAGATGCTATTTGGAACAAAAGCAGGTTACTTTCTAAAAAGTAACTGATTTCATATACAACTACAATTAATTTGCAATGAAACAAATTTTGAGATTTTCATTATAAAACACAGCAATCCAAACAACTGTTGAAAAGGAGGAGGCATTGAGCTGCATAGATGGGTGATTTTCTTAGTTTGCAGTTTTAAAAAATAGATTGCACTAATTTTTGTGTGAAAGCACTGTCACTGTTTGAAGTCCCCAAAAGAAATAGGCATTTTCTAATCTCTAATTTTTTTATTTTTTAACAGGGAGTGTCTTGGACAGCATGAGGTGAGTCATGGAAACTGCCCTGTGAAGTGAAATATGGCAGTTATCTTACTTTGTAAGTCTGGAAAACAAAAGACATTAAAAAATTAGTAGATTTTTAATACATATTTTTAAACCAATCACTTACTTTAACACAACAGCTTACATATTCATGGACAGAAATTTAAACTCATGATTTATGTAGCTCCTTGTGTTTTTTTGCAGGTGTTTAAATTGTGTTTAAATATTTTTTGGTGGTATTCTTATTAAATATTTATGTTTTTCCCCCCTCATTCTATAGTTAATATTCTCTCTCTGTCACACACTGTTTAGTTCTGTGAACTACTGTGTATATTTTAAAAGGATTAGGAATATAATGTCCTACAGGAAAATTCTCATGTGACTTGGATCTAAGCACACATGGATGAAATCAGACAGCAGAGTGGAAACTTCTTTAATGTTAGTTAATAACTTATTTTTCTGGTGTGTAGCCTTCTCTAGTTCTAGGTGGAGTTGCTGTCTCTTTTGGCTTACATGAGAAGAGAATCTAATTGAAACTTGGTAGCGGTTTTCATGATTCACAATAATTTCTAAAAGTTACAAAATGTAAGGTCAAGTATCTTTTCTTGATTTCAGAAGATGATTGCTAAAGTAATTTGAAAAAAAACATTTTGCAGTTATGGCTTTGTCTACTGTTATGTCTGGTATAAATTCAGCATCAAAGCCTGACTAACTATATTAAAAAAAACCCGAGGATCATTTTAAGTAAAAAATTGTAGAAAACACTAAATAAATACAAAAATATTGAAGATACCTCTTTTTTTTTTTTTTTTCTTTGACCTGTATTAATAATGTTTTGATGTGTGTTGTAATGGTGCCTCGATTGTGTTTTGGTGACATCTTCAAATGTTGTCACCAGTGTCCATGTAGCTGCAGTGTGTTGGGGCAGCACGTTCCTAACCCAGCCAGGCCGTGAATGCAGCTTTTCCATCGAGCTGTTTTGCAGCTTGATGGTTGCTGAAGAAAAGCTTGTCCTGAAAGTGGATGAAAAGATCAACAGTGCTTGTCTGTTTGTTGCTGAAACAGATGGGCTTTGCTTTGTTTTTCCACAGTAAAACTTAATATGTGTATCAGCCAGTTTTTTATTGAGTCAGTGACATGATTTTTGATAGGACATCCCGAATCTCATCCAAGCTTCCATGAATTTATGTTAAACAAAATGCAAGCTGTGGTCAATAGACCCAGTCTAGAACGTGGTCTAGACAGTGTAAAAGGATTTGGTCCTGTTGAGATGTACATGACTGTGAAGTTTGTCCTTCCTCACAGCAGAAGGACAGTATTGCTACACTTAATAGAGAACATAGTAACAATTACTACATACTTATTACTACTTGTTTCAGAATAATTTAAAAAAAATTCAGTTTCTGTTGCATACTAGTCTTGGCAAAATTATCCAGTGGCTTTGGGTCATGTTTTATATATGGATTTGCATAGACAATGAGGACAAATCCCTGTGAGGCTACAGCTGACTTTAATGATTTAGAGTTTTTGATGCTCCGTGGTGCTCTAGATGAACTGTGACTTCTGTCAGCCCGCAGAGGGCGGTGCTGCCTTCCTGCTGAAGAGCAGCAGTTCCTCGAGTGAAATTGTCTCCTCTTTGAGATTTTGGTGGAAGTTATGGAAAAGAATGAGTCATTAATATGCATACGAAGTGTATTTTGTTTGCAGTGGATTTTGTGTTCATTTTACATTTTTGTGTTGCTCTGAGATCTCTGGAAAGGAAAAAAAAAATGTAGTGTCTGTTCACTGTTTTACAGCCACGTTGTTTTCCTAACAAATAATCTCAGCTCAAATCAATTTACTTTTGTTAATAAGAGAAAACATATTTATTTATGAATGCTTCCCTCCACTAGAAGGGTCCAGGTCCTGAGGGGATTTTCAGTGGGAAATGTGGGCTGTTCACAAGTGACAGAAATAGTAGTAGCAATTTTCTTAAGCAAACTTTTGCTGTGAATAGGTGCTTTTTGCTGTACTGTGCTACTACTTATGTTGGACTATTGTTATACCTCCTATAATGAAAGAGATAAAAAAGAAAGAAACTAGGAATGAAGCAGGCTGTAAAGTCTTCTTGTGATTTATCAGGATGCCTACTGACAATGTGTAGAACAGAGAATAAAAGCAAACACCTTAGGACTTGTATAACAAGCAAATCTACTGTCGAATTTTTTAATATTTGGACAGTAATTTTAATTTGTGTATATTTGGAGTTGGTTGCTCATTGGGAAGGTTGTGTATGGGGTTGTTTTTTTTATTTCTATTTGGTATTTAGGAAGTATTTTTAAGGGATTGATTTAGTTTGAGCTCTTACATGTTCTGGCATTTAGAACAAGCAATTTATAAATTAAGAACAGACTTAAAATTACTTTTCACATGATGTAATTTTATAAAATCTGTTCTTAGTGGAAGTATGATTCTACATGATGTTTAAGCTAAAAGAACATTTCTTTTAGCTGAAGTCTACAGCCTTCTCTTAAATAATTTTACATATATTTATAAAAACAAATAACTCATCATTCTTCCATTTGTAGGCTCTTAAAAGTAGCTCTCAATTTTGTTTCAGGTTGTGTGTCAGAAAAATCACCTATCAACAGCTGATGCCATCCCAAAAAAGAAATCTTGATGTTCTGACTTTTCTTAACTGTTATATACATTGGAATTTCATAGCAGTAGTACACATATGCTCTTTTAAAATCTTTTAAAATCAAGTTATTCTAAATCTCTTTTTGATGGGAAACATACATTAAAGGTCATACAAGGTAAATGATGACAAAGAAGGAAATATTTAGTGACTAAGATATGAATTTATCTGCTGTGTGTGATTTTCTTCTAGTTGCCTAATTTCATTAAATGTTCTAGAGGAAGGAAAACACTCTGGTTCTGCTTCCTTCTAAATATCCTGTATCAGGCTGGGCATGTCATTGAACTCTTCCTTCTTGGGTGTTTCTTTTTTCTTTAGATAGGAATTTAATGGTATGTTTTAATATTCTGAGTGGGTTTTAGTTCTGGTTTTTTCGTAGGACGAAGACCATTACTCTGCCTCTAGGTAAAATTCAATATGAAACTTGATGAGTTTGTATGTATGGCTAAACACCTTATAAAGGTTTCCAGAATTTCCTTGCCCTGTTGATTTCTGTTTTCATATTCTAATTGATTTATGTGTTAATCACTTTTATGCATCTGGGAGATTTCCTGGAAAGCTTTTGAAAGTTGTCATGTGTTTCTTTTCTTTCTTTCCTTTCCTTGTCCTGTGGAAGACCTGTAGTCTGAAAATGTTGCCTTCTTTTTTTCTTTCTTTCTTTCCCATTCAGCTTTCATAAAATACGTATGGTTCTCATCTGCCTTCTTCATTCTTCAGCTCATCAGCCTCCTGGAATTTGTGGCTACTTTGATGTTTGTCTTTGTATTAAGAATTCCAGCCCTCATTTAAGCATTTCAGAAACTCATTCCTACTGTAGGAAGTAAAAATTTACTTTCTCAGCTGGATTTATTGCTTAGATCCACAGCAGAGAAATGGAGAAAAAAATAATATAGGCTGAAATTAATTGAAAATTTTCAATTTTTGGCTACGGTGTCTGTTGATTCCAGGAGGTTGTCGTGTCTTACTGAGCTCAAGCTGAAGCTCTGCTGGATGCAGCCAGAGGGCTGGAATGTTCCCTCTAGTTAGACCTCTGAAAGCTGCCATTGTTGCCTGGCTGACTTGTGTGCTTCACCAGTCTGCCTTTGTTTAACAGTGCTCCTCATCTGTGTGCTTGAGCAATGCTCCTGGGAGGGATGCTCCAATTCTGCCTAAGTGCTTGGCTGTAACTGGAGCCAGGGGTTGTGTCCTTATCTGGTAGAAGACTAACTGCTGGTAAAAGAAGTCTCACCAGCATTATGGAACAGCTGGAGCTAATTGCTGTTGTTGCCCTGGTCTGGTGTCACTGTCTGAGCCATGGACAGAAGCATAGTCATCAAAATCTGAGTGGCAATGGGAGAGCAAGGAAAGGTAGAGAAGTGGGTGGAATGTAATGATTAATACATCTTTTTTTTCCTTCTTTAATCTTGTAATCCTTTGACTACTTACATTGCTACTGAAAGGATGTTGTGCTCTGGGGAGGGAGATGGAGTAGGATGTGAAGGGGTGGGATATGAGGAACATCAAAACCTTTGGTGATTGCTAAGTGCATTCTGGGTAGGGTACTATTCTCTGCTTCAGACCCACTGCTTGCTGGCTTTTCCTTTTGTCACCAGAAGCATCCATCAGAGACAGAGCAGGGTGTTTGCACGGGGCAGTAGGGACCAGGTGTGGTTGTTGTATTGGTGCTTCAGCCAGCATGAGCTTCAGCTCTGACACAGCCTCAAGGTTTTCTCCTGTGTATGCCATGCTTGATGTTCAGCTTGCCATGCAGACTTCTCTTCAGTCTTGGTGAGTCAGGATGATCAGGGGAGTTCAGAAGTCTTGTGAATGAACTGGATTTTGAAGTGATGTAGTGGAGTAGTATTTTTTGGGTGAAGCCCAGAAAAATTTATATAGGCAAGTGGATTTAAATTGTGCTTTGTGTGCTTGAGGGAAGATAACATGGACAGTGCTGAAAGGAGGCTGTCCCTCATTCTGCCCTGGGGGTCATCTCTCTTTTCCTGTTTTCACCTGTTTGTATGGCCAGGCCACTGGCAAAAGTCAAGAAACGTTTTTCTATTGATTCTTTTTCTTCCATTTTGATTATTTGAATCATCCTTCTGTAAAGAGAGATGTGTGGTAGGACTTGTTCAAAGTGGTAGGAGAGTGCTGTGAGAGCTGTAGAGTTTGAAGAGAGAAAAGGAATGGGTACCCTGCAAAGCAGTTCGGTCAACCACAGTTGCAACATAAAATCACACCCTTAGTCTAGTCAAAGTGGGTTATGTCACATTAGCCTCTTGTGTAATAACATCACAAATAGTTTGTTTTTCTCTGAGAAATGACATGAAATTAAGAAACAAAATAAATTTTTTTGACAGCATCACAGAAAACTAATTTTTTTTTGTATGAGTATTATATAATGGTTGGAAAATGCTAACAAGAGTTTCCCGTAATCCTTTTGTATGGAGGGACTTGTACTATTCAACTTTAGGCAAGTAACCTACTTAGGAATTTGCACTGGCTTCAGTACCAATGAAGAGTAATGCCTTTAAAGTAGATGCTCTGAAGGTTTCTGCAGAGTTCTGTTAACTGGAGTGTTGACCTCAAATTGGAAAGTACAAATGTGACATAAGACATTAAAATCTTAGTCCTGTTCTGGAACTATTTCTGCTTCTCCTTACTTTTCCTGGGAGTTATATTTGATGTAGTCAGTATTTGCTTTTTAGAATTTCTGGCTTGGAGGTTTTCTGGTTTTCAGACTGTAAAATATTTTTGATTTATTTTGACCATAACACAATTAGTCCTGTACAAGCAAACTGTTACTGTCTTTGGCAATAATAGTAAAGCACCCTAGAAACCTTTAATAGAAGACATGAGTGTAACTCAGAAAGATGGAGCAAATGGTGCTAAAAGATTTGAGTGTAAAATAATCTTTCAAAAAGGGAAATTATGCTGCAAAAATTAGCTTGTTTAATGAAGTGTGCCTTTTTCCTGTTATAGTCAGTGTAAAACAAATTTGTGTGGATACATTGTTATGTAGACAGAAACCCAAATGATACTTAAAAAATCAAACAGAATTTCTCTGGTGCTTTTTCTTTTTCAAAGGAGAACCAAAGCTTCTCTGTAATAATTCTGTCTCTGTGTGTGTAAATGTATAAATATCACAGGCTACATATGTGCAAAGCTTGTATATATATATTTATTCATTTATTTTTAACTTTTAGGTTAGTCCATTACCATGTCACTCTGCAAATCCCTACTCATGTAAGAGATTTTGTGGGCGGCTTCTTGATTGTCAGAATCATACCTGTATGAAAGAATGTCATCGTGTTACTAAATCCAACAGTAGTGCAGATGGAAAGAAGGTAGGGTAATTTCCTGTTTGCTTTTGTTTTTGTGTATTTTTTGTATTTTATATGGAAATTGTCTTCAGTTTTACTTGGAAAATAAGGAATTTACAGCTGGCAGGTAAAGGTCTATTCCAGATCCCACTGGGAGACTTGCATGTGTGCTGTTCCCATTGATGCTGTGCCAGTTAGCTAATCTATATTTCCTTAGACTATAAACCTCAGACAATATTGTGTTTTTTGCAAATTCTATAGCTTTGTCTTGTGATGACATTACTTTGATTTCATCAGAACTTTATTTAACACCCTAGAGAAGTCTCTTCTGAAGTTACAAAAAGTAGCTGTCAATATCCAGGGGAGCTATTGATAATCCCTGTATACAAATGCACTTGAAATCTACTGGGGAAGCTATTTACTGAGGAGAGTTTAAATGGGCTGAGGAGGCTGGGAGACCTTTAGGAAAGCACTGGAAATGTTGCAGAATTGCTGAAGACTTTTCAAAGTACTGGGATGATGTATTCATGTGTGGGAATTTATAAAATCAAGATTTTAAGAAAGTAAGAAAAGGACAGGCTCCAGAGACTTGTCAGAATAGAGAAATGCTGGAGCAGCAGAAAAAATATATTAGCAGTAGCAAAGATATGAAGACTAGAACAGTAGGCCTGTGTGGCTTGGTTTTCTAAGTTGCAAAAAATATATTTTAAGTATACATTTAGAAACTTAAATATGAATGGAGCTCTGTGCTTTGTCTTTTATAAACGAAGCATTGTATTAGAGAAAAAACTGCTGTTGTTTTAACCACAGCTACGTGTTCTTCAAGTGATTAGACAGAACCACTGTCAGTATGCTTTTGCTTTAAGTGATTATATGAACATGAATTTATCAGTGTCTACTAGAAACTGTCATTTATGCAGTTAAGTCGCAGGTGTTAACTGCTGAAGATAATGTGAAACAAAAGTGTAAAACTAAAATTGTTCAAGTTATGAGCAGTTAGAGGCACATATATATGTTGTATGGTTTGGGAGAGTCATGATTTGGAGGAAAACGGCTTCTCAAGTTTTTTTTTAAGCATTCCTTTAGAAAAAGTTGCACCATGGGCAGTCTGGGCATTTAGAAAACACAGAAGCATTGGGTATAAAGCAGGAATGTTATATTTTAACTAGCTTACACTGAACTTAAATAGCATAATATCTCTGTGGATTCGTGTCCTGGACGTGGTGGTATTGTCATTTAATAACTGTATATCGTAACACATTAATTTATGATTGTGGAAATTTTGTGTGAGGAGTATGGGCTGTTAGTGCAACTGGTGGAACAGTGCAGCCACAGAGAGACATGAGTAAACAGTGAGTGACAGTTAAGCATCCCCAGTTCTGGCTATAAGAGGCTGCCTGCCTGCTGCCTCAGTTAAGCCAATTAAAATGTGAATGGGTCAGGACTATTCCTGGCTCCGTTTTGAATGAGGCAGTACATTCTCAGAAGAATGAGAGTCTATGTACCTGCAAAGCATGGGTAAATCTCATTTCTCAATTTTCTTCAATTCTTATGAACTCAAGTTTGTGTTGACCTTTAGAGCTTTTGTTCTGTTGTTTTGGTAGACTAAATGTAGTCAGGGCTGATTTAATTTCTGGCTTATATGTCTGAGTAGTGATTTTTCTGTCTGGAATTTCAGTTTGTTCTGCATGTTGTATTAGAAAAATGTTGCAGAAAGGCCAGCTCTTTACTTTTACCTACTGTTAAATGTTATATGACAGTTTTCTAAATGGCTTTAGTTGCTGTTGTTTTTCTTAGATTTGAATTTTTGTGAGTCAAGATTTGTAAAAAAATCATTGTACAAAGGTTTCTTTTTAAACTTCAGCAAAAATTGTTCAGCTGTAGATGGAGAATGAAAGGGAACTGGAGAAAAACTATTAAAACCTTAAAATTCTTATGCTGTTATTTTGAACAGCATAAAGTGGAACACTGGTGTTGGAAAAGTCCTTTTGGGGAAGCTTTTTGCAACTTCATTCCTGAATAAATTTGCTTTCCTTTGGCTGACTTCTTGGAAACTAAACATTGAATGTGATAGTGGGCCTTAAATATTGTGTTGTGTAGGTTCAGTTGATAACTCTTGTCAATCTGTCTGGGTCTATTTGGTTGCAGACTGGGGTTCTGGAAGTGTTGCTAAGAATATGAGTAGAAATGAAGCTTCATTTAAACTGTGCTGTTGATCACCTTGTGCCGGTGATCGCATCACCTGCAGTGAGAGTGACATCACAGCTCTGGGAGACTTGTGTAGTCTGTGGAGTAGAAGCAAGACCTTAGGCAGTCCCTAGGATGTTCCCAAGTTAATAATCCTTTTTGGAAGATTATACAAAATCTCATATGTGTATGGAAATGGAATGACTTAAAGTTTGCTTCTTAAAATCAAGCAAACCAATCTTCCACCCCTGTGTTAGAGGGTAGTATGTAATGACTCAAGCATTACAAGAACATGGTGAGTGGAATAAGTTGGTTTTGAATATGTAATGACTTATTTTTTGAACAGTTTTCCTTAGAGAATTAACAGGGATTATGGTCAGTTTCCAAAGCACTAATATTAAGGAGCTTCTTTTAAGCCCAGAAGGGAAAACAGAATTCTCTTTGACTGACAAACACTGACATTTCTGTTTTTTTCTTAAAAAACATGTTTTAATAATTACTCTTGCTTGTGAAATATCTTACTGAATAGCTTGATTCTCATAGCAAAAACACCCCAACTCCTCCTTCTATGTAACAGATCATTAATGACACCCCACAAAACAAATACTTGGCATTTTCTTTAGTACTTTGTTTTAATTTTGTTAGGCGGGTCCAGAGTGTTCGCAGTGTGAAGAGGAGTGCACCAAGCCCCGGCCAGCTGGCTGTCCTCACCGATGTGTTTTGCCCTGTCATCCTGGGGATTGCCCATCATGTCTCCAGATGCTTAAAATAAAGTGTCACTGCAAACTATCAGTACTGTACATTGAATGCTTGTAAGTGTCAGAACACAAACCAGCTTTTCATTTCAGTGCTATTAAATGGAAAGAATTTGAAGTGACTGGGGATGGGAGCTACTCTTACGGCAATTTATAAAACTTTTCTTGATTATAATTTCTAAGATAATGTTTTTTTCTGTTTAAATTTTGCAAGTATTTTATTTGCTTTTACTGCTGAAATTGCTATAAATGCATGGATCTCATGAACAGAAATTGATTTTATAATACAGATAATCCTTTGAATTATGCAAATATAATGTAATCTACATAAAATTTGTTCTATATGTGCTTATTTTAGAGTATGTAAAGAAGAATTTTATACAAGTATTAGAATGAATGTAGTTAGTCTAAAAGGTCTTTGTCTTTGAAGTTAATGTCTTTCAATTTCTAGCTTTAATTGAAAAACTGCTTATGTACAGTTTTTAAATCATGTGTGTGTGGATAGATTTTAAGCTAGACTTCACGAAATATAAATTGAAACTTGGGGATTGTTCTGAAAATATTCATCATATGAAAGTATATTTTTCTTAATTTTCTTTAAAGTACCTCAAGTCCTCTAAATTTTTGTGGGTTTGCCTGTAAAACAGGGCAGTTTATATTAGTCACTCAGGATGTGGACAAATGAGTCCGCTTTTCTTTACAGTGAAATATACTGAATTATATACACCCCTAATTGCACTGACTTCTGTTGTTTTTAAATTGTTTGGGTTTTTTTTAACACAAATACATCTTTCCTTTTACAGAAAACTAACATGTGCTGATGTAAAAGAAAAGGAGCTTCTGATTTCCTGCAGAAATCAGTGTCCAAAAGAGGTAAGCCATATTAACCAAGAAATACTTCAGTTGATGGGTATGTGGCATTTTGTGAATATAGGCCAAGCAAACTAGAGAAGCTTAGTCTAAGTGAATATGTTAAATAATAGATGTGAAGGTGGTTAGTGGACTGTACTTCAAGGACAATTATTAATATATTGCTGTCAGCTAGGAGGAGAATATTAAAGGGACAGGGGTTTGTCTCCAAGGCACGAATGGCTTGGATGCTTAAACACACAGATGAGCTTGAATGTGGAAGAGTATGTCCTCTTACATGGTTTAAAAACTAGTCATCAATCTATGTCTCATAAATGATAAGATGCTGTTTGATTAGGAAAAATGATAAGAATTGTGCTTGCTATTCTCATGTAAGTGCAGGTTTAGAATCCCTATCTGTGCAATCTGGAGGCTAAGGGATTTTGTACTTAATAAATGAGATGAGATAATAATGTCCTGGTGAATTAGTGAAATATATGTTAAGTAGTGTAAAATGGAAGACAAGCCAGTTAGTCTGTCTGCTGTATCTGGGTGCATCTAAAGGTTTGCTGTGAAGAAGAGAACAATAATATCCTTGCTACATGATACTTAGACTATGAGCCAGTAGCATCAGTATAAAAAAATCCTGTTCAATGCTATGTTTAAATAATAAACTTTGTGGAACAGGGCAGGAGAAGCTAGCAAATTTTCATCAGAAGCAGCTTAGAAATGTTTCAGGATGTCTCTTGCAGCAGTGTCACCCACACCTGGATGTGAGGGATGGGCCAAAGGACTTTGTCCTTGTCCCTTCCAGTACTGCAGTTGTGTGGTGCTTGTGTGCTTTCAGAAATCACTGCGTTACTTACTGTGTTATGTTTTTTCCTTAGTTGCCATTAATTGTGCTGAGAGTGACAGCTCTTTCTTTACTCCATTTCCTGAAGGGTTAGAAAACATGTAAAGTGGAAAAGCAGGAATTTAATTTTCATCCAGTGTCAGAAACTTCAAATTTGAGTCCTTGTCTTTATTAGAAAACTTTTTTATTATTATTATTTTGATTAAATACAAAAACTTACAAGATTTCTCCTGCTTTCCCAGCAGTGTCTGATGCTCTGCTTTTCAGACAAGATTGGGTTAACCCCAACAGGAAGGCTGTGCTCTGTACATACTTTTCTGCTTTTTGCCCTTGTAGATGCCTATCTGATGGATTTTTTTTCTGTACATGAATGTTCCTGTCACAACTTTCTCATCTGGATGTCTGAAAGCTCCTGGGGGAGCACTTTGAGATATTACTTAATTGTCCATTTATCTCTTAATTTTGTCCTTTCATGTCCTTCTCTGTTACTTTGAGTTTATTTGCTCCGCGACTTCCTTCTCTGTATTTTCAAGAGTGCTTGCAGTCTCTTATCATGAACTATATGTTCTGTACTTCAGCTCTTCTTCAAAGTCTTTTGTTTCCCATAGCTCATCTTTGGTTAATATAACTGTTGTGATTTTTCTGAACGTATTCTCCAGACTTAGTCTGGGATTTAAAATCCACCTAGCAGTGGTCCCAAACTTCAGCTTGCAGTTCAGAATTGCCCTGTTCCACAGATGATGTCTTTTTTACTTAGTTTGGTGGGATGTGAAATAAGGAGTGCAGCAACAGAATTTACATTCGTTTTATGAAGCAGCTCTAAAATTCTTACTCGTATAAATGCTTTGGAAAATAAGGGCTTTTTCTGGCTTCTGCTATCCAGAGCATTGTTTTACTGTAATTGATGATGGAAAAATGCATGTTCTACCTTTTCTGTGATGCTAGCTCTAGCTCTCACAGTCTTTCATGAAATATAGAAATTAGCTATTAGTACCTTCTTGCTTCAGGTAGTTCATATCTTTGTGTTACAATTCTTCCTACTTTCTTCAGATCCTACTTTGATAACTACATGGGTACTGTTTGGGGTTTTTACTATTTTTTGTCTAAAAAATCTGTTCCATTTCTCTTAATACCAAACAGTTCTAGGGATGTTTTGTCTGTTTCTGTTTTTTAAACAAAATATATCTCCGCAGCTTTGAGAAAATGAGATACCTGCATCATAATACAAATTATACTGATAGTTCTCTTTTAAAGGAATCATTGATAAACACAATTTGAAGGAGCAGCCTTAACAGACACCCCCCTGCCATTCCCATCACCACCTCTCCCCAGCAAACACAGGCCAAGCCCATTTTGTTGTTTTTAAGTCTTTGTCTTGTGAGACAAGAACTTAGAAACAACTTGACCAGAGATAAGATGTATGTGACTACTGAATTTGGAGCATTTACAGATTGCAGATCTAAAATGTCTGCCCAAAACTAATTTGGGAGTGTTTTTGTGTGTAGTTCTGGAGCCTCACTAATTTCAAATTAGTGTTTCTTGAGAATTTTGTTATTCCATGTCAGGAGCTGACATCGAGTCATTTGCAGAGCTCAGTGAAGTTGATTTTTCCTATAAATCAGTGCACACTATCACTTCTAGCTTACCATAGTGCAACTTAGGTTCAACAGAATGCAGTATTTTACTGCAGTTATAATTTTGAGATGTTTTTGGTTAATGGAAATTGCAGTAGACAATATTAGTAGACAGTGGTAGGACAGCTACTACATTTGTTTTACAGTTGCCGTGGTACATTTGGGGATAAAGAAAACCAATTATATTGTCTGGTCCTTTGCAAAAATGCTACAGAAACTTGAAAAAATTGAGAAGTTCCATGCTTTTCTTTTGGCTATGGCAGTATGAAACTAAAAAAGCAACTTTCAGCATTGCATAGTACAGCTGACATTTCCTTTCTGCTTTAGGGAGAAGCAGTGTCTTTAATGCTGCAACAGCTGTTATATATGAGATATTTTAATTAAAAAGTTAATTCTTTTGTTTGGTAGTAATAACAAGATATCCTGTTAAAGGAAATTCAACTCTATTTTTTTCTTAATCAGGGTGATTAAATTCTTATGATCATGCTTGCAGATGTTTTGAGACAATTCTTACATAGAAATTTTAAGTTGATCAGTTTTCATTGTCTGTGTTTTCCTGTTAGTATTTGTGAATCGGCATTTAATACTTTATTCAATTTAGTTAGTACTTTTTGAAAAAATAGCCATACTTTGTAGTTTTACTGTGCACTCTGCTTTTGTCTTGATGTGAAATACATGACTCCATTATGATAAATTTTTCGGGTTTTTTTAATGCATTGAACTAATTAAGCATTTTGGAAATAAAATTTAATTCTGCAAACACACACTGCAAATGTATGTGGATTGCAAAAATTTAGTTTTGTCTTTGGAAGTGATGAAATTCTCTTTCGTACTTAGCTTTTGGAATCGGTGCTCAAAAGTGCTATTTTCTTTAGGACCAGGCTATTTTCTGTGTTATCAGATGTGTATTAACAGGTTGTGTTTACTGCCTTCTGTTGGAGTTCACTTAAACCTCCGTAAGTGTTGACAGAGTTTATCATCATTGGGTATAATGTTAAGACTTAAATGCACTGCCTATGGAAAAAATATTTGTAGGACACTTTTTGGTTGTTTTTTTTTTTTTTTTCAGAGCTGTGGATTAAATCCTTTCTTTTAATGGCCTTGCCATATCAAACATAAAGCCTGTCCAATTTGGGCTTTAGTCCAGAAGCTGTTGACAAGAGATTTTGTACAGTGCCCCCTCAAAGGAGGCACACACTTTGAGCACCAAGTAGTTCAGTACTGACACTTAAAAACAAGCAAAAAAAATCCTTTCCTATTACATTTTTTTTATCCAGCAGAATGATTGCTTTTGTTTTCTGCAGTCATGGGGAAATGTTGTTTTGCCATTCATTTCACAGCTTCTCTTCATATTTTTTTAGTGTTGTTTTTACAGTGGAGGGAGTAAGAAGAAAGTTCCCCACACAGAGATATAGGACAAGAAAAAAGCTGACAGGGAAACTTAAGCATGTGCACTTGCTTTTCAGTATTGGATTAAACATACTCCTGTGCTATAAATATTTTGGTCTAATGGTGTCGAAGAATTTTATTGCAGAAGCACTTAGAGGATGAGATGAGGGTTACTGTCTTGAATTTGCAGCTCTGACATGTTAGTTAGGATACGACTGGGCTTTGACACTATTAATGAGTATGTGCCTAATTACTATGGAAGAGTGAGCTGGGAGTAATGGTTCTAGCCATGGCTCATTCTGGCCAGCATGAGGTGACTTGCAGGTGAGACTAGATGGAGTTACTGTGTCTGATGCTCTTGTGTAGGGAGCCAGGAGACAGTGTCCATGCAGTAGCAAATTGGTTTTGCAGAGACTGTGGTCAGTTGTGAGGACACTCAGCCATTAGATTCCATGTTCTGAGTTGTAGTCTCGCCTTGGTAGCATACAAGGCTTAAACAAGGTTCTCCTCTCATATTTTCCAAATGAGGCAAAATAAATATTTTGATTTAAGGGAAAAATATTTGCTGATGATCAGTTGTGCCTGAAAAAAAACTAGATCCCTTCTTTGATAAGGTGACCAATTTATATATTTTTCCCTCCAGATAAAATGAATAGGTGAGATCTACTGCATATGGCTTCAGCTGAGTGAGCGAGTCAGTGCTACTTAGCGAATATCTAGTTCAGATACAAGAGAGAGTTAATACCAGCATGAAGGTGGCTAAAAGAAACAACTGTGTTTGATTATCTTTTGAAAAAAACACCCAACCACCCAAAACTCCCCCAAAACAACATCAAAACTAAAGAAAAAGATGGAGCAAGAGATACTAACAATAAGGAAGATTTTTCAAGGACTGAACTGACGCTTCACTTAACTTTGCATTGTTTTCAGTAATGACCTTGGCAGTAAAAACATTATAATTTTCTGATGAAAAGTTGTGGGGTGTTGTCAGTGTATGAGAATTGAGGAAGTGCATCTGTAGAACACGTGTATTGGGGTAATGTTATTAAATACAGAAAAGCACCCCAAAACAATAAGACCATGCATATGAAGCTTATAATAAGCTCCCAGGAAACAGCAGATATTCTTATTTTCACAGCATGATTAGCTGGAGAGAAATGCGTTGAGAGCTGAAGATGTTTTGGGGAACATGCTCTACTAAGAATGAGGTGCAATTAAGGCATTGTACAAAGTCCTTCTTGCTGAGATGTCACTTGAAATATTACATGCAGTTCTGGCTGTGTATTCAAGAAACATTGATTGAGCAAAGTTGAAATTCAATTAAGGCAATACTATGATAATAAAGAGCCTTTTAAGAAAAAACAGAAGTGCTTCAATATGGGATAAGAACTGCAGCTTAGACTAGCTAGAACAAACCCAGGAAACTCAAAAAAAATAAGCTCTTACATCTTGTAGTGATCTCCTTAGTGAAATAGTAGAATAGGCTCAGAGTGGGGGACTGTTTCCATGGTAAGTGTTCATCCAGTCCTGGAAGGATATATGAGGTACCTGCCTGTAGGAGGACTGGATTTCAGGACAGAACATGGTGACTTAAAGGTTCCTTCTAGTCCTGTATGAAATGTGCTGAAACAATAACTAAGAAACTGAGGCAAAAGCACAAAGTATCTATAATGGCTTGTGATTGTCATGGACATGAAGACCTGTGTATGTGTTCCATAATTTTAGTCTGAAAGATTCATGTTCTGTTTAGGTGTGTGTTTCATGATTCTGGCTCAGATGTTGTGCCCATTCCAATGGACTTCTGAAAACCCAGATTTACTAATCAGAGTTGTACCCACCTGGGTTTGATACTTACTTACTGTTTTCATTCTTGTGGATGAAGTGATGTAGTATGTATACATTTTGATTTTTTAATAAATGGGAAAAACAGATCTTAAAATTGTTTTTTAATGATGACAGTGAAGAGGTGAAATTTCACTTTTGATAAAGAACACTGTCTAATGCTATTTTAAGTAGTTGGGGGCTTTAAAGCTCTCTATAAGTAAGTTGCTTAGATGTCTTCTGTGAGATTCTATCTTTGGTTATTAACAGTATTAGGTTATGTAATTGAAAATGAAAAATGGTTACTGGGAAGACTTCTTATGAGCAAGGGATATTTTTAGTCAAGTTCTTAACAATGAAAAAATCTGTTTACTTTCCTGACATGTTTTATCTAATGCAATGCTGGAAGCACTGCTGCATTCTTATCAATCAGCATACTTAAATTAGTAACTCAATTCTTACACAGTAAATGAACGATAATATTTTCTTTGTAAGTTAAAAATTGCACTGGCAGTAAAAAAAGACTTTATCTTTCACATGGCAGAAATAAGATAATCTGCCAAATGCATAAATTTAGGTTTTTGTGAAATTATTTTTGCCATGATAAGAATTTTGGTGACCTTTATTTGACTTTTGCATAGTTCAGATAATGCTTGAATAGAATTTTTTTTTGCGATATTTTTGTTTCTGATTTTTTTCTCTTCCTTTATTACTCTGTCTAATCTACAAGTAGGTACAGTACACATAATTTCAGTTTTCAGGGTTTTCTACCTTATCCATTTGTATTCCCCCAGCATAGAGATGGCTCGGGTGATTGTTGTATATGTTACTGTGGAAATGACTGTTCTTGAAACATGTGAAAGGAGAAATTGTCTTCCAATGAAGCTGTGCCAATAAAAGAGAAATCATCCTACAGGAACTGAAAACCAGTATAGAATAAGCAAACATTTCCCCCCACAAAAAAAAAAGAAGAGAAAAATTAATTATTTCACAAGTTAAAAGACTGATTACCTGAATGAGTTTTCTGTTAAAATTCTGTGTCTGAAATAAAACCAATTCCATAGATTCTTGGTAATTTTACAGTGCTTTATTGATGAGGGAGTTTAATTTGTGTTTTGTTCCTCACAGCTGCCCTGTGGTCACCGGTGTAAAGAGATTTGCCATTCAGGGAGCTGTCCTCTTAACTGCAGCCAGAAGGTCAAACTCCGATGTCTCTGTAAGAGACTGAAAAAGGTAAATTTACAAGATGCAGCTTTTGAAGGATGTTTGCATGTTCCTGAGCTTGTATGGATGGATGATGTGGATGTTGCAGATTGGAATAGGGCCTGTTGCTATAGTAGGGCTGTAACAATTCACATCACTGAAGATCTGGGCTGCTATATCTGCAGATTCACTGGAGAATATAAAATCTTGTTAGTTCTGAAATATGTTAGCTGCCTGACTTACAATAGCTTTAACTTCATTCACACTTAAATTTTTGTGAGAAAAATACTCAGATGACCTGGAGTGATTTGAGAATAAAAATTACGTTTTTATGACAATATTGGGAAAATGTACAGAAGTTGGAATTAGCACAGATGTTGTGAAACTTGAAGTACTATAATTAATTAAGATTCCCTGCAAACAAAAAACAAGTATGGGCATCAGCATCCTTAGCTTCTAACACAGATAAGGACAAAGTAATATAACAAGTTTACTATAGCTATTATGAGGGGAACAACAGAAATTTATATGAAGTTTTGACAAATGATAATGTCTTAATGAAAAAACCCCATAATCTGTCATGTTCAAATTACCTTTCTGGACCCAAATTAACTTCTGAACCATCCAGCAGTTCCCCAGAGTCCTCAGCTTCTCCAAAAAATGTCTTGTGCATCCAAGAAGTCTTGCAGGTGGGATGCTCAGCAAGAGAAAAGATGACATTATATAGAATAAGTGCTTCAAACTGAGCACCCTCTGCTTACAGATAACCACTTTGTTGTTTGGTTTTTTTTTTTTTAATTTCTTCAATACTAGGAAAAGGGGAGAAAGCATGAATGAGAATTACCTAATTTCCCCCCCATGACCAGACTATGTCCTGTAATCTAAGCCAGTTAAGATAATATATATGAAATTACTGACACTCTAAATGCAAAGGTTCAGAAGGTTATCTTATTTGTCTAAGGCAAGCAGATGAGTAAAGAGGAGAAAAATTAAACTGGACTGTAGATTTATTCTTCCTTTCAGCTTATCTAATTAGAAAGAAGAAAAAAAAGGACAATTTAATACATAATTACAGGTTGAAATAACATTCAGTCATTAGCTTTATATGTAAAACCAATGTTTTACTAAATAAGAAAGTTTTATTATTTTCATAAAGAAGTTGAGAATTAAAATCTTATATAGGGAAATGATTATAAAAGACAAATTCTGCTTAACAGGAAGTGCAGTGCAGCAAGATACAAGAAGGCCAAGTTTCACTGGAATGTGATGCGTTATGCAAGGAAATGAAGAGGAAAGCATATGAGGTAATGCAACCATTGGAGCTATAATTCCTTCTCAGAGCTTCAAGAAAAGTAGAAAAAAGAACACATTATTTTTCAAGGCAGTACCTGCAGAAATGCAACATAAGTGGATGCGCTGTTGAATAGTAGCTATTTTTTCAGTCTTGAATTTATGAATGGTGTTAATTGACTCAAATACTATTTTTAAACAGTATTATGCTTTTTTTTTTCTTTGAATTGATTGGAACTGATTCTTTCCTCTTTCACTGAGAACAAGGGATGATCAGTGATGATAAAATAGTCATTATTAGTGCTGTAAGACTAGAGTCAGACTGCTTTACAGAGCATTCTAAGATCTGTCTTTCCAATCAAGGTTTTGCAGCTATCAGTTACTCAGCTTGTCCAGAGTGGAGTATAATCTGCCATGTGGTATTAGTTATCCTATACTGGAAGAATTGAGACTTTCTGGTAACTGCAGAATACTACCTAGACTGCTGTTAATGTGGCTTCTCCCAAGCTCAGCTCTTTTATGAAGTAAAGAATTTGCTGTGTGCTGTCACACAGAAAGACAGGATAGGATCCTTGCTGTTACAAACCTTTAATAAAAACATACACAAAAAGAATTGATGCTAAGTTGCTTGGGTTTTATCAGATAAGTGTTAGATGTTATAAATGTACAAGCCAAGAACTCAATGGGTAAGGCCAACAAGTCAGCTTCTGCTCAGGTTTTCAGGATTGATTGACAAGTTCTAGCAAGTACCACACGGACCAAATCCTGCAACTTTGCAAGCAGGTTGAATGCTAAAGCTCCAGGGATATGCCTTAAGGGAATCCCAACCATAACAAATAGTTCCAGGAAGAATGTGAAGATGAAAAGTTGATAGTGTATGGAGTCCCTCCCTAAAGCCAGGTGAGCTGCAGTAAGAGTGCATGAGCTGAGACCCAGCAGCCTGTCTCAGAGTGCTGCAGTGTCAGTGCTGTCTGCCTGGAGCAGATGCTCCTGCCAGTGTCTTGCCCCGATGTAATCCACAGGGAGACACGGTCTAAGGCAGTGAGCAAATGGCCACAAGTCTCTGCTGTAAGCAATGCCACAGACATACTGGATGGCACAACCTAGCTGTGTCTACCTTCTTCTCAGAAGAATGGGCATTTACTTGTTCTGGGGTTTTTATATAAAGTGATTAAGTTTTATTTAAGTTCTTTCTAGGCACCCTTTTGTAACCTGTGTTGATTTATTATCAAATGACATACTACAATAGCCTACTAATATAGGCACTTTGATCAAGTGGCTTATTTATGTCTATTACTATTTAATGTGTCCAGACTGGAAAAAAACCTTGGTGAAAGCTGCAGACATTTACAAAGATAAATTAGTTTGCACATTTGCAAGACACCCATTAATTTCTAAAACCAAAATGCATTAATTCTTAATGAAACTTTTCATGTTTGGCACCTTTTGAGTAAGCATTTCTTACTCACTAGATGCCTAGGAATTGAATGTGCCTTTTACTGTACATTTTATTAAAGAAATAGTTCTAGAAATATTTTTCCATGCTGTGATTATAATAGTTAAGGTTCCCTTTATCTGTGTACATTTTACCTGTGTATCTTACACAAATGTGACCACACCAGAGTAAAAAGAAGCTTTTCTGTTGCTCTTTTCCAGATTTGAAGGCCACTTTTTCTTTTGTAGCTGAAGTTTTGCCATTAGGTGGCGGTGAAAAACAAGGGGGCTCATTGTGTAATTTTTTGCACACCAGATTTTCAGATTTCAGATGTGCATGGCTGAAAAGGTCCTTTACACACATTTCTAAAGAGACTCTGCCATTGTATTTAAATTAATGAAAATCTCAGTAGTGCTTTTATTTGATACAAGGTTTAGTAGTTTAAAAATTAGTCAGAAAACCTGCAAATAGGACTGTGCTTTTGGCCCTGCCCCCAGTCCTTGCTGTTTGATCTACAGCATGCTAAAGCATGAGCTAGTGTGCTTTCTCCTTAGTCATCCAATGCTCTTGAATTGGAAATTATTTGTAATCAATTCTACCTGTGCAAACAGTATTCACCAAACTGTTTTCATTGTTAGTATGCAAATCATCCAGCTACTAGGATCAAGATTTTTTCATTTCAAGTTATTAATAGATTGTTACATCTAAATTTTCTAAGGGAGTGATTCAGTGACTGCAATGCTAAAAGCCTAAAAATGGTATAAAAAAGGGAGATAGAGAAACTTCTTCCATATATTGTTCCTGTGGTAGCTTAAGAAGGTGAGATGGTGTCTTTCTAATGGCCTTTGTTGGGTTTATCTCCTATTAACATGCCTAGTTGTTTTTCAGTTGACATAAAATTTTGGCATCTACAAATGTCCTGTAGTACTGAAATTCTAGATTTAGCCAAATACTCTGTGGGAGTAGAATACTTTCCTCTATTGTGAGCCAACCTCCTGGTAAATTCATTTTATGCCTTTGCATTATGAAAAATAATTATTGATGTTTTATCCCTGTTTGGCATCTGTGTACTCTCCAGGATTTGGTGTCCTGTTAGTCACCTGATGAATCCTAGCTATGTATCTCTTCAGATGGGAGCCACTCCATCCTGTTGTCTTTTGTATACATTCAGGTTTCACATTTATTTATTATTCTAGGACCAAAATGGAATCCAGGTGCTAAGATTCAAGTATGTGCCATCTTTATGTATTGACAATGTTTTCTGCACCATTTTTTTCTTAATACTTTCTAGCATTTAATTTGCTTCCTTGAACTCTGCAAAATATTTTTATGGAGTTATCAATAGTATCTTGCATGACTACTTTTCATAAGGCTTTTGGATGGTGGAGCTCACATGACGGAAAGTTTGCAGGCTTTTGCTGAGAACCATTCTATAGGAGTAATTATGACTTCTTAAGAAAATAGGTTTAGCTGCTGTTTACAACAATTTATTATAACTTTGTGTGTCTGGACAGATAAAAGAAGCAGAAACGAAAGCTGCTCTTGAAGAGGAGAAGAGAAGACAACAGGTATTAGGCTTTCTTTTTCCTCATCCACATCATACCCACTTTGTTCTTTTTAGTAAATAATGTCATTTACATGCTATTAAAGATTTATAGTTTTTAATGTGATATGCACAGTCATTTCTGTCAGCTGTTACCATACTCTGTGTGCTGTAAATTATTTACAATGGTTGAGGCCACATTTCTGCAAGCAATTTTCATAATTTTGTGCAAAATGGTAACTTTGTGTTACTATAGCTTTGTACAAGGTAATTTATTTTTAAACTGGTAAGTATGCTTTATTTTACTCAAACACTTTATACACATAAATACTACAGAATACTGAATAGCCTCTGCAAGATTTAAATATTGGGTGAAGCTGCCCTTCCCCCTCCTATCATGAAAGAACAAGGACAGCTAGAAGAGTCTTTGTCCTTCAAGGTCTCTGGAGTTGCGGGGGGAACATGTATTTACTGTAATTGCTGTTGGTGGTGAGGGCATGTGGTTGGCATTGTAATCCACAAAGCTGCTGTGCCAGCTGCCTGGAGGTGCTGGTCACATTCAGGCAAACACTCTAAGCTCAGCTGGTGATGCCTAGGACAGGTTTGCCATCTGGAGTCTGTACGCCTTCCAGCCAGTTCATGTGTGCCTGTGCCTGAGTGAGCATTTGACACCAAATCATATTCCATGTCTGGTTTTTGCTTTCTGACTCCTTTTACTCAGTTATCACAGCATCTGTGTATTTGGTTTACACTTGTGTTTTCACCTGCATGTCACACTCTGTTTTTATCAGGGATCAGTGGCTTGCTCCCTTCTTGAAAGGGGGGCAAGGGAGGCTTACAGAGCTGATGCACTTGTGCCATTTCCCCAGTCTCATTAGGATAGACAGTCTCTCTGTGGGTCATAACTTCTGTTATACACACTTTTTAAGTTCTCTAAGTAATTTATGAAAATGTTACATCTAAATTGCTCTGGCAAGGCATGTTTTTGTTTATCAGAGGAGAACCTTATCTGCTCATCCTGCAAGAAAAACATGGTTATACATCTGTCCAGGGCACCAGGCACTGTTCTGTGATCATCCTGCAATGTTTGTTGCAGCATTCATATCTCAGCTGTCTATAGAATTGAGCACATATTTCCTCATATAACTCCTAGACAGTTCTTCTAATTCTTCTTGTTCTCTAAGCTGACCCTGGAAATGTTACTTCTGGCATACAGGTCAGGAAGTGTGACTTACATACAGATGTCTGAAACAAATTGGCAGAGGAAATGTGTAGGTGTTGGTTCTGCAAGCGAAGTACTGATGTATGCTAATGGTCATTTAAACATGTGAAGAACACGTCTACAGTCCTAGAGCTAGGAAGCCAAATTTGCTGATGTTTGTCTTGCACTGAGTGTTTGCATGCATTCCAGATGCCATCTCACCCAAATACTAATGATTTCTGCTCAAAATCACTTGATTTGTAGTCCCTCTAGTAAAGTCTCAGTAAGGAGGCTCCTCTGAAACAGTAGCACCACCAACACAGTGTGCTGGATTTTGGCTGGGTTCTTCAGCAGTGATTGTTTTTCTCTGCAGTCACACCACCATTGCTTTCTACTTGTACATTCTTTGAAGTCTCACAGTTCCAGCTCCACTGTAGTAACTTTAGGCAATATATGGCAACTGTTCCTGCATATGTGTTTTGTGATGGATGCAACTTCAGGGATGGAAAACTTCACCTACACATAATGAACCCTATTAGAAGGTTAATTTAGTTATTTAGTGCATTAGGAAGCAGTAGGACAGAAACAGTAAAAAAAATAAAAGACAAAACAAATTGTTAAAGAAAAGAGACAGCTGTAACTAATAAATAAGCTCTAGAACTGCATACAAGTACTAACCTCAACTACTGCAGCCTTTTTATGTAACATTGGTTCCCATCCAGTTAGAACTCATAATCTGCCATCTGTTGATGGAAATTGGAGGACATCACTATCGTAGGGTGTTGGGTCACATTAAAAGTTCATTTTTGAGTGTACTCCCTTCTGACAAAAGTTTGCATCTTGTACCACCTTCCTCTATGTCATTAGCACATTTTTGTAGAGATTGTTCTTCTATTAGTCACAGTTTCTTAAAACTATTTTGATTAATACTTCATTAAAAGTTTTATATACAAATTAGTTAGTGCTCTAGTAAGTCTGTGCATTTATATTTTGGTATTTGCTATATTTGGTAGCAACTTTTGCTAATACCATTTACAGATGGAATCACTTGTTTCTTAGTGGAAGAGATGGCTTGGCTAGGCTTCTTGTTGTGGCCCTAGCAGCCAAACTTTCCCTCTGCTTCTAATTCAGAGGCACCCTGTGAGGCCAGGGTTTTCACAACTGCTAGAGGTGGAAAAAAGATCAGCACTTTGATTATTTACCAACTCAGACCAAGCTCTGTCTGTTCCTCTCCATTGTAAAAGGTTTAGTTAAATTTTCAAGCTAACTGTTTATAGTTTCAATACTGGAAGTTAGGGTCTTGAACCTGAAGTGTAATTTACTGACTTGTAGGAAAGATTTATTTTCCCTTTTTTTATGTCCAAAGAAAAAATTTTAACAGATCCTTAGAAGTTAAATAGTCAAGTGTTCCCCTCCCTATTAATAAAAATACATCCTCACTTTCAGTAAATACACTTTGTCACTGTTACTTGCATTACTTGGTTTTGTAAATTATATATTTATTTTTAGACAGATTTTTGTAGAGTTCACTAGGAAAGCAATTCAATAGCTATTACATAATTTTGTTTGAGCCCTATATTTTAATTTAACTATTGTAATTCCTAGAGCTTTCTGCTTTTAAAATGTACTGATCACAAGTGTATAGTAACTATAGAAGCTCCAAATTTTACTTGAGTGTCTTTCACTCAAGTAAATGAAATACTGTCATGAAATAGTGCTATGTTGTCTTTAAAACCATAAAAACTCTGCCCTTGCCTTCAGATTTTGGATTTTGAAAAACTGTTTCATTAAAATACTTTGCTTTTCTAAGGGAGAATTACCTAGTTGAGAGTAATCTTGTTTCAAATGGGCTGTGACTTTGTCTGAACTCTTCTCCCATATCATCAGAGAAGTGCCAACAATTTCTGCCTTTATTAGGTACAAAGGAATAGACATCAAAATAGGTCCCTTTCTCCTGCTAACAGTGGTGTCTGGCTCAGGAAGGGAAGAGCTGCTTTGTGAAACTGACAAATATTTGCTGTCAGTGAAGGAAGACCAGACATCAGGCAACCTTGAGTTTGAATGAAAATTTTATTTACTGAACTACTACTCTGTCCATTTCCCAAAAGAGTCTTTTTCTTGTTTTTATAATGCACCTACTGTATTGTCTTAGTCCCTCTTCCTGGCAGCACTGCAGTTGTAGTCACATAGATTTATTTCCTCTCTGGCCAGGCTTTGTCCCTGTTCACTGTCCATGATTCCTGTGCTTCAGCTCAGTCTTGTGCCTTTTGCCCAGCCAGTCCTGCCTTGCTGCGCTCTGCTACTCCCATCTCACTTTCTTTCACTCCATCTGGTTTCTCTGCTCCCTAGTGCCTTGTCTCATGTTTTCTCTGGTAGCTAACAACTTGACCAAAAATCCAGGAAATCATCAGACTTTTTCTGACTTTAGTCTGTCTCAGGTCTTCCTAGCAATTAGATGCCTTCTCATTGGAGCCTCATCCTAGTCTTCACTCTTTATTCTAGCTGCCTAGTTCCAGTTTTATTTCAGCTTTGTACACTCAAATGAGTTTTTTCTGTATTCTCATGATGCTCTTTTAAAATAAATGTGGAGGGGAATGAGGAACAGGGATCAGAGATCCTATTGTTTATTCCAGACAGGACCCTGAAACTACCATTCTATGTTGGAAGCCTGGCATTCTTACTTTTACAATTGTTTTGCTCCATTTTTGGGCCTATAGGCATGTGCTTCCTACTGAAGGATATTATATACCTCTTACATTCATATGAGTGATTAAATGTTCAAGTTACAACACTTAACAAATAGAATATTTTTGTGTATCTAAGATTGTAGCAATTAATCTAAGATTTAGTGACCATGCAAATACAAAGAATTGAGGGAAATAACACAGAGTTTTAGTTACTTAGGTTTTTATTAAAGGGAATGTCTTTGAAGATTTCAGCCTATGCCCTTATAGAAGTTGGAAAAATAGCTTAAATGCAAATGTGTTTTTTAATTAACCAAAAAAAAAGGTATTTTTAACATATTTCATGGAAAAAACATTATTTTTAGCTTAATATTTTCAGCCTGAGTTTAAAAACTGAGCAGGCAAAACTTCAGTTGGCTGCACTTTTGGCAGTGTTTTTATAGGAAACTAAACAATGGTTTAATACTTGAAAGCAGTGTGCTTTGTACCTGTGGGATGCAGCGCCAATCTATGGGTGTAGTACACATCTGTGAGATGTGTAACTTCTCCTGGCTGACAGTTACTTCTGTGGAATGTTACTTGGTAATGTTATTTAAAACCTTCGTATTTCCTTGTTTTTAATTCTGATACAAATGTCAACTACGTGTGGTTCTCTTTATTTAGGCTGAACTGGAAGCTTTTGAAAACAGATTAAAAGGGCGAAGAAAGAATAAGAGAAGAAAGGATGAGGTAGAAGTTGAACAATCATCATGGCAAAAGTACAAGAACTTCATTATGCTGCCGGTGTTCGGAGTTGCTGTTGTGATGGTTGCATGGCTCATGGTCTACAATGACTGAAAACAACTCAATATTTCATATACCTCAGTTGGACTTTGGGTAGCTATTATTCCTACAACGTTAGTCTGTGTGTAACAGAACTTAGTAAGCATAGATTATGTATGTATACTCTTTGCTAAGAAAAATGTAGAGGAGAGAAGAAATGTCACCTTTTGTGTTACTACATTCACAGCACAAAACTGAAGTCAGACACCAAATGTAATAGTAGATTCTAGTCTACACTGAAGTGTTGATAGTTTGACTGGGATTTGTTAACATCTCTTCTATTATTCTGTTCTTTTTCCTTGTCTCCATTTCATAATATTAAGAATAGTTAGTACAAAATGGTTTATTGAATATATGTTTCCTGTAAAATCAGCTTAGTTGTTTATTGAAGATTAGTGTTCTTATGCTCATCTTTGTTGTATCACACAATAATTCTATGCTTCACACCAGTTTTAATTATGGCAACTAACAGGGAACCTTGGGTCACTTAGGCTTGCATATTCTGGGGCCTTGTTCAGAGCTTTGTTAGATAAAGGAAATGTGAACTATCTTTCAATTCAGCTGTATCACAAACAAAACAGTGCCCTCCCCCCCTTACAAATGGTGGGGTTTGCTTTTCTCTTGTTTCACCCTGCCCCTTCCCACCCTTGTTTCCTCAAAATTCAACTAACTGAAAAGTTCCTTTAGTGGACAGATGCGTATGCTGAACAGGAATGTCAAGAAGTTTCAGGGTACAAGGCTGCATTCTCACTGTTGCCCCAACTGCCAGCAGCAGAAAAACAATTTGAAATTAAACTTAAGAGTATCAATTGACTATTCGTATGGATAAATATCAGAGTTGGATATTTGCACAGTGTGCAAAAATGTAATTGGACAGTGTAACAATACAGTAATGTGATGTTCTGAAGCCATCTGATGCTTGGTAGTCACATTTAAACCTTCTAGCTAAACTTCCAAATGTTTAAATATTTTCTTACTGACACTTGTGATTACCTTGATTTAGGTTATCATTATTGGTGGGTAGAACTGGAAGGTTTTTATCTGGCTTCAGGATTATCAGAGAGGCTATGTAGTCTCAGCTGAGAGACTGCAAGTTCAATTCAGGAATGGGGAAATCAGAAAACTCAATTTTTAAACCTCTGCTAGAAACTTTTTGCTGATACTTGAGCATTGCAGGTTACTGCAAAGTGATTACAAGATGCTGTAAAAAATGAGGTGCATGGCTAATGGGTATTAGTATTATGCCCTTGTAATTCTGGCATATAATTTAACCACAAATCCTGCAAAAGCAGTGGGACCATTTGTATGAGTTAGCAGAAAATGTTGCAGTTTGCTTGAAAGCTCTTCTGGTAGATTTTGACTGACTTGTGAAGGGACCCAGTATTAATTTGAAAGATATCCAATTGTAATTCTGATTCAGCAGAAAGAAAATAAAATAGAAAAGCTGCAAAAAGGCAGAAGCTTTTGATTACATAGATTAAGAAAACAGATAAAATTAGTTTCTTTTCAGTTTTTCACAGAAGTTTGGTGAATGAGGAGAAAGGTGGCAAAAACTTGGCAATATTTAGCATGGATTAATGCTATTCTATAGTACTTTGGTTGTAAATTAAATTTTAGAGATGCATACTACTTATGTGTCAGACCATTAGTATTTAAAGTTGTAGAATTAATTGAAATTACACTGTGCAAAATGGCATCTCCATTGAATTTATTTTTCTAGTATAAAAGGTAAACATTGTTTCATATTGTTGCTTTAACTTTTTTCTATCATATTAATGCCTGAAGGATAATTTCAGATATGTTTGACAAGAGTGAGGTGATGCTATTCTATTGTGACTGCATATGTCAGTAACTCTTCTGTCACTAAGGAAAAAGGAAAGATATTTTTGTTCAGATGAAGTAAAATGTGATGGTTTATCTAAAAGGTACGAAAAGATACCTTTCTGGCTGAAACATGGAAATCAACATGAATGAGAACTTTGTGGAAACAGCTTTTATCTTGCATGACTATCACTAATTTTTTTTTATTTACTGCTAGCTTTAAAATAATTACAATGGAAAGTTTATCCTTGCTTCTACAGCAGAGAGAAGAAACCTCTCTCTAGCGAGTTATACTAATTAACTGCACTTATTAGATGTTTGAAGAAATTCTTAGTATTCTTTTCTGCATATTTGTGGGAAATACTGGAGAGGAAGAGGCTTCTCATTGATCATCTTCATTAAAGATTGCCATGATTTTTTACTATACAAATTAATTCTGTTCATACAAAGGTATGTGTGAGTGGGCGTATTCCCTTTCTTAAAGGATTTGTATCTCTTCTGAACCTTGCATATGCAAGGCATACCTATTTTTGAAATTTTATTCAAAATAGTTCTGTATATCTTATCCAACCATCTGAGTCATTTGCACTCTGTTGGTCTGCCTGCTGAACCAGATATTTATTTCTTGGCATAAAAAAAGTGTGGGGGTTCAAGCAATCTGCAGTTTAATAAATCACTAGGTTTTTGTTTGTTTCTTTAAAATATTTTGACAGTTAATATTTTGCCTTTCTTTGGTTGGAGCTCTGTGTTGTCAGCAACCTTTAAAGTAAAAGATACAGATAAAATCACCTTTTATTCAATATTAATGAAAGATGGCAATTTTAGAAAAGAAATTTTGAACTGAAGGTAGGGTTTGGTAGCAATTTATATGTAATGTGCTGTTACATAATGTAATGAGCAAATATTTTTAATGTTAACAGCTTACAAAAAAATGCATATTGATCAGTATACATTAAAACAAATTATGTAATCTGACCTGCTGTTGAAGGGAAATTACAGTGATAGAAGCCTGATGATGACTTAACATGAAGAATATTTAGGTATGTGTAAAATGAAAAATATTGTGGCTTTTCCTGATTCTGGATGCATTGTGATGAAAATGTATCCTTCTATTGAGCCAAGGTTCTTACAACTGTTCAGTATGTTTGGGATTGGGAACTCCTAGGGCAAGTTTTTTCCCTGTAACAGTATCAATCCATTGCGTGTGTTAATTTAATGTAAAAACCAAGTCAGACAATAAATATATCAAAAACAACTTGAAAATTTGTTTGTTCTTAAGGACTGGTGTAGTGAAGCAGCAAACTTCCCAGGTAAAGATGACTGACACACTACAGCCCAAGATTTAGGTATGCTTTCTGCCCCCTTCTCTGGTAGTGAAAATTCTTCCTTCTCAGATGAATGCTGGAATTATGTAATTGTGTTCCTTCGTGTTACTGCTCTGACAAAATTGTGAAAATGGGTTGGGGAAGTCGATTAAGGTGAAACAAATGGGAATGGACTTAGTAGATTTTTTTTGGCCTCACAGGAAGAAATATAGCTGATTTATTAGACATTTGTGCTGACCTTAACTACTAGAGAAAGAAATGTTACTAAGCAGAAAGCACCAAAATTTGTTCATAAAAGCATCTATGTATAATTGTGGCTTTAAAGCAGTGAACTCTGAGTTTGTCATCTCAGTAGTAATTCAGGCTCCAAAATGTATCTGCCCTGTGCCAACTGTCTCTGGGTGATGAGCTCGTGTGTTGTGAGGTTAGAGCACAGAGATGCTTGGTCTGAAGTGTGTTCCAGTGCCAGGCAGTGAAAGCTTGATGTGGGTGCTTTAGGTTGGAGCATTCTTGTTTGGACACACACAAACAGGTTCATGTGTGGCCCTGTTCTCATTTTCATTTAGTTTCGATATCCCTCTTCTGCTTGGGTTGCATACTGTTACCAGTTGTTATCTATGAGCATTTCAATTGCTCCCTTTCTTCATTATTATATTTGTATTCCTGTCTGCTCTTATTCAAGTAAATTAGTCGGTTGCTTTAGAGAATTATAAAATTAAGAACCTGTAGTGTCTTGAATTTCCTAGGAAAAGAAATGCAAGGTAAAAATTAAGGAAAAAAATCAAATTAAGTCAAATTAATTATAAGATAGTGAGATACACTTCTTTCCACAAAGATGGAAAGATGGTTAGATGTTACTTATTTGAACACTGCATTACGATGTCTACATGCTGTGCTACCAGAAAGCAATTCTGTGCTGTGCATAGTGTATGAATATGACTGGTGATACATCAAACTCAGCTGTAAGGTAGGCTAAACAGCAGCTGTGTAGAAATAAGTCATGCTCTGAGGGAACTGTGGCTTCATTCAACCAAGCTTTATATATGCTGTATGTTGCTCATGCAATGATTTCCATAAAATCACCAACAAAACCAGAACTCAGGCTTTCTTTGTATGCTACTGAATCTTGTGAAACTCCAGTTTCAGTGGCACTCCTGTTGGAGGAAATAGTTTGAGATTAGGAGTCAAGACTGACTTGGGGTTTGGAATTCACAGTTCTCCAGCTGAAGCCATCCTCAGCCAAGGCCAAGCTGGCTTTGCAGTCTGAGTCATGTACTGCACCTCTTAGATACACATTGTCATTTACTGTTGTTAGAATTTTTGACAGGGCTATCTAATCTCTGTAATTAATCACAAATTATGGTTTGATTCCTGCATTACAGCACAAAATATTTGTTATTTTGCATAAATAATTTCTCTCTTTCCATGCTTTTCCTATTTTTGGTGCAATTGTTTTAAAACCACCACTGTTTTCCTGCAGATGCTGGAGGTTGGTTTGGAGAGATGTTTGGTTGGTTAGGTAAAAGGTGCAGCACTGAGTTACCTTGAGCAGAAGCCTCTAAGTACATTGGCACTGCAGAAGCACAGAGAACACTGCACCACAACGTTTGCACTCAAGGTAACAGGGCCTAAATCTGAAGGTATGGAAGTACAGGTATGGAAAAGAAACTGGGAAAAAATGCTAAGCATCTTGTTTATTATTTAAATATAAACATATATAACACAATGTGTTTCTATTTACAAATATAAACGCTGTGACGAGAGGTATCACCCTCACTGATTGTCAAGAGTGCCGACAGGGCTGGAAGCCATATTCATAGAGAGGTGGTGGTTCACATTTTCTTGGGAGTTTTCTGATTTACATTTAGAATGATAGCGTTTCAGAAGTACTAAATCATACACAGGAAAAACTGGAAGTCTTTCTGGTTTACAGATGTCATCTCAGAACCCGGCAGTAGTCCCTGTGACTCTTGGAAGGGTCCTGAACTGTTTCTATTCTGGTAGCACACACTTCTGCCCATTTTGTACTCATTGTTTTGCCTTTTGTCCTGTTGACTTTATCGTTCTTGGATAGTGTTGGTCAGCTCTGTTGTGTGCACAGACTGGAGCTTCAGTCAGACTTGACATCTTTGAATGCAAACACAGGGCAAGGGGACAAACAGATCAAATGCAGGTCTTAAAAGCTGGTATCTCATGAGGGTAGGACATTTGCTCTGTCATTTGCAGCTTCAGACGGCACTTGGCTCTTGGCCTGAGAATTTTGCTTCAATAGATATGCAACAGCCAGCACAACCCTCCAGCTCCGGATCATTGGGGCCGGTCAGGACCAGGACCGGCGTCGGGACAAGGGGTAACGCCGTCGGGTCGCCGCTGTTCTCCCGCGCAGCGCTTCCTCGCAGGGGAGGGAACGGGGCACGGCAGGCTTGTCGCCGGGGGGCTGGGACCGGAGCTTTCCTGCGGGGAACGAGCTGGAGAAAACGTGTCTTTGGCTCCGGGAGGTTCCTCCTGCTGGAGCTCTTTCCCCTCCGCTTCTGCGGTGCCAGAGCCTCTTTCAGCTCTCTTTGGAGCGTTAGAAGCCGGGCTGCGACAGGCCAGCCGCTGTGCTACAGAGGGAAGCGTTGCAGTCCCTGCAGGCGCCAAACGCTCCGTTCCTGGGCTGAAAGGAAAGCCTTTGCCAGAGCGTAACGTAAAATAAAGCGCAGAGAAGTCCACCCGCGGATGAATGAAGGGATACGGGAGTCTGGCCCACACTTGCCAACCTCCGCTCTGAACTGTGCGCCTCGACTCGGTGGGCCGAGAGCGCCCGCAGGTCCGTGCGCTGGGCTGGCTTCGGATCGCTTCAGCCGCAAGTGCGCGTCCGGGCGGCGCGGGGCCCAGGGCGCGGCGGAGCCCCGGCGAGCCAAGGTAACGGGGTGCGAGGGGCGAGCCCCGCGGGTTCTTGCCCCTTACATCATCTCTGACTCAGGCTTGTCCTGCCACCTGAAGCCCTTCGCAGCGTGACGAGGCGTCCCTTTACCGGATGGGGGGATGGGGAGGGGCGCAAAGGCTGTGCCCACTCCATCCGCCCTCCCTGGGGCATGGCTTTAGGGCGAAATTAGCAAGTGGGCTGTCTTTCAGCGTGTCCCCAAGGGGTAGAGCCTTGTGTGCGAAAGGGGTGGGGATGTGGCTCTTTCTCGCGGAGGTTTATTATTATTGGGTGGAGGAGCGGGGAGGGGGAGTCTGCAGAGCAGACAAAATGCGAAGCCCTGCTCGCAAGTCTGTGTCTGTGCAGGAGGCGGGTGGACGCGGTTTGCCAGAGACCGAGGTAGAGAACGGTGAGGGGGCGGCCAAAGTGGAGAGGGGTCAGCAGCAGCCAGAGCATGCTCTCCACGCAACAGTTCCCTGCCCTGCCTGCGGAGGAGGAGCGCTACCGGCAGGTCCTGTCCGCCAGCCGGGTAAGGCGAACCTCGGGGCGCTCCCCTCCTCGCGGGGGGCCGCCTGGGGAGCGCGGGCCGGGGGCCTGGGAGGGCGGCTGCGGGCGGGGGCAGCGCGCTCAGGGGACACCTCCGGCCGCAGCCGGCCCAGGGGCAGTTCCCGTGCGCGGCGCACAGCCTGCGCTGCCGCCGCGGGCTGAGCGGTGCGGTGCTCGGGCAGGCGGAGGAGGAGCCCTCGCCGAGCTGTTGTAGCGAGAACGGACCCGTGGCTCAAAGGCAGAAACGGGGCCGTGTCCCCCGGAGGGGCGGCCTAGGGGACGGCTGGGGACAAGTGACCTGCCGCGATGGGGCCGTCCCGGAGCGCTCCTGTGTCTAAACTTGCCGGGACGCGCCGGGGACGGCCGCTTTCAGAGGCGGCAGGTGAGCCGCAGCCAAGAAGCGCTCGTTGTCGGCGTCTCAGGGAGAGCCGAGCGGCGCCCTCGACCCGCCAAGTGCGGAAGATCAGTGGGGCTGCTGTGCCCGGTAAATGCTCTGCCGCTGGAAGGAGCGGAGAGTTGTTCGAATCCGACAACAGGTCCGGCCAGGATTTGCAGGAGCAAAGTTTATGCTTAACCTCTGTCAGGGCTGTCATGGCAGCTCCATCGGGGGCTGGGCTGTGACTCCGGCGCGGTAGTTGCCCCCCGGCATCAGCGGGAGCTGGCTTTATCCTTGCGTCGGTGCACCTTGCGGTCGGGCGGAGGCACCCCGAGCCCCCTCCCACGGCTGTCCGGCGGGATGGTGCCGCTGGCCGTCAGGAGGTGATCCTGTACAGGGTCACAGAGGGAGCCCTTAATCATTCCAGAGAGAGCCAGCCTGTGTGCTTGCAGGTGTCCGGAGGGGATAGCGCAGGTGTGGTGTGGGCAGTCTCGCAGCACACTTGTGGGGAGGGATGAGGGAGTCTGCCGCCCTTACGGGAGAGGCTGCATAAGAGAGGGCGAGAGGGAACCTGCAGGAGGTGGCTGCTGCGCTAGTGCGAGCTTGCAGGGTGGGTCCCCTGAGCCTGCCCTTCCCTCCGCTGGCCGGGGCGCAGGTGTCTGCCCGGTGTCCCCGGCGCGGGTGCGGTGTCCGAGGGGCAGGCACGGCGGGGGCCGCAGCTCTACAGCGGGGAGCCCACGGCGAGCGAGCCGCGGGGAGAGACCGGCTGCCCTCGCCCTCCGCCGCCGGGAGGGACCGGCGAGGGCCGCGCCGGAGTGCTGAGCCTGATGCGTGGCACTTGCGGAGAGGGCGACGGAGCTGCTCGCGCTGTCACACCGATCGTACGCGGCCGAAATGCCGCAGCAGGGGGTTTCACAAGTTTATAAACACGGCAGTATACTTCAGTAGTATCATTGCTGCACTTGATTTAAAATGCAGAGTCCTTGGATGCATTTCATGGGAGGCAGTTAATTAATTAACTTAATTTACTGGCAGTCTGGTTGCGATTATGAAACTCTGAAGTGAAATCAAATATCTAGAGCTTTTAATGCATTCACAGGATCTCTTGGGAAGTTTTGGCTTTCAGCAGTAAGAGTGTAGTAGTAGATTTTTCCATATGGGTACGTACACCCTTCCTGTGTTCCTAAATGAGGGACCAGTCAGCAGACTAAACTCTATTGATTGTTTTTGTAATGGATGCTCTAGTTGGAGATCTCTGTTATAAGCTTCTTGGGTGCTGTGGCACATGAATGAATGAATGTTTCACTGAGATAGTCCAAACAGCAAAGTTGTAATACAAGAAATTAGAGAACTACTCTGCCTGTGTTCCTATAAATGCTGGTGGTATCCCCAGAGGACCTTGGACATCTAGGTTCTGTGGAAAGATGGGGATTCCTCCATCTGAACAAAGGAATCCTAAACAGTGTTTAAATCTCTTTTAGAAATGAAATGCTCATGACTTTTTTTCCCTCCTTCAAAGGCCATTTATTAAGTACCCAAACAGGCAGGTCTTTCTGCCTATGGAGAAGCCTGGCCCACAACCCCACATATAATCCTCACTCAGCATGCATTTTTAAGGAAGCCACCAGCACTCATCCTCCTGAGAAGGCTCTCCTGGTGGTGAGCCAGGCAGTACAGCATGCTTTCCCATGTTAGAGGAGCTTGCTTGTGCTTTTAGTATCTCATGAATCCATCAGGACAAAATACTGTTTTTCCTGAGTCTTTTGGAGCTGGAACTATAAAAAACTGAAGAAAACATTCACTTCCTTTCCATACGTCTTAGCTGGCACTCAACTGTATGCAGATAACTGGAATGTCCGTCATATTAAAAGTATTGTAGGTAGATGGTTGAAAATGTGCCCTGATTTGAGGTGTTCTATAAAATGTGCACAGGACGATTTTATATATCTCTGTTATTGTCTGGCTGTTAATTATGTATTAGATGATGTCTGCAGATACAAGTCAAAGCCAGGACTGTTAACAGTGCCAGTAATTATTTTAAAATGTGGGTTTACTTGAATGTAGGAGTTGCCCTTTTTTAAATTTTTCTTTTTCTGCTAAGGTGATATACATGTTTAGGTCTTAGCACTCAGCTCCCTTGAGGAACATTACTGTCCTGGCATTGTATTAAGCCCATGTATTGCCAGACACATAATTTCTTGTCATTAGTCGCACAGCCAGACAAGGAATGTGTGCAGAGGCTGAGGTGGATAAGCACCTAGACAGAAAATCTCATTTGTCAGAAGGAGAATGGTCCTTTCAGTTGAAGGTGAAACAGCCAAGGGAATTTTGGGATTGTTGGATCTGGTGAAGAAATGCAGCAGCTCCCACTCAACTGCTCTAACCAACAAATGGTGAACTGTAAACAAACCCTTTGTTTACAAGCAGGAAGACAGCACTTCAGTGTGACTAAGTGGATGTTTGAGCTCTGTCAATCTTTGCCGTGCTGAGGCCCAGCAGATTCAGCTCATCCCAATCCTGGAGACTCAATATAAGCACTACTGGTACTTCCTTAGGAAGTGGGAGCTGTGGATTTGATTCCACCTGGACTGGGAGGCCGTGGGTACCAGGTCATGTGCTTTCAGGCTGAACAGATCATGCTGTTAGGCAGTTACATACACTGGCACTATCTCCTAGTGTGGTCAGGTTTTAAAAGGTGGTGGTTATAGCTACATTGTGTGGGAAGAGTCCTGTCAGCGTGTCAGGCATCCTTAGCAAGTGCTTACAAGGCCAGATGAATGTCTTGTTTCTGAATGTCAGCCAGGGTTTGGCAGGGGCGGATGTCAGGCCACTTGCAGCAGGGCAGTTTTAGACTTGCACATGCAGCTTAGGCCCTTTCAAATGTGGCTGCCAGACACCTCCTGATAGTTAAATGCCTTCAGGATGAAGCAGCTAAGTAAGCAGCAGGGCTTGAGGGGGGCAGTGTGATTACAGTTTGAAATACTGATGCTTGTAATCTGTCCCAGTTTCTTCCCCTACTGAAAAGAAATGGACCTCATAAGTGGCAAGCAGGATACACAGAGTTCTCCAGTGCCAGGAGAGAAGGGTAGGTGATAACCTGCTGTGAAGTGATAGATTGTCATAGTGGGAGAAAGAAAGCTTAAATCCTCTTTGCAAAAGTCTTCGCACTCATGAAGTGACTGAAGACAGTATCCAGATAGCTGCAGCCTGACTATTCTCATTGCCACTGAATTGTTAATTCTCTTGGTCCTCGGCAGTCAGTTGTTGCCTTGTGTGCAGTTTCACTACAACTGTCCTGGACCTCACTCCGGCTGCCAGGGTTTGGGAACCCCCCTCCATTTGCTGTTACTGCAGGGAGTGAGCCCTCGCTCCCCGAGAGGCTGCAGGAGTTAAACTGGGGGCAGAGAGGGAAGGAAGAGTGCCTGGGCCTTGTCCCTTTGGCTCTCGCGGCAGCAGTCCCCGTGTCCAGCGGGCTGTGCCCGTGTCCAGCGGGCTGTCCGCTCTCCCGGCCGTGGCGGCCTTGCCCGGCTGTGCTGAGGGACGAAGGAGGGGCTGCTCCTGGGTGCCTCTCGCAGTCCGCAGCCCCGCGGCAGAAGAATACGATGCCGATCGCATCCTTTCCCTCAGTCCCCCGCCCTCTATAAATAACTCTGGCTGAGCTGACCTGTCAGATTCCCCCGGCAGAGCGGATCCCCTGACCCGGGCCGCCTGCAGTGGAAAGTCTGAATGCAAAACATACCGTAGTAAAAATAGAGCTGCCGGGGAGCCCCGCCGGCAGGTCCCGGCGGTTCTCGGGCCGCACCGGGCCCGGCTCCCGCTGTCCCCTGGGCGCTCCCGTCAGCACTGAGAGCTCCCCCTGCTCCTAAATATGTGTACGTTTTAATGCCCCTGTGGTGAATGCTTTTGTCGCTGTCAGATGGAAGCATAATTCATTTTTGCTGTGGAACAGATAGTTCTGAGTAGCATTTTTAATTTCAGCTTGCATTTCTAACCAGCAAAGATGAAAGAAATACAAAAAATGGTTGATTTCCTAAATGTAAAAATAATAATGAGATGACTGTCAAGCAAGAGATTCTCATTTCAAAAAGAGGTGAGAATGTCGCTACCTCTGAAGTCTAAATTAGATTCCATCCTGTGCCTACCTTGTGCATACAGCTGCTCCCCTGAAGGGATAGATGCTCCTTGGGTATGGTTTCTAGACATTACAATTTAAAGCAGTGCTTGTAAATAAATTGTGCATATATTATTTCTGGTTGTTTTACCTGAGAAACTTGAATATCTGGGGGTTAAAGCCAGCAACAGACAGCAGAAAATGTTGTCTGATGCTGCTGGTTCATCCATGTCACAGTTGTTGGCCTCAGTGCCCTTCAGGGCACAGCTGACTCCAGGGGTGGTGGTGGCCTGGCCCCGGCCCACAGCCAAAATTTTAAAGATTTTTTTAAAAGATTTTACTTCCATCCCACATGTCCACTTGCTCTCTCCCTACGCCATCCTGTGGGATGGGGAAGAAAACAGAAAGAATGAGAAAGCTCATAGTCAAGATAGGCTGGGAGATCCCTTCGTGATCACCATTATGGATAAAACAGATTTGAGTGGAGTAAATTAGTTTATTACTGGTTAATACATACTGACTGACTCAGATATTGTGAAACAAGAAGATAAAATGAAGCAAGTCTGAAAACACCTCAGGAAAACACCTCTCACTTCCCAGGCCTCTCAGCTTCCCTTCAGACTCCCCTCCTTCCCCCTTGTTATTGCCACAGTTGGCACTCAGTCCCTTCAGTGAGGCCATGAACAGTGCAGGGAAGGACTGTGATTTCTTCTAGTCCTTCATTCTTACTCATCCTCTGCTCTGGTGTGGATCCTCTGTGGGCTGCAGTCCTTTAGGGAGTATTTGCTCTACCATGGAGCATGTACTTCTCTGGCCTTGGTGTTTGCTCTGCTGTATCTCACTCTTTTCCTGCTTCTCTGCCTGTGTGGTGCGTGTGCCCTTTCTTAAATACTTTTTCACGGAGGCACCACCAGCTTGGTTGATGGGCTCAGCTGTGTCCTGTGGTGTGGATCCAGGTGGAGCTGGGCATATCTGGCACACAGCAGCTCCTGCTCTCTTCTCAAGGAGGCCAAACTTGCAGTCCCCCCACTGCCAACAGCTTGCCACCTACATGGATGTCCATGTAATTGGGACACAAGTGGTGGCCAGGGTACTGACCAGAGTAGCAGTGTTGCCTCTGTGGTTTTCTGCTTCCCTGTCCCTCTTCCCCTATCCCTAAATCATGAAGGAATGAAAATAATCCAGCCATCATTCTGTTCCTTTTCGTCATTTCTGTCATTAGAATGGAACCTTTGCATCATCTGCTTATTTGGGTGCCACACAGTTTACAGTTCTCTGGTTTTTTTGAGTTGTTTCTAGCATAAGGAACTTTTTTAGCACGTTGACCTGTAGAAACTGAATAGAGGCTGAAAATCAGATACTGACAGAGCTGCTTTTGAATGGTGAGGTTTGTGCTGTGATGGTTCAGGTGCTGCCCCTGGGGGACAGCTCCTGTAAGTCTGTAGGAAGACTGTCAGGTTGCATCACTGCAGGTGCTCCTGTCAGCTATTGCTCTTCCAGAATTCCAAGGCCAACTTTTTCTTGGAAAAGAGATATTTTGTATGTTGAACATTTAATTGATCTTCAGCTAGTTCTTTAAGGGAAAGGGAGTGAAGGTAGAGTTTCCTTTTTTTTAGGACTGCATCAGATTTCTTCTACTCCAGTTCATGTGTTGTAGTTCAGGGAGATTCCAGTATTCAGTGTATGGTGCTCTTGCTTAGAGACTGGTTGGTGATTGTCAAAGTCTGTCTTTCCCTTCTTCCCTTCCTAAAACATGTAACATTCAGTTCTGCCATTTACAGAACCCGGTGTTTTAAAAACTAATGTGCTAGAATCTTTCAGAACTGATTTGTTTGATGTTAGAGAGAGATTTCACTTGGCAGTGATTTAGCAGTAGTAGTAGCTGCCCAGAGCAATTCCTATTACTGTTCATCACCTCAAACAACTCCTAGTTTCAAAATAACCTATACTGCCACTCTAATATTATTGAAAATTTCTTGATAACATCAAAGATTCAGGAAGCATTTCCTAAGGAAAGAGACTCTCATTTTTCCCTGTTTTTGCCTCTGAGTGAAGCAGCGATAAATTGCTTATGTGCTCCTTGCATTGTTCCTCTCACTAATGATTTCAGAAAGCAGCCAGGTCTTCTTTCTCTTTGAAATAAAACCTCTGGTAGGTAGCATTGAGGAGTTTTCCATCCCACATCTCTGAGTCCTGCAACTCTGCATGGATGTAATAATCCAGCAGATAGCTGTAATACACAGTCATGTTTTCTCCTGAATTCTGTGGGACAGTGGAGCAACATGGACATGTTTTCCATTGCTGCTGCTTTTAATAGCAAATTTTTTTACTAGGTGGATTATTTTGCCTGTGGTAAAATTGTCCTGAAACCAGTGGCACCTGGAGATTATTGAAGCAGCACAGGCTACGTTTCTCAGGCTTTTCCCAGCCTTCTGCATTTTCACATCTCCTGGAAGAAACATAGACAGCTGAGCCCACCTTGCCTTAATATCCTTTCCTTTTTTGCCAGGAGTGACAGATGTTGCTGAGAGATACTTTATTGTTTGAAAAAGCTAGTTCTGTGCATCTGCAAATATTGCCTAAATGGATAATAAATATATCTGAAAGAATATTAGGAACTGTAGAGTAAGTAGATATCTTTCTTCTTCTTATTTTTCTTACATTGCCTTTCGATATGCAGCAACTACATACCAGAATTATGTAGTAAATGCCTTTTTATAAGCTTTGTTTTGTCCCTGCTCAGCCATTTTAAGGGTGTTAGCGTAAATAATTTGAAGTACATGTAGACAAGCCTGGAAAGGAAGTCTGAAATGATGATTGAATGTGTTTAGAAGTTGTTAACAAATCCTTTTCCCTATAAAGTGAGAGATATAGAATAGTGTTGATGGTGTGAGATGGTTTGGATTGTTTGAGGCTCCAGATGGTTTTCATTTGCTTTTTCCTTATCATAGATGGGATTATTCTATGACTCTTGGAGTTTTCCAAAGAAAATGTGAATGGAAGGAAATCTGGCATCTGTTCTAGAGATGACAAATTTAATATTTCTAGCCACAAATACAGTAGAATTTTTATTATTTGATGAAACAATCAGATTGTTATTGTCTCAGTGACTTAGATGGATGTTTTTATCCCATAAATCTTTATGTGATCTATAAAGCTTAATTATTATATCAAAGTCCTAGTCAAATATATATACCAATGTAAGTTCCTTGTTAACCCACTTGATCTTTTCTCTATTGGCTCATTTCTTTTGTAAGTTCAGCAATATTGAATAGGTTTAATCTCTAGCCACCTCTCCAGTTATTTCTGTCTCAATGTCCTGGTAGTTTCAAAAAATATTATTCCTTTTCTTTATTTTCTTTTACTGAAGCAAAATCTTCAAAGATGACATGTTTCTGAACAAAGTGGTACCCTACTGAAAAATGAATGAATCACCTCTAAATTTTTTAGGTAGTAGGTTATCAACCTTTGTGACATCGCATAACCCCATTTTCATCTTTTGGAGGAGGTCAAATAAAAATCCAGCTATGCTGTACAGATAAGACTTTGCTTTGACACTAAATCAAATCCTTTCCTTTGATTGATATTACTGTTGGCCTTATCTTTGGTCCAAGGGTTAGTATCTTTTTAAATCATAATTCAGAAAAAAATCGGTAAAGTTAACATTATACATTCAAATTCTAAATTTTAATTTCTTCTAGGTAGATGCTTATAGTTGAAGAATAATTATGCTTTTTTAATGAAAAAGTGATTAAAAATGCATGAAAGATAAAGAGACAAATGCTTTTAAAAAGATTCCTGCAATTTTTTAGCTTGCATTCTAATTTTCTGTCTAGTTGATGTAATTGAAAGCTTCTGATTTCAAATGGGCTTAGCAATTACATAATCAGCAGTGTGCATTACACAGAGGGTTAAACCCTACTGATGAGGCATTAACAGGAAAAAAAAGTGTGTCCAGTTATGAGCTCGTAACTACTTTGTGTGGGGTGGGGCTTCTGATGGCATTTCTGCATAGGCAGTGGGTGGCTGATACACTGAATGTGAGCCGCAGGACAGGCAGGATTTCCTTTTGGCCTTTCTAGTTTTCCAGGCTTGAAAGATTCTTTTAAGAGGAAGTTTTCAACTAACAGTATCCCTCCACCCCCTCAAAATGTTTTTGGTTTTTTTTCCAATTTTTTTTTATTGTCAGAAAGTAGGCCACTAAGATTTTTCTGTGGGGTTTTTTTTATGGTTTTCAAATTTGCCTTTCTTATGCTAATGGCTCTTCTGCAGACATCTGCTCATTGAATTCCCAGCTAGGCAGGAACCTGAAGAGGGTACTGTGTTACTTACTGCCTGCTTGCTGGGTTGTGATTGTCAGCAGTGTGTAGCCAGAGGCTTGCCATCGCTGTTCAGCGTGCTTAGCTCAATGCAATGAACATCTGGGTAGTCAGGAAAGCATTAGAATAGTCTCTCTGTGTGTTCAGAAAAACAGCACGGCGCTGTGGAAACTTCCATGAGTAATTTTTGCAAGCCGTAGCAACTTAAAGAAAACTAAGAACCCCTGGAGCATGAATTCTGCATTAGCTAAAGAGTACTTTCCCCAGAACAATTTCCCACTGCTTGTGCAAGTGGGCTGAATGGATGTTCGTGTTCTGGCGCTGAGAATTATCAGATAATGCTAACCATAGTCTAATCCTTAAAATTACTGCCTTTCATACACACTTCAGTTGTTAAAAAATCTTTACTATCTTCCATATGTTTACTGAACCTTGCTCATTTTATGAAGAATGGCAGCATCACACATCTTTGCTACCAGCTGTGAGTAATAAAGAAGAGAGAACTTAGAAATGTAGTAAGTTTGCCATCAGCTGTACTATTTCCTAATCTGAACATTCTTGAGAATTCAACAAAGTTCCATTGTAAATGTGGGAAGTATCCCTACCGTAGTTTTAACTTTGCATCAGTGAAATGATAAATAATTGTAAATATGAACAATATATAATGAAGTGTGTAAACAATTAGCATTTATGCCAAACCAAAATCATTATTCAGCAGCACTTCTTTTTAAAAATGAAGAGATCACAACATAAGAGTGATACTACTGTTCTCTAGTAATGATAAATATCCTTTTTTCCCTGTTTTCTAATTCAAGTTTTGAAGACAGATTTGTACTGACTGTATATGTTGGCTAGTTTGTGTCTAGTTCTTATTTACAATGAGATGGAGACCAGTTATTGATATCACACATGGAATCCATGGAAATCCTTTCTTTTCCACTTCCATCTTTTGCATGAGATGTTAAGCATAGATTACCTGTAATGGAGAATCAAGGTGAAGAGTTTGCTTGTCAATAGCTTTCTGATGTCTAAATAAAATATTTTTAGGGAGACCAATTATTAAATTATTTATGTTTATTTTGATATCAAATAGATGTTTTTCAAAGTGCCTTTACAGTCCACTACATTGCCAGGATAGAACAGTGTATTCTTTACCTGAAGAACTAGATGAAATGAGAATAAGCTCAGAACTCCAAACTTTCATGTTTATGCTTCAAGCAAAAGAATCTGGCCTCTAGCAACAACCAAATACTTATTTTGGAAAGATATGCCCAGCTTTATATGACATCTCTCTTAGTGGGATACTCTGTATTTTGGATTGATTAATTTCATGGAAGGGAGGTCTGATCGTCAAAATGAACTTCAAATGGATTATGTGAGCAATTCGTATTTTGTCTGAGCATATGCAGTTCCCTGGGAGAAGTTACAAGATTACAGTAAACTTGAACTATCAGGAAAATAGTGCATTTTATTGGCAAATAACTTTGTGATGATAACATACTTTCCATGTTTGCTGATTTGCTGTATGAAAAGGGTTGTTTGTTTGGGGTTTTTTTCCTGCCTTGTGTATGAAAAGGTGTTTGGTTGTTTTTTTTTTTTTCTACTTTACTGCATGAGAAGTTTTTTCCCCCTCTAAATGGCACTATTTCCTTTTAGAATAACTATGACACTACTGTTCTTCAATTTGTGTACACTAGAATTTGGGTACTGCTTGTAAATGCAGACAAAAGCTGCTTAGTATCCAGTTTCTCGTGCTACCAGTACATTTATTTGTCAGCGTCCGTTTCAGTTTGGCTCTCTAATTCCTCAAAATTCCTGAAAAAGAATATTTTTATTCATATATAATATTTATAATATATATATAATAGGGCAATACTAAAGCTATTTCTGGATAGGAAAATAAGCCTAGGGACCAGAGAGGTATTAAAATCTCAAAAAACCTAGGGACCAGAATGCATGCAAACCTTCACCCCAACAGACATTATGAATCCAAAAAGCATGGCTATTAGCTGATTTAAACGAACACAGAGTAATATATATATATATATATATATATATATATATATATAATATATGCATATATATATATATAATATATATAGCCAATGTATATAGCCAATATATATTATTTGGCTCTCTAATTCCTCTCTAATTCCTGAAAATGAAATATTCTGCAAATTTTTGCCTGTATGTCTTTTTAGTATGTGACTTTGTACCTCTGGGAGATTGATCTTGCACTTTCTACTTGTTACAATGACTATTGAAGTATAATGTTATATTTTTTTGACAGTATACTAGTCGAATGGAGGTGCATTGCTGCCTCCTAGTATTCATGTAAACAGGACAGAACTGATAAAAAATGTGGGCCATTTTCAGCTTCTGTTACTCATTACCAGGCCTTTGAGTATTATGAGTTGATCAGAAAAGGCTGTAAGAATGAGTATGGTTAAATTGATATATGCATGTGGTGTTTTGTGCTTAAACATTGACACTTCAAATGTTCAGTTTTTGCTCTGTAACCATAACAGATGGGAACCATCTTCCTCTAATGGCAAAGGAAAAGCTGTAATGGCTGGTATGGTCATGTCAGTTCAGTGTCTAGAGATTTAAGACCAGCATCATAAAAGCAGATGAAATCACAAGACCAGACAACCGAGCACTGCTTCAACATTAGAAGAGGAACAGTATCAAGGATATGGAAAGAGCTGCAGATAGTTTTTGTAATCTTACATAATTATTGCGTGGCTGGTTAGCAGATTCCTCAATGGCATTATGAGGACTTCTGAGGACAGTGGCATTATGAGGTGACCTGTTCACTGCCCTGTGACATTCTTTCTGCATTTCATGGTAGTACTTCCCATTTCTCTCCATTACAAACACTAAATAATGCTTAGATGTATGGCTTGCTCAAGATATACTAATGCTTCTGATCTAGGAGGTGTCTTCTACATTTCTGTGTAGAGCGCTATCATGCACAGAAGATACTGACAGTAGGCAATTACGTCTAATGATACTTCTTTATTGGGAGAACATCTGTTAGTTCTGTGGTGACAACAGCAGGAGATATTTTTGTCGAGTGCTTATACCATGATTCAGGCTGTTTTATAGACTAGTAACTTAGATACTTTTAGTATCTAAAAGGAAAATTGCATGCTGCCATTGGCTTTTCACCCATAAATCTTAATGTAATCTGTCATTTCTCTGCTTTAATATGACAGGCATGCTATTGAAATGACAGCCATGAGATCAGATTCTTTCCACGTCTTGCAGAAAATAAGCTGTGAATTTTGGTCGAATGAATTCTTAGTCTTTTTGCAGTCAGATGGGACTACACACTCTTTTTCATCTTACTTTTTTCTTCCCTCTGTGTTTCCAGAAAATAAACTGAGCAGTCTGATCCAGCAGTCCTAGATAAACCTAGAATTTTAAAATTTAAAATTTTAAAATTTAAAATTTAAAAATACACACTGAAATTAGCTCAGAATTTATTTTTAGTCTATTTCCTTTATTGCAGTCATTACTGAAAGAATGCCACTCAAGTTAGCAGTGGTTAATGTAATTTTGTTAGGGACAAAGCCTCTTAGCTGTCAGAAGAAATTATCAGATGTTTTCAGGTATCCTCTCTTCTGACTATATTCTTGTTAAATACAAAGCATGTTTGTATTAAAAGTAAATTACTTGTTGCCTTAAAAAACAAACACAGATATTTCCTAACTGTAGTGCACACAGTATTTAATTCTGAAAAATATTTCTTAGATTGAGTTTTCTAATAGCAGTGGTTGGAAGAGAGCTTGTACCTGTTCTTCAAGTTTTGAGAATATGTTTTAGTCCAGTGCTATGGATTTTTGGCTAAATCTATTTCATTTTGAAATCTTCATCATTTAGGGTTGATTTATTTCAGTGGGCCCTCAAGGATCCTGCTTTTAAGTCTTCTTGTCCTTTCCTTGGAAAGGGAGATATGTAAGTATCTACCAGCTACCTCAGTACCTCATACTTAGAGAATGAGTCAGAGAAACTGTTAACTACACAGAGAGTTGAGGGAGACAGGTTTCTTCTCTCAGCCACTAACCTAGAAGCTTGAAGTGAACCAAGGAATAAGCATTTTGCACCCCTGTTTCCTTCCATAGGCCCATTTTTATCTGACAATTCCATTATTTATGTCTTTAGTCTATTATTTGTTCCTCTATTCCATTATTTATAAGAACTGAGAGAACAGAGCCCATCTGCAGTTTATGCAGATACCATTGTCATACTAGAGCACTTCAAGCTGCTGCATGTATTCTTTGCATATTGCAATATTTGGTGGCAAGAGAAAAAGAAATACTGTCAGGGAATATACAAACAGTAGGTGTTCATGTCATTCATATTTATCTATAGGACACTTTATTAAATTCTCATTGTTGATATAGGAAACAGCAACACTATCTCTAGTTTTAGTTCATATTCATCAGAGAAATTGACAGAAAAAACCTAATGTAGATGTTCAAGTGATGGAAAATGGTAATATTGGGAAACTGGAAAAAATAATTTATGTTTGCATAGTGACTGATGATGATTGAAACAGGTGTATTGTTTTTCATGAGGTCTTTTCCTGTAGAAGGGAAAAATACAACATATTGTTTAGTTGCCTATAAATATTTACTTTGCAGTTCTACAGAACATGCAATTCATGGTGCTTAAAGAAGCATGCCTTTAACAATACAGCATTCTTGTCTTGAGCAGACATTGAAAGTAAATTTGGATACAACAGCCCATTTTAAAATCTGTGGCAGTGAGTTGTCAATACAAAGATTGAGATTTATTGCTTTCAGGAGCAGACAAGAAAAAAAATGTTTGATGTTCTCATTTAGTCTTGAACATTTATGTAAAGTACGTAGTATTTACAACACTAGTAGACTTTAGAAAACATTTCTCACACAAACACAGGATCACTGTTTTAATTGGCACACATTTAATGTTTCTGCTAGTTGACTCTAAGGTTTATGTATGACAATGGTGATAACTGCTCTCAGTTAAACACTTGTGCTTGAGATTATTAAGAACTCATGTGCCTCCAGAATAATCAATGTCATCCCCTCTTAACAAAAATAGTCAAAAAGTGATGATGGATACTATTTCTGAATGTTTTTTCAGATATTTGAGAACAAAAATTTTGTTCTTTCTTGCTGAGTTTTTACTCCTAAGACAAACTATTTGTGGAGTCACAGGTCAGAATTTACTTCGTATTACACTGGATAGAGTTGGACATTTATGCTTGGGACTTGCAAGAAGTGCATCTTGGTTGGGAGTAATTTCTTTAGGAAACTGAGATGGATCTAAAATTTGTTTGTCTTGAAGAAACTAAGAATCAGCTCCTGAGTGCCTTGATCACTGAGCTGTGTAGTGTTGGTTCTGCTCCTTGTCTGGCCCAGAAGAACCAGGTTCTTTTTTATACAATATCATAATTTCAAGGCATGGCATGCTGTGATTCAAGAGGAGTCTGTGTTCATGTGGTTGTGATAGTCTGCTCAGTTGTAGATCTCATTTTTTAACTGCTTCAGGCAAAATAGGTATTGAACTCAATTGCCCCCTTTCCTGTGGGAGCACTGCGTCTACTGCATCGTTGTCTGTGCTTTCGGAAGTAATTATGGCAGAGTTTTGGGAGATCTGAGTTCCTAGCAGAGTTGTGTTATTCCTCTGTTACCTGTGCTCAGAACTCGCAAGGGGGCCTAATAAAGGCTGTAGGAACCCAGACTGGGGAATTCAGGGAAGCCTGCTATGAGTACAGCAGCTAAAGCTGCTGGATTCCAGCATTACCAGAAGCAAAATGTCAGGCAGACACTGAAGACTTTAATAGGACAAGGTAGACAAATGTGGACTGCAGGAAGTCAAACAGCTATTGTCTGAATGTTACAGGATTGAAGTTCCTAATATTCACCTAAATCCTTAACTTTATCTGTGACTGAATGTTTTAGATGTCACTTGTGGACAAGGGCATTAATTAAGCTGAGATATCCTGAAGTCTTAGTTTGAAACATTTACTACTTCTGAATAAGCTGCTGATTAAGAGAAAATAATTCTGACAACCAATTAACTCTCTGCAATATTGTTTATATTTTTTGTGTTGTGGAAGATGAGGACCAGATTACAGACCTTGTCATCTCACTCACACTGTTTCAACAGACACTCTTTGTTCTCATCCTGAGCTGGCTGTTTCAGATTTTCAGATAAATCCAAAATCTTTAAGTTTACCATCCTGCTTGCTAGGTAAATCTAGTAGTAGGACTGTGTTGAGACTGAATCACTGGAATAGGGGGAAGACTATCAAGGGAGATGCTACCAGCATCTCACACCATACCAATACCATATGCATTTTCAGTGTTAATGTCTTTACTTTGAACAGTGGAAGTAGGAAAAGAAGTCGAATGGGACAGACACTGCACTGGATGAGTCTAGAAGTGGTCAGATGATGTGACGCTTAGCAGTGTCAGAAAAGACACATACAACTTCACAAATGCAGTTTTCTTGGCTTCTGCTGTCTGTCAAGTGTCTTGCAGTGTCTAGTAACCAGGGGTCTCAGGATTAGTTGGTAAAACTATTATCAGTAAGGAAAATTACCTTCCAAATAGTCTTGTGCCATGCTGGAACAGGAGATATTGTAGAATGATAATTCTGCAAATCCTGCTTATGCCTGAGGTCTTCTCATTCAGTGCAGTAAATGGGACTGAGGTTATGGAGTGGTACAAATCCGGTGTCATTGCAGCAATTCCTTAAGAAATAGTTCAGCTTTGGTTTGTGCCAGTCAGTCTGATGACCTGCTCTTTACAGAAAAGCACGTTCAGCAGAGCCAGCCAAAGGGATAACCCACAGAGACTGGCATTTACAAGAACTAATATTATTTATGTTGTAGACTTCAGTCTCTTGAGGTTCTTCAGGGAGAGGCTGTCAGGGTAATGGATGCCTTTACTCTTGTGTCCTGACACAACCAACTTTGATGTGATTGATCTTCCTGACAAAGAGGATAAACAATTAGTCATCCTTTGGGAAGACACTGTCTGTAATGAATAAACTTACCATCTAGTTTCACGTTATCACAGGGAAGATTTTATTTTTTGGTCAATTTCAAACAAAGGGGCATTGACTTTGTAAGGGTTTCAATCTTGCTATTAAATATTAATTTGGAATTTTGTTTTTGTTTCTGTTTAAAACCAATGACGTTTCTCCAGTATATGTGATCATAGTATTAATGGAGTTAGCTTTAAAAAATATAAAATGCATATTTAGGCTTTTACAGGGGTTTGAATTTTTGTACAGCTCAGTTGAATTCAGAAAATTGTTTTTCTCTATTCTTTTGTATTCCACTCATAGGACAGAAAATGTGATTTGCATTATATAAAGTACTTAAAAAAATCAGACATCATTACTGTGCAAATGAGTCTTCTATTGTCACTTAAAGGTTATAATAGTATGTTGATTCTTTAATAAAAGAAACAAGAACAGAGAGCTCTTGAATAATTAGTAATGGATTGTTTTAAATTATAAAATAATCTGTATTTAGTTTATTATGTCTTAAGTTTATTATGTATTTTTCATTTTTTTCAAATGAAATGCCTATCCAACATCCAGTTCATTAGAAATGTTTAGAGATTTCAATGAAGCTATAAGTCTGGATATTGAGTAAAATTTAATAAATGATATGAATGGTGCTAGACTGTCCACCAGGAAGAAAATTTACACTCAATTTGTCCTTAAGAATCCATTAGCCATATACAGCATATATTTAAATCATGTAGCTGTGTAGTAGGGAGGGAGGACTGCTATTGAAAACACAGGTATTACTGGTGGTCCCCAGCATGATGAAACTGCATTTTTGTTTTTCAGGTCTTAGGAGCAGATGAGGATAGTATGGGGGATGGCTGCTCTCAGAAACTGGCTTCTGCCAAGTTCCTTCGACTTTTGCTCCTGATACTGATTCCATGCATTTGTGCTCTGATCCTTTTGCTGGTGATCCTGCTTACATTCGTAGGTGAGTGCTTTTTTAATTAAGGAGACACTTTTTAAATTAAAGAGACTAAAACTAAGACCACATTCCCAAGTGCTAATATAACTGTAGACATTAGACATATATCTTAGCACACCTATCTAAAAAGCGAATCTACTTAGTGACTGTTACAGAGAAATAAATCTGCTATTTACATTCATATCCTTGAAACATATTTAAAGTATTGATGAGGAAACCTTTTCTGGTTTTCTCAAGGTAGATTTTTGAGGAACATATTATCTTGAACATGTAGATAGTGTTCAGCAGCCATTTTACAAGTAAAAAAGATACTTTTGTTATCATTTTAGATCACTGTTAGTGGAATGGAATATATATCCGTCTGTCACACATTCATATGCAAACCTGTTTCTTATTTTCAGGTGAAATTTAATTTATAAAGCCACAAATTTTTCTGAACAGCATACAAAATATTACTGTTTTAATAAGGAAAATTTTGTTCATTTCTTCTACATACAAAATAGGTATCAATGCAGAACCCCAAATATGTTTTGTGGTAACTGTTTCAAGGTATTCATAGACTTCATAATGGCTTAGTCTGTTAAGTAATTTTGTGCATATGTCTTTCATAATTAAAAAGTGCTAATTTATTAGCATAATTTTTTAAAAAATCTTCCCTTTGTTACTTTTAGAAAAGCTGACATATCATTAAATTGCTTCAAGTACAAAATGAAAAGGACAATGAAACTAGGTTAAAGCATTATTTTTTCAGGAAAAAAAAAGTTTAAAAAATTTGCTTTCAGTGCTGAATGTTTTTGGGGTTTTTTAATTTTTCTTTTTATTAATGAGAACATTTTCGAATTGAGCTTCCTTAGGTACTTCAGAAGCCCATCTGAAATAAGTGGGGTATTGTTTCCAGTATCCAGACATACAGATATAAATCTATTTTCCTGATTTGAACACTCCAATTTCAATTCACATCAAACAGTCAAACAACAAGCCTAGGAAGAAAGTAAAGATGTTTCAAAAGTACTGTCAAAATCCGAGCAACTTAAATCTGTTTTCTCCATTCAGTCTGTAAAGGGTATGTAAATGATGTTGTAGGCCTGTTCTTTTCATTTAGTTTAAGTTCAGGAAGTAAGAAAACCCCCAAAGCTAGTGAATGTTATGATTGACAGTTAAGTCTTGGATTGTATTTCTGAACTAAGAACAGTCTAAAATGGATTAAGATCAAGTAAGTCTTGCAATTAGGAAATAGAAAGCCATTAAATTTGCTTTCCTTATGTTTAGCATTCCATTTGTATCTTTCATATCCTCTGCCCTAGATTTTCATTCTTTGGTGAGAAACCAGATAAAAAGGCAGGTGTATTTATATCAGTTATACTCAATCTCTTTCTCAGGCATGGATTGACCTGTGATTAAAATGTATGAAATCCTCTGGGAAATGGGGCCAGTTCGGATTCTGCTTATGTAGCAAAAATCGTGACTGTCTCCTCTTAAGTCAACGTCACTACTGTAGGGTAAAGAATAAGGCTTGGCCTTATAACCCAAGTCTAAAACCTGCAAAGGTCCCTTCGGAAGCAGCTTTTGAATTAACATTTTATAATTTACTATTCTTCTCAGCAGCTTTCATTTTCTATGCATTGACTTCCTAGAAGCAAATATATTTGATGACCAGAATTAGATGAACTAATGCTGTGGGGATTTCAAGTGTGTGTAATAGAATATAGTCTGTTACAGTAACTAATAATACACTATATCCAAAATATTACTTCATATTTATTTCAGGTCAATAATAACTGAATTATAATACTGGTATGAAGTTTTACTGTGTAAGAAATAAGTTGATAGTTGAGTGGCTAATAGAAATTATTTGATGGGAGGGAGGTTGGAGGGGAGTGAGAGGAAGGAAGAAGGAAGGAAAGAAAAGAAAGAAAGAAAGATAGATTACTGCAGCTTAACTGACATGCTGTAGTTTGGTATACTATGGGACCTTCATAGTATCAGTAAGGTGCCCATTTCTCTAGAGGGCAGAGTCATGGGTACAGACCCTGCAGGAAAAATCTCAGTTCATATGTGCTGGTCAGCTGTACAAGTGAGCTTATGCTTTATTTCCTTTACAACTTCCTCATCAATTACCCATACTTTGTTAGATTGCTTTGCTCTGTTTCATTAGCTTTTAAATAGACTTGGTCTCTTGGAGCTTTCCTGCTCTGAAGAGCTAGAAATCTTCCACAGTTTATGCTGCCAGAATCTCAATTTATGAGCTTGAACAGTGTGACTATTTCTTAAATCTCTTAACTGTCCATTTTTAAGTAAATTGTCAATTTTTTAAAACCTGTCCATATTTAAGCAAAATATTAGTCCCCAAAAGTGAACAGCAAATGGAAATGATCATTAAAACTACTGGAAAGTGTTGCTTTGAAATGAATGGGTCTGGTCCCAGTAGTTCTGTTTTGTACCAAGCACAATGAAGGCCAGCATACTTCATGTTTCTGTCATCTGGACATGCCCAGCTGTAGCTGGAGACACAAATTGAAAATGGTTACATCTATTTCTCAACTAATTAACTATTTGACTTATGATTTACCATCTACAGCTCTATGAACCCAAGTCTGAAGAATAGTTTGGTGTAGTGTGCCTGTGTATACATGAATAAAATGCATGCTCTGTATGTGCTGCATGTCTGTTGGCAAACATTGATGGAGAGTAATTAATTTCTCTTCACTGAAAAGATTAAGAAAGAACTAATTGTTTTAAAGCATCACTCTGTTTTCTTAGGTATCTTTAAATTTAAATACAGATGCTATAAAAACATACCCACTAAGCTTAATTGAGGATTTAAAATATACAATAGTGTTTTTAGGGGAAGGGTTGGGGGAAGGATGAAAATTAAAGTGAATGGGAGCCCAGCTCAGAGAGTGGATTCTGCAGCCTGGAATAAAGTCCCCAAAGTCTTTATGGTGCACTGGTAAAAGGACAGGACAGGAGGAGAATGTGGGAGAAGAAAGAGGTGACTGAGGAAGGTGACCAAAAACTTAGAAACTGAGTGGAAACAGAGTTGTCATCTGGAGCTAGCAAGTGGGGAATGCCAGGGACCTACACCTGCCTCCCTCAAGGGCATACCTGAGCCAGGCTGATGTTATTTTGGAGGGAAAATTTGTTAAAAATAATTTTAATACTGCTCATTGTCAGTGGGGATGATACAATTAGGAAGTCCTTTTGTGTCGAAGAGCTTTGTTGTGTGGTCCCCTGTTAAGAGGAGTTGTTATCCCTTGGAAACTAAAAATAGAACAAAAAAATGCAGTTGTTGGAATGATAGATGGAAAAAGCAAACAAGCATTTGAGGATCTCAGTGAAAGAAGTAAATGACCTCGTGGCATTGATAGACATAGTTATTATTTGTTGTTCCAGAAAAAGAATTAAATAAGTCTGAGTGAGAAGAGGATAGAATCCAGTGGGTAGCCTCAATATTTTGTTTCGCAGTATTTATTTGACCATGGTATTAAATCAAAGGGGGTTTTCAAACAATTTTCAAGAGTTTACCTGTCTTGTAATGCATTACTTCTTATTCTGCTGAGTGATATATAAATAGCTAATCATTTTAATTTTAACTTAAAATTTATTAATAACTCTTTGGGACCAATGTTTTACAGCCTTTTTCTATTTTTATGCTGAGTGGAAGAGAAGAGACGAGTCTAGGGAGGAGGAGAGAGAATGTGAAAAAATACCTTAAGCTATTCTTGAATTATGGAAAAATACTGTGCACTTTCCCACAGGAGTTCAAAAAGCTTATTTTAACTTTTTGAAACCTGCAAAAAAACCTGATAAATTTTGAAACTTGAAACAAAGTAGGCTTCTGAATTCTAGAGATTCAATGCTTTGTTTGAACACAAATACCTGGCATCCAGATAAAGCCACATTTTAGTGACCACAATTTCTGAGACTCACTCTTCCTTAGACTTTAGCAAATCATATTAATACTAGTCCCTATTTGTGAAAATGCACTTACTGTTTGATTTTACTAGACGACTCAAACAAAAAAAAGTGCTGCTTAAATAATTTGCTGGTGGGAGATTTTCAGTTGTTTCTGTAAAGTACACACAGTAAATTCCTCCAAACCCCAATGACATATGAACATCTGCTGGTGGAAAACCAGAAACCCTAACATTTATATATATATGTATGTATAAAGTTCCCCTGGGTTTGTCCAGTAGAAGTTAGACATAAAGATTTACTCACAGTTAGTGACACTGGAGCCAAAACAATCCAGCCTGGATAAATGATGATAGGATAAATCTCAAGTGGTAACTGTTTAATTGAAACTCACTATATTTCAGAAATTTCACCAGTTTTTCTTGCTGTTTGCATTTGCTATAGTTAAAAGTTGCTCAGTAAAAAAAAAAAAGCTGATGTTGCTCCTTCTCAGCTATTCCAGTTCTCTTTTTTCCCTTACCTATAAAGCTTTCCAAGCCAAAGGCACTTAAGTTGGATTCTTCCGGCATTTTCAGTTACTTGTAGCTGTGATTAATAAGCATTTCTGCCTGCCCAGTCCTTGAATTTCAGACCAGTGAACTAATTTGTTCTAGCAGCAGAGTGCACTGAGAAGTGAGAAGAGGAATTCATTAATGGGAATGGGCTCAGGATACCCTGTTGGGCTCTGTGTGGTGCCTGGAGCTGGGTTTGTCTGGGTACAGAGCCTGGGGCCGTGGGGGTGAACAAGGCCTAACTGGGAGGTGATGGTGCAACCAGCCATTTTGGTAAATGCCATAACCAAAATGAAAATTAAGTCTGGGAGAGATGGTGCTGAGTGTTCTGTGGACTTAGGAGTCATGGAACCCTAGAAAGATCATCTAATTCCAACCCCCCTGCCATTTGGGGTTCATCTGCACCAAGCAGCTAATGAAGAGTCAAATGAATATGATGAAAAGCTACTAAAATTATCAATTGTTGCCCAGGTACTTGGTACATTTGGAAGACTTTATGTTTTGATGATTCCTTTAATTTTTTTTATGATCAAGTCTAGGTGCACTGTGTCTATTATGATTGTTACGCTGTTTTACCTGCCAGTGGCAAAAATTACTTTTACTATTTACCAAAAATTTCTTATATTGTAATACAGAGTGGTGCTTCTCTTCTAGCATTACATATGACTCTAAAACATTTGGTTAAAGAATTTGAGATAATATTTGTTGCTTTTATTATAGATAAATAAGTTATGTGCTCTACACATGTTAAAGATGTCTTCTTTATTATTTGGATTACTAGGTTAAAGATCAGCTATCTTATTATGTAGTTTAAATTCCCAGTGCTTGTGGGATAGATCTACTTACTGTTTGTGTATTATAATTACTTGCAACTATTCAACATATGCAACTAAGAAAAGTCTGTTTTTGTCTATAATATAACAAATGATGGAAAAATAAAGCCAGCAAGTGACAGAATTTTAGACAATAAATGTATATTTAAAATCCAGTATCAGAGAAGAATGACAAATAACTCAGGGCCCCATATTTAGCAGTGGTGGTTGAAATACATAATCTTATACAGAGAAAACAGTATCTCTTTCCATTTTACAAATTACTGAATATGGAATATGTTGAAAATGTATTGATTCCCTTAAAGCTTCAGAGTTGGATTTCTGAAGATGGTGGTACTATGAAAACAAGAGATGATGCAGTTTAAAAGGAGTAAAAAATAGCATTGTCCATCTTGTTAACATAATGATAGAATGAATGCATGTTGAAGCTTCTTGAAATTTCACTCCGTAGTTTTAAACATGTAAGTATTTGGTGACATACTATAAATACGATTAAAATAGTTTAAGCTCATTGAAGCATTTGTTTCTCTATTTATCCTACAGCAACCATGTTTTATGTGCTCCTGTCATTTTGTTGCCAGGTAGAATTCTTAAATTTGTCTTTAATTTTAATTTTGATATTAAAATACTTTTAAAATCTGTATCAGTATTTAGTTAGTATTAACTTTCCAAAACAAATTGGTAACACTTTTCCAGGTGATGGTAATTTTGGTGGTTTTTTCCTTTATTTCAGGAGTGTTAGAAAAAACATGCTTTTATTCAAATGGAAGTGAGGGCCTCACAGTTAATGGTGACTTTGAAGCGTCTCCTGATCTTTTGCCAAATGTTGTTGAAAATAGTTCCGAGACTGATCCCACAGTGGATCTCAGCACTCAGCCCTCTTCTTGGACCACCATGCCTTTATCCCACGTTGACCAAATGAACAAGAACTCAAATATATTTAGAGAGTCTTTCCAGGAAAATTCCTTTGATCCCCCAACTCAAGCCACAGTGCTCAGTCATCAACCTGCCTCTGAATCTGCTTTGGCAGAGGGCTCTGAGGACAGCACCCAGCTCTTTGCAACTGCAGAGGAAACGACGTTGTGGTCTACAGAGGCTGCTTTTAACAACACTGAGAGGATGACCACTCTGCCGGTATTAAGTCCTACCCGTCCATCTGTGTCACAAAAATTGGATCAGAAAAAAAGTAAGTTTATATTTTATTTGACTCTATGGTTCTGGCCAAAAAACTACAGAGTATACTGTTGGCATGTTCCCCTATGTGTTTCTTTGAGGTCTAAGGAACATGTGTCCCTTTCCATAATTAATTTTGTTGTGTACATTTCATCTTGCAATCAACTGGTTTCTTATCAGAACATTTGTTCTGATAAGAAACCAGTTGATTTGTTCCTTCTGTTAAGGAAGATGCTGTAAATTCTCTCAGTATGAAAACTTAAAATACATTCTTCAGTTGGTGATAATCAGGCTTACCAAGCCTAGAAATGAGTTAGTGCACTTATTAAGTCTATAGATTGCATATTTTGTTTCTTTAAAACTATGCATGTGGCTAGTACATTCTTGATCTTGGCATGTAATTGCAGTTACAACTTTTTATGTCTTAATGGATAAATTCTTCTCTAATTTGAAGCAGTTTTTTTTGTGTAGCAATGAAGTTCCATTGGCATTTTTGAGAGAGAGTAACAACAATTAACTGGGATCAAGACTTTTTTTTTTTTTTACTATGAAGGTAGGTGCATTTTATTAATGTCATAGTAAATGTTATTGATTCATCATGTTCGTGGTGGTGAAGAATTCCCTGATACTGCTTTGCTAATTGCTGAAACAAAAGGGTACCATATTGAAATGAATCCATTTCTCTGGAGCTGCTTACCATTCCTTTTTTCTTAATCCCACCAGAGCACAGAGCAAAATTTATTCATAGGGTCACAGAGAAAATGTAATGTAAATCAATGATTTATCAGTATTTTCTTCTCTCCCCTAGACTATAGTGACTTCATAAGCTATCTGAATGGTGCAGGCTTTTTGCAGGTTCTATTTGTTAAGTGATTTTTCTTAGGTAGATTTCTCTCTTTTTGTCTCCCTGTGCCCCAAACTCAGAATAAATATATATAAACGGACACTTGAATCCTATTAGTGGTTAATTTATTTACTTCTTTTGGCAACACGGCAAATTATCACTGTGCCAAGGAACAGCAAGAAAGCATAATGTACTACACTACAAATATTTTCATAATCATGTTTGAAATATATCCAGGAAATATAGATGAAACAGTGTAAAGCTCTTTTGTCTTTTCTTACTATGTTGGAATAAACTCTTTTGAGATGCATATAACATGTATATGTAATATGCACATGTGTATGGCACGTGCTATTTTTCCCTACTACAGTGGTAATGCAGGGACAGCTCTACAGTGACTCAGGACAGCCTTAGGTTTGGATTTCTAATCTTTTTGGTATTATACAGAGAGGCACTTCTAGCACTTTCCAAGTATGTGTTCTATTCTGGTAAGTGCAGATCATTCCAAAAGCAGTATGACTGCGTGTATATTCAGCAGGCGTGACTACTTGGAATTCTATTGTGGCGCAGTATTTTCTGTGTAAAGAGAAAAGGACAAAAAGTTTTCAAAGTCAAATTTTATATACTACAGATTTCTTAAAAAAACCCCAACACAACAACAAAAAAATCCCATCCCAAACTGAGATAACAAAAACCAAAACCCAGAGATAGTGTGTTACTAATCAATAACCTTGCACTCTTTGATTCCACTTTCAAGTGTTTTGCTTATCCGTATTCATGGGGACATTGTCTTAATTCTGTGTGTAGATTAAAAAAAAAATAAAATATTCAGAAGAATTTGATCTCATAATAACTGTGTGTTCCCATGGCTCTCCAAGGCATGGAGGACTAGAAAGCAGGGGCTTTCTAGCACTGTCTTCTACTCACTTTCTTTCTTGTTTTTTTTTTCTTAATTTGCCTTTGCAAATTAACTCCTTATACTTTATCTTTAGTCCCTTTGATCTTTTTGTTTCAAATAAGCTTTCTTCATGGAGAGATCCCTAAGGTAACATAGGACATGGTCTGATGTTCACAGGAAGTTCTTTAGTATTCTGATGTGGAGGACAGTGAGATATAAATGAGTTTTGGTGAAGTGAAACTGGAATATTCTGTTGGAGTAAATTTTTTTTTTTTTTTGGGACAAGTAAAACTTAAAGACCACATCAGATTAGTGGTAGTAGATCAAATATTTCTCTCTTGCTTAGTGTCTGAATCCAGCTGTGAGCATTATCACATGCCTGAAGAAGAATAAGCTAGGGCTGGCTGCTGAGACGCTTGAACGCTATGTGGTAGCAGATTCCAGTGATATGCAGTGAGTCCTGGTGGGCGCTCGTTTGTCCTCCCGTGAATTGACGTAATCACTTTTGAACCCATGTGAAATGGAGGTTTGAGTTTTTTAAGCGTATCTTGTAAGGAAATTAACCTCTAAATGTGTGTCAGACTGATGTTCCATCATCATCAGGGCACACCAGGAGATCATCTGTCTGTACAAGTTTCATCTGGTTCAAATGTGGAGAGGTGAATGCATTTCTGTTCATTTAGTAAGCATGTGTAACTTGGACTTTATGCTTGTTTTATTGCAGTACAATAAAAGATAAATGATATGTCATATGACATAGAGACTGCCAGTTCAATGCCAACCAGACAAAATTCTGTGAACACGTTTGGACTGGCATTCATGTGGCTGTTAAGTTTTTGGTTGGTATTCCTAGTGCTGGATTTACTTTACTGGTGGACCAGAGCTTCAGTAAAAGACATTAATAAGAGAAATTATAAATATTGTGACCATATGGTATTCAATAAAGTCTTGAAACTAACATAAGTAAGACATTGCTGAGTTACTAACTGGAGGGGAGTTAAATTTGGCACATATGACATCAATTATTTAAGAAGTCCTTAAAGAAGAAGGAAGTACTTTGGCAGAAATTCTAGCAAAGAATGGCTTAGTGGGTAAATAGGAATGAATGATACAATGCCTCACAAATTTATTAGAAAGTTCTTTGAAGGCGACAGTGAAAATGCTGGCTAATAAAACATACTTGGCTTTTCAAAATGCTGTTAACAAGAGTCTTCACCAAGAAATCTTACAGACCTCTTGTCACAGACTATGCATTTGTTAGAAGACAGAAGGAGAACTAAGAATGAATGGCTAGGCTCCAGAGTGAAGAAGGTTGCTGGTGGAATCTTACACACAGACAGTGTTTTCTGATCAGGGAAAACAGAAAATAGTCAAGTAATAACATTTCTGATAATACAGATTGAGCTCCCTAAAATGAATAGCTGGGAATCACATAAAGGTTTCATAGTCGAAACAGTGGCTGATAAAATGTTTAAATGACTGTGCCAGTAGATACGAAAGAATGCTGGACGGTGGGAAGCAATGCAAACTCTATCAAATACAATGCTGAACTTTAAGCTAGTGTTGCCACCAAAATGACAACCTGATGGTTTGCTGTAGTCAGCATTCTGTCTCCATGAGAATCCTCATCATGAAATCTACCAAGAACAAAAAAGAAAGTCCTGCTTCTCTGTGTAACTTAAGAAAGATAACAGTTGAATTGGAAAAGGCAAATAGCAGGCAATCAGACCAGTAGAGACATGGAAAGACTTAGTTGTGGGGAGGCACTAAATAGAAGGAAGACACTGTTTCCTTCTGGAAGACAGCTGGCTTGTTAGTAAGTCATTGTGATGAATAGTCAAAACCTTTTGAGTGTCTAGGTGAAATAGAACAGTTACTCAAGTGTTTTTCATTATATGAGGAATTGCCTCTTTTTTTTTCTTTTTTTCTTTTTTTTTTTCATATCAGGCAGTAAGCTAAAAAAAGAGACCTCATGGACTTACCTGCCACAGGATGATGGGAAAACCAGAAAGTATGGAAATGCTTGGAGAAACTTTGTGAGGGGTTGGTCTGTTGGGGCTTGTAGAAACAATAGTCCACTGGAAACTTCTGACTTCTGAAGGTTCAAGATTTTATGTTGCCAGAAGTTGTTGTTATAGTCCTAGGTGGTTGTTCCTTATATTTGCCCAGTATTACTATAATTTTTCTTGAATACATAATAGTGACCCCTACCAAAGGTCAGCTTCTGAGTTAAATGTATCCTGTGTTACCTCTCTGTTGGGAAGCAAGTGAGGAAATATGCTTTTCCTATTGAGGTATTTGAGTTTGTGTGACTTCATACCTAACTGTTTTCTGGAGGCATGGACCATGGTCCCAAGTCATGAGGACGGCTCACTGGAGAGTTTTCTGATAGCAAAACCATCAGGATGAGAGTCAGGTGAATCAATAGGTTCTGTAGTGTTTATTCATAGAGTTTAGAAGCATATGTAGTAATATTCTACTCATCTGTCAATCTTAAAAGAAAAAAGACCACATTTTAAATAGTAACTATTAAAAAGAATAAAACATGGTTTCCCAAGGAAATATTAATACAATTTATTGCTACTTTTTCTCTTTGAAATAAAAGCAGACTGTGCTGAGGCAGTAAAGCGGGAGACTGGATTCAGGTGAAGCATGACTCCCTGTTTTGTAACACTGATGACTGGGGAGACAGAAGTAGAGAGAGCAAGGGCCGACCTTCATAGAAAAACATCCTGTAGATGAATGGAATATACACTGGGATAGGAAGTATTAGTGTCTGATTTTTTTTCTTCCATTCACTGGTGTATTTGCATATGTATATTTAATACTGCTTTTTCTTTGTGCCAAGTCTCCCGTAGATCTCCCCTAGCAGACAGTCTCGTAGCACCTCTGCCATTTCACAGCAGCAGTTTCAGTGGAGAGCTATACCGGTGGCCAGATCCTAACGTGAAAAGTAACAGGGCCAAGTTTGACCCTCAGCCGTGCCCATCCGTGGGGGCACCCCCGCGGCCCGGCCGGCGCTGAGCGGCGCTGAGGGCCGGGCGCGCCCCTCAGTACGGCCCGGCCGCGCTCCTGCCCCGGCCGCCGCCAGAGGGCGCCGCGAACGCGAGTCCCGCGCTACCGGAGCGGGGCAGGAGCGGAGCTGGAGAGGGGTCTGGAACGGGGCAGGAACGGAGCTGGAGAGGGGCCTGGAACGGGGCAGGAGTGCGACTGGAGCGGGGCTGGAGAGGGGTAGGATCGGGGCAGCGGACGCTCCCGGGGTGCGAAACACGGTGACTTGCCCTAGTGCGGAGGAGGGTGAACCCCCTCCGAGCCCTAAACGATTGCTTTAAGGAATAAAGTGGAAAAGCGTTCTCGTAAAAGCGAGTGCCTGTCTCAGAAGTTTCAGAAAGCGCAGGAGTTTCAAAAAGCACAGGAGTTATGTTTGCTTGCTTGCATCCAAGGAATCTTGGGTCTTTTCACCTTTCTAACACGTCTTTCTTTGCAGTCCTCCACTCAGCCTTGATGTTACCCTAATTCTTTTATCACTCAACTATGTTCAATTTATAAATGAAATAAATCTCTTTGTCACTACACAGCGTTTCTTATTATGTATTTGGGTTTCTGCCACTATTAGAATTCTCCTACAAAGAATTTTGTGTTCTCCCAGAGCTGCTACAGAGGGTCTAGCTCACCTTTCTGTTTGGTAGGAAGGAACAATATGAAAACCAGGATGGGGATAGCTGGACATAATTTGTCATGAGTAGTGCAGAAACAAGAAATTCCATGTCTCTGTATCTCAACCTTATGCTGCTCATACTAAAGACATTTTTCCTGCTGAAGCTAAGGTATCCAGTAACTGCATCCCAAGTCAGTCCAAAAGTTTGAGTCTCCCTAATCCCCAATATTTCCAGCAGTGATCTAATAAACCATTTTGTCTTTTAGCTCAATTTTTGTTTAATTACTCATACAAGTTGGAGTAGACTCAGTTGTGTAAGGAGTAACAGCAGCACTGGGCCCATGGTAGATTTTTAGGGTATTCTTGTCCTCAGAAATAAAAAAGAATTCAAGATGTTGTTAAAACATTATTTTCTTTTGAATGGGAAATACTTTTGGCTTTTCAGATTGGCACAGAAGAACATAAGCAGTGTCTTAATTATAAGGGCAGGAATTTAGCCACTCAAATGTATCTTTGCCATGCAAATGCAAGCATGATTAGACTAATACGGTAACTGTTAATTTTGTTGGTGCTTGAGTCCATGCTTGAGAGTGTTTTCTCTTCCAGCAGTACAGTCTGTTTCATTACCTCACTTATACTGAAATTTTCTCTCAAAATTAAAGACAGTGAAAAAAGCTGCCTTAACATTTGGCAATACAGTTCTCATTTAAATTTTTTTTTCGCTAGTCAAAAGAATCAAAATTCTGATTTTCTTCCCTTGAAGAAATTTGAAATTGTATTTGCATTTCACAGGGCAAAATTAGTAAGCTGAGAGAAACATGTGGATTTTCACAAAATTCATTATCAAGAACCTGGTTTTCATCCGTTTTACCATTGTTTTTTTTTATGAGTACATGAGCATAGCTTGAAAAGGAAACTGAAGTTTCTTACGTGTGAAATATATTAGCTGAAATCCAAAGGATTCTTAAAAGCCATTATTTAATATATGGAACAATTTTTCATTATCATTTATACTTACAAGGGAAAAAAGGCTTGCTACCTTTTATCACCTAGTGTGTTACTGCTGTCAGGTAACTGCAAGTTTGCCAAAAACTTCAGATGCTTGAATGAAAATTGTAATGATATTGTTAACATTGTCATAGCTAAGCTTGTGATTCCAATTCTCTTTAATAAATTTGTGGCTCATTAATGCAGTTCTTCTGTTTGTAGTGCATCTCTTGAAATTCAGTCTGATGAAGCAATGTTCCATGTAAGATATCTAATAGACTTCAAATATTTGTTAGGATTAATATTGCAGTAAGGTCTGTGAATGACTAACACACCCTCCTTGAAGTTCCATGTATCTTTACTCTTTGATCTTTCAGTGAGTTTCATTTAGAGTGAGAGATTCCCACTTCTGCTCAGATTTGGAAATAAAATCAGCTTTGTTTGAGTTTAAGTGATGTGTGCTTCTGGCGTTGTGGATGTGTGTTCCTTTAAAACTTGAAAGAATGGAAGACTTTCAGCTTTACGCCTGTGTTGCATTCATCATGGCTTTTTATACTTTGTTGTTTGCATGTCAAACAGATGTTTGTTGTCAAACTGAATCATGAATTGACCAAGAGGCTAAGCAAGACTTCACATGCTTAGTGAAACTTTCAAGGATAGTAACAATGAAGCAAGGCCTATCTGAAGATAATTGTTTGAGAGTTGCAGGCACTGGCTTTTGTTTCAGACCCATCAGGTTATATGAAACCATTTAAAAGGTATTTGTGTGGCTATTTCAACAAAAAGATGATGTTAATATATTTTTTCTGTTTTATATTGTGATTGATCACTTTGTTTCCAAAGGTACACCTTACATCTGGTAGCAGTATGTGATTTTATGATTGATTGAATCCTTTTCCTTGGGTGTTTCCGAGACTCAAAGTCAGGGATGACAGCATGCTGGCAGCAACCTCACTTGGAGCAGAAAGTTAGGTGGATACTTCCAAAGGACTCTTTCTACCAATAGTTCTGTGATTCTAGGGTATAAAAAAATTGGGAGTAGAACATGAACATTTTGCATGGTTGAAAAAAGTTTAACATTGCTGCTGGTTTAATGATATTTAAGATAATCCTAATTTTCATGGGGAAATTTGTCGTTTCTCTCCAGCTGAAACAGGCAATTAAACAATGAGCTATAAGAGAGAGATTTGAAGGAAGCTATTGATATTTATTAGTGGATTTATTTGAAAGAACAAAATAGACTTTCCATTCTGCAAAAAGCAGTTGAAGTACAAGGATTTAAAAATCTCAGTTTGCACAAGCAACTTGCAGGCATCATGTTCCAAAGATTTAAACACAACCTGAACTGACATAAAGCTGGAAGAAACTTAATCATGTTAAGCTCTTAAACATTTTCCTTTTGCACACTAAAATATAGGGTTGTTTTTGACCTCTAATTTTTTTGTTCAGGCTGAGAAAGTTTTTCAGAATTCTTGGTTGTTCACACAGCAAAAACTGGAACATTAAAGAAGAACTGCATTAATGTAGCCAGCTAGGGTTATCTGCAAACAGAAGCATTCTGACTGTAGTGGTAGAAAAGGAATTAGACCTTCACTGAATATTTAAAAAATGCAATGCTTAAAAGAAACTTCCAGGGTTATAAACAGGAGAGTCAGTAGCAGTTGGATAAAGAAATGGCCGGGAAAGTTGTATCTCATGTCCTGCAACACATATTTTGCAAAATGGGCTATCAGATTGAGAAGATCTAGACTGCAGTATTTCTGGCTAACACAATCAATCTTAGAGACAATGACAATGCTATAACAAAACAAACACATACTTTCCTCTGAAAAATACAGTTGTGGGAATTTCCCATAGGGAAAACAATTAATTTATTAGACTGATCAGTCTTAGTTTTCCAGGGCTTTGAAGATCAGCACCCAGATCTAAATCTTCCCCAGTGAATTTCCACATGGGAAGCTGCAGGTTTCAAAGCATATTTTGTGTGTACTTGCAGTGTCTTTCTTTTCAAGTGTGAGGTGCTGTATTGTGCTCTTAGGTTCTAGACAGATTTTGCAGGGAGGGGTTTGCTGTGTTAGTTTTATCTGAAACTGAGGTGGGTATAGTTATCACTGTAAGATGTACTTGGAAAAAAGGCGCCTAATTTCTTATTAAATAGATCTGAAGAGTGGCCATCCTAGAAAGGTAATTAACCAGAAAGAGCTGAACAGCTCAGACACAGCCTATTTTTGTGCTGACCTATTCATAACCTAAACTATTTTAAGTCTTTTAGAAAAGCACTGTGGGTTTTTTTGTTTTGTTTTGAACATAACAGTATTGGTACATAATTAAAAGTTGTCAATCAAACTAGCATTCATTTTCACTTATTGAAAACATGTTTGTTAGAAAAACCCACAAAAAAACCCAACCAAAACCATCTGGATGCCTGCCTGGTTCCAGTGGAGGCTACCATTTTTTATCCTCCTTTTTTTAAAAAAGCCCTATCAAGAGGGGTAAAGTCATGCCCATATTTCAGAAGAATAGCAAAATCCTGTCCAACTTAATGTACCATGGAAAGTAGCCTATAATGATAAATCTAAGTGTAAAATTAATTTCAATATGTGCCTTTTGTTTAATGGCAGGCTGTTAGAAACATGTCTCCAATTTCACTAAAGAATTCTGTAATTAGGAAATGACTAATCAAAATACCAGATCTGGAACACAGGCTTGCAGGGGGGTAAATATTCAGCCTCAGCCTTGGGTCTTGAGCTTACCTGTTCTCAGCTGTGCCTGCCCAAGGGATTAAAAAGTATGTGCTTCAGCCTAGAAGAGCAGCATCTGGAAGTAACTTGCTGACAGAAGTGGGGCTCCAAAAAATGAAGTGACTTGATGAAGTGTCCAGCCTTTTGCAATATTCTTTGGTCAAAAGAATAGCTGAGTTAGAATTTAAGACTTGCTCTGAGCAAGAAGTGTCTGAGGCAGACTGGGTGTGGTGTTCCACTCTAAAGCAGCTGGTACAGATTGCTTTAAAAAAAATAATTATGATAACACTTCACCTCTGATCTAAAATAAGAGTTGTATTTCCCTCATGGGTAATCCACTCCCTACCTGGGAGATAATGAATTGTTTTTCTCTCTACTGCAGGTGGTCAGCAGCCTTACCACCTCTCCCTTTGGTACCTTGTGGAGCACAAGGGGGAGTTGACGATCTCTAATTCCTTTCAAATTGTATAATTCATTAGCTGAATGAAATTAAATGCAGACCAGTTGTTCTCAGCTACTCCTGGTGCCTGCTTGTGTTTCAGATCCATGAGTGGGATTTGCTATTCTGTGGTTTGTTTTCCTCTTCCCCACATAAACTATTATGAGTCAGATGGGCTTCGTTTAAAAGTTGGTGATACTACAAAGTGTCCCCATTCCCTTTGCTCTGAACCATACAGTGCTGCATGCTTTTATGGCATTTGTTTGCTCAGTGAGCTGACTCAGCCCTAACCCTGGCTAAGTTAGCTCTTGGGTGGTTTGGCACAGAAGTTGTTTCCAAGGAAATGGCAAGCACACATGGTTGAAAGGAAGCAGTATGGTACCATTGCACCAGTTCAATTGTCTTGTGAAATGTTTTTTGGTTGTGTCAGTTGACTTCAAAAAGTCATGACCTTCTGTTGGAGACTTACTCGAGAAGTACCTCGCTTCTATCTTTAGGCTACCATCACTGTTATTGAGCCATCAGGAGACAGGAGTTTGTCAAATATCTACGCACATGTAAGTGTAAGCAACTTACTGCTGCTTATATTCAGATTATGTCTTTGTGCTATAATAAGGCTGTATAAATGCACTCCTCTTAAGCCTTTCTTTAGGGACTAAGGCATTACACATTTCATGTGTAAATTGCTTCTGATAATTTCCCAAAGGATCATTTATGCCTAATATCATTTATTATCACTTAAAATAAAAGCTATTAGTGCTTTTATGTAGGTGCTTCTTAATAATCCATGTTTCCATTTTGCAGTATACTGTAGAGGATCTCTGTTCTAGTAAATGAGAAATGCTTTTTTTTTTCACAGCTAGAATAGGGGCTTTTACATTGTTTTCCATCCCTTCAGCATTTTTACATTTTGGTAATGGTGATATTGCTGTTTGCACACACTTCTGCTTTTGTATTATCTACAGACACAGTATTTACCAAAGGTTTATTGGCTGTGGTAGCCCTCTTGAATGAGAAATACTGGTCAACCCCACAATTTTGTTCTTGTCAAGAGAGGCTATTAGAAATGGAGACCTTGATGTTGACAGTTGTTTATAATATTGTGCTTTTACACCAGAGTATGGAGTTAATTTGTCTTTTCCTTCACTTTGTCAATGCTTAATGGATGCTTTTAGGTATTTCCACGGTACAACTAAATAATTTGTCAGTTGCAAAGGAAACAAGAAGTATCATGGAATGGTGATTCTGTCACCAGTGGGTTTGTTGTTCTGTGTGGATGTTACAAATTTTGGTAGTGATAAAGCATCCCCTTACTGTTTTAGTGGATTTTTTTAACAGAGAGCAGGTATAAATGGGAAAAAGCAACAGCAACAACAGAAATCTCTTGATTTCTTTTGGCAAATAACTGTGTGGTAGTGGTTGGCATCAGTTTGGAGAAAGATAGCTGTTGAATAATTTACTTTCACTAAGTCGCCATCTTTAAGAATTAGAGATTAATTTTAATCTTGAAACTACAGCTTTTTATGCTGGTTTTAGAAGGTGAATATATAATAAGGAATGATTTAGTTCTCTAAGAGGACCTGTGCTTTAGTTGTAAGATAATGAAACATGTTGCCTGATATACATCAGTAAGGAAACCTTAAGAAATAAATGCTTTTGAACAATGTGATTTGTATTTTATAAGCTTCTTACTGACTACAACTTCATTATTGAAATTATTCCTATGAAATTATCATTCAATACTTATTTAATATAATTGCAGAAATGAATCGTGTCTATTATTCTAGAAGAAGTTTTGAACTAATCAGAGCAGTTGGCATGTATTTTGTACATGATGTTTCTTTTTAAGCCTCGGTATGAGTGGAATTTTAAAATACTGTTTTGATTTTGTGCAAATGTACTTGAATAAATACAGAAGGACCATGCGCAATTGAAAAGAATTCCTAGCAGGAACCACAGATGAGGGGTTCAGCTCTTCTTCATTCATTGTGTTTAATTCAATTTCTTTCACTCCACTTTCCTTGTCATGAAGAATTTGGAACCTTCTTCATTTACAGATGTCTCTTTAGCAAATTTTTATTTTTCTAGTGTTATGGCGACAGTGTGTCTTGGTTCACATTAAATCTCAAGGAGCTACAGATGTCAAGAGAGTGACATCTTTAAAAAGGGAAGGCAACTATTTAGAACAACACTTGAGCATATGCTAACTTCATTCCTGTTCAGACAGCACTTCAGCACATGCTTAAAAGATGCTCTAAGTAGAGAAGCTGTCTAGCCTCAAGATTAAAATTCAAAATAAGCTGAAGTATAGCTTTTAAAAAGTCATTTGGCATGTACCTTCCCTGTTGGTCTGCTGGTGCTCTGATATTATGAAAAAAATTGTCCATATAGTCTATGGCTAACTTTTATCCCTAGATGTGAGGATCTAAAGAGTTTTAAGCAGTTTATTCCATCAGGATCTTGAAAGCAGTGCTAAACTTAAGAATTCCCTTAATTACCCATGGTGTGACAGAGAGGTTCTGCAACTTTTCACAAATGTCTCCCTTCTGATTTGAGGCATCCAAGTAATGCTTACTAAACTAGTGCACTTCTAATGAGATAGATGCCTTTCAGAGCTACATGCCTCATTTTGGATATACAATGAAAGATGTTAGATCTTGGTATGGCAGTCTCAAATATTCAGTTAGTGATTCAAAATGTATAGGAAAATAAAGTTAGGAACAGTCTTTGTAATGCTTTTGTTAGTATATGCAGTTTTAACTGCATGTAAAACATGTGTGATTCATTTAGATAGACTGAATTTTGGTAGGATGACAAGGCAGTCTGATGAAAACAAGTGTTTAATTTGTTATTTAGATAAAGGTACATTTGCAGTATTTGTGTTCTAAGTGTTTCAGCATTCCATGAGGGAAAAAAAAAGAAACTGAGGCTCAAGGGCCATAAAAGTGTATTGGTTCTTTAGAACGAAGACATTGGTCCAAAAAATGCACCCCAGTCACTATAGATTGAAATAGGCTCAAATTATATGTATCTAAATAGCTTACACCCTTGTGTTTTTAAAATTCTTGTGTAAATAATTTTCAAAAATCTTACCTAGACCATAACCCATTAAGTGCAGAAAAGTTGGATGAAATCCAAGTAGCAGAAAATAACAAAGCATCACAAGCAAGGTGGGATGTGTTGAAGAGTAAATTGCAGTCATGATTGAAAAGGTAATATGCACTTGTTATATGTCATAATTGTTAGATCATTTCTGAGATCTTGGGTGGAGGAGAAAGTATACAAATAGGGATATAAAAGGTCTATCTGAAAATAAGAGCTGCATTAACAATACAAGGTTGTAGAAATTATAGGATGAAGCTGATATTGCAATACAGAAAGTGAAGAGAAGGTAAAGATAAAATACAAAAGGAAATATAATCACACAGGAGGTTATGTTCTCTAAACAGTAATTTCCACTGTGTCCAGAATAAGAGAGGCTCGGGGTGGGGGGAGACTGCAGGGGTCTCCAATAGATGGGAAGAATCATTCAGGCAGTGAAGAGCTGAAATTGTCAAAGAAATGAAATGCTTTCATTATCTCACTATTTATGATGGCAAATTCAGGACAGATGGCCAAAGGATAAGCATTTGTATGAGTCTTGAAGGGGAAATATTAAAGGAAAGCAGAAAAAAAATTAAAGAAAACAAAAGAAGGATCTTTAACTATCTGATTTAAAAACAAAGCCAAGTGAACTGGATCCAAACGGAAAGTACAAAGAAAATTATGACTGACTTACATTGGCTGGTATATTTTGAGTAGGATGGCAAAACTCTCTGTGATGTTTCCTTTTTGACTTTTAACCATGACTCCAGCCATGTCCTGACACCAGCAGCTGCAGATTAACCAACAGAGTGCTTGTTAGAGGGATTGAGAGTTTTAGACTGGAGGAAATAGTAAAAATGATACAGAGATGTTGATCAGGCTTGAAAAAAATTGAAATCTAGATTTTTTAAGCTATTTCCTCGCACAGTTTAATTTTGGTTTTCTGTCCATGTGAAGTTTTCCTTTGATTTATATTCTTATATAGTCAATATAGCCTGACACCGAGACTCATGAGAACTTTAACCTGTTGTGGGAATTATCCAAATGACCTAAATCTGTTACTCCATCTTTGATGTGTCACTGCCCTTGCTTCTGTCTAGCCTTCCATACAGAAAGGTGACCTATAATTTCCCCTTCTCTCCCCACATCACTGAATTTTTTCCACATGACTCTGAGGTCTCTATTTAAGTTATGCTTGGTTGGCATGGAGTTTATCTTCCCTGCCATGGTCACCTCCATGCAGTGAGAAGCACCTAAAAATTATCCAAATATGACATGGCAAAGTGGGATCTAGGCTAGCTAAGTATTGAAAGAGACAATACAGCAATGTATGAATTGAAACTAACTTTGTAGAATTGTTTCAGTTCTCAATTGTGTCTCAAAAAGTGTTCTCAATTATGTGTTCATGCTACTTGAATTTGGAAAGAAAGGACATTTTCTATTAGACTGTGGTGGATTTCTCTTTATGGGCTGCCAGATATCCACCCCGTTTCTCTCTCACTCTATCCCCTCCACAGGACAGTGGGAGGCAGGAAACAAGATGAAAAATATCTTAGGTTGAGTGAAAGGCAGAGAGATCACTTATGGATTGCTATCAGGTGCAAAACAGACCGAGGAAAATTATTTGAAAGACTGCCAATTAAAACCAGAACTGAATAGTGAGAAAAAAATATAAGAACTAAAACACTTTCCCTCATCCTGCCCTTCTTTCACAGGCTTTGTTTCACTCCTTCATTTCCAACTCCTCTACCTCCTGCCTGCTGTGAGTGGCACAGGAGGATGAGGAATGGGGTTGTGATCAGTCCGTAAGACTTCCACTCTGCTGCTTCTTCCTCCTCACAGTTTTCCCTGCTTCAATGCTGGATCTCCTCATGGTGTGCAGACCTTCCAGAGCAGATCCTGTGTGGGCCCTCTGGATGGGTTGCAGTTCCTCAGGATAAGCCTTCTTCACAGGCTGCAGTTCCTTCAGGGCATGGCCACCTGCTCTGGCACAGAGCCCTCCACAAGCTGCAGAGTGGAAAACTGCTCCATCCCAGCTCCCTTCCGTGGGCTGCAGAGGAAATTCCTGCTGTGGTGCCTGAAGAACCTTTCCCCTTTCTTCCCTCAGCTCAGTGTTACAGGATTCTTTCTCGCACTTCCATTTTCCTCACTCAGTCCCAGTGCAGAATTTGGCTCTCCCAGCAGTGCTGCCCTCACAGCTGTGCCCTGTGGTCCCCTGCTGGCTGCCAGCTGCAGCTTCCATGTCTGCCATGGGGCAGCTCTGGTCTCTCGCCACAGAGTCCAGCCTGTGAACCCCCATTTCCACCTGCACCTGGTACTGAGAAAGCTGAGAAAAACAGGCAGATTTTGCACTAAACTGTGTAAGAGGAAGCAAAACCCAGAGAAATAAAGTGAGTAAAGTGAGAGAAATTATATATAAATTTTATTTTAATTGTAAATAAAATAAATTCTGGAGGAAATCCCCACCATTTTAACTGGTAGGAAGAGCACTATTTGGGTACTCTTTAGACTCTTGGAAAAGTACACTTAAGTTCAGGATAACAGATCTCAAGAAATTTAAGAAACTAATTCTGTGGTAGTAGACTACTAAAATCAAATCAACAGGAGTGTCACACTCAAAAATTTTAACACTACAAGAAAAACAAGGTCTGAAGAAATGGATAGTTTTTATTACAACACCTGATACAGAATGAAGTACTAATAGCATTTCTGTCAGAGGAAAATTTAGCCAGTAAATGGTAATTAATGGTTTACAAGGATCTTGTGGCCTTGATGGTTACTGCAATGGTTAAAACATATCACATCACCCTCCAGCTGCAAGATTTCACTGTACTAACTCTTGTTTTGTCTTTCAGCAGCTCTGATCTTAACCTCTAGTTTCTGTCACTGCACTGCCCCACCTCTCTCCCCTCTTGTAAATTTTTTTTTTTTTGCCAAAAAGCCATTCAATCAAATTATTTGATCCAAGTGAAGTAGTTGTTTTTCTCCTCTTCCTCTCCTTTCACCCTGTGCCCACCAAAAAACGACATTGTGTTGCAAGCAAAGAGAGAAAAGGCAGGCAGGCTGATGTGCAGAGCTAGTTCATTGCATGAACTAGCAATAACTCATAAATCTGGAAGCAGCAATCCCTTCCGGGTGAGGAACTATGGCCTTATCATTACAGGCATGGCTCAGTTTTTTAAAACTAAAAAGAGTGATTAAGCTTAGCTGCAGTTCTAGTTGCTTTTTTCTGGGGCTATGATGAACTTTGTCTTTTGGGAGAGAAGGTAGGTGGTTATTTCCAGTCAGCTCAGCCTGCTAGTTCAGTGTATTTTGTGCAGATGCAGGCTGTAGGAACAATTTGAAGAGGAAAATGGGAAAGGGAAAATGTGTGGTTTAAATTAGTTTCAGCAGGACTGAATATGAAACTGTACACTTGCACTGCAATTGTTGGAGTAGAAAAAAACACTTTTTAACCAGTTCAATCCATTTGGCAGTTGCTGGTGATAAACAGAAAACTTTATTCAGATGAATGTCAGAAATGACCCATATAACTAGGGACCATGCTGTTCTGATCAACAATGTTTTCACATGCTGTTATTCCCATTCACTGCTCTTCTTACCTTCCTGTAGGTATTGCCAAAACTAGTTTATAATCCCCATAATTGCAGCCTTACAGTACATGAAAGGATCCTATAGAGACTATCTATATTTTTCTCTGTGTGATCATTCTGTTTCAAGGACAGGTCCTGGATTTATTTTCTTCTTGCTTTTAAAAATTATATAATTGCCACAAAATTCCTTCTTCTTATCAATGAATTTTGAATTCATTGCTCTGCTGTCCAGCCAGTGAGTACCACAAAAGGATCAGATAGCTCCAAGGAACTGTGCCCTTCTCTGTCAGGACTGCATAAATTTTAAAAAGGTCTGAAGCAGTCCATGCATGCGTTCTCAGCCAAAAATGTCACAACTTCTTGCCACATGCTGTGGCAGGGACTGTCTTGCAGTTGTGCCTCAGGAGATACCTGATGATCCTATGAATAATTTTGATGAAATTTCACTTGATAAAATTTCTACTTATGAAAGTAGAATGGTAGTGAAAAGAGAAACTTTATGCTAATGCTAAAGGCAGAGCAGCTTCAGAACCCATTTTTTTCTGTGTGACTTCTATTCTCAGCTTCCATTGAATTTTATTGTATCCAGGCTGTGTCAGAAAGAAATTGGTTTTGTTTTATTTCTATTCCAGTTTTGTAATAAGTCAGAAAATTGTAGAAATAGCTAAAAGCTTATTTGGTTTTCCAAGCTAAGCTTCTCTGGTGTATTTTTTTTCTTATTTTTTGACTGTATTATAATAGCATTATGGAATGTAATCTTACCTGTGAGATACCAGTATTGTTTTTATATTATATATACTAACTGCTCAGTTCAATACGTGCTCTTCAGTGGTCATACTGTTGTTCTAAATATACTGTTTTGATTTCACAGGTGCCTGCAGAAATATCACCAACAGCCAGTGCCAAATGCTGCCATATAACTACACCACTGTCACTTCAGTTCTCTCCATTGTCAAGAGTATTGAAATGGAAAAGTTCCTGAAGTTCTTCAGTTACCTCAATCGTCTCAACTGCTATCAGCACATCATGCTGTTCGGCTGCAGCCTCGCTCTTCCTGAATGCATCAGTGATGGTGATGACAGGTATTTGGGAATGGAAATCCATCAGTGGCTAGAGCCAGTCGCGGTAAAATACTCTCTGTCTAATCAGACAAGGGGAGATCCAAACTAAGCCTATGACCTCACTGCAAAATTCCTGTCTGTCAAAGCTATTGACAACATTTCTGCCACGATAAGCCAACTGTAGTAGAGCTCTTTTAGAAAAATGTTGCCACTGTGTAAACTAAAATTGTGATTTTCCTAAAGAAGCCTGTCCAGAGTTCTTCTGCCTAATTTCTCCAATCTGGCTATGCCAGAATGGAATGTTTTGTAACAACAATAATGCCTTGGATACGTATAGTGTTGTCATAGATTGAGGTGGCTGTTTGTTAAACTTTAAATTTGTTCAGTCATTTCCCTCAGCAAAGTTAATATTTTAAATATATTTTTGGTATTAAATTAGCAGGATATGTTCAGGGTGACAGACTATTCTGGAAGTTTAAGGAACATATATATTACTGCATTAAGCTAATTTCATAACATTAGTATAATGTGCATGCACTTTTAAATTGAGTTTGATTTGAAATAGGATCAGTGTGTTTAGCAGAGCTGAAATCAAACATGACACAAAAAGGGGAAAAGGAATATTTTTAAATATATGTACACAATCTTTGATGTTTCTGGAGAGTGAAAGAGAGAGGATAGATTTCTTTCTCCTTGTTTTCATTTTTTATTTCCAGTTCCTCCACTGTGAAATTTAGTGGAAGAGAATGTGACAATTGAATAAGTGTTTCAAACAACATAACAAGCCCAGGAAGTTGAAAGCTGTGCAGTTTAGAAGGAATAGGATACTTATGAAAGTTCTGTGAGAACTGGTCAAAAATTCAGTTGCCAATGAAAGGTACTATCTCACCCCAGGCAATATATGCCTGAAGTGCATCACAATGATTCCTGCACTGGCTATTTAAGCTCACTAAAGTGACAGAAAATTAACCCAGGATAAAGGATGGTTACACAGATAGGATTAGTGGGGAGGAAAGGCAGCACAGATAACAGTGGAATTAGACTGATCTTTAGACTGGCTGAGTGGTTTAAAACAAATGCAAAGTGTACGTATCTTTGTGGTGTACATATCTTTAGCCTACCAAAAGCTATTTTAAATTAACCCTATTTAATTGAGTGCACTATTAGTTATAGCACCTCTGCTCAAATTCAGTATACAGTTTTTCTACTTAACAAATCTGATAACAAACAGCCTTACATTACCTGTTTTCTCTAAAAATTGTTGAACAAAATAAGAAAAGTGGGTTCAGGTAATATATTGATGCATTTAAATGTTCAGCAACAGAATAGGCCATTTCTCTGTTGCTTTACTTATTCTGCCTTCTTTGGAATTTGACTTTCACAAACCTGTTGAGAGTGAGTTGTGTGTATCAAAAGTGCAAAACTCTTAAAACCAATCAAATAAGTGAAATGGTAGAAGGATAAATTTTGTATGCTTCTTTTCCATTTCTTTCCTGGATACATGTTTTTGCTCTGGTTTTCAGTCAACCAAAATACTTTGAGATTCAAGAGTCAGGGGTTTTCTTTGGGCTTTTCCTTTTCCTTTTCCCCCTCTTTTCTCTTTTTGTTTTTCCTGCTTTCTATAGCAGCAACCTTCCCCCATTAATTAACAATATCAAAGCTGCAACTGGATTTTGATTTCCTGTTTTATGTCTTGGAGGTCACAGTGGTTCCTCTATTTGTATTTTAATTTTTTTTTTTTGGTGGAAAATATTGTTGCCCCTGCAGACTGGTGGGGAAGAAGGTCCAATGTGAGACTGCAAATGATGTAAGATTATATTAGAATCTGATTTCAGTTTTAGTAATCATGTTTCCAGAGTGTGCCATGGATGTCACTGAAAATGCAGTGATGGCAGTCAGAGTGACAACCACGGGAAGAACAGTAAGAGTGGATTGACAGTGTCCTGGTTAGTTAAGTCTAGTTTGCTAAACCTCAGTTGTCCTAATTTAAATTCTGGTTTCTCCTTTAAACAAGAATACCTTTTTTTTTTTTTTTTTTTTCCTGTAGACGACTAAGTGATTTTTGTGATTACTGTCCTTTTTGTAGCATCAAATTATTGCAGGCAAACACACATATTTCACAACCAAGAATAAATTATTTTAAGGAGCATCAGATCTGCAAAAAGTAATTATTAACACTGTTCCTTCCCTTCTCAACCCACCCCCTTCCCTGCCCCTTAATCCTGTCAGTGAGATCTAGACAAAAGCATATAACATAGCAGGGGGAAGTTACTTTGTATATGCTGAGTGCAGATACTAAAAATGAAAGAGACCAGCCCCTGTTAGGTCTGTTGAATAGGGGAATCTGGTTGGCAGAAAGGTACTGAAGCAGGAGAGTCACTGTGGAAAGCCTCTGGTGGTAATGAATGCAGAAACGTCCATCTGCTGTAGTGTTTTTAGGGGGCTGTGGTTGTCTAGAACATACAGTGTGACAAAACATCCCCTCATGTTGTGAGCAGCTGTTACTGACATCGTCATTATTTCCTGCCATCAGTTACAGCTGGCTCATTCTAACGTCAGCCGTTCTATATCTGATCATCGCTTTTCATTTGTTCTCTCTTTGCTTTGTGGAGCAATTGTCCCTAATGTATGTAAAGCTTAATGTGACAAATGTTGTTTACACACTGTGGAAGAGATGAAGCTCCTGTGATGCCTGGATGTCTATTCTTAGGTATTGTTGAGAGTCTGTTGGCAGCTTGCAGCCATGGGAGCAGTAATTGTGGCAGTGCGTTACAAGAAGGAACAAGAAGGAAAGTTACAAGCGCTAATCTTTGGCATCCAGTGAGCTGTCATTACATAGCTTTTCTCTGATATTTAAACTTATGTCTGTTTCCCATTTATTTTTCATGTATTTATAGACATTGTTTTCATTAACACTTGAAGGAGCTTAAGTTTCTAGGCAGAGAGCATAGTCAGTGGTTGTGTAGTTAGGTACAGGGAGTTCTAAATACTACCACAATACTGTTGCTCTTCAGAAGTGTTCTTCTGTATCTTATCGCAGTGAAACCATGTGTGACATTAAAAATGCAGTAATTTTAAAAGCTTGCAATGTTTAATTTCAGCAAATGCATATAAAATCAGCTATCCCTGCTCTTTTAAGAAAGTATGTAACAGTATCTATATACTACTTTCTAGGACAGAAAAATTTTTAAAGTACAACTAAAACCTGTGTGAAAATGGAAATTTGAAGGGCAGTAAGGCTTTTTTGCATGCTTACCCATAATTTTTGTAGTAAGAGACTGCTTACATAAAGGTGTTATGCAACTTCATCCTTCTTGAGTGGTTGGATGAGATCTTTAAGTCAATACGACTTAAAAATCTGCCTTTAAAAGCCCTGTCCTTCCCCAGTCCATCAGCACTGCTAAGAAAACATGAAAATTAATACCAGTGGTGGAAGAACACATTAAACTAGATGTGCTGAGCTAATGACATATGAAACATTCCCAGTAGTAACTTTGTCCTTTTGGGTAGTAGTAGTCTGTATCCTCTGACCATCACATGCAACACTGGTACTTGGTTGTAAGAGAGATCTGTCCTCAGAGCTATTGGTTATGATTAATGATTTAATCTAGTGAATTCTCCCTCAGCACTGAAGGACACTAAGAGTGGGCCAAAGGTCAGTTACGACAACATAATGGATGTTTATTTACAGCAACTCACATGCGTTGGATTCCACAATTCAAGAAGACAATAAAAGTTAATCTGCAATGTTTTCAGATTTCAAAAAGAAAAAAAAAAAGGATGTATTTTAAAGCCAAAATTAATATAAAATTTAAAGATTTAAAATCATTAGAGAAATTTATAGTGGGTCAGCTTATTAATGCATAATGCAAACTGCTTTCTAATATTTCTTCCACTCTATGAAAAAATCACATTTCATCAAAAGACTTGGAAAAATAGGCAGACTATATAAGATCCTTAAGGCCCATATACATGTCTTATTTTGACTTTTTATGCTGGGGATAAATTTGAAGCTTATGGATTCTCATGCCCCTGTGCTGTCATGCTTCCTTTAAAGCAGAAATAATAGCTTGAGTACTTGCATTAATCCTCTTTGTAGAAGTATATTCCAGAAAGCAGAGGAAATGCCTTCTATTGAGAGTTCCTCAGAGTCTCCTATCTTTGGAATTCAAACTTAATTTAGGCTAGAAAATAGTATTAGGGCAATGCAAATTAAAAAAGTGCTCCCAAACTAAAATTCCAATGCACCTTGCCTTTCTGTACGTTTTTGCTCACTATGCTTTTTTCATGTCAGATATCTTTGAAAACGGTTGTGAAATGGCTTGTCTTCAGTTAGGGCTCAAAGAGTCCATTGGAGATCATGGCTTTTTATGCTGGATGCTGTACAAACATGCACTGAGGGGCAGCATCCTGCCTCCAGAAGTTTATAGCCAACATGAAGAAAACAAGTAAAGGATGGGAAGAGAAAGTAATGTTGGCACATTAATGGCTTGGGAAGCCAAAACTGAGCAAGAAATTTGCAGTAGAGCAGAGAACTACTCAGTAACATTTATAGCCTGTATCTTTAGGAACAACATTATTTTTCATCTTGATTAAACCCTGAAAATTAATTTCACTTATTTATTCACTTAACTTGTGATCTAATGCACAGTGAATGTATGGCAAAACTCTCTGCCATAAGTCAACCTTTTTTTCCTCCCTCAGATTAATTCTAAAGAGCAAAACAATACAATAAAGGGAAAAGACTTCCTTTGATTTTCTAACTCTTTCTAGGAAAGAGTTAGATGTAAATATCTATATGCAACATATTTTATTATGCTGTAGTATCTGTGCTACAGTATCTGCAGTAGCCTGGTAAAGACTTGTAGAAAACCAAAGAGGTCAGAATAGGTCAACATGGTATGTTTGGAATGGAAGAAATTAACTAATGAAAATTAGGTTAATACTAAATAGGTTCTAAGAAGTTGTGAATAGTTTGTATGCAGTCAAATGTTCTTTGAATAGCTGCTGATATCACTCATAGTGGCAAATTTGATTCTGTGGTTGATTTTCTTAATCAATTAAATACTTTGATTTTCTAAAGCAATAAGTTAATTTTTTTCTGGTTGATTGTCTTAATCTTTTTTCTGTAATTAGTAAAAAGGAAAAACCAAATAGTATGATTTTCGCTGTGGGCTTAAAATAGGATGAAATATTAGGTCCAAAAAACAAATCCAGAAATATGTGTGGTGTCTTTTATTAAAAGGTGTCAACTGTTCAAAAAAATTTCATTCATGTCCTGTTAGAAAATGGAAAGGAATCAATCTTTATAGAGTAATAGATATCTGCCTGTCATGTTTAGTGTAATCCATGAGTGAGACCAGTGGTGTGGTTATTTCCTTTTTCCTGTTTTTGTGAACTTCACTTGAAACTTATCCTGTTCTTTGTTTCTCCTGCTGACAGTAAAATTAATTATCTTTTATCACATTTATAACAGCTAAACTTACTAAAATAATGAGATGTTATTAAAAACCTACATTTTAGAGTTAATTGAGTTTTTTGAAGTGTTTAGGAGAAAAAGATGACTGATCACATGGATCTTGTTTACACAGCTAATGAGAATTTTTGTTTTAAGGCTTTGAACAGGAAGCTATCAGCATACATTTGAGTTAATATCTATTACACAAAGTCCACAATGGGTTTAATTGTGTATGAATGATGTGTGGATATGTATGAGTTTGTACAGGCAGTCCTCCACTGGCATGCTTCAATTTTGTTTTAATCCACTTGATTTTGGCAACAAAAGCAGGTAAATATGCCAAGACAAAACAGCAGCTGCTAGGACCTCTGAATGAACAATCCCATAGGTAGTCTGTGACCCAGCTTTTATGCTGTCTTTTTATAGTGAACCTGTGTGGAGATGTCAAGTTATAGATGCAGAGGGAACTTTGCCATTCTGCAGTTTTAAGAAATGTTCAAATTTTACGCATTTATGAAATTAGCTTCAGAGTAATTTTTGAAGAAAAGGTATTGAGAAACCCTCTTGGAAGGACATTTAGAATCCTCTCTCATAAACCTTTCAGAGATGCTTTACCTTTTTTTAAAAGGTATTTCCTTTTAAACATTAAGCTACTGCACTGCTGGCAATCACTTTCCAGGTCTCCAAGGAATAAGGTGGGACAGTTTTCTTCTACCACCTTGTTGTCTCTTCGTGTTTTTCTCATGACTTCATCTGGTGTAGTTCTTGCCATGATCCAGGCACATGGAGTAGAGACTTCTTTCAGATGCTTATAAGTGGCTACCAGTTGTTTCCTGGGTTTTGCGGTCCTGTCTTTCACATCCTGTGCAATTGCTCTTAATCCACTTCCTTTTTAATGGCGCCTCTTTAGCCTAAGGAATTTAACATGACCCACAAAGGCTATTCCAGCTGTAGTTCTGGCAGTAGTTGTTTGCCCAGGAGATACAGAAGTTTAGAATTGAATTTAGAATTCAATTCACAAAAAAGCAGAGGTGATGTTCAGTGGATGAAGTGGTTTATACATAGAATGTTTGAAATCACGTCTTTTGTTTTAAATGTTGCCATGACTTGGCTTGCAGCCCTTCAGAATCCAGCACACTAATTGTGTGACAAAAACCCACACTGTTGTAAAATCTGTCTTTGGATATAACCGAGTCATAATCCAGTCTTCAGTTTTTAAATCTTCAGTTTTTAAATCTAAATTTTTAAGTCTGTTTAAGTGCAGTTGTGACTTGAACCACAAAACCTTGGAGGTCCAGCTAATGAAAAACATGTATAGTCAAATCCTGTCAAAAAGGAACACAAAAATTAGAGTGTAATAGTGTTGCAAATGCTTGCCCACATAAATAGTGTTCTCTGTCTGCTAGTTTTTGGGTTTTTTTGTGTGTCTTGTTATTGTTGATTTAAAGCATCCTCCCAAGGGAATTGATGTGTTATTGTTCAGCAGAAAAACTGAGGAATACACAGGGTCTGTGTTACTTGAAAAAGCCCAGAACACCAAAACAAATGAATAATTTTTTCATTAATGTTGTCCTTTTTAGCAGTTAATAAGCTTCCAATAGATGTAATTTAACCACTTGTTATAATAATGATTTTATGGTGTAATTTTTTGATAAGCAAAATGTTGAGGATAGAGTTGCTAATGGCAGATAGTCAATGTGTTGTGAGAAACATTTTGTAAGGCTTTATGCAATGTCAGTACTCAGTGTCAGCTCCAGTCTACCATCAAATTGATAGCACACTAATTCAAGGTGAAGTAGAACTAATTTACAGCAACGAGAAAGTGAAATGGTTGAGAGGTGTAATGCATTGGGGAGAGTTTCAAACTAGCAAAACTGTTTAATGTATCAGTAAAATAACACTAGATAGTTCCTGTATACTTCTGAAAGTGTTTATGTGCAGTAACAGATGTCATATGCAAAGCCATGATTGAAAACGTTTCAGTGATGAATTCAGTGTTTCAGACATGAATTTCTAAATATAAGGAGACAGTGAATAAAATCAGGATGACTTGAAATGGAAAATTGAATAGGTAATAAATAGATACATGGATCAAAACAAATCTACAATATGCAGATAACAGAAAGTGATGAAATATTTGCGCAGAAAAAGAATCAAGAAGTAAATAAATCCTCAAGCCCCAATTTGTGCTCTAAGGAAAGATAATTTTTCAAAAACCAAAATTTTATTTCTGTTGTCCTATGAGTATAACACGTTCTTCTTGAGACATGAGTGAGACTTTTAGTCTGTGTAACTGTTGAGGCTTGGCTGCTATGGGTGGGCCTAAATGGTCCCAATAGCATCTAGGTATGGAGCCTTAAGTTAACTCTGTGATGCCAGTTCTTTTACACAGGTGCAGTGTCAGGAAGGACAAACCAGGGACAAAATATAGGGGAAAAGGACAGAGAGGATGCTGGGAAGAATGTGTTTTTCACATTCAGAGAACTGTCCCTTCCCTGCCCACAAATTGTTTAGAATTGCTGGTGTGAATAATTTATCAATAAGTCATCATAAAGAAAGAGGGTATTAACTAAGAAATTAATTAAAAAATAAAAAGTTAGAAAAGCAATATGGAAATATAGACATTGGCATCCTGCATTGGCCAGAATTATGTGTGTGATCCAATGTGTGTGAAGCCAGCCTTTGCTGTAGCAGGCAGCACCAAAACTTTGTGCAGTGTTTCACCCTCCCCACTGATGTAACTTCAAATGTGTGTGTGATGGATGCACCAGAGTTAAAAGGCTATCATATAGAGAAACACTTTTGAGAACAGTCTGGGCATGGAAATGTCTGCTTGAAACTATATTTCACAATGCTGCACAGAGAAGTTAAGGGAAGGAGGCAGAAAGGAAAATCAGGAGGGCTGGTTATTTTATTAATGAATATGTTATTGACTGATTGCCTTCAGCCCTGTTGTTGCAATGATTTTATGTGTGTATTATCTGTTATAAGCTGTGGTTTATGGTTCCTAAGTTGGTATATTAACTAGAGATCATAAGTCATTCTTTTGCACATGCAATATATTATTAATAATATATTATTTCTTATAAATAAATAGTGATCATTTATGTAGCTTAAATAACTTTTATAAATACTCTTAAAATTAGCATGGCTTTTTGTTAATGTCTGTTTGCTAATTTATAAAATGCTTTTTCACAGAATAAAATTTATTTAATTTAATAAATTGCAGTAGTTGTAGGGTAGGAACTTTAGGTGAAACATTGCATTTTCATAAACATTGCAGGAGCATTAACACTGATCTTCCTGTTTTACTGGTGTATCTGGGCTCACAACCAGAAACATACAGATGAGGTAACAATTTATCTTAGTATGGTAGATAGAACTCTTCTTCTAGATATGAGTACACCCTATTGTGCAGCAGTTAGTAAAGAAAATGGTTTCATATAGTGGTGCTGAAAGAATCAGTATTTTCCTATTCTTCTGCTTGTTAGTCCCCATCTCAGGACATGTTTTTCCATGTCCTGTCAAGAGTATTTAGTCAGCTCCATGATAGATTGGATTTGGAAACTGATCTGAATTAAATTAGGAGTGACTGATGCTATCCATTGTGTAACAGCATGAAGTGCCGTGCTGGCACAAAGAATTAGGGAAGAGAGGTGGGGAGAGGTTTTGTAGCAGGCTGATGGGGAGTAGGACAGCTTCCTTAAATTGATGAGATCTGCTTCTGACAGATTTGTTTGTGAAACAATTTTAATGGGAACTTGAAGCAGCATGATAATGGCTTACAATGATTTTCTAGTTGACAGAGGAGATCCTTGAATGTCAGTGAGTGAGAAGTGTGTCTGATTCTTTAGGATTCCTTATAAGATGCAGCTCAGAAAATTTTAACTTGTTTTGATTCTTGAGGTCTTCTTTTTTGGCAATGCTCTGAAGTGCACAGGGAAACATGAGTTCTGGAAAACTGCATGAAATTAAGGGTACCTCTCATAGTCATCTGTGGAAATGGAAGGCAGTTCTTTAGGTACAGTATTGTTTTGGGTGTATTTATTATCCTGAAGGTACAAATACTTAGAGCAGCTGTGCAATGCATGATTTACTTCCAGTTAGTCGAGAATTCCTTTAGCAATGCTGTGATTGAAATACTGGTGTGTAATGCACAGGACTTCAGTTTCACTGTGCCAGCTTCTCTTTCCCAAGTGTGAATCCTGTTTGCTGAAATCAAAAGATCTTGTAACCTGGATTTTCAGGCATTTTTGAAGTTTGGTTGTTTAGTAAATGAAATTTCTATAGAGTAAACTAAATAAACGGTGTGCTCATAATTTGCATAATAAATACTAGGCAAGATTTTTCAGAAATTTGACTTCATTTAGGAGTCATTTTGGCAGATAGTACAATATTGTAAAAATAGCTGATATTTGTAGCAATGTTCTTAATAATACTTATTTCAACTGATTCATGGCTGAACTAAAGCTCTAATTAATTAATTTAGTGCCTCTCTCCTATTTTCACTGTTGTCTTTGAATCAATGATGGGATCAGTAAGAGAAATCTGGAAGGGCTGATTGCTGTAGTCAGGACAGATCATCCCAACTGATTATGGTCATTGTACAAACACAGTGAAAATTTTTGATAGATTTTTTTCTTTTCAATGCTACATTGCAATATTTATGCTTTGGCTGTACAGTGTGTGCTTTAGGAGTTTCTGATTGTTAGAGTATTATAAGCTCAACTTGTGATATCTTGTGCTGTCGTGGAAAGTGACTGGGGAGTCAGAGGGGATTTCTGAATTTGTCCCTTGCTGGTTCATAGAATCATACAATATCCTGGGTTGGAAGGTTCCCACAAGGATCATCCAAGTCCAGCTCCTGGCCCTGCACAGTAACATCTCCAAGGGTCACACCACGTGTCTGAGAGCATTGTCCAAGTGCTTCTTGAACTCTGTCAGGCTGGTGCAGTGACCACTTCCCTAGGGAGCCTGTTCCAGTGCCCAGACATCATCTGGGGCAAGAACCTTATCCTAATACCCAGCCTAAACCTCCCCTGACTCAGCTTCATGCTGTTTCCTCAAGTCCTGTCACTGGTCCCAGACTTGAAGAGATCAGTGTCTGCCCCTCCACTTCCCCTCATGAGGAAGTTGCAGACTATGATGAGGTCTCCTCCTCTCAGTCTCCTCGTCTCCAAGCTGAACAGACCAAGCGTCCTCAGTCTCTTCTCATATGGGTTCCCCTCTAGACCCTTCATCATCTTTATTGGCCTCCTTTGGAAGCTCTTTAATAGTTTAATATCTGTCTTACATTGTGGCACCCAGAACTGCCCCCAGGACTTGAGGTGGGGCTGCCCCAGTGCAGAGCAGAGTGGGACAATCCCCTCCTTTGCCCAGCTGGTGATGCTGTGCCTGATGCATCCTAGGACAGGGGTGTCCATCCTGGCTGCCAGGGCACTGCTGACTCAGATGTGACTCCTTATTTTGGTCAAAATAGTTTATCTGGGTTTTGTCTACAAAATAAATTATTGTGCTGACAAAAAATTCTAACTTGCATTGTAGAGACTGTATGTGTCCATTCTTAAGGATATCAACACAGTTTGGCCAGGTGTTCTGAAAAGCATTTCTAAGCCTGAAAGAGATGTTAAATAACAGCAGTTGATGTAGAAGATGTAAAATTCAACAGCAGCCACTGCTTCCTTTGTTCATTTTTGGATGGATAAGAAGAGTCTTTTTTATCTAATGGTATATTTGGATTTGTTCTCAGTTCCATTTTCACTGGAATCAGGAATTTATATTTCCCCCCTGTCTGAACAGCTTTCACAGTTCTGTGTGAGCTGTTTGTTAGGTATGGTCCTCTTGGATAGCAGATGTGTTCTAAGACTTTTGCAAGTATAACACTTTAGCTGTCTCTTTCCTGTTGCCATAAGATATGGCAACTATTAAGGAGTAGTTAATTTGAACTGTCATTCTTAGTGAAAAAAAATCTGTGTGGGCCCACGGAAGAGATTCCAGTCCAGCTTTTTCATCAGATTTGGTTTTGCCACTTTTCTGTTCTCATAGCCTTTAAACAGATTGTTCTTCCATGCTGCAGGCAATCCATTCAGTATCTCCATCTTTTTCATTCTCATTGTGTAACCCAGGCTTTTTTCAGTCTCTTGGAAAGGGCACTCCTCTTGTGGCTCATCTGTAGTTGCCAAGCTTCATGACTGTAAATGGGGTATTCATGGGTGTATGAGTTAGAAGTGACCTTCTGCACTATCTTAATAAATCCTTAAATCCTTTTGCTGAGTCCCTGGTGGGCAGATGAGTGGACACTTACCTGCAGTTCAGCCAGTTCATGCCTGGCCTTAATCTTGTCTAAGCAGCTCTAACCATTATTCAGGCTCCCACTCCCAGGAAACTGAGCTGCTGTGCCTTTTACCAGGTTCGCCTCTGAGGCCTTTTTTTTCTTTTAAGATGTTCCATGTTTCTCAGACTATGAGCTGTATATTTTTACAGGTAATTTTGCGTCTTTGTACTTACACACATGAACCTGTTTTGAGAACACTACATGCATTTAAGCTAAAAACTAGGTGGGACGTAGTACTTTGCTTTTAGTGTTGCAAAGTGTTACATGGAATTGAGATGCCATCTTTCAGAGTTGCTATATGGATTCAATACATTTTTGTCAGGTGAAATAAATACAAAAATCTAAAATAATCTTGCTTTCTTTTCAGATTTTATTATGTAAAGAAGCAAATTACAGATTTAAATTCCTATCTAAGAGACAAAATAGAAATTCAAACTTTCAAATGAACTTGAAAGTTAGAGATGAAAACCAAACAAGAAAAGATAAAAATACATATTTTTCTTGATTATGTGAAACATTAGCAACCAATTTGTTTAAAAATCCATGAATCAAGAAGTGATATTGGGAGGTTTATGAGTTTGTCTGATAAAACTGTCAGTGACTGTGCTGCTCTCCATATTGAAGTACTTGTGAGAGGGCACTGAGAATGATTTCACAAGAATGGTCACTGTAGAAAACTGTAATCCTGGGTGTGTGTGTTTGCTCTGCTGTAGAAACTTCTTTTTCTGACATTTATATTCTCTGAAAGTCGTTATTGTTAGAATATCATGAAAAGTATTAAAGACAGTTAGAACACACAAAGGCTGGTGTGTGAGCTAATCACTCCAACTTGTTTGATTTCAGGGCTGTAGCAATAAAGAGTAACCTCAGTTTTCTTCTTCCCATTATTTCATGATGTTTCAGTTTGTCCTTGCCCTCATCCCCCCTGCCCCAGCAATCTCTCACAATTGTATGACCAGTTCATTTATTTTGCCTCAGGCCTGAGATCTGTCACCATTCTTAGCATGTGTACTTGTGTATGAATGATACAGCAAAACATCCTGCAGTTGTTTTTAACTTGTCTCAGTACCTGAATACAGCTTATTGTGTGGCCACAGAAAAAGTTATCCTGAAACAACTGAAGGGATAAAGCTGGGGAAAGAACAGTAATGAGAACCAGCAGAAAATGTTCATCTGTCTGCCTGCAGTCAGGTTGTCTAATGAGCCACAAATGTGACCTTTAGCAATGCAGCCAACAGTTGTGTGTTCTCAGAGTGATCTTTGTGCTGCATTTCAGCTCTGGCATAACAACTTGGTTGTAAGCCTTTTGCAAATCATTTACCTTCTATTGTTTTAACCTGTAAAATTGCAATAATTAATTTCTCAACAGGGCATGTCTATAGCAGTGCTTTTACCAGTGGAGATACTATTGTGAAGACACAAAGAAATACCACAGATAATATTGAGCATTAGATATATTATTGTGTTTACCAGGTTGCATGAGGAGCTTCTGCAGGATGGTTAATTGTTGATTTTATTTAATTTAATGCTTTTTTCAGCTCTAGCAATTTCTACTTCTCCCTCTCATGACATCTTATTCCTTCTTTGCATGTATCCTTTTGGAGGACCCAATCAATTGCTTCTTTTTCTTTGGTCACAATACTCTTCAATTGAATGAGTTATTTGACCTCGTATTTACAGCCTAAAACCAGCTCTTACAAGCAGCAAAACTGAAAGTAGCACGGAACCAGATCTTTTGGGAACTAAGCTGCATACAGTGCTGCTGCTTCCAGAAAAGACATGCTGCATCTCAGTGTCTTCTGAGGTTGGGAGTCAGACTCTTTAGCTAACTTGAGTCTTGAGCTAACCTTAGAAAATGTGGTCAATTCTGAAGCAAGAGGAAAACAGTCACCATGAGGATCTTCCCTCTCCTTACAGCTTCTTGGAGTACTATTTCTTTGATAACTTCTAGTACTTAAAACACTAAGAAACAGAGTCTACTGAGGACCCCTGTGCACATTGTAATGTGATTGCAAAGAAGAGAAGAAGTAAATTCTGAAAAAAATTAATCTAAAAATGTAAAAGATCTCTGAGTTCTAAGAAGCAGGTCCCTGTAGAATTATAATTAGGCAATCTGAGTTCTAGTGTAAGTGAATGCTCGGTGATTGCCACAACAAGGAAGTCAGATCTTCTGCTTTCAGACAGTGTTTAACCTCTTTGGAAACTTAAAATCACTTAACAGAGTATATACTGTATTGAATATATGTGCTTCAATGAGTATTTAATACGAAACTTCTGATAGACAGCTTCTTCAATGATACCTTACGCAAATTTAAAGCCCTTATATATTCTCTCTACCTTTAATATGCTTTTTAATAAGCTATAAAGAAGATTTCTATTTTTTTTTTTTTGTTCCCTACATTTCTTAATTTTGGCATTTCTATGCAGCTGAATTTACTGAAGTGTGGGTTTTGTGTCTGGGGAAACCAACCACAGAGATAAAAATATGTCATATTTTCTTTCTTTCATCAAACTCCAATTTCAGGAGCTTTTCTATTAATGTCCTGAAGAGCAGAATCACATGCTAATATATTACAACCTGCTTCTATGCCTGCCACTGGTGCCAAATCAATTATGGTAAGATTGCTATAGACCTGCCAGTTTATTTTAAAAATGATTAGTCTCTGAGTAGCTGTAAATAAGACTAATCAAGATAAAGACTATTAATAATATTTTCATCCTCCAGCAAATTAAGCAATAAGTCCATAATAAACTTGATCACTATCCAGAAATATTTAATTTATGGAGCACACATGACTCAACATTGAAACTGGGCCAAATTTTGCAGTAATCACTGGATAATCCCATGTTTTCTGATTTGTCACAGCTTCTCTAGGGGCTACAAATTTTGCTTGGTTATTTGATCACCACATAGTTGTCTTTTAGAAGACTGGTAATTTCCAAATTATTACTGTTCTGTGCATGTGTGGTAGGTTGACCCTGGCTGGTCACCAGGTGCTCTCCAAAGCTGCTCTGTTACTCCCCTCCTCAGCTGGATTGGGAATCTAGAACAAGTCTCACGGATTGAGATGTGGACAAGGAGAGATCTGCCACCAGCTACTGTCATAGGCTGACTTGACGTGGGGAAAGGAATTTAATTCACTGCCGATCAAATCAGAGCAAGGACATGAGAAAAGTAACCCCAAATCTTAAAATAACTTCCTCACAGCCTTCTCTTCTTCCTGTGTTTAAATTTGGTCATGAATTCTCTACCTCCTGTCCCTTCCCTTCAGAGGTGCAGGGGATGGCAAGTGTGTTTTGCGGAGAAAGAAGAAACCTCACAACTTTATAAAAGTTGTAAAGCTCGGTATGTTTATTTACGGCGCCGGATGCATACGGAGAAAATTCTCCTCAAAAGGCATGCGTACCCCTGAAAATTTCAGACCTCCTTTTATCCCCCTTCCAAATGCATATGCATACAGTTTCACAATAAGTTCATACATATTCATCCCGCATGACATTTAGCACCAGTTCTTCTTTATCAAAGGAATTTCTAGGTTGGGGCAAATTGACCTCGTGGTCTTTTCTGTTTTTCTTTCTCTGTCTCCTTGCTGTCTCGGCATACGAGTTTTTCCTTCAGCTTTGGCCTCACAGACTTTTCACCGTTGTTAGACACTTCATCTAATTCAGGATGGATCCCTACTCTGTCTCAAGTGTGGCCTGTGGTCAGTTCATCACACATTGTCACTGTCACTCCTTCCTTCTCAGGGGAAGGATTCCTCACACTCTTCCTCTTCACCATGGGGTCCCTCTTATGGGGGACACAGCCCTTCAGGAACTTCTCCATTGTGAATCCTTGCCATGGGCTGCGTTCCTCATGAGCTGCTGCAGTGTGGGTCCCTCCCACAGTGTGCAGTCCTTCAGGAACTTCAGGCTGCTCCAGTGTTGGTTCATCACAGGGTCACAGGTTCTGCCAGCAAACTGCTCCAGCGTGGGGTCCCTGGGGGTCACAGCTTCCTTTGGGCATCCACCTGTTCCAGAGTAGAGTCGTCCAGGGACTGCACCTTCTGCCCCACCTGCTGCACTGACCTTGGTATCTAGACTTGCTTCCCTCCCATATTCTCACTCCTTTCTCCTGGCTGCAGTTGCCTTGCGCAGATTTTTTTCCCTGCCTCCTTAAATATTGCAGAGGTACAGCAGCCATCAGTGATGGGCTCAGCTTTGGCCAGTGGTGGTTCTGTCTGTCATCTGACTGGAGTTGGCTCTGTCAGACACAGGAGAAGTTTCTGGCAGCTTCTTACAGGAGCCACCCCTGTATCCCTCCCACTACAAGCACCTTGCCATGCAAATCCAATACCATATAAATAAAAGAGGTGAACTTTTTGTATTTTTGGGTTTTTTCCTCATACGGATGTAAAGAATTCAATGTGCAGATAGATATTCTGAAAAAATTACATTTTTAGAAGCTTTTTAACAATTATGCGTAAGTATAACTCTGCATAGTTATATTTTAATCTAACTTTTTAATGTTATTTTTTTTAAATTTTGATTTAAATGAATGTCCAGTATGTTGAAAGACCTTTGAAAACAAGGAACCATATAGATGGAAGTTTTCTGTAGTTACATTTGAAGATATTGAAATACACATGCTACTATTGTCTGGTTGTTAAATGTCAGGCTATAGCTGAGGTGTGGTGCTTTAACAGTTAATGATTTAAGTGTGGGTCAGGAAAAACAGAGATCATATCAAATACTCCAGACTTGTATGAAACTTAGTCTGGGAGTCCTCAAGAACTCTTTATGCTTTATTTATTTATTTGTTTGGGATTTTTTGCAAATAGCATTCCCATTGGTAGAAATCATGTGTACAGATTGGTTTAAACTGTGATTAGTAGATCTCTGTCAGAGACCTGTTAAATTCAAGTAATGTCCCTACTGACACTTTTTTTGAGAACAAAAAATATACTGAGCAAAATGTAATGCCTTCAGATTACTCCTTGTGATCATCAGGTATGCTCCATTGCACCAGTAAATGAGGTAGACTCACTGCTTACAATACTTTTCACTCTAATACAGTTTGTAGCATATTTTTTTGTTTTGCAAAAAATGAACAGAATGTTAAATTAAGCATATCAGATTGAATAAAATACAGGGTTATCACCAACAGGTCAAATCAATACTCCATTTTAGTTTTGTGACATCTTATTTCTTACAGATATTTTGAAATTCAAGTGCCTTCTCTAGTAAGTAGCAGCATTTCTTTTGGCATTTTTCTGTACTAGGGAACCTCTGTCAAACCAGAAGTGTTATTAGTATGTTAGCTAAGAAGGAAAAGCTTAAAAATGTCTGGAGACAGTCACTTGCCCTGTCAAATCCCCTTTATTTAAGGAGTTTCTCAGGCTCCAGATAGGAGGCAGTAATGGCTGCTGAGGAGCTCTTGTGCCCTTTCTTTCTCTGCATATTGAATAGGTTCTGTAAAAAGAAGAAGAGTGTTTCAGAACATCTTTATCTGAAGAGCCTTTGCAAGTCAGAGAAACTTAGTTTGCCAGTACAATGTGCAGAACTAATAAGTGGCAGCTCTTCTGTCCTCAGATGAAACCATTCTTGGTTTTGTACACAGCTGTATAGGTGATCTTCGGTGCAAAAATTTTCCATCTTTCAACAGATCACAATAAAAAAATCTGGTGGTGAGAAGGGCTATTTTGGAATATATATGGTTCTTTGCAGGCAACAATAATCTGCCATCCCAGAAGCTGCAAGAGACAATTTTAGAGATAAATTCCTTGATTTGATTCTGAGATAAGTTCAGTACTCAGCATGGGAAGTGCATTGCGTAAAACTCCTAAGCATTACTTGGAGAATTTATCTCTAAAAATGCCTTTTATAAAAAGTGGTTCCAGCCAGAGTATGTAAAGAACTCAGTAACAACACTGGCAGCACACTTGTCTTTCTAGATACTAAGCAGAGAAAGGCAGCCGTACTGACTTCCAAATACTTATGTAAGTGAATATTGCTTTATATCAAACTCTTAGTTATCATTGTGGTGAGGCAGCTCTGGCAGCTTTTATATTTCTTTCTTATGGTTTCTGCCATGTCACGCAGTTGCTAAAAAGTACCATGTTATTCTCTGTTACTGTCAAATGAAACACTAAGTTGGTAAATTTTTAGGTACTGTAAACTTCTTCAGTTCAGGCCACTTCCTTGTGACTGAATATGGAATTCTAGCCATGGTTTTGAGATGGGTAGATACAACTGAGAGTCAGATGTAAAGAGAAAGATGTCTGTGGTGTACCAGGAAAAGATTCTTCTGTGGCATTGTGAGTGGTTATTAATAAAGCCAAACTTGATTTGCTAAAGCCTAAGAGGTTCTGCAGTCATTTAAACATAAACTGCAAAAATGTTGGGTTGAAAATTTAATCACTGTAAGGGTATGGGTGTAGCCCTGTAGAGCACAAGATTTGTCTAAAGCATTTATTATTACTTTTTGCACTTTGTAAAAAGTTCTCACATACTGCTAAAGTAATAATAATTTTTAATTTTGCTCTGTTTCTTGTTTTTAGTCGAGGCCTCTTGCCCTGCAGGACGTTTTGTGAGGCAGCAAAAGAAGGCTGTGAACCAGTCCTGGGTATGGTGAATGCTTCTTGGCCAGACTTCTTGAAGTGCTCTCAATTCCAGAACAAAACTGAGAATGACACCACTACAAGGGTATGCTTCTCACCACACCAAGAAAAAGGAAAGCAGTGTATGTTTCCATTCTTAACTGTTACACTGTGTTTATGAGTTTTCATTTAATAATTTATTTTCTTCCTGTGTAGGAAAAGCTCTGGGGTGAAAGTATTATTTATTGTTCTATGTTCCATCTTATTACTGTAATAAAGTCTCGTTGTCAGTTGATTATAGTTTGCAGTGCTTTAATTGTTCAGGCTGATTTTTTTTCAGACTTGTGTTGCTTTAAGGCCTTTTTATTTTAAATCAAAAATTCTGAGCTGTTTCAAGGAAAGCAATATGACCTGTTTGTTGACTTTTTGTTTGCTAGCTCTAATAAATAGAAGTGTGTTATTTGCAGTAGGAACCCGATGCACAGGCCAAATTTGAAGTGTATCTCCTTTATCCTTGCTGTAAAAATGAGCCCAAAACTCATCAAGAGGTAAACTTCTCAAAAAGCATGGTCTTTATATGCCCACACATAAAGTCATAGAATCATTTTTTATCTTGAAAAAGATATTGAAGGTCATCCAGTCCAGCTGTTAACTCAGCACTGCCAAATCCACCACTAAACCATGTCCCTAAGTGTCATGCCTATGCATCTTTTAGATACCTGCAGGGATGATGACTACACCACTTACCTGGGAGGCCTGTTCCCATGACTGACCAGCCTTCCCATGGAGAAATGGGAAACCTCTCCTGGTTCTCCTCGAAGCTTTTTCCTCCTGTCATATCGCTTGTTACTTGGAGGAAGAGACTCACTACCACCTTTATACAACCTCCTTTCTGGCAGTTGTAGAGAGTGATCAGGTCTCCCCTGAGCATTTTTTCCCCTAGGCCAAGTAAGCCCAGATCCCTCACCACTCCTCCTTAGACTTGCACTCTGTGGACCCTTCCCCTGCTCTGTTGCCCTTCTCTAGACATGCTCCAGCACCTCAATGTCTTTCTTGTATTGAGGGCTAAAACAAACACAGGATTCCAGCTGTGGTTTCACCAGTGCCAAGTACAGCAGGGGACAGTCATTGCCCTGGTCCTGCTGTCCACAATGTTGCTGACACAGGCCAGGGTGCCATTGGCCTGCTTGGCCCCCTGGGCACTCCCTGGCTCATGTTCAGCCAGCTGTTGACCAGCATTCCCTGGTCATTTTCCACTGGGCAGCTTTCCAGCCAGTCTCTAAAAACAAGACATTTCCATCTCCTCAGAGGTGCTGCTGTGTTCTCTAGATCCAGATCTAGAGGTGAGATCACAGCTGAGAGCAGTAAGCCTGACTTTTTCTCACTGACCCCATTGCTGGAGTTCCCTTGCTGGCATTTGAGACTTTGCTGTTGATAGGCGTTCTGTGAGATGAAGAGACTGAGGCTTGTACAGTCTATCTTTGGCTTCTAGCTTTGTTAATGACTTCTGTGTGACAGTAAACAAGAAGAAATGGTATGATGAAAACTGTTTTTCAATTTTTTATTAAAAACCCCTGAGAATATATTCTTTAAATCTACCTTAAAAGGTCAGGGAAGTTTTAAATTATTTCTTTGAATGTTTGTTAATGGTACAGTTAAAATAGATGATGTATCCTGGGCTACCTCCTTGCAGTTCCTGAGTATACATAATGATATAGCCTAAAATTATTAGACCAAGTCTTTTACCAGCTGGATTCTCTCCAGCTGTAAAGGCAAATTTTTAGAGTTGTGAAGTAAAGGAGACTGTTGTCCATATCTGCCTTCATCTGTGGGACTTTTTGTTCTGGCTGAGGTAGGGAAGGATCCTAAGGATTGTGTCTTGTTGAAGTTGAATGACTGCCAGTTAAATTGAACACTGTCCACAAATTTTTATTATAGAGTCCTGTGGTATTTTGTGCAAGTTGCTGTAGTGAAAGCTGCTGGGACCAGTGTGTTAACTGTATGATAAAAATATATAATATGTATGCTGAAAAAAATAGATCTAATAGATCTCTCTAAATTGGAACATTAAGCAAGTAAATATAATTTTTTTTTTTCTGTGCCTCAAATTCCTTATGTAAAGTGGGGCTAAAAGTGTCCTTTTAGCTCACAGGGTTGCTGTAACCGTTGTTTGTTACAGCTGGTCACAGTGTTCAAAAGCCCCACCAAATCTAGAGAGCTGAGCTAAGACTAAACCAGAAGAGATTTTGTCACTTATGAAACTTTCCAGTTTCAGAATAGCCTGTGGCTAAAATAATATATTTACTATTGTTAGAGAAGGAGCTGTTAAGAATAGTGCCTGGTTAATTATTATTCCATAATCTGTATGACAGGATTGGTATTCATCTGGTAGTGAACTGCAGAAATTATGGGTAAGTACACAGTGCTTTTTCTTACCAGGGGAAAAATTGTAGAGCCAGATGTGAGATTGGCTGCTCCTACCTGACAGACTGTGAAGATCCTTATTGTTCTACTTATTGTCAGTTTCTGACATCTTGTTGTATAAAACAAAAGGGGTTTTTAAAATTGAATTTTTCATCATGCATGATGATAGGAATGGTTTTCATGTGGAATGAGAGACTGTGATTGAACTGTGTTCCAGGACCTGCAGGGAGCCTACAAGAAAGACGGAGACAGGCTATTTACAAAAACATGTGGTGACAGGACAAGGGGAAATGGCTTCAGACTGAGAGTAGGTTTAGATTAGATATTAGGAAGAAAATCTTTACTGTGGGGGTGGTGAGGCACTGCAACACGCTGCTCAGAGAAGTTGTGGATGCCCCATCCCTGGAAGTGTTCAAGGCCAGGCTGGATGGGGCTCTGAGCATCCTGTTCTAGTGGAAGGTGTGACTTACCATGGCAGAGGAGGGGTTGGAATAAGATGATTTTTAAGGTCCCTTCCAACCCAAGCCCTTCTACCATTCTGTGATTCTATGAATAAGGAGAATATTTTGACCTTTATTTTTATTTGAAGGAATGGTTCTAATGTGGTTCCTCTGTGACTGAAAAATGTAAGAGTTGCTGCTTATCCTACAGAAATAAACTGTATTGTTCTTGAATATTTATTTTTGCATTTTGTATATTTAAGAGAATTTCCATCTCTGACCACAGTAGAACCAAACAGCTGAGTCTGATTCTCTGTTCTAATCCCTTTTCATCTAGTGCTCAGCAAAAACTGCTTTTCACACTCCTCTCAGGGTTCAGTTCCTGGAAATGTCAAGAGCATGTCCTTGGCTTATGACTGTTTGTTTCTCAACTCTGTGGTTTCTTTTGGGGTTTGGTGCCTCCAGATTACATGCAGTGGATCCTTCCCTGCCCACATATGCCTTGCATATAATCTGTTTTGTGTGATGTACTTCTCTTTTGCATCTTTAGTTATATCTTAGGTTTATCAAAATTAAGGTCTGACTACTGTACATGCTTGTTTCACAGATTCTTGTACAGTGTCACCCAGTCACCCAATCCCAAACAAAATTTTCCCTTGTTTTCTCTTATTTTTGTCTGATTTTGGCTAAAAACTCCATATCCTCCACATTTTCTGAATTGAAGATTGTCACTCCAAAAAATCCTTGAATGCCATAGTTCCAAGCCCTGTTGGAGAAAATATGGTTGAGTCATGTTATAGTTAGAATCTAGAGCATTTATCCTGGGAACAGTTAACAGTTCTTCTAAAAAATGTTTATTGGTTAGAATAGGGATTGTCTTGAGGATACATACTGGTCCATGTGTCATGGGTAATATTTATCTGTGTCTAAAATTTAGCTCCACAAGCATTGGAAATTGAGTGTACAATACCACTGTGGGGAATCTATTATGAAATGCATCCCTGATGTGAATACAGATGTACTGATTATACTGGAAAATTCAAGCCATGCCATTATAGTAAGAACATCTGAATGTAAAATGTCTGAGTCATTCAGTCACTCTCTGAGTCACTGAGAAGAAGTTGCAGGTCTGAAGGCTGATATCCTTCATATTGGTACCTGTTTACACAAGTGAATTCTCAGTAGGTGAGAAAATCAGCTACCCTAATAATAGTTGTAAGAATTTGTATTTTGAGATTTAAGGTAGGTGGTTGAAGTGGTTTCATAAGTTTAATGAACTATGAGCATGTAAGGGAGTGAGCAGGAGGCATTATCAGTAATTCACTCCACATGTGACCAATAATCCATTCTGGGGGGAAGAAATCCCAGAAACCTTCCTGAGGGCTGATACTCATATCCCTACTCACAGAAAAAATTCAGCTCTGCTTTACTCTCTCTCTCAACTGACCCTGTTTACAATGTTATTTTATTAGCTTTGACCAGCCAGCATAACTGTTGGTGTTAATACCATATCAGAAGAAAAACCAGTAGCTTGAATGAGAAGTAAAGCAAAGCAAAAATCTGACTTAGATTAACATGGAGCTCACAAAAGAGCCCTGAAGTTATTTTTCTTTTAATTTGAATTGTAAAATGCTTTCAAAAGCAGCAGTGAATATGATGCTTCTACTGTTTATACTGCAAAACTATGTAAATTACAGTATAGAGTTATGAGACATTGTTCACTTCTGTGTTTTTGCTAAAGAGACACTATGAATTAATGTCTGTCTCTGTTAAAGAAGTGATGCGCCTGAACTGCACTTCATTGTGGCCTGAACTGCACTTCATTGTCATGAGATCTTGAGTTGGAAGGGACCCTAAAATCATCTTATTCCAACCCCTCTGCCATAGTAAGTTACACCTTCCACTAGACCAGGATGTTCAGAGCCCCATCCAGCCTGGCCTTGAACACTTCCAGGGATGGGGCATCCACAGCTTCTCTGCACAACCTGTCCAGTGTCTCACCACCCTCACAGTAAAGATTTTCTTCCTAATATCTAATCTAAATCTACTCTCTTTCAGTTTGAAGCCTTTCCCTTTGTCCCATTATTACTTGTTCTTATAAAAAGTTCCTCTCCATCTTTCTTGTAGGCTCCCTGCAGGTATTGGAAGGCTGCAATTAGGTCACCCCTAGCTTCATTCAAACTGGCATTGATTAATAGAATTATCTTTGAGGAATAATTTGTGTAGAGAGTTCAAATCCCTTATTGCAACAGGTATTTATTTTTCAATAGGCAATATAATTATATACATCCAGTAGATAATTTTTCTGAGAAAAAGCTTTTAAAATCAGGCAGATGCACTATCTTTCATTGTGCCCTTGCATTTACTTAATGCAGTGAAACGATGATTTGTGTATGTGTAACATTGATGCTGAGCAGCTGCAAAACCAGCAATAGTGGAATAATTTTTTGAGGAAAACAAAATGTTTTTCAGGATTGTCGTATTGTTTCGTGTGAAGAAACACACATGGTTGCTTAAACTATTTCCTCCACCAAATCGTTCTTTAATTCTGTAGATCCTGCATTATATTTTGTTGTTTTCTCTGGTTTTTATTCTCCTATTCTGCCTGTGTGCCTGTTTTTTGCCTGTTTCTTTTCCAGCTTGGAGTTTATTATGTGGCCTTTTTAGGCCACATCACTTGAGTGAAAGAAAAAGGTCTTTTGTCTTTTTTCTCCCACAGGATTTTGCATCCTAAGGAAATAGAGAAATGAACAATTACCTGGGGGTAAGGAGTTGCCAGCTTTTCTAATTCCATGATTGTGATCATAGTGTGATCAAAACTTTCTAGAATTGACAGCAACAAGATGCATACACTGTACTGCTGGGTACATACATGGTATAGGAAGCAGGTGATGAAAATCTAAAAGTGAGAGAATACAGGGATTCCTCTGTGTTCCATTGTGCTGTTATGACTATACTGGGTAAAGAAAAAGTGCATCTGTTTTATAATTCTGACTCCAAAAGCTGAGGAAATCAAATGCCCAGAAAAGGAGAACAGGCCAAGACTATGTGGCAGGACTTTTCCAAATTCTCCTGCATTTTCCATCCAAGAATCCATGAGATTCAAGGATTCTTCTGTAATTTGTGACCTGCCATAGATTTTTATTCAGTTAATGTGTCCCTTTGTTACATGGGTCTGTGTACGTTTTAGCATCCATAGTATTGTGTTCCAGAATGTTACAGCTTGTCAGTCTATTGCATGAAGAGCACTGCCTTTGCTTGTTTTAATACCTCTTACTTCTTGCATAGCATTAGGTAGTAAATGTGGTCTCCTCTTTGCTTTGAAAAAAAAATTGGCAGCACTTTCCATGGTCATTTTCACAGTTGTGTAGAATGCTTTATCTATTGCTGTACCTTGAAATGCAACCAGATGTCAATCTGGTAAAATAATCTTTATTTCAGTCTGTGCTCTCCGCAGCTTTCCAAGGACCTTTCCACATAATCTTCTATAGATGACATTCCAGTAATCTAGTTGGAAAGTACAGCAAATAAATGGTCTTGCCTCCTCAAAGGCACTTTTGATAGTACACCAGACACAGGTGAAATTAAATACTTTTTACTGCCCCTGGTGTTTAGTCCAGGATTTTGGAAGCTAATCTAGATTGTAAAACTTTCTGGATAAGGAGTAAAACAAACAAGTTTCTCTATTAGCAAGGATTGCTTCCATTTTATTTGGGCTTATTTTACATAACATTCTTCTTCAGGAGTTTGTGTGTGTGTATATTTGCGTGGTTTTATTATTAAATGTGTAAATTATTTACAGAGGTATCAGTAATTAACATTTACCATCATCTTTCTTTAGAATAACACCTTTGCCATTTGTAATAATTTTGAGTGGAATGGTCTGTGTTTTTCCTATTTCAGACATCTATTTCAGACATCATTTCTTCTGCTGCTACTTTGTTTCTTATAGTACCAGGGTTTCTGAGTGTGTAGCCTGTGTTCGGTAAAGTCTTATAAATGGTTGCAAACCTAAATCCACTAGGCTTCAGATCAAAATTTAGCATTCAAGAAAAGTGTTTGCTTTACAGCATTAGATAAGGCTTTTATAATTTCCATTAAAATCTGATCTTTGGAGGTATGATGGAACGGTTTTCAACCTGCTGGAAACTTCTTGCACAAGCTTGGTAGAAAGCAGAAATTCCATTAATTGGAGGTACTGTCCACAGTGTCTGTACTCTCCTTGCCCTGAACCTGGACCAAACATATCCAGTCATTACCTATTAGAAGACTGCTAGAGGTGAGATTAAAATTTCTAAAGATTCCATCTGATTGCCGCTGGAAGCTAAAACTGAGAGATAAAGAAAACTAATTTCACTCTTCCCCTTGTTTTTTGTATAACATACAAGATAAACAGCAAAATGATCACTTTAGGTGTGCAGAAATGGAGAAGTGGTTTGGGATAGGACCAGAACAAGACAGAGATGTATTAAGGAGGCAGAGTCAGGATGACTTATAAGTGCTTCTACACACTTTTTCATAGCCCAGAAATGAATATGGGACCCTAGAACCTTTTCTCTTTTGATCTGTAAGAAAAGTTGTCTGATATTCCTGCTGTTAACTTCCATTCTCTCAGGCCGACTGGCATATTCACACAAAAGATAGGAGTCCATTACTCTTGCAGTCTTAGTACCAATGAAGATCTTTGATGGAGATCTCCATCAAAGCAAATCAAGATGGTTCTTTTTGAGCTATTTATGCTCTTTTCCTTTTTGAACATGAAGGAAATTGTGTGAAAGCCAAGTTATAAGAATGTAAGATTACCCGTCAGGTAAAGTTGCCTCTCCAACCTCTAAGAGCCTTTCTTGTAAAATGAATTACAAAATTTTGATTATACTGTCATATTGTACTTTTACCTGACATCATCATCTGTGGGAAAAACTCTGGTGTCTAGGGAACCAGTACTTCCATACCAAGGAGGTCTGTTGTTTCCAGGGGGCCCTGTAGAGCTTAGTGACCACAGAAATCAGGAGGTGCAGTGTATAGGGCAGGGAACTGGAGAGATAAAAAGATTAGCTCATAATGAAGTGTGACATTATCCTGTGAAGTGAGATTCTTGCCCTGTCACTGTTGCAATGACCATGCTGAACAAGGCACTTGAATAAAAATTTTCTCTACTGTTCTTTGAACACTTCCAGCTAACTGGGCTCTTCATTTGTATAGCTGGAGTTTATTTGCAATTGAGACATTTGCATCTACAAGTAAAGGCAACAAGAGCTGGTCTTTGAAAATGACATCAGTCTCTACCCTCCAAAAAAAATCACATTCTGATTTTTGTGTCTTAGATGTTATTACTCATTAGTCCTCATAATGTTCACTTTAATATCTCATTGCCTCATTTTTCATGCTATAAAATGAGACTGTGACTGTTATCTGATCTCATGTTTGTCTTAAGCCCATTGTATTTTGCAGTTCATAATACCCTTCCAAAACTGGTAGAATACTGATGAGGCTGTTACTGTTCAGTGACAGGTTAGGAAATGTGTCCAAGCACACAGTGTGAGGGAGCTTACTGAGGAGCACATCATTAGGGTGTGAAAAATGATGATGCTTGTGGTTTTGCACTACCTTGTCACTGATGAAGAGTCACAAACATTAAATGGCACAAACCAGTTGAAAATACTTGGTTTAAATTAGTATTACGGCACCTAATTAGTATTTTGGGCACTGTTCATTAAAGTTAGCGTTAGGAGTTTACCTCCTTTAAAATACATTGCATAAGCAGCTTTCACTGCAATAACCATGTTCTCATTATCCAACTAGAAAATGATGTTTGTATTGCAAAATCAAAATTATTTGCTGTCCAAGTGAACAGTACACCTAGAAATGTAATGGAAAAGATTTTGAAATTATTCAAAAGTTGTTATTACAAATGAATTTTCCATAAAGAGTGTGTGTTTCACTTGACTAAGTCTAGGTTTGCCCTGTATCTTGGGGATAATAAAATAATAGTGACGCTTAGAAAAGAAGGTAAATATGTTGGAAAAAAATAATCTCCTGCTGACAAAACTTAAAGCTAACAGTGAAGGTGCTGAGAGTGTGTATGTTTGTGTGTGGAGACATTGCCATAGTGTGATAGAAAAGACTGCTATTCTAGGACCAATAATAAAGCTAAAAATCTGGGTAAATTGTTTAATGTGCAGCCAGTGCAAGCTGGAGCTATTTGTCATTTTTGAAAAGCACTGAAGAAGCATGCCCAGTGCTAAGTGGTACCTCAGGGCATCCACTGTATAACTATTAGTTTGGCAAATGAGAGAAGTACCAAAGGGCTGTACAGTAAAGCCAGCCTTAAGCAGAAATTATGATATGTTTTGGGCATATTCCACATGAGCATGTAAGGCTCCTTCCTTCATCCCAGGGCAGATTTAACAGGTGTAGTAGTCCTTTCATGACTGCTTGTTGAGGTCTTTTAAAATGGGTTGTTCACTGATAGAAATCTTAAATGGCTTCGTGCTATCTCAAAAATTGAGATTTTTTTCTCTTTTAGGTTTTCCTCTTGACCTTCTTGCATTCAGTGATGTTCCTCTGAGAGCTATCCTAATGTTTTCCAAATTGGAAATACATTTCAGCCCCTGTGGGGGATTGAATATCAGTTTAACATTTGTAAGACTGTAGTATCACTAACTTTGTAGTGTTGATGCTAATGCTTTTTCTCCACATTCTGTCTTTTCTGCTCTCTTACAGCACTGTGTGGAGGAGAGGAGAGTTTCATGTGTGCCAGTGGGATTTGCATCCCAGGGAAACTGCAGTGCAATGGCTACAACGACTGTGATGATTGGAGTGATGAGGTCCATTGTAGTAAGTTTCTTAAACCTTGCAGTGTTCTGCTGAAGTACTGAATCCATTCAGGGAAACCTGGAAGCTGAAGCAGGCTGTTGGCACAGAACAGGAACTTTGCGTAGTGTTTGCATATATTGACATTTGGACTATGTTTAGCTTTGCTCACTAAGGCCACAGCATGTGCTTTTGATCTATCAAATTTTATACCTTGTGGGAGTGAGGGAGCTTTGTGGAAATAAGAAGTATTTTGTTGTTGTTGTTTTTTTTTTCTTTTTGGGATTTTTTTTTTTTTAGTGAATCAGTAGTGTACATCAGAAAGGAGCAATTCTGATAATCAGCTGCAAACTGTTAGTTGTAGCTTTATCCTGGGCCTTGGCATTGATTTTAGACTAGATGCAAGATCATCTGTTTAGAAAGTTCTCTTGGTCTTAACCCTGGATGCGATTTATTTAAATTAATCCCAGTATGTGCTGCAGCAGAACGTACATATGTGATAGCTTAATTTTCATGTATTTGTCTGTGGTAGAGCTTGTCTTTAGAGTTCCTTTGTGTTTTTCTTGGTTAACAAAACACCTTGAACTACAAACACCTTTAGAGAAGTGGAGCAAATGTACCTTAAGAAAACAATGAGAAGGCAAGAGGAAAAAGAACAGAGGAATATGTGGAAAAATTACTAAATGGGGACTATACAGGACATGATACCACAAAACAGGATTTCTCATTCAGACTTTGAAAAATGTCAGACTGTGCAGTTTAGACTCAACTCAAAGATTAGTTCTTATTAGTGATTTAAGAGCCTGGGCATTCCAAGACTCACAGAGCTGCTTTTAAGGAAGTTGTTGTTAGATTTTATCTGGGATACTCCAAGGAATAAATGAGGACAGCAATTTCCTCCTGGTCTCAGTATGAATAAGCCTAGAGCTTGCATTTCCTTTAATAGCCTAAAATTAATTTCTTGGAGGGTGAGATAATGTCTATTATGTAAAAAGTATTGTGTGTTTTTATTTTCTAATTTTTCATGTCAGCGTTAGCTTTAGATTTAAAGTAAGCTAAAAAATTTAAAAATGCCTGTGAGAATATGGCTCTCAAGTTCTATTAGAAATGGGGAAAGAAGAAATTAGTAGTAAAAATGTCTTGAAAAAGACATGTTACATGTCTTGAAAAAACAAGCATAAATTTCAGGAGCTAGTATTACCTTTGAAAGGACACCTGTGTGTTTAATGATACAGGGTTTATATGCAGAGGGCATCCTTCATTAGGATGCTTGGTAGGAGTCGAGGAGAGGGTGTGGAGGTCAAATAAGACTTTCCTGAATTACACAGCAGGAAGAGCAAAACTGAAGGAAGACCTGTTTGCCTGAAAGCTTGCCTGATAAAAGATGCTGTGTTTCTTGCAGTCCTTGCCCTTCTCAAAGTCTTAAGTCACCTCATAATATTATAGAATAGACTGCTCAGAGTCCCATCCAAGCTGACCTTGAATATTTCCAGGAATGGGGTGTCTGCCATTCCTCTGGGTAACCTGTTCCAGTGTTTCACCATCCTCATTGTAAAACATCTATTCCTTATGTCTAGTCTAAAAATACCCTCTTCTAAAACTATTACTCCTTGTCCTATAACAAGAGGCCCAGCTAAAAGTCTGTCCCCATCTTTCCTATAAGCTTCCCTAAAGTGCTGAAAGGCCGCTCTTTCTCCAGGAGAAACAACTGCAGCCCTCTCTCAGCTTTTCTTCAAAGGAGAGCTGTTCCATCCCTATGGTCATTTTGTAGCCTTGTCTGGACCTCTTCCAACAGGTCCATGTCTTTCCTGTGCTGCGGCACTTAGGGCTGGATGCAGCACTCCAGGTGGGCTTTCACAAGAGCAGAGCAGAGGGACAGAATCACTTCCTCAGCCTTCTGGCCACGCTGCTTCTGATGCAGCCCAGGATACAACTGGCTTTCTGGGCTGCAAGTGCACATTGCTGACTCATGTGCAGCTGCTCAGCTACCAGTTCCCCCAAGTTTTCTGTCAGGGCTGCTTTCCATCTGTTCATCCCCCAGCCTGTGTTGATACCTGGGTTGTTGACACCTGACCCAGGTGCAGCACCTTGTACTTGATCTTGCTAGACCACAGGAGTCCCATGCACCCACTTCTGGAGCTTGTCCAGGTCCCTCTGTATGGCATCTTGTCCTTCAGGTGTGATAACCACACCACTCAGCTTGACATCCACACCATCTCTCCTCTCTCCTGCAGCTTTGCTGAGGCTGTGCTTCATTCCTTCGTCTGTGTTATTAATGAAGACATTAGATAACGCTGGTCCCGGTAAAGAGCCCCAAGGGACACCACTGGTCACTGATGTTCTTTGGGATTCTGAGCTATTGACCCTTGGGACATGATCATCCAACCAATTCCTTATCCACCAAACAGTCCACCCATGAAATCCATCTCTCTCCAGTTTAGAGCTGTTGTGGGGGTTTGCCCAGACCCATGTGCAGCAGGTCCTTTTGGATCTGGACCATACAGGGATCAAACCTGCCACGTTGGCTTTTCCACCATGGTTTAACCAATTGAGCTTATCTCAGGGCCAAATTGTTGAATGCAGAAGATTCCCAAGGCTTCATTTGTGTTTAGTGAAGTACAGTAAAATTGGAGTACAAGTAAAATTGTATTTAATTTTTGTGTAAATGGGGATATCCCCATAATTTATAAAATTTGAGCCTTTTACAAGTGGCAGCTGCCAAGTGCCCATCTTACTTAACAGAGTAACCAACTACCTTTACAATGCATTATTGCTAATATCTTGAAGAAAATGTATATTAAGGCTGTTAGACTTTCATCAAGTGAATCTTCTTTCCCTGCAAGGAAGTTTGTATTCTTTTTGTTTACCCTGTCTGTGTGGGCCTGTGGGTTGTCTGCCCTGAAGGACACTGCAGCAGCTTCAGAGGTATGGATGGACACAGGAATGGGGATATGAATGGAAGTCAAACAGTAAATTTATCCAGAGGAAATAACATAGAAAAAGGCAGTTTTGTTTCATTTGCAGGAGGAGCAGTGGAAGAAGCGCAGAAACTGTCAGAGTTACAAACTGATCAGTAAGATTGAAGGTTACCAGACCACTTCATGCTGTTGCATATTCAAAACAAGTGATGTTTAGAATTTACTCTCAGCGGGGTGTTGGTCTGCTTACAGGAAGCAAGAACTTAAAATTTATTTTCTTTTACTGTGGGGTTTTTGTTATTCCCTCTTTTATGAATAATGGTTCTTTTTGAAGTTGAATTAACCATTGAGTATGTAGCTAATGGCTCAGCCATATTATTTTACTTCATATCCTGAAGCATTTCCTTCTTATTAAGCTATAAATTCTGTTTGGACCTTCTAAGATAATGTGAAACTTGAAGAAAGCACTAATACTTCTGTGGGGGAAGGAGAGGAAGTGACTCATGTTCAAGTTCCAGAGTTGTTTCTCACCTAGGAAGTGAAACACTTGGTTGACATTGATATGAAGGGGTAGAAACCCCACTGCACCTCCTGGAAGAGTTCTGCACCTTTCTGTGTAATATCCTTAGAAGGATACCCTGCTTTGAAAGGGGAACCAGTGTGCAGTCATGAACACAGGAGTCACAAGAGGAGAGGGGGAAGTGGTAGCCTGATTCTGTTGTTTTGTGGTTGATCATCTCAGAAGAAAGGAGGCACTTTGGTTCCAGTCCCTGCTTTTTGGGCTCCTCTCTGTTTTCTGGGGAATAATTAATTTAAAATGCCCACATATGCCAGTAAAAATGGGCACAAAGGACTTCCTTCGTTCCCGTGGCTTAGCTCCACCAGGAAGGCAGTGTTGTCCACCTCGTTGTTCTGTGTCTTGGCATTCTCCCTGGAAAGCTAGAGGTCAAGGAAAGGTCTAGAAGAAGACAGTGAAACTGTCTTGTCCCTTCCTAGATGTATGCTTGAAATCAAAAGTTATTACTGATGGGACCAGATACCACAAACCATAATTTCTCTTCAACCCTTTCAGCTACAACAAAGATTCCATATTTTTATTGAACCTGATATTATTCAAGTGTTATGGTTATTCTCAGAGAATATCTGGCAGGTTTTGCTGATGCATCCAGTCATGGAGAAAAAATGTTGAACCCACCCAGTGCTGACAGTAAGAGTTCCATGATGAGAAGGCACCAGGCTAGATCTCCTGAGCTCCAAAGTGTGTTAAGCATAAAGCTCATTTGAAACCATTGTAAGACCAAAGGCAGGTTCAAAAGTAGGGTCTAGGGATCTTGATTTTGCTGTTAGAATCTTCATCTCCACTTAACAGCCACATCAGGTAGTCAGGATTTTCCTAGTAATATGCAATGGTGATGCCTACAACATTTCTTGAGAACTTTTATGTCTATAAATTAATTAAACATTTAGGTCCCTATGTGCAGCCAGAGCACTCTCTCCTTACGGTATTGGTCAAAAAAACACCTGGCAGGGAGAGAGTAAAAATTTCTAAAAATGGCTTTTGATTTTTCATATTCTTCCAGATTAGTTTGTCATAAACTGGTAAACACCAGTATTAATGCAGAGCTGTAAGTTTTAAGGTCTCTTTAGCTAATCTGGTTTGTAGTCAGTACAGGGTTCATAGTTTATATGAATGCTCCAATGCAACCTTCACATTTTACATGCTTTGTTTTGTAGATTGCAGCAATGATGTATTTCGTTGTGACACGGGAAAATGCCTCAATTACACCTTTGTTTGTGATGGATATGATGACTGTGGAGACCTTAGTGATGAGCAAAATTGTGGTAAATGAAAGTTATGTGCTTTTCTAAAGTCTTTAAAATATCAGGACTGTCTAACCCAGTAAACCTTTTCCTTAAACTACTGAAGGAGTAATATACCCTGTTCTTACTGCATTTGAACACAGTGAAAACAGCTCACAGATAATATATGAAATTTGAAACGGTTTAAAGGAGAGTTCTGAATCAATCCAAATCTTGAAGGGTTTGGTATTTATAAGAAATACTACTATTTTCAACTTGCTTTAAACTAATTCCAAAAGATGCTTTGTTGCTAGCTTGACTGAATTTAATTGGGAGTAAAGCAGACTACATGAGGGCACTGCTGGTGCCAACTGTTTTACAGCTGAAGTGTTTTTACATAAGATTGATAGTGAAGTTGTATGTTTTGATTATCAAATTCTGTTTCTTTCAAATTGTCTTGTCAATCAACTTTCCATGTTTTCATGACACTTACCTACCTACCATATGTATCTACCTATACTTAACTTCCATAGGAGAAGTTTTGAATCAATGAAGTTTTGAAATTAAAAAAGAATAATCTTAGCATGTAAATATTGGGAAATGTAGACAGCCTGATTTTTACTAACTTTTGGTTCTGTTACTACACCTGAGAACAATTAAGTTTTCTAAAATAATTTTTGACAGTTAAAATATTATTTCTCCCTTTTTTCCATATGCTTTTCTAAGGAAGAACACAGAGAATATAAAAACTGAAAATTAAGGCACATTTTTTTCTGAGATTTTTTAAAATTTCTTCAAATTCAGCACACTCTAAGACTTTTCAATATTTTCTTGTCAGTTTTGGTTATGTAGTGGGTTCTTTTCCATAAATAATCTTAGTTTAAAGATGATTAAGTTTTTCCAAATGTTGATCTCTCTCCTATCTTTCCTACCTTGACATAGGTTTTTTCTATACAATTTTTAAAATCTAAGTTTTTGTACATGCTATAATTGGTTTTGGAGGAGTGGACTGTGTCTATTCTCTCTGTTTTGGTGTAAAGTCAGTGTGCTCAGCATAAGGCTCTTTTTGCATTTAGGCAGAAAGAGTAAGATGACAATTAGAATGATTTCTTTGTAGATAATTCTTATGGAAAATTCAAAGTACATGCAAAAAATATAGTTTCTGAACTTGAGAAATATTTTGTGAATGTCTTAGTAAAAAGATAAATAGATAAATAGATAAATAGAAATTATTTTCTCTGATGGTTACTGAAAATGTTGGTTAATGAAACCATTCCCTGAGATGGTGTGCCAGATCTTCTAACGGGCTTAACAAATCTTAGAAACTTGTTTATTTGCAAATAGTCACAGCTGTGCAGCTGGGAAAAGGAATGAGCACATCACTATACAGGCAATACAATTAATAATAAAAGTCTGCAGATAGAAAAAAATTCTTAATATAATTTATTAATGCAAAAAGCGTCATTAATAAGATTAGCTAATAAGCATAGAACAATGGATCAGTAATATAAAATATACAAATAGTAACTTAGCATCCTTTTTCTTTCTTCAAATTTGCGTTTTATGTAGATTGCAATCCAGTGACACATCACCAGTGTGGAGAGGGGAGATGTATAACAGCTGATTGGGTATGTGATGGTGACCATGACTGTATAGACAAATCAGATGAGATCAATTGCTGTAAGTTCCCTTAATCTCTAAATTGTTTTTTCTTTCTTTGAAAACTAAAAAAAACCTAAAAAAAAAAAAAGAAAGCAAAACTATAAACTTATTTTATTTCAGAAGTTCACACTTGACAAATGTCTGTTTTCAGTAGACAGCAGCAGCAAACTAAATATTTCTTGCCTTTGTTAAGAAGTAAAGCATTGCTTTGTGTTAGAGCTTCTTGTTAATTACAGAATTAGCTTTTTGTTAATTGTAATGTTCCCACTATTTGAGTAAAAATTGTGTACATTTTTTTCCTTGGGGAAGCTAAGTTTTCATCTCAGGCTGTTGCTAATGCCTGACATTTATAGTGTCAGTCTCTGCAGGTAAAGATCAGTGCAGCTATTGGAAAATTAGCTGACACATAATGAGAAATGCCTTCTGGTTCTCCAGTGCTAAGCACTGTTATCAGCTCCTCCTAAAATAACTTCAGTGTGATGTTCAGATATAGTGCAGAGCTTCACTGAGCTCATTGATTGTCTTTTTAGTATTTTTGTCACTGAGCTCAGAATATTGTCTTTTTAATGTTTTTTGTCTCTCTAGCATGTCACAGTCAGGGTCTGGTGGAGTGCAGAAATGGGCAGTGCATTCCTAGTGCATTCCAGTGTGATGGAGATAATGATTGTAAAGATGGAAGTGATGAAGAAAACTGCAGTGAAAGTAAGGATATGCCTCATTTTACTTTTCTCACTAAACCTACCATTGACTGCTATGTTCCACAGTGCCTTTAGCTAAAGCTGTCTGACAAATTACTTTATTTCTTCAAATAACTCTTGCTAAGGCTGCTTGGTGTGTGCTTTCACACAGGCACTTGTAAGCAGACTTATTTTAGTACTTAAAATTATTTTAAAAAGTGAAGAAGTGGGGGTGATATTTAGCACAGTATTTAGTTATCTGATATAATTAGCTGTCACTTGAAATACATTGTTTGGAGCAATGAGAATCTACTGTTACAGGAACTGATGTCATTTGAGGAGGAATTTTCTCATTAAAATCCTTTTCTTTATCAGAACTTGGGAATCAGAGAAAGAATGTTTTCGTGAGTAAACTAAAGATTTAGTGTGACTAAGGGAAAATTTATGAGAACATGAGTTTTCAAGGCTGCTTGATAGCTATCTTACTATGGACTCTATGAGAGAAGAGGAAACTAAGGAATGGCTGGAGCCCCAGAACATGGTTTTCCAAAGACACTCAGAAAGCAATGCCGTTATGATGATTTCAGAATTTGAAGGTATTTTTCATATGTAATTCTCTTATTCCTGGTAAGGTATAGGTTCAGATTGCAGCCTTCCTTTAATGCAAGAATTATTAATGTCTTTTAAAAATTAATTTTAAATTAATTATTTTAAATAAATTTAAATAGTTGACCTTATGCAGAAAGCTAATGTTGGCAAGTGTAGTGCTTAATAGGACAGGCTATTTAATAGTTATTAGAGTAGAAAAGACCTGTTATCATAAAATAGACACACAGTGTGATTATATAAGCCTTGTTTCTTTAGGAAACCAGTCTAAAAGAAATCCTTTCATAAGCATGTTACTCAATCCCTTCTTTTCACGGAAAGTTCTTGGGATCTTCCTACTCCAATTTAAGTACTTTCATTCCAAAAAATACCTGAGAAGCTGAAGCTGAAACAGAAAAATGTTGACATAATATAAAGGTCTTGCATGAAGTATCTTCTAGTTGTGACTGTGGCAATCTTAAAACCCAGAAACAAGTTTTTCTCCTCAGTTCTGACTGTGCACTTTCACAAAATGTTCACCTTTTACTCTTCTTTTTTGATGTCCAGTCTCAGTCTTATCCTATGAATTCTTTTATCCTTCCTTTGTCTTACATGGTGTGGGCTAGAAGCCAGTGATGTATTTTGTTCTCACTGCCTCTTTTTTCCCTTTTGATGTTGAAGCAATGGTTAAAAATCTTTTTTTGGTATGATGAATAGGTATAGGTTGAAATATTCAAGCAGTAGTATGGGGTGATAATTATCACTACATTATTTCTGCTTGCCATTAAACTGCAGAGCTTTTAAATACAAACATTTTCCTAATTTTTGTTATTAATTCTTCAATGTGCAAAAGTTCTATTCAGTATTTTGCAGTATTGTGTAGAGAAAAATTCTTTCTTTAGGCAACCATATCCCATCCATCCTAATTTGCATGGGAATGTGTTGGCAGAATTTAGATTTCAGTCATCTTTATTTCCTTGCAAAGTCAATGCAGAAGCAAGGCAGAATTCTTGTTTGTAATTTACAATAGTAAATTTTTTAATATTTTGTTGTTTCCTGCAACTGCAAAAAAATGTAGTAGGACATGCACTTATTACAAAGACTTTTCTACTCTACAAATAAAATTTTTAAATTTTGGATATGTCTGTCAGAGTCAGTGGAGTTACACCTAATGGAGTCTGGAGTACTGGTTTTGTTACAAACACAGTAAATATGAGAAATCAGCATGGAAGTTTGAGGTCAGGGTGTACTGACTTCCCCTTGCCTGTAAAAGGATCCTGTGTCCTAGTGGCAGTGTATACATTCAAATATTACAAGTGACTGTTGCTATCTCTATCTGGAAGAGAAAAGTGTTCTCCTTCACTGCATGCCTTAAGGAAATTTAATGCATCTGTCTATGAGTACTGCTCTCATTCACTTTGTGACAATAGACATCTAACACAGATGTATGCACAACTGTTTCTGTGATCTCTTCAAAAGACAGGGTACAGTGTGTTTGTAGAAATTCAGCATTATTTGTGCTAGGATCAAAAGAATCTACCTTATAGCACAGAGATTTTTAAAGTATAGGAAGGAGTTGGAGCAAACTTTAAAAACAATTTTAATGTAAATATTTGGGATAGCTCTAGAAGTCAAAAGGCTTTTCCTGCCTTTCAAGTTCCATTTTGCAGTCAGATGCAGCTGTTAAATAAGATTGTCAATCACTATAGCAAAGAAATTACCTCTGTTGCTTCAATATATAACATGTATGAATGGAAGTAAATCTACTTTATAATATGATAGGTACGACTATATCAATTAGACAAGGTTGTTGTCAAGGCTGTTGAAACTAGATCGCACCCTTTGTATATCCAATGGAGGGATGCATGATTCATGTGCATGGGCAGTAGTGCAATACAAATACTAAGCAATCAGGGCAATAAGCTATTTTAAACAGGATGAGATGATGAACACCATCTATTTAGTCTCTCCTTACAGAATAGTGAACTAAAAGACTCCTTTTGCTCATGGAAGAGAGAATTTAATGGTTTGGAAAGGAGCTAGCACAACTATGAGAGAGAGAAGATCAGGGATTTGTCATATAAAGTAACTACACAAGTAGTTCAGAAACTTTTGATGAAGTGCTGGTTTTATTTATTCTGAAGTCCATTATTAGGACCGTAACATTTTTGGATTTCTTTCTGTTGTTGTTTGTTTTTTAACCAGTCAAAGGAGGTCATTTAGTGTTCATCTCTGATCTTTCTTTAGGATGTCTTTTATTGTCAACCAAATCAATCATAAAATGAGAAGCAGATCAACTAAATGGCATTGAAGAACAATTCCCAGACAGTTCTCTTTCAGCTAGGGCCTATTGTTCTTTTTGCAGGACTTTTCATATTCTGCATGGTAAATGTCTTTCAGAAATCCAAGCCTCTCATTCAGAAACTGGGATATAATTTTTTATATCGAACAGAGGGGTAAGGGAAGTGAGAACTGAACAGTGTTGCACACTTTTCTTCCTTACTGCACTTGCAATGGTGTTGTCTACTTACTGAAATATGTAAAGGAAATACTTAATTTTTATGTAAACACTGTACTCTCTCACTATGCTCCAGTCATTTTTATTAGTCTGGTAAATAATTTGAAAAGTACATTTCTTCTTCCCTCAGATCAAACCCTCTGTCAGGAGGGAGACCAGAGGTGCTCCTCCTGCCCTGATCCCTGTGGAGCTTCTCCCTGTGAGATGAGGAACAGCCAGGCAAACTGCAGTAAGTAGGGCATGTGCTTCATACTGTTACTCTCTTAGGGTGTTCCAGTTTATAATGAGGATGGAGGGTAGAACACAGTAAGTAATACTTCAATTTTCTAGCTAATATAGATGTCTAATGACTAAGCTCTGACAAGGGCAATATTGAAGAAAATATGTCATCGAAACTCTTGATTATTGATGTACTAGGACTGATAGCATTTGACATTGAGGTATTTTAATTTTCTCTTCTGTGAAATGTATTGTAGATAAGGGAGTAGCAGGACCTCTTAAGCTGTAGGACAGACTAAGAAGGAAAGACTAACATTTGGGTTATTTAAAATGAATCAGAACACATGGACCATATATTCTGTTTATTCTTCTCTGGATTATCAGGAATTGCGTGTGAGAGTCAATGTTATTATTTTCAAACCTACAGTGACACTTTTGCACATAACGGAATCTTTCTAAACACAACATGAAAATTCAATCATATTGAAAAGAGCTATCAACATGTAAAGAGGTCTATCCTCCAGCAGCATTTCAGTAGACCACATTTTCTTCCAGAATTCACTTAAACCCGTATAAATACTAAGTATAATAAAAGAGAATGGTATAAGTACATTTCAACCCTTTAATCTTGAATACTGTTATGTTACACAAGCACTTAGAATATTGCATGTACTTTTGTGGTCATCCTGAAATATTGATGGATGTGCAAAGTTCTGTACACGTGAAAGAAAGGTGTTTACTGGCCAAAATCAAAAGATGAGCCCAAACTGATCTGGGCATCTCAGGCAAAAGTGTGGAAGGACAAGGGATAGTTCATCATGAAGGAAAGGAAATGGAGGTAATGTGGGGAGAATTGTTAAAGTCATTAAACCTCATGTACCCCAAAGATGTGACTAAGTGGTTTGAGACAACAGAAACAGTTCAGTATTGGTAGTATGCCAGGATTTAGCAGTGAGGAAAAGCTGGATGTAAAATGAGCTTTGTGATGATCAGATTATGAGTACATAGTAAAAAAAGTTATAACACCAAATGTCAGACCAATAAAGAATGCCCAGTTCTGATGGTTAGCTGAATAATTGGCTGTTGGATCTTCTTCCACCTTCTCTTAAAGATACAGCTATGGGATGACACAATTGTCACACTGTGCTAGTAACTGATGCTAGCAACTGGCTAACAGAGAATGTTAATCATATTAAGGTATATTTGCTCCCAGAATAGACAAATTTATCCATTCTTTTACTTTTGAATGGTATACCTTTTTGTGGAAAACTTTTGATCAATATACCCGGAGTAAATAAGTTTAAATAATTTCACAATCATCTCATTGCTAAATAAAAAGTTAAATTTCAATCTGAATTGAAACGAAATTCTGTCTGTAGTTTTCTGTTATGGTGGAAAATTGAAAAATAAATATTTCTGAATACCAGTGTGAGAAGAAGTAGAAAAGCTATACAAATTTTAGAAATCCAAAATACTTGGCTAGTTCAAAATTTGCTGTGATAAACTCCCAAAAGTTGGAAGATTTTTGTATGTAGCTCTAATGTATATATAATCATACAGACTTGCAGCTGTTGCATCTGTCTTTGCTTATCATTCTAATTTGTTACTAGTTATGTCTTACCCAAGTTAAATTATTAGCATGTAGACTGTCTCTTGCTCAGTGCTCGTGCAATACATAACCTAATTGTCCCCTCCTTCAGATCTTGGTAAGCAATGAAAAAAATTAAAAGCAAATCCTGGCTTCTGTTTTCTACACAGAGAAACTGTGCAGTCTCTGTCACTAGTGAGACTTTTTATGACCTGACTGTCTAAAGCCTTGAGAAAGCTAATCAGTCCTCAGAGCTGACCTGCTTTGATCAGAGCATTGGAGTAGAGTCCTCCTGAGGTCCTTTCTAACCCAAAGTATCTGATGATTTTTGTCTTCCTAATTTTGGCAACTGCCCTGTCAGTTTGAGGTGTGTCATGGTAGCATAGAAGGTACACCAGTGTGTTGTGTACAGTACACTCTGTGCTGGTTTAAGGATGGTTTATTGTACCACCTTAAAGTTAAGATGTTGCTCAGGAAGATAATGACTATTAGTAAGGAAATAAAAGTATCTTAATGGGTTATGAGGTAAGCAGGGTTCAAACCCACCTTTACTGTTAAGAATAGGCTTGTAAGGGATCTCTAGCTCTGGAACTTGTAATTTCTCAAACCAGAGAGGATATCCCCTGACTGATAAATTTTAAATAAGTAAGGAGTTACTTAAATAAGTATGGAATTACTTCTTCTGTATTTAATTTATTCTCACACCGTTTGTGGTTCTGTTTGTTTTCTCTCTGTGAAAGGTCAGTGTGAACCAATTACTCTGGAACTTTGTATGAACTTGCCTTACAACTATACTTATTACCCAAACTACCTGGGCCACAGGACACAGAAGGAAGCCTCTATCAGCTGGGAGTCTTCTCTTTTCCCAGCTTTGGTTCAGACCAACTGCTACAAGTACCTGATGTTTTTTGCCTGCACAATCTTAGTACCAAAATGTGACCCCCATACAAATCAGCGGATCCCACCTTGCAGGTACTATGCTAAACCATATTTCATTTAATTCTTGACTGTCTGTCATAGTAGTTTTTCCCAGTTTTATGCTCTCTTTGAAAATGCAAAAAATTTTGCTTTGGAATTCTGCAGGAAAAGGCTGCTGCCAACCAGGATGCTCAGGTCAGCGTTGGAGGTCCCTTTTTAGAGGGCTGCTCTCCAATTTGTGCCTAGTGCTACCCGACCCTAGGTACAGGACCAGGCATTTGTTCTTGTTAAATTTCATGTCCTTGATGCTTACCCAGTGCAAAGGCCTCTTGTCCCTTCAGAGTCAACACCATCTCCTGGTTTTGTATAATCAGCAAGCTTGCTAATGGTGCACTAAGCTGCTGCATCCAGACCATTGATAGGTGTACGGAACAGGACAGGCTCTGCAGCTGAACCCAGAGGAGCAGCACAGGTGAGCAGTCAGCAACCAGATGCCGCCCTGTTTGCCAGGACTCTTCAGGTTTTCACCCAGGGCACTGTGAAGAAAATAAAAAAATTCAATTCATTAAAAGGTCAAAGGAAAATGAGTGGAACAAGATGCCTTCCCTGAATGGACTGTCTCTAGAAGAAAGATGTGTAAATTATCAAAATACATAAAGACAAATTAAAATTACATGAAAGCAATTAAAAAAAAGGGGGGGAGTCCTTTGATTGAATATTTTTCAACCTAGTAGGATCCCAGACAAAAGTAGTGGCTAAATGATTCAAACATTAAGGGATTTTTTTATTATGCCTTTTTACCTTTGTAATTTTGAAGCCTTTGCCAGTGGGTATTTTGAGAGAAACCATGGATGATTTTTAATCTCAGTGGATTGAACAAATTTTGCAGTGATTCCCATCTTTTTTAAGGTTAAAAAAATGCTGCAGAAGGACTTTATTCATGCCTTTTCCTGACTGACCAACCAAACTTGTCTAACAGCAGATGGGAGATGTAGAAAGTGTTATGTTGCTGTAACTGACAACAGCCTCAAGACTGAGCTGGTCTGAGCTTTGCTTTTCCCAAAATTTTAATTTTATTGAATTGCCAGGGAGTTCTTCTCTCTTTTGTTTGCAGGCTTAAATATTTTGACCTTCTGAAGCCCTGTGGTTTCTGAGATAGCGTAATCAGAGGAGGTAGCATTTCACTCATACAAAATGTGTTTGGTTTTTTTGCTCTGAAGGAGAGCAGTTAGTGCTTCTTAAAAATTGTTCTCTGCCGTCTCTTACAGAGGAGAGCATATTTGTGAGCAGTTATATTTGGTTATTAACCTATTTATAACATAAATGTGCAACAGTAACTTAGTGTTTCAATCATAGCATTCTTTGATATATGTATTGTTTTCATATTAAAACATCTGTTTGTCTGATTTTTTCTTGATCTTCATGTTTAACTTCAGCTAGGATTATTAACTTCTAGTATCTGTGAATTTCTGAGCCATTCAGTTATTTGGTACAATTCTGCTTTGTCTCCTCAGGACATTATGTGTACAGTCTAAGGAGCGCTGTGAGGCTGTGCTTGGGATTGTAGGTCTGCAGTGGCCAGAGGATACAGACTGCACTCAGTTTCCAGATGAGAACTCAGACAACCAAACCTGTCTAACACCAGATGAAGATGTGGAAGGTACCTCCTACATATATTACAGCAAATAAGAGATTTAAATGGATTCCCAAAGTCACTGGTCTTTGGTTTTTTTATACGTCCCCTTTAATTTTAATATTTAAACTGTGGAAATTATTCCAAACTGAGTTCCTCTACTCAGCTATGCTAGTCTCTTGGCAGAATTCTTTGCTTGAGTTCTTGCACCAGGGAATTGCTAGCACTCAGCGATAGAGTTCCTTAAAGATCTGCCAACTCTGTTCCACTCCTTTGTCCCAAAGTGGTACTGTGACATGAGGCAGAAGCAGTGAAAGGGTTAATTAGTGGAAAGTTATACCCTGTTTTCATTAGTTGAAATAGACACATAATTGTCGATCTCTTTCTTTTTTTTTTTTTTTTTAAATCCTGGGGATTTTTTATGCTTATTTCAATGCATAATACACCACCACCACAATGGTGAGAAGAGTAGCTAGGAAATTCATACCCATGGTCTAAACATTGCATGCCAGTGATTTGGCAAAGCAATGACATTTGACAGAGAGCAGCATGGAAGGGAGAGCTCTGGAAAATGTTGCTCCACCACGTTCCTGGTGCAATTCTGAAGAGTCTCCCCTGACACATAATTCCAGTCTCATAAGCTTTCTATCTGTGTTATTTACCCTTCTGAAAGAGCCTGGGTGACAAATGAGGGCCCATGGCGTGATGCAGCTTTATCTCAGGGAGCGCTGTTTGTCCCTGTTGGTGTCCTTGGCAGAGTGCTCCCCCAGTCACTTCAAGTGCCGCTCGGGGCGGTGCGTGCTGGCGGCGCGGAGGTGCGACGGGCAGGCTGACTGCGAGGACGGCAGCGACGAGGACAGCTGTGGTAAGGACGCGCTGTCAGCTGCAATGGAGGGCAGCTGCAGCACTGGAGAATGAGCTTCAGCTTTCGTGCAGTTATTTGAATTGCAGCACAAGAGTTCAGAGAAGGAGAACCCCCTTTTTGTGTGTCTAAATGTATATTTACAGTATCGGTAAAAATACTATAGCAAGGATCCTTCTTAATCAACATGATTACTATTTGTGATGCCTGATCGTTTGGATTCTGACAACCATACTCTGCGATGTTTTGAGTATTCCTTAAAGAATCAAGCTAAAAAATTTCTGCAGATTTAGTTATTTTCATATTGCTGAAGGCTTTACTGAGCTAAAATGTAACTCCCTGGCAGATTAAGTCTTGAATCTGTAAATGCAGTTTTAAATTTATACATGATAATGTTCTCATTAGGATGTATAGACAAAAGATACCATTATGATGTATTGTGTTGCTGAAGTGGATTCTGCATGTTTTTTCAGATTGCTCAAGTTACAAGTACAAGCATAAACCCTTGGAGTTTATTCCCCAGTATGTTTCTGAGTTTACTTTTAGTATAGATGCTTTTGACTTTTAATTTAAGGGGGATGTATTGAGCCTGAAAGAATCAAGAAATCTCTTGGTCATTACACATCCTTTTACCTGCTGGCAGGACAGTTTCAGAAGGAGAAAGGAGTTCTAAATATTTATTAATTGACTAAGCTGAAGCCTTCATGGAGGTCTGCATGCAGGCCTGGCATCCCTAGGGGCAAAGAGAATAATCATACATCACTAAGGATTTAGGGAAGAGGTGTGCTTATGAGCAAAGGATTGGAAAACATTGCAGCAGAGTAGGATTAAGTTGTACAACCTGTGTATTTTCTTTAAACTGAGAAAGGGTTAAGTGGGAAGCAGAGTTTATGTGAACAACAAAACTGTGGCAATAAGAGAATTTCTACTCAGAGACAGTAAATAAAATCCAACACCAGAAAGCTAAAGCTAGGCTAAAGTTCAATCTTAGCAGCTTTATAAAATGCTTCTTTTTAAAAAGCAGATTGTTTTAATGTTTGCCGTAGCCAAGGGTTCATTTACCCCCAATGAGTGATGTATTCTCAGTCTCTGGGAGTCTCCAGATCATTCTTGTATTCTCTCTCCTCTTTCTTTATTTCTTTCCCTCCCCCTACCCCTGTAAAAAAGAAAGAAAGGGATAAAAAAAAAAGGTTATGCTCTCTGAAATATGATTTAATATTAGGTCATTCTCTTGTTTGGGTTATAAAGGAAAGTCAGAGCTGATGGTCACAGTGATTCTTTCAGAGTTTGACATCTCTTTACTTTGAATCAATTGTCTCAACTGTCCTCCTTGCCAAATATTTTTTTGTTGACACCAATTTTGAACTCCTTAGAAAATGAATTGTTATGTGTCTTTTAGGATAATTTTGTTCTCCTAGACATTAACATATGAAATATTGTTCTAATATGTAACAATTGTTTCTCGAGTGGATCTCTCTCTAAAGTCTAGACAGAATGTCACAAGCAATCAGCAGAATTCTTATCAGTTTCTATAAATATGGAAGACTGTATCAGTTAGCAAATTACTGCTGTCAGGGTGACATTACATTGACCAGGGCTAATACTGTTACTGAAAAACAAAAAGTCCTTGTAGAGCTCCAGGAGTAGCTGCCTCTAACTTATTCATATTCCATGTGTGCAGGACAAAATCAAAACTTGATGAGCTTTCCATGTGTAAATGGATAGCTCAAATTTTCTTGGCTTTATCCTTTTAAATTGGTTTTCTAACATTAAAAAAAGACAGACTGTTTAATTTGAAACCCTTGTATTTGAAGTGCTTTAAATGATCTATGTGGAACAGCTTTACAGTGCAGGCAGGAAGAGGCTGAAAAAGACTAGCTGCAGCTTTCTTATGTTTAGACTACTCTGGCCAAAAAATATAAGTTAGAACCCTCCAAAGAGGTGTACTCTCCCCATGCAGAGCAGAGCTGGATTCAGCAGCCACTGTCTCCTTCTGTCACATGGGCTGTGTGAGAGGACATCTCAGCCACGCAGTTGCACTGAAGTCCTCAGACTTTAGTGCCATCCACACTGGGATTTGGGGAGAAAATTTGACTGGGGTTACTGGAAGTGAGACTTCTGAGTGCAATAAAGTGCAGGGAAGGTAATTTCAAAAAAATATTATTATGATAGGTGTCACGAGATTTTGTGGTATTAAATATTATAGTTGGTTGTAGTTGAATGCATTAAATTGCTGCTGCTGAGCAATGCCTCTGGCAGGGAGCAGAACAGGATCCTACACGTACTAAAGAAATTGAGGATATAACATTCATGGACAATACTGTCTCACTATTTTCTGCAATCTGGGTTTTGACCTGTACTATTTTAGGTGAGAGAAAAATGTGGTGGTCTTGATGTTAATGATGTAATGATAATTGGGTGGGAAATGTATATATGGACAACAATTTGTAACTTCCTTCATATTATGAAGAAGAAGGAAGGCAAAATCATATATGAAACCACATCTCTTGTCAAAATATATTTTTGAGATGGGGTTAATTTACATATAGACAAGTTTTCCTAGCTCTGTTTTCACTTCCCTTTCATTGAATTAAAAATGCATGTCACAAAAATAATTAGAGAGGAAATATAAATACTGCAAATGGTGGTAGGTGATCTCTGCCAACAAAACAGTGTACTTGAACACTGAATTTAGTAACTAGTGAATTTTTCATAGGGAATTGTCTCTGTATTTGTCTATGTGATTAGTTTTGGAGAGTCCTGGTACGCTTCACAGTGTAACACTGTAATGTGTGATGAAGAGAAAAGGAAATGTGCATTAAATGAATTGTGAATGCTGCTGAAAATTTGATAGGTTCATAAATTATGGGGAGTTTAAGCTTTTTTTATTTCGTATTCATAACAAGATCCTAAAATTGAATTCCTTGTTCTATATAAGAGTAGAGATTTTTTTTTTTGTTTCAATTAATTTTTCATCGAAAGGTATCAGAAATATTGTCAAGAAGGAGACCTGGAAAGTGGTGATACCCAGGAAAGTTATTTGATAATGAGGAATTAGTTTCAAAGGTTAAGGCTGTTTATTTCTCTTTAACCTTTATTTACATGTTTTTTTCAAATCTAAACAAAATCAAGCACCCTACACATCCAGGTACAGGTAAAACCTGAACAGATTTTTCCATTTATCCAGTAGGGATTCTGTGGTTCATATTTGTAAAATATGTACTTCAGAATTAAAATTTCTTGGAAACAATATATTTGCTTATAACTTACTGCTTTCACAGTTGCAGGTCCAGGCAAAGAGAGGTGCTTCTTTAAATACTGTTTTTAAATTTATGCCTGAATTATTTGTATGTATGAACATCAGGGCTATCAATTGAGTTTGCCCTTAGATTAAAATGAAAAGTATCATCTATAGAGCAGGCCAAACAAGGCAATCAAATAATCTGGTTTAGTCAGACATAGGACAATATGTCATTTTTATGGCTTCCTATAAAACCAGAGTGTCAGTCATGCAGGACATTAGTATGTCAAAGTATTTAAACTGATATCACAATAAAATATTTTTTTAGCTGGTGGAAATAAAAAGTGGAATAAAACAAGAGAAAACTATTTTCTAAAATGTACCTTGGCCTATTCTTAATTTCCTCTAGCTGACCAACAGGAATTTTTCTGTCAAAACACTTTGACCTAGTTTTGTATTACTTCTCTTTCTGCCCTTCATTCTGATTCTGTGTTAGATTCTGCATCAGCACTGCCAGAAAAAAAGCATGTATTTCTACAGTGTTTCATGGAGATTCCATGCTTTTATAGGATATGCTTTTGAAAGACCGAGGAGTTTCTATGGACTTCAGAATTATAAAAGTTCTTATATTACTAGCAAATGTATTTCAAGAATAGTGGTGTATGGGTTTTGAGCTAATTGAGCTAATGCCCAAACCATTATAGATATGTATAATATACACTCATAATACAATTATTATTTCAAAAGCAGTGAATTATTTTGAAGTGCTACAATATTTAGATCCATTTATCAAGCGTGCACTGTGCCAGTCTTATTTCCATTTCTTCATTAGTAACTATTCTTGGTACCTTCTAAAATTTATATTGCAAGTGAAAATATTTTGTGTGTTTCAGGACTTTTAAGGAAGAAAGCATTTGATTCAATATTGCATACAAATGTTTCAGAAATGTGCTTCTCTGCCTCCAGGTTGTAGAGAAAGGGGTCTTTGGGAGTGTCCTTTGAAGAAGGTGTGCATCAAACACACTATGATCTGTGATGGTTTCCCAGACTGCCCTGACATGATGGATGAAAAGAATTGCTGTAAGGATCCAGGCAGTTTGTTACTCCCTTAAAAGGCTGATCACATTTTGGGATGTTGAGGTGCAAAATCAGTCAAAGTAAAAAGCCTTTATGCTTTCTATAGCAGACTTAGTCATTCCCTCAGTTCCCCTTTCAGTCTGTCTGTGGCACTAATTTCCCTCTTTCCTCATCTTCTGTCCTTTGTTGTTCACATCCTGAGATCGTTGCCGTCTGTTTTGTCACTCTTTTCCTCTTTTTCTTTTCTTTTTTCTTTTCTCTTTCTCCCTCCCTCCTTTTATTGTGCCTTTGTACTTTTATTCCTTGTAGATTTTTGACTTCTTTTCCCAGGTTTCTTTAACTTCATTCCATACAGGCATTGCTCATAGCTGCCTACTGCTCATTTTTTTCTTGATTTCTACTTACCTGTTTTTTGGTAAATGTCTTATGTTTTATTGTAAACAATGCCTTATTTAGTTTCTTTCCTGATTGACATTTCTTAGATTCTGTCTCCCTGCTTGGCTCCACAGGTTCCTTCTGCAATCCAATCTGTGATAGCATCAAGATACAGACCTTAGGAGGATGCACGAGTGGCATGGGCACACAGTCCATGTGCACAGTGCAAGTCTGTTCACAGTGCTGGCAGGAAGCAGCCTGCACCCTGCTCCCCTCTGGGGGCTGCCCTCAGTTCTCTTTCCTCTATTTCCATCTGAGAATGGGATGGGAAGTGGTGGAATATCTGCACACAGCAGCTGCTTTGCAGGCTCCCACCCTACATACTAAGCTGGGAGTGAGTGCCCTGGGAGGTTAGCTCCACTTTCTGAATTCTCTTCTTTTGAGAAAACTGGTGTGTGGGCATGCTGCCAACACAAGGAAGCAGAAAAGACATACTGGGAGAAGGTCTGCACAACAAAGGAGGGATCATTGGTTGGCAAAGTTGGCTGAAAACTGAAATTTTTCATTCTCTGAGGAAACCTGGTATTTTGTCATTTTTGCTGGGATGTTTGGATATAGTTTTGTGATTTAAAAGAAGTTGCTCCTGAGTCTCTGGAGTTCTGTTGGTAGGAGCATTTTGTGTCCTAAGTGAAGCCTATGAGTATGTTTGCCAAAATGAAGAGCAGCCCGTGTGTATTGCTAGATCAAACTTTGTTTCTCTTTGGGAAGCTGCAGCTCACAAAACATTTCCTAATCTGCTTTCATTGTAAAGATTGTACCACTTAATTTCCAAGCTCTGTGCTGTAATCTAAAGAGTGGACATGGTATTAAAGTGATTTACTTGTGATCACACATTAGGATTATGACAGAGAAAAGATTACCAAAGGGCTAAGGTTAATCTAGTTGATAATTACTGGAGTATATTTCCTCTCTGCTTTTGATTTGGGGCTTGAATAGTCTAAAATGGAAGCAAAGTTTTTCCAGCTGAGGGGTTCCTGTTTTTGAATTATGCTCTCTCTGGAAGGTGGAGTTAAAGTGCTTTTTCTGGTTTTGCATGCTTTATTCCAGAGGTAGAAAGACCAGGGGTAGGCAGCACTGCCTGCTCTATCTGTATGGTTTTCCCTGTGGAGTGCACTTTTTGTACTGGTGTTGCAAATAAGTGCTTGGATTGTATAAATTGGCAGTATAAATGCTGTACATCAGCCAAACATGGGCACAACTGAATGCAGCTTCCTTCCAGGCATTTTCTCCCCCTCTGCCCTCCCCCAGGTCTCAGAATTCCCTAATGATGGGGTTTATAGAAGCTGGAAATATGTTAGTGAGGAAGTTACTGTGCTTCTACACGCCTGCCTTTCGGAAGGGAGGTTGTTGGAAGAAAAGTCATTTGCAAATGGAAGCTATTGTAGTTCCCGTACTGAACAGAGTCTGGAAATCCATATGTAAGGATACCAGCTGTGAACTGGAACATGTCTATCAGTACAGCAGTTCTCTACCTCTAAAGTGGAGATAAAAATAAATACAAAATTTTCAAAGAAAAGGAGAATTCAAAAATTAATATATAATTGCTGTGGATGAGAGGAAATAGATACTCATTGTGGTAAAATATTTTTTTCAAAAACCATGAAGAACTAAACAGATTTGGATTAGTCGGCTAAAAAGCACAGAACAGTACTTTCTCTTACAGCTTCTGAGATGCTAAGACAGGTTTCATATTACAAGATCACAAATGATACTAAGTAATCCCAGATCTTGCATTTATAGATGCTCTTCCTTCCCTCTGAATTGCAATGCCCTCTGTCACTGCATGGCAGCAACCACTTTCTGCACCAGTGGTATCCATGCTGAATTTTCTTGCAAATCTGCTTCACTTCCTTTTCCATGAGTCTGATCTGTGTCTACCTTGACTCTCCTCAATTTTCCATGTCAATGTGAATTTCACTTCAATCATGTCTTTCTCAGGAGGAAGCATGTTTTTGTCTTTGCAGCATTTTGTGACGAGAGTGAACTTGAATGTGCCAACCATGAGTGTGTGCCCCGTGAACTCTGGTGTGATGGGCAGGCAGACTGCACTGACAGCTCAGATGAATGGGACTGTGGTAAGTTTCTTCTCAAAGTGGTGTTTGGGTGATGGTGGCAATCACTGGTGATTTAATTCAGAGTACAGTGGTGGAGAGGCTCCCTCTGTTAGCCAAGAGAAGACTGGGGTGAGGTTGGGAAAGCATGCAAGGAAGCAGGCAGAAGAGAAAGCAAAAACTCAGTGTGAAGTGTCACAGTGCAAAGATACAAGAAAAGTGATAGAGCAAGAAAATGTGTAGATGATGTCTGTAATCTGGAAAGTATTGTGGATAGAGGAGAGATTAAGAAGACATTGAGATTTGGAAGGACCTTATGAGAATCTTTTTTGCTTGTGATAAAAGCAGTTCCTGAATTTTTTTATACAGATGAAGAGAGAAGAAATGGTGATGGTCTTTCTATCTAGATTATCTAACTAGATTAAGGCGATAAAAATTAAGGCTATCAGCAACCCATGTGAATCTGTGCTGGTGAATTAGAAGTGTTTGGGTTTATTCTTGCACTCTCGATGCCTTTGCTGTTCAGTGTCTCATGCTGTTCACTCCTAACAAGGTTCAGATAACCACACTTGCCTTGGTTTTAAGTTGCATAGCTGTTCAGCATGTAAAGCTAGGAGAAGTGCCAGCATCTTGGAAGAATCTTGAATGTAGTTGCATGTTTTCAGTTTTCCATCTATAAAACTATTTGAAATAGTACTGAAGTTTTCTTCCTTTTTTTCTTTCCAGTTACACTGTCTAAAACCAGGAATTCCTTGATGCTCCTGACCGTTCACAGGTCAGCTGCTGATAACCATGTTTGTGCTGATGACTGGCAAGAAAACTTAAGCCAACTGGCCTGCAATCAGATGGGTTTAGGGTAAGGTCAGTAGTTTGTAGCTTGATGATTTCTTAGGACAATTGGAGTGCTGGTGTTAGATGTGAACTATCATTGTTCACTGCAATGTTAGACCTAGTGGGGAAGTGGTTCACAGGGAAAAGAGGTAATGAAATTTTGTGAGCTGTGGCAGAATTTCACTAAAATCTAGGCACTTTCACCACTTTATAAACATTGCATGATTGTTATTAAGAGTGTTTTGAAGAGATAATGGTGTTTTGCCAAGGCTCAGTACATGCACTAACAGTTACTGCTGAGGCTCAGAATGTAATACCCTGTTTCTTCCTAAAGAATTAAAGCAGACTTAGGAAAAGAAAGAAAAATCCTCTTCATTTATTTGCTTTCTGCAATAAATACTGTAGGTTAGACAAGTGGATGTATTTGACTTGGGCATCCCTGGACAACAGATTGTTAAAAAGAGGATTTCTGTGTGGAACTCAGAAAAAGAAATAGCCTCTGAGTGTCTTACTGCATGCACACTAAACTGTGGAATAATCGATGCAAAATATAACTGTTGGATAAAAATCAAGTTCAGCTGCTCTGATATTCACAGTTCTCTTACTGGGAAGAGGCAAATCTGATGGTATATAAGGCTGTCTTTTGCCAGTGTGAATTAAGAGGTGTCTTTTCTGTTAGCTTTTCTCCACTACACAAACTGACATTCTTTGTACCTTTCTCAAAGGAGGATAAAGACCCTGGGTTAGTTAAGTACACTTCATGTACTCTGTATTGTCTTGCACTGCAGGGATACTTGGCATCCATCCTAACAGATACTCTGAATTGAAGACCACCTGTAACTGGACTGCCTGCCATTATAACACACAATTTTATACTCTTCTGTCTAGTTTAATGTATCTAAATAATATTTGCACTATCTTTTTGCTTTAGCTTTATATAGCATCCTAATAAAGCTATATAGAGTGATAGAATATACTGAGTTGGAAGGGACCCATCAGTGTCATCGAGTCCAACTCCTGGCCCTGCACAGGACACTCCAACAAACACACCCTGTGCCTGAGAGCACTGTGCAAATCCTTCTTGAAGTCAGACAGGCATGGTGCTGTGACCACTTCCCTGAGGAGCCTGTTCCAGTGCCCAACCATCTCTGGATGAAAAGCCTTGCTCTGTTACCTAACCTAAACTTCCCCCTGATGTTTCCTACCATCCCCTTGAGTCCTGTCACTGGTCACCAGATTGAAGAGAGCAGTGTCTGTCCCTCTGCTTACCCTCCAGAGGTAACCAAGTACCTCAGACACTCCTCATACAGCTTCCCTTCCTGTCCCTTCACCATCCTCCTGGCCATCTTTTGGATGCTCTCTAGCAGTTTAATGTCTCAGATTGTGGCACCCAGAACTTCCCACAATATTCAAGGTGAGGCCACCCCAGTGCAGAGCAGAGCAGGACAATCCCCTCCCTTGCCTGGCTGGTGATGCTGTGCCTGATGCTCCCCAGGACAGGGTTGTCCCTCCTGGCTGTGTGGGCACTGCTGGCTCATGTTCACCTTGCCATTGGTCCTAACATAAAATTTGCTTCTCTTTCCCATGATGCTTGCTGCTGGGAAAATGAAAATGTATTGAACTATCACAACACCTCTGATTCCCTCCATTTTTCAGGGGTGTGTCTAGGCTGAAATCAGCATGGGTGGAAACCTACACCTTCCTGCTTCGTCGCTGATGCTTGCTAACAGGTGTCATCAATCCTGCACTCTTAAGAAACATAAGAGACAAAAATTATTCTTAAATCTCAAAACTCAATTTTCTAACAAGGTGATACATTCTAAAAATTAATTTTTCTAAAAGATATTCTTGATAGGGACAGGCAATTGTGTCAAGGCAGTAGGAAATTCTGAAGTCAATTCAGTTCTGGTCTACAACTTCAGTTTGACTCCACTACTAATTTCTAATTCTTTCTTGCAGTACTTCAGAAAACCAGATCAGTGTTTGTCTTTCCTTTCTTAATGCCCCATTTTGTCAGTAACCTGAGGCCTGATTTTCTTAGCTATTCTTCAAGTTTTTGTGGAGTGGCACTGCCAAAAATACAATAAATTATCTTTGAAAAGTCGTAAGGAAAACAAAAATTATGATGCGTTACTAGAACTGATTTCCAAAATCAGTTCTCATATACTCCAGTTCTTAAATACTCTTTATTTCCAAAAGGAGTAATATGAGCAATGCAGCTGTTTAATTATTTTGTTAACATTGCATAAGGATTCAGTGAAAATGTCACAGAGGCTAATGTTTTCTATATGGTAAAATGGAAGACTCTATAATTGAAGTTTCATGCCACTGTGTAATCTGATCTGAAGCTATGAACTTCATCTCTTAGTATTTACATCCTGTATAAATTATTTAATTGACTTACAACAAGAATGGCTGAATGTGAGGTTGACAATATTGGTGTTTTTAACAAGCTCTTTATGCTCACCATTGAGGGTGCAGGTAAATTAGACTGTATATTGCACAGAACTCAAGTAATGATAAAACATCTCCTTTTACATTAAAAAAATTTAATAAATAAATAGGAAATGTTTTATGCAGTGCTTTTCTGCAATTATTCCCAATGGGAACAGCTTCATTTTACTCCTTCAGAAAATTAAACCTGTGAATGTACAAATTCTGTCCACATTAGAGCACACTGCAGAACCACCCAGTTTTGTCGCTGTTAATTACTTACTTAATAATTATTTACAGCAACTCTTGATTTTGCTTTAATAGTGCTCTAGTTTATTTTTACAGAAAAATAATGCATATTATGAGTGAGATATCAAATTAAAGACTTATTAATGCCTTAGACCAGGAATTACAATGAATGATAGCTTTTGGAATTTTTATTTTCTGTAAAGCTCTGCAAACTATTTTTAATAGCTCTGCAAACTATTTTTAACTGTCTAGTGCTTTGCCAAATAAAAACTCCCAATTACTATATAAGGTGGTAATGTTTAAAATATAAAGGCAATGTCTTTCTAACAGCTTTTGGATGTTATAGTTATTTGAAAATAACATATTTTAATATTTTAGGCTAAATTAATCTGAAAAAAACAAATGAAGATAATGAAGTGATAGTGGTTAAAGTTAGGTTAATTTAATGGATAGTGGTAAAGCATTTTACAGAATAGCAGTCTGTCTGTTTGGAACATACAAACCTTCAGTCTGAAGCAACATGAAAAGTTCATTCTATTCTGCCCATTTCACAAATTCAAGCAATTTTGCTGGCTGTTTGCCAGTTATAATTCCACAGACCATGTGGTTTTACAGTTTTTCATAGCACCACTCATGGAATGTGTTGTGTGATGCATGATGCAACATCCCACAAAGCCACAAGTTCCAAGCATTGTCTGAAAGGCTTTGGACTATTGATGTCTGGTGCTCAAGCTGTGCAACATGTATTCTTAGCAGTTCTTACGTTTTTCTCTAGTACAAAAGATGTTAAATTTGTTTGTGTGTAATGCCAAGAGCTTACTGGGAATGCTCAAGTCTTAGGTTTCACAGTTTACAACCAGATGGGACTATCATACCCCCTAATCTGACTGCCTCTTTATGTCAGGACATATAAGTTTATTCAGAAACTTCTGACTGAGGCCCAGATTTCATTACAGTGAATTTAAATGCAGTCTCTGGCAATGAGTTTTTCTGTTAACACAGGTAGAGAACAAAACAGCATTCAGTCTCACATCTGTCCTGTTGTGTTCTAGAGGCTGTGCTGCTGAGGATGGGTGTACTGCATAGGTTCAGAATGCTGGAAGAATGTTGGAAGAATGTATTTTGTCATGATGTTCAGTTGAAAAAACCCACTTTCCATATACTTGGAAGTCCACATTATTTGTTGATGAAATGGCAATCATAAAAGCATGGTCTGCTCAGCTCTGAAATTTGATAAAGGCAGCAGTGAAGTTGTTCTGTCATTCTGTGAAAATATAGTGGAATAATTTGTCCTTCTTGGCTGCACTAGGATGATAGAGCAAATACAACAAATTTCAAGAGTTTGTGCTCAGCAGAGTACGGGGGAGATTTTACTTCACCAGCATGTTCTGGTCTAGTATCAGTGTAAAATTGCAGCTCTCTACCAAGTTACTTGTTTTTAAAAATCTCCTGTTATCTCTTCCTGTACCTGCTGCTCCTTTTCTTGGAGGCAGTGTCACTGGTGGTCCACTGAAACCAGCAGCTCCTTTTCCTTCTTTCCTCTGCTGTGGCATCTGCTGTGCATGTATTTATGAAAGGGATGGGCAAGTTTGTTGTTGCTGCTGCCTGGCTTTCTGTCTTTTCTGGTACTTTTCACTCAATGTCTTTGGTATAAAGATCTTGAATATTTGACAACTGAGCAGTCAAGCTGCTGGGCAAACAATCTCTTGTTTTCACATGATCTAATTTGTTTTTTTAATTACTCTATAATGATTTCTGCAAGAGGAATAATGGAAGCGCAGCTAATGTTTTATTTGCTCAAAGAACATAACAAAAACAAACCCCAGAATCCTGTAACACCCATGTAATAAATTTGAACTTCTGAATGAAACCTTATTTTCTCCAAGAATAGACATGACATTTAGTGAAACAAATTCCACGCCAAAGAGGAAGTATTTGTACTCATTCATTCAATCTAGATTTCTAGATCCATTCAACAGAATGGAATATGCTCTTAACCTGCCTTGAATTTATTCATGTTTTCCATGGCCATGGTGTTCTATTAATCGTGTAGATGATGTAGAAAGCAAACTTGTTACATTTCATTTAATTTTTTAAGAATGGCAACTAATAACTCATTACAGAATTTTACTGAAAATAGAGCTGTGGTAGATGTGGAAGGCTGTTCTAGTAAATTGGAGCAATAATAGACCAATGCTAAAATATGTAGACTTTATTCAGTGTATTAGAGTTGTGCTAGACTAATATCTGATAGATTATGTCTCATCTTTCATGTACATATGTAGTTTAAAATATAATTATTTGGATAAGGCTGTGTTTGAAGAAATTCCAATCTTATAATTCCCGACAAATCATGACAGTTTCTTCAAACAGTCATTAAACGTGTGGTTAGTGTCCTCATATAACACTTTCTAGTTCCATGATTGGATATTTTCTTTTTTTTTTTTTAAGTAAAATGATTCTTACTCATTATTTTATTATCTCAAACAGCCTTGGAGCTGTCTGAATGTTCTTCTGGGTAATTTGCCATAGGTGGCCATGCCTGACCTGCAGAGGTCCCTTCCAAGCCCAACCATTCTGTGATTGGTTAAAAGAAAAATACAGGAATGCTACCAAACCAGGAAATGTTCTTTTTCTAATGATTGGTCACAAATCCTTTTTCAAACTGTTTTATGCTGTAACTTGTACCTTTTAAACCTACTGCCTCCTTTTTTCTTTCATTTTTTATACAGGAGCTTCCAGATTCAGATTTACTCCTTTTAACACTAAACAGATATTAAATCTCTCTGCATTAAAAATTTATTCTGAAATCTGCAAGCTGAAGTGGTTTTGGGTTTTTGAAATAAAACAACTAGAATTTTGTTTCAAGTCAACATTTTTCTCTGAAATTCATCCCATTTTTAAAATTAAAAGCTAATTGACTTTAAATGAAGGACTTAACATTAAATTTGAAGTTGAATTAATACTTCCAGCTAAGAAAATTAAGATTGTATTTGAAGCTTTAACTTCAGATGCTTCCAACTGGTCTTTTTTCAGGTTTAGCTACAGAATGATACTTTATGAAACCTGTAATTTACAGAGTCAGAGAACAGAGTGCTGCAAAGTCAGGCCTCTGTTATCAACACTGTTTTCAGCACAAATCTGAAACACAACCTCATCCTAGCTGTGAAGAAAATTAACTCTATTCCAGCCAAAACCAGCATGCAGAGATAAAGCAAGCAAGTAATTTTTTTGCACTATAATTATGAGTTAACTCGTTTTTTGTAGACTTGACTAGCTTATCAGCTAGAAAATAAGAGTGAGGGATTTTGAAACCTGAAAAATCACAGTGATTATCAACTTTCTACCAAAAAATTTTAAGAATAATTTAATCATAATTTTTTATTTTTTCTATCAATGCAGTGAATACTTTTAATTTCTATTTTTCTATGTTTCAATATGTTTTCATTTTGAAATTTCAGATATCTTTGATTTTAATACTCTTACAATCAAGGTTTTGATATTTTACTCCATATTCTATGGCACAGCTTGGCTTTAGAGAATTCTGGTCAAGACTAAGAAGATATTTAAACCAATGTATATTTATACATATTTAAACCAATATGTACAGACAGGAAGCAGATGCTGTTCCAGCTCTGAAAGAGGCCTAATTTGCTTTAAATGAGTGCCCATATGTGAGTGATCCATTGCCTTCTGGCCTAACTCAAGGCTTCTTTTCTCAAACCTGCTCTCACATGAGGCCTACAAGAATGGAATTACAGAAAGTAAACTGACATGTGTCACTGTTACCTGAAAGCAAGAAGTAATCCAGTTTATGGATTATACTTCATCCTAAACTTGCAGTTTAGTGAATTTGAACAACTTCTTCCAAATGGAAAAAGGAGAATAAGGTATTGAAAACATTGCTGAACGGAAGTATCCCAGATATGTTACAAACAGAATGATGAGCTTCATAAACTAAAATTAGTCTCTGCCTTCTAGTTTTCTTTTTTTTTTTTGTTATAATTTAGTATGCAAGTCATAATGCTTATTTTTTACTGTAAACTTTGACTGTTGTGCACAGTGATCAGCAGGTAGCCGATCACTGAGCAGAGCATTCTCTAGAATGCTCTGAGAACTTTTTATTAAATATTTCCATTTTACAGTTTATCTAATGAAACATTACTTTTCCCCACTGATAGCACATTTTTAATGTAGAACACAGACCAGGTTCTCTTTTTCTCTCTTAATTCTAAAAATTTCTCTCTTAAACACATAGGAGAATCGTTAGCTTGAAATTAAATTCTTTAAAGGAATATTCTAATTTTTAAGTTAAAATTGAAAAATTAGTAAAATTTAAGTTGGAAATTCCTACTTGAGTAATGCGCTACTGCAAATTGAAATGTTTTGCCTGATTTTACAAGTAACTGATTTTATAGGCTGTTAAATATTTTGAATTGACTTAGATTAAAGGAAACTTTTAGATCAAAGGAATTAGCTATGTTAGAATTTTATGTGCCCTGTGATGGTCATTAGATCTAGCAGACATCTTTCTGTGAAGGAGCAAGACTGACTTGATGATCTTGGAGCTTTTTCCAACCTAATTATTTCTGTGATTCAGTGATTCAGTGACTGTTCTGTAATACTGAATATGCTCTGGTGGGTGAAAGTCTGATCTGGCAACTGTTGGCCTTCTTTAAGATTCAGCTCTTCATCATAGGCCCTGGTCACTACAGTGTGTTTGTATTGTGCAAAAGAATCATAAAATCCTCACTGTAACAGGCATCTGGAGAGCATCTAATCCTTCTCCCACTTGAAGCACTGATCCCTGTTGCCAAATGGGATCAGTTCAACCACTGCTCTGTTTAGCCAAGTCTTGAAAACTTTGATGGATGGGGCTCTCTGTTCCAGGGCTGCTTCACCTTCCTAATGAAAAAGTATTTCCTTTTTGTGTGCTCTGAGTCTCCAAAGCTGTAGGTCAAGGCCATTTCCCCATGTTTTACCATGCAGCACTATTGAGAAAAATTAGTTTCGGTCATGTTTTAACTCCTCTTCAAGTATTTGCAGGTTGCTGCTGAATTGCCCTTTAGCTTCCTCTTCACGAGAATAACCAAGTTCAGTACCCTCAACCCCTCCTTAAGAGTAAGTGCCAGAGGCCCCTCAAAAATCTGAAAGCCATTTGTGTGATCCTTTCCAGTTTCTAAATATCATCTTAAACTGATGTACCTCAAACTGCACACTGTCTTCCAGTATGTATGGTTTCAGTCAACAAACACTGTGCGATTATGGTATATTCAAATCAAAAGGGAAAACAGAAAACTAAGAGAAGTAAAGGAGTCTTCTGAAAGCATTTAATAAAAAAGTATTTATTTGTTTGGCATGAAATCTTGAAAGATATTACAACTTCAACAGGTCACTAAACTAAAAAACAGGCAGGAGAGCTGTTTTTGAACTTGAAGACGTAGCTTGATGTCTAGAAGTAATTAGCAATATAACCTTGTTGTCTTAGAAACTCAGGAGAAAGTGTGTGCTACAGCTCCAAGAGGGACAAGGAGATCCTGCTGTCTGCTGTGTTTCTGGAGCACAGGATGGGGCTGGTGAAAGGGGTACCCATTGCTTCACCTCCCTGCTTTTCTCTGAGTGCTTTAGAGTCCCTGGTGTAATGTGTGCTCCTGGCTCAGCAGCCCCTCTGAAAGTCTCACACTTAGAAACTCTCACCAGCCTGAATCTTTACCCCGGAGATTGTTAGCTCATGTTCTCTCATTCTCTAGCAATTCTGGTCTCTACACAAATGCTAACCATTGTCTCCAGCTTTCTTCATCTAGAAATGAGGCTCTTTGTTCCCCTTCATTCTGGCTATTTCTCATTAAATAGATGAAAGGAGACAAGTGGCAGCCCTTGCCTATCTAAAAGAAAATCTTTTATAAGCAACATCAAGGGGGGAACATAAATGTTTATAGAAGTCATTCTAAAGATATAAATTAAGGTATCCTGGTAGATATAAATTAAGGTATCCTGGATTTGAGTGTTTTATATCAAACAGTGATCACCAAAGAAAAAAGGTATAGGTATGATCTTTCGACTTTTGCTTTATTTAAGTAAAATAACTGTGAAATTTCATGCAGGTATATAAGTGTTTTGTAGGTTGTTACCTTGATTTAGAAGCACATATCTCCATAATTCTGATTGTAGCATCACTGTAATCTGTAATCTAGAACTGCTGGCTTCATCAAAAAAATCTGGTATTTGGTATTAGTACAGATTTGGATTCATCAAATGGCATGATATTTGCACATTTTTGGGTTACATATTTTATAGATCAGATACTGTTTACCAGTTCATAAAATACCACTGTACACAGTTATGAAATGGTGAACATCATTGTTCAGAGATCATAAGGCAGAATGTCATTGTAAGAAAAAGATTTGCACATGTTTGGTAGGGAAAAGGGTGGGAAATATGGAAGAGAGCAGATCTTTATGTGAATTCTGAAAGCAGGCACGGAGAAGGAAAACTCTTTTTGCAGCAAACATATGCCTGCACATTCTGGTTAGTAGATCATGGAATGACATTTGCTTAATGTGCCCAGAGAAGGTTCTGAAAAATAAGTCATGTAACAGGCAGGGTCCAGGGCCGTGACCTCAAAGTTTGGTTTATTCTGCCAGCTGTGTTGAAAATATTTCCATATGCTTACACTGACAACTTTACCATAAAACAAAATTCTTTGATCTCTGTTAGTCTGTGCAGTCACGTGGATAAAGAGTGCTGGTGTTTTGTAAAGATTGTTCATAAAAGAAATATAATCAGTATTGAGAATTGGACTGAAAGACAAGCTAATATCCTGGCTGGCATTACCAGGTACTGTCATGAGAGATTGGGTTCAGAGGCCAGTTTAAGGACACATCACAGTTTTGCTGAAATTCTCTAATTCTCTTTTCCATGAGTTAGGATTTAGAATTTGGCCTTTGACTGGTGTTTGGGAGAGCACAGCTTCAAAGTCCTTGTCATTGACAGGAATTGATGGCTAATCATGAATGGTTCTGTGTGGGAAAGCTGCATGACAAGTAAAGTAATTTAGAAATGCTCT